>NC_135237.1:569283034-570028034 GCF_051348905.1 Ranitomeya variabilis | reverse complement strand
TTAAGCCAGTACATGTCTGGGCCCGTCTGAAGTTTGCTAGAGAGCATTTGGATGATCCAGAGGAGTTTTGGGAGAATGTCCTATGGTCTGATGAAACCAAACTGGAACTGTTTGGTAGAAACACAACTTGTCGTGTTTGTAGGAAAAAGAATACTGAGTTGCATCCATCAAACACCATACCTACTGTAAAGCATGGTGGTGGAAACATCATGCTTTGGGGCTGTTTCTCTGCAAAGGGGCCAGGACGACTGATCCGGGTACATGAAAGAATGAATTGGGCCATGTATCGTGAGATTTTGAGTGCAAACCTCCTTCCATCAGCAAGGGCATTGAAGATGAAACGTGGCTGGGTCTTTCAACATGACAATGATCCAAAGCACACCGCCAGGGCAACGAAGGAGTGGCTTCGTAAGAAGCATTTCAAGGTCCTGGAGTGGCCTAGCCAGTCTCCAGATCTCAACCCTATAGAAAACCTTTGGAGGGAGTTGAAAGTCCGTGTTGCCAAGCGAAAAGCCAAAAACATCACTGCTCTAGAGGAGATCTGCATGGAGGAATGGGCCAACATACCAACAACAGTGTGTGGCAACCTTGTGAAGACTTACAAAAAACGTTTGACCTCTGTCATTGCCAACAAAGGATATATTACAAAGTATTGAGATGAAATTTTGTTTCTGACCAAATACTTATTTTCCACCAGAATATGCAAATAAAATGATAAAAAAACAGACAATGTGATTTTCTGGATTTTTTTTTCTCAGTTTGTCTCCCATAGTTGAGGTCTACCTATGATGTAAATTACAGACGCCTCTCATCTTTTTAAGTGGTGGAACTTGCACTATTGCTGACTGACTAAATACTTTTTTGCCCCACTGTATGTATGAAGCATGTATGGAGTATGTATGGAGTATGCATGGAGTATGTATGGAGTATTTATTTTTTTCATTCAACACATTAGCCGGATGATGGGACTACTACTGTCCCATCATTGGCTAATGTGTCAATCACTGTCAGTGTAGCAGGCATAGCCCGATGGGACTTGTAGTCCCATCGGACGATGCTTGCACACACGCATAGAGACGGGGAGAGAATGCACAGAGGAGAGGAAGGAGAGCGACACGGGGAGAGAACGACACGGGGGGGGGGGGCGGGGAGAGCAACAGGGGGGGGCAGAGAATGCAGGGGGAGAGGAGGGAGAAGGACGCGGGGAGAGAATGCAGGGAGGAGAGGAGGGAGAGCGACACGGTGGGGGGGGAGAGAATGCAGGGAGGAGAGGAGGGAGAGCGACACGGGGGGGGGGGGAGAGAATGCAGCTTACCGGGACTGTGTGTGAGGAGGCGGAGACATAGAAGCAAAAGCACCAGGGAGGGCAGCGTGTGAGGAGCCGAGGATGTCTGCTCAGAACGTGCAGTGCTTGGAGTACAGACAGGAGCAGGGGGATAAATCACTCGCACTCCCCACTCTCCGGCTCCAGTCAGCGTTTCTGTCCTGCAGCGATAGAGAGCAAGAGTATCTGGGCAGATAGCACTGGGCTATAGTAAAATGGCTGCTAGTCTCACCTACAGCAGTGAATTGTGCAGCCCACAGAGGCGTGCCCAGCTCACTGCTAACGCCTCTCTAATGTTAAAGATAGGGTCCGCGGCGGTCTATTATCTCCTATGTCCATGGGGTGCCGTATTCTGACACTGATAGTGACGTGCTACTGCTGTGAAACCAAGATGTCAGCCCCCAGTTCCTTCTTTCTACTGATATAACACACAAAATCTGTTTTACATGCATTCAAATCTTGGTTATAACAGCATGTTATGCTACATTACATTCATTAATGAATGATCTACAAACGCGGTACCTTACCTTTAAGGGTGGCATGTGGTTCAGAGATCGACGTATCTACGTCCCAGAGGTCGTCCGTCTGCAGATCCTCAAGTTGGTACATGACTCCAAGTTGGCTGGTCACAGGGGGGTACAGAAGACACAAGAGTTCCTGAGCCGATTCTTCTGGTGGCCAACTTGCCTGAAGGATACCAAGGACTATGTTCTCTCTTGCGAGGTATGTGCTCGTTACAAGACTCCTCATGTGGCACCTACGGGTCTTCTACAACCATTACCTGTTCCGTCCCGCCCTTGGGGGTCTATATCAATGGACTTTATTGTGGAGCTGCCTACATCGGGGGGCATGTATACAATCATGGTGGTAGTTGATCGCCTGACTAAAGCTGCTCATTTTGTTCCGTGCACCGGCCTCCCCTCAGCTAAAGATACAGTGAACTTGGTTATACAGAATGTCTTCCGGCTGCATGGGGTTACGGATGAGATCATCTCTGACCGTGGAGTGCAGTTCACTTCAAGATTCTGGAAGGGGTTTTGCTCTGCACTCAATATTAATGTCTGTCTCTCTTCCGCTTACCATCCCCAGACAAATGGTCAGACTGAGTGTACCAACCAGACGCTGGAACAATATCTAAGATGCTATGTCAGCCATCTCCAGGATGATTGGTTGGAGTTGCTGCCGTTAGCTGAATTTTCATATAACAATTCTCAGAGCGCCTCCACTAAATTTACACCTTTCTTTGCCAATCTGGGTTATCATCCGTGTATCTTACCTAGGTCTCTAATTAATTCTCCGGTTCCGGCAGTGGAGGAAAGGCTTACTGCGATGAGACAGAATCTGGAGGTTCTGAAGGAATCCCTGACCACAGCTAAAGAACGTTATAAGAGATCGGCTGATAGATTCCGTAAACCTGCACCCATGTTCAAGGTAGGAGATTCCGTGTGATTAGCAACTAAGAATCTGAAGTTAAACATTCCTTCACAAAATCTTGGACAGAAACACCCAGTTTTTCATGTATCTTTACTAAAGCCCGTATCTCCTAATACCTTCCAGGGACGTGTTGTGCCACCTCCGCAGCCTGTGGTGATTGATGGGCAAGAACAATTTGTGGTGGAGGAAATCGTTGATTCCAGGATTCACAGGAATCGGCTCCAATATCTGATAAGATGACAGGGATATCCCCCTGAGGAAGACTCTTGGGAACCTGTGGAAAACATCAATGCCCAACAGAAGATTTCTTATTTTCATCAGAGATTCCCTGAGAAACCCGGTCCAGGATCATCCTGAGGCCGCTTCTAAGGAGGGAGTAATGTCAGGACTCTGAACATTTGTATTACCTTTTGTGCATTACTGCCCTTTTCCAAGATGGCATCTTTGTTCTCATGTGCACTGTGTCTTCCTGCTATAAAACTCCACCCCAGCCTTCAGTCTGTGCTAGAGTATTCTGCCTTGCATCCAGCTCCTGACTCTGGTGACTCCCTGGCTATATTCCTGCTCCTGTGAACCTGTGGGGTTATCCTGCTACTCTGCTCTGAGTTCCTGCTGCATACACCAGTTTCCAGTAATCCTCCTTCATCTGCTGCTCGTGTTTACTTCCATATGCATTTGCTGGACATGTAAGCTGTTGCTGCTCTACAAAAACCTGAGACTATTACCCAGGCCTCCCTGGTTGTGCTAAGATATTATTTGAACTGCCTTATAAGCATATCTATCTGTGTTTGGACTAAAACAAGGACTTATTCATGTCAAGTATCCTCAAGAATAATTGTGCTTCATAGACTTTCTGCGTGATTGCATTTTCCTCTGAAGTTTCCTATAGACTGCTAAGCTGTGTTTAATATTTACACCAAGTGTTGTGGACTTGAGTTTCTCTCTGCACCTGTTTGAATCACCGTGTGATAATATAGACTTTACCACTTATAAAACTGTGTCCTGTAGTTGTCTTGTTCCACGCAAAGAGTCTCCTGAGTTATCCCCTATAATTATTACAGGTCTACTGTCTGATTGGGATGTCCCATCATGAATATGAGTATTGCTTAGCGATGACCCCTTCAGAGAACAGATGGCGGAGGTGGCAGCCCGGGCCATCTGATGGGTCTGCATTTATGTATATGGATGCCCGAAGAGGATACATTCAGATCAAGGAGTCTGTTGTAAGATATTCTGAGGCTACGTTTTCCTTCCCTATTCGTAAAGCTAGCGCTGACCTAGCTATCCCTGTACTCTGGATTACTTCTGATAGTGAAGTTGCTGGGGCCACATCCCTTGCTGATCTCCTGAATCAGCCCTTATCTGTCCCCTCCCCACCCAAGGAAATGGGGAGTTGTGGTGCATAATTATTCACAAACCAGACTAACAAGGGAAGACATACATGGATAAATGAAAACACCAATCATACCAATATGCACTCATAAACAACATAGGATAATACCAAGAAGTAAAGGAAGGAAAACCAAATAGGAGAGGATGAGGATATGCACATAGACAAATCATCAGTCTTCTGAACAACACTCCAAACACCTCTACCAACAAACGACACCTCCAACAACAGAATCAGGCAGTATGAAGCTGACACTGGCAATGCCTGTTTCAAGAGATGAGTATATATATATATATCGCATCAGGGAGTGGCCAACACAGAACAGCTGAGAGCATCACAGTAGGAATGCTCCAGAAGCATTCAACTGAACCGTTTAACCCCTGCACTGCTGGCAGAAACCTGCACTGTTTAATATGATGGTGTGTTGTGAATTCTGCTCTTGGGCTCCCTCCGGTGGTTGTAAGTGGTAGCACTGCTGTCTCTGAATCACAGCATTTATCAGGTGTGTTCACTTTTTGCAATTTGGACTGGGCTATTGAGTCTTGCTTCACCCTTTAGTCAGTGCCAGTTGTCCATTGTTCCTGGAGGATTCACATCCCTGCCTGGTCTCTTCTGCTTGCAGTTCTTTTCAACAAAGATAAGTTCTGGCCTTGATTTTGCTGTCCACATGCTGTGGTCTTATTGTTCAATTCTTTTCTATGTTTTGTCTTGTCCAGCTTGGTCTGTATAAGGATTTTTTTAGCCAAGCTGGTATCTCTGGAGATGCAGATATACCCTCCATATCTTTAGTTAGCTGTGGAGATTCTGTATTTTCTGTGGTGGATATTTTCTAGTGTTTTAATACTGACCGCATAGTACTCTGTCCTATCCTTTCTATTTAGCTAGAAGTGGCCTCCTTTGCTAAATTCTCATTTCAGTCTGTGTATGTTTTTTCCCTCTCCTCTCACAGTCAATATTTTTGGGGGCTGCCTATCCTTTGGGAATTTTCTCTGAGGCAAGATAGTTTTCCCTTTTCTATCTCTAGGGGTAATTAGTCCTCCGGCTGTGTCGAGATGTCTAGGGAGCGCTAGGTACATTCCACGGCTACTTCTAGTTGCGGTGTTAGGTTCAGAGTCTGCGGTCAGTACAGGTACCACCTTCTCCAGAGTACGTCCCATGCTGTTCTTAGGCCACCAGATCATAACAATAGTGTAGTGGTTCTAATAAGTGCAGAAGTACAAATGATGAAGCCTCTGCAAGAGCCACGTGATAGAAATTGCTAGCAAAGAAGAGGAGTGGCTCCCTGCGCTTACAGGACAGCGAGAGATGCCACTACCACTCCCAGCGGAGTTAGAATATGGGGTGGAAGACAATCTTCTCAGTGGAGTGTCCAAAGCCCTGGAAGTTCTGGAATCACTCCTGCAGGAAGAGCAGTGGAGAACTGAAAGTGCTAATGTTGTCGTCCCTCCTATCTAATACGCGCAGGACATGTTCATGTGGGAACAAATGATGCAAAATGAATGTTCTCAACTTCTGCCAGAGATAGGTTCACGCCAAGGCTCCCCTTGCTCGCAGACTGGCAAACTTAAAGGGAGGAGAAATGCAAAAGGGTGTGCCGCTAAAGGATGCCATTCCTCTGCGTGATATGGCATTTGTGTCCATTGACTGCCACCTACTGCCCCATCAGAACCCTACGGAATTAACACGAAGAGGAAGAGTTTTGGGGAGGAAGAGTCTAGACAGGGCACTAGGGTTGAGCGAAACGGATCGTTCATTTTCATAAGTCGCCAACTTTTGGCAAAGTCGGCGTCTCATGAAACCGAGCCGATCCCTGTGTGGGGTCTGCCATGCGGTACGCGACTTTCACGCCAAAGTCGCGTTTCAATTATGCTAAAAGCGCCATTTCTCAGCCAATGAAGGTGGACGCAGAGTGTGGGCAGCGTGATGACATAGATCTCAGTCCCCACCATCTTAGAGAAGGGCATTGCAGTGATTGGCTTGCTTTCTGCGGCGTCACAGGGGCTATAAAGGGGCGTTCCCGCCGACCGGCATCTTACTGCTGCTGATGTGAGCGTAGGGAGAGGTTGCTGCCGCTTCTTCAGAAGCAGGGATAGTGATAGGCAGGGTACATAAAGCTACAAACCGCTTGTGCTGTAGCGATTTCCACTGTCCAACACCACCTTTTGTTTGCAGGGACAGTGGAAGCTACTTTTTTTTTTCCTCAGCGCTGTCGCTCATTGGGCTGCCCTAGAAGGCTCCCTGATAGCTGCGTTGCTTTGTGTGTACGCCGCTGTGTAAACCAACTGCTTTTTTCAAAGCACAAATCCTGTTTTTCCTTCCTTTCTGCACAGCTATCTTGTGTTTGTCCACACTTTTGTGTGCAGCAGTCCTTTTTACAGCTGCCTGCCATACTTTTCTGAGATAACTGCAGGGAGATAAATATTGTCAAGTCTGCCTCCGTGCCATTGCTGTGTGTGGCATCTCTCTCTCATTGTGTGGCACCGAAAACACTGTGTAATACTTGGCCTTTTTTTTTTTTTTTTTCCTAAATTCTCCCTTTTCAAAAAAAAAAATAGTGGGAGATAAATATTGTCAAGTCTGCCTCCGTGCCATTGCTGTGTGTGGCATCTGTCTCTCATTGTGTGCCACTGAAAACACTGTGTAATACTTGACCATTTTTTTGGGGGGGGGTACATTCTCCCTTTAAAAAAAAAAAAATAAAATTATTGGGAGATGAATATTGTCAAGTCTGCCTCCGTGCCATTGCTGTGTGTGGCATCTCTCTCTCATTGTGTGCCACTGAAAACACTGTGTAATACTGGGCCTTTTTTTTTTTTTTTTTTAGGGTAAATTCTCCCAGAAAAAAAAAAAAAAAAATAGTGGGAGATTAAGATTGGCATTTCTGCTTGAGTGCTGGGCCTGTGTGTGCCATCTGTCTCAAATTATTGGGCCACAGAAAACCTAGTGTGTAACATTGGGCCTGATTTTCCTTTCAGTGTCAGGCACCTATAAAGGTATATATAAATCCTACAGAAGTTTGAGTTCACCTTATAAGTTGTTTTACAGTAACAAATAGCGATACTTTGGTTACGTTTTGCAAACAATGAGGAAGTCTAGTGGAAGAGGTCGTGGCCGTGGGCGGTCATTGTCAGCTGGTAATGATGGTAGTGGTGGTGGAGCATCAGGTGGTCGTGGTAAAAGCAGTACAGCACCTAAGTCTCGAGTTGTTGAGCCAGGTTCGTTGTCTGGCTACACAAGGCCTCGAACGCTCTCTTTTCTGGGAGTAGGAAAACCACTTTTGAAGCCGGAGCAGGAGGAACAAGTATTGGCTTTCATTGCTGACTCTGCCTCTAGCTCTTTCGCCTCCTCCTCGGAAAGTGCCAAATGTCAGAGCAGTGCATCGTCAGTGGATGCTCCCGGTCAGGGACAAGTCGCTTCCTTGTCTTCTTCACCCAGAACAAGAGAGAAGGATGCGTCAGGAGACACAACTGGTTACTCCATGGAGCTCTTTACACATACCGTTCCTGGGTTAGACAGTGAAACAGTTAACAGGCCATGCCCATTAGAAGTTGAATCGGACATGGAGTGCACAGATGCACAGCCACAGCCAGATTACTATGCTGTTCCTTTGACTCAGACCAGAACATTGCCCTCGCAGTGTACTGAGGCAGAATCAAACCCAGCGGAGACTATGGTGCCCCGTCACGGACGCTATACCACCGGCTTACACGGTGACACAGACGAAATCGCACACGACATAGAAGAGGAGGTCATAGATGACCCAGTTGTTGACCCCGATTGGCAGCCATTGGGGGAACAGGGTGCAGGCGGCAGTAGTTCTGAAGCGGAGGAGGAGGAGCCGCAGCAGGCATCAACATCACAACAGGTTCCATCTACCGGGCCCGTATCTGGCCAAAAACGCGTGGCAAAACCAAAACCAGTTGGAGGACAGCGTGGCCATCCGGTTAAAGATGCTCAGTCTGCAATGCCTGAAAAGGTATCCGATAGTAGAAAGAGTGCAGTCTGGCATTTTTTTAAACAACATCCAACTGATCAGCGCAAAGTCATCTGTCAAAAATGTTCAACTACCTTAAGCAGAGGTCAGAATCTTAAAAGTCTAAATACAAGTTGCATGCATAGACATTTATCCACCATGCATTTGCAAGCCTGGACTAAGTACCAAACGTCCCTAAAGGTTGCAGCACCCTCGGCCAATGAAGCTAGTCAGCAACGCTACATCCCTTCCCTCCCTGTAAGCCGACCATTTCCCACACCACCTGCAGTATCTGTGCAGCTTTCGTCGCCAGGCCAAAGCAGTCAGGGAATCACCAGGTTAGTAGTAGGAAACACTGCCTGTAGGGCACCGGCAAGAATACCATCTCCAACCCTCTCTCAGTCACCCATGTCCACCGGCACCACCGCTAGTTCCACGATCCCCAGCTCTCCAGTCCAGCTCACCCTACATGAGACTCTTGTTAGGAAAAGGAAGTACTCATCCTCGCATCCGCGTACACAGGGTTTGAACGCCCACATTGCTAGACTAATCTCATTAGAGATGATGCCCTACCGGTTAGTTGAAAGCGAAGCTTTCAAAGCGCTGATGGACTACGCTGTACCACGCTACGAGCTACCCAGTCGGCACTTCTTTTCTAGAAAAGCCATCCCAGCCCTCCAACAGCATGTTAAAGACCGCATCGTCCATGCACTCAGGCAGTCTGTGACTACAAAGGTGCACCTGACAACAGATGCCTGGACCAATAGGCATGGCCAGGGACGTTACGTGTCCATCACGGCACACTGGGTGAATGTGGTGGATGCAGGGTCCACAGGGGACAGCAATATTGGGACAGTTCTGCCTAGCCCACGGTCTAGGAAACAGTTGGCTGTAGGCTTTTTCACCTCCTCCTCATCCTCCTCCAGAAGCGAAAGCCCACGGTCAAGGAAAGAGTTGGCTGTAGGCGTTCACCCCCCCTCCTCCTCTTCCTCCTCCTCATGCAGAAGCGAGAGCTCATCCACACACCGCAGTCGCACATCCACTCCATCCGCAGCTGCCACTGTTGCACACCAGGTGTCCCATTATGGGACAGCTAGTGGCAAGCGTCAGCAGGCTGTATTGGCAATGAAGTGTTTGGGCGACAACAGACACACCGCGGAAGTTCTGTCCGAGTTCTTGCAGAAAGAAACTCAGTCATGGCTGGGCACTGTACATCTTGAGGCAGGCAAGGTTGTGAGTGATAACGGAAGGAATTTCATGGCTGCCATAACCCTTTCCCAACTGAAACACATTCCTTGCCTGGCTCACACCTTAAACCTGGTGGTGCAGTGCTTCCTGAAAAGTTACCCGGGGTTACCCGACCTGCTCCTCAAAGTGCGCAGACTTTGCTCGCATATCCGCCGTTTGCCCGTACACTCCAGCCGTATGCAGAACTATCAGCGGTCTTTGAACCTTCCCCAGCATTGCCTAATCATAGACGTTGCAACAAGGTGGAACTCAACACTGCACATGCTTCAGAGACTGTGCCAACAGAGGCGTGCTGTTATGTATTTGTGGGAGGATACACGGGCAGGCAGTTGGATAGCAGACATGGAGTTGTCAGGTGTGCAGTGGTCGAAGCTACAAGACCTGTGTCAAGTCCTTCAGTGTTTTGAGGAATGCACACGGCTGGTTAGTGCAGACAACGCCATAATAAGCATGAGCATCCCCCTAATGCGTCTGCTGATGCAAAGTTTGACGCACATAAAGGAGCAGGCGTCTGCAGCCGAGGAAGAGGAAAGCCTTGATGACAGTCAGCCATTGTCTGGTCAGGGCCGTGTAGAGGACGCGGTAGAGGCGAAGAGGAGGAGGAGGACGAGGAGGATGATGGGGATGAGTACTTTTTTAATGAGGAAGCTTCTCCTGGGCCAACAGAAATTAGTGGCGTTGCAAGGCCGGGTTCTGTTTATTTAAGGGAGACAAGTGACGTATATTTGCCTGTAACTGTCCCTCAAACCAGCACAACCACAGATTTGCCAACAGGAACTTTGGCCCACATGGCGGATTATGCCTTACGTATCCTCAAAAAGGCCCCACGCATTACTAAAATGATGAGCGATGACGATTACTGGTTGGCCAGCATCCTTGACCCTCGCTATAAAGGCAAATTGCAAAATATTATGCCACATGAGAACCTCGAACAAATCTTAGCAACCAAACAAGCTACTCTTGTAGACCGTTTGATTCAGGCATTCCCAGCACACAGCGCCGGTGATGGTTCTCACACGAGCTGCAGGGGGCTACAGGGCAGAGGTGTTAGGGGTGCACATATCAGAAGTGGCGTTGGACAGAGGGGTTTTCTGACCAGGTTGTGGAGTGATTTCGCAATGACCGCAGACAGGACAGGTACTGCAGCATCTATTCAAAGTGACAGGACACAACATTTGTCCAGTATGGTTACTAACTATTTTTCTTCCCTTATCGATGTTCTCCCTCAACCGTCATTCCCATTTGATTACTGGGCATCAAAATTAGACACCTGGCCAGAATTGGCAGAATATGCATTGCAGGAGCTTGCTTGCCCGGCAGCTAGTGTCCTATCAGAAAGAGTATTCAGTGCTGCAGGTTCAATATTAACTGAAAAAAGGACTCGTCTGGCTACCCAAAATGTGGATGATCTCACCTTCATTAAAATGAACCACTCCTGGATTTCAAATTATTTTGCCCCACCTTTCCCGGCTGACACCTAGCTTTCCTATAAAAAGGTCTTGCTTGTGGACTGGTCTTACTGATAATTCCAATCTCTTAATTTGCAGCAGCTGTTTGTCCAGCATACGACATGTTTACACCTCCCTCAATGGGAAAAGTCCCCCCACGGGGCCGTTGTCTCGCCACTTGGCGCAAGCACCCGTTAGAGTGGCGTTTGTCTGAAGAGGTGGGTGTGCCCGCTTTTGGTCGACGGCACTGCCACTGGGTCCCTCATAGTACAATGTAGTGTCTCTGGCGGTGGTGGTGCGCACCCAACGTCAGACACACCGTTGTAACATGAGGGGCCCTGGGGCGGTACCGCCGGCCACAAGAGAGTTCACCCCCCCCAGCTCAAACTGTTCTCTACCACGTGCAAAATTATCTCGCACAGCTCCACCAATGTTTAGTCTATGCGCTGACATCATTCAATGCCTGGCACTGGCAAACAATACCAATTTGTTTGCATCTATGATGCTAGTTAAAGTAGTCTGGGTCAGTGTCCTATATTGACACCAGTAAATACTAATTTACTGCCAAATTACTTTGTCATAAACTCTGCAGATGAGCCCACCCCTGTACCTAAGCATGCCACCCTTTTTTTACTTATAGTTGTTTTGCGAGACATTAACATCTATTTATTTTTTTGGAGTACTAACTGTGTCAGACACTCCTTGCAATACTCCTCCACTGACCACAATGCTGCCTGGAGTGCCTGCCTGTGTATCCATGTAACCGATTTAAAACTGCCATGAGCCTATTGTTTGTAATTTTAGGCCTTTGTTAGCCTGTCTGCGGCCCCTACTTGCAATACTCCTCCACTGACCACACCAATGCTGCCCGTGTACCCCTGGAACCTATTTAAAAGTTCATAGAGCCTAGTTATATATTTTATTTACTATTAATAAGGCCATGATGGACTATGCTGTACCACGCTACAAGCTAACCAGTCAACACTTCTTTTGCGAGAAAAGCCATCCCAACCCTCAACCAGCATGTAAAAGACCGCATTGTCCATGCACTCTGGCAATCTGTGAGTACAAAGGTGCACCTGACAACAGACGCATGGACCTGTAGGCATGGCCACGGAAGATTACGTGTCCATTATGGTGCAATGGGTTAATGTGTTGGATGCATGGTCCACAGGGGACAGCCTACTAAGTCTGTCTGCAGTCCCTAATTCAAATTGTCCTCCACTGTCTAAATCGGAGCTTCCACCTTCTGGCTTTCGGCCAATAGTATCAGATATTAAACTGCATTTGGCCTTCAACTTTGGTAACGGCCTACTAACGGTGTCTGCCCCTCCCTGGTGTTTGCCCTCAACTGAATAAAGCTGAGCTTCAACCTTCTGGATTTGGGCCTATAGTATCAGATATTAAACTGCATTTGGCCTTCAACTTTGGTTACGGCCTACTAACGGTCTCTGCCCCTCCCTGGTGTTTGTCCTCAACTGAATAAAGCTGAGCTTCATCCTTCTGGCTCTCATTAAGTGCTGTGTTTTCAAAAATTGGTGGTTAGGGCCTACTAACGGTGTCTGCCCCTCCCTGGTGTTTTCTTCAACTGAATAAAGCTGAGCTTCAACCTTCTGGCTCTCATTAAGTGCTGTGTTTTTAAAAATTGGTGGTTAGGGCCTACTAACGGTGTCTGCCCCTCCCTGGTGTTTGCTCTCAAATGAATAAAGCTGAGCTTCAGTCTTTAGGCTTTGGGCCTATAGTATCAGATATTAAACTGCATTTGGCCTACTAGTGTGGTTGGGCCCTTAAAACAGTGTCTGCTGCTCCTGGGTTTGCTACTCCACTGAACAAAGCAATGCCGCCTGTTTAGTCCTGTTACCAATTTTGAACTGCATTTAGCCTACTTTATTCTTTGGCCCTATATCTGTTTCCTCCTCATCCTGCCCATTGCCCAGCCACTGCTAGATGAGTCTGCTGGTACATTGACCTAGACCACTACATTCCCCTTGCACTCTACACAGCCAGAATCTGACCCTGCTGAAAGTAAGGTTCCCCTTCCCGCATGTTATACCACCTTACACAGGGACAAAGAGGAAGGTTCAGATGAAAGTGCAGGTTCCTTCATCAGGTGGGGGGCATACTCGTTGGCGACGTCACTGGCACAGGGGCCCTCAGAGTACGCAAAAGTGTCGCTGCTGGTGGGAGGCGTCCCCACCGTGCAAACACACCGCTGTACTATGAGGGGCCCTGTGCCAGTGCCAATGCCAATGAGTGGGCCCCCCTGCTTGCTCAGGATCACAGCACTTGCAACGTTGAAATACTTTCCTCTCCCTGCTCCACCGCCGTGATGTAGTCCACGATTCCTGGGCCCACTAAAATCTTGAGCCAGCCCTACCCCCCCACAAATTTGCCAAATGACCCCCAAGTTCCATTGAACAACTATTATTATAAAGTTAATTAAGATTGACAAGCTTCAGAAACAAGAATGGATGTTTTTGGCATTAAAATGGGCACTGTAGGTGCTTTCCTGGCCTCCACTCACTGTCGACTATGCTTCCCCATTGACTTGCATTGGGTTTCGTGTTTCGGTCGATCCCCGACTTTTAGCGATAATCGGCCGACTGCACTCGACTCGACTCTGGACAAAGTCGGGTTTCACAAAACCCGACTCGATCTTAAAAAAATGAAAGTCGGTCAACCCTACAGGGCACCAGTCATGTGGCCTCGATGACGCAGTTCCCTGGTATAAGAGGCCAGAGTTGCATGTTGGGGACTAATTTGGCGCCAACTGGTGAGACGACCAGGGCGTGTGTGGAAGAGATCCCGAAATAAGCCAAGAGGCCTGAACCAATGTGTTAATGGTGTGCCCGTGAGCAGTATCCAAACGACATCTGGTAAGGTCCGTGAACTAGACCACACCATTCAAGACCTGAGGTCCAGCACTTACTTCCAGCACTGATGTACGGCATAGGGTGCGGTCTGGGCAGCAGGTGGGACAGGGAGCGGTCAGTGTGAGGAAGGCCCATAGAGCGTTGCTTGATTTTGTCGGAAGGACTTGTGGCCTAGCGGGAAAAAAACGGAGACCCCCTAGGACCTAGAAGAGCCAAAGGGAGCATTGTGATAATACTTTATATGTTTGTGGACACTATCAGAATCGGAGATTAGCTAGATAGTATGGAGAACTTATTATAACAATCCCACCTCCCCATCTGCATCCCAGCTTCTATCACTAACCACTTCTCTCGTCCTCTCACAGCTCTCAACCTCTGAGACACACAAAGACGGTAACACCCTGGACCTGGACTTTGTCCGGCTCTGTTCAATTTCCTACTTAAATAACTAACCACTTCACCTCTCTGACCACAACATTCTCTCCTTCACGCTCATAAATCCTCGCCCACCCCAGCAGACTCCTACCTACCACACACTCAGAAATCTACAAGCCATTAACCCTCATACACTTTCAGACTCCCTACACTCATCACTGTCCCCAATCTCCTCTTTTTCCTGTCCTGATCGGACTGTACATCACTTCAATGACACTCTTAGAAGCCCCCTGGACCAAGTAGCTCCCCTCACCCTCAGAACCTCCAAACACAGAGTGAAACAGCCCTGGCTCACATCGCAAACCCGATTTCTCCAGCGATGCTCTAGGAGTGCTGAACGCTTATGGAGGAAAACACGCACAGCAGAAGACTTCACACACTTCAAATTTATGTTAAGGTCCTATAACTCTGCCCTCACCTCGCCAAACAGACTTACAACACCACCCTGATCGCCTCACTATCTAACAACCCCAAAAAACTTTTTGACACCTTTCACTCCCTCCTCAGCCCGAAAGCGCAAGCCCCTATCACAGTCATTTGTGCTGATGGCCTGGCCTCCCTCTTTATAGAGAAAATAGATCATATCCATCAGAAAATCCGCTCCCAATTACCAAGTGCAGTGACTCCCATCTATCCCCAGATCTCCTCTGGCTCACTCTCCACATTTGATCCCATCAGAAAAGTCTCCAGGCTCCTCTCTTCTTCTCATCCGACAATATGCACTCCTGACCCCATTCCCTCACATCTCCTCCAGTCTCTCTCTCCAGTCGTGACTACTCACCTAACTACAATATTTAATCTTTACCTTTCCTCGGCATTTTCCCCTCCTCCTTCAAATACTCTATCATTACTCCATTATTAAAAAAAACCCTCTCTTGACCCATCCTGCACAAATAACTACAGACCGGTCTCCAACCTCCCTTTCATCTCTAAACTCTTGGAGCGCCTGATCTACTCAGAATTCAGTCCTTGGCCCCCTTATCTTCTCTCTCTACACGGCCCCAATTGGACAGAACATCAGCAGATTTGGCTTTCAGTACCATCTTTATGCTGATGACACACAACTATACACGTCATCCCCTGACCTTACCCCCGCTGTACTACAGAACACCACTGACTGTCTGTCCGCAGTCTCCAACATCATGTCCGCTCTCTATCTGAAACTCAACCTCTCCAAAACTGAACTTCTTCTACTCCTGCCGTCTACTAACCTCCCTAAACCTGACGTTTCCCTCTCCGTGGGTGGCACCATAATAACAACCCGGCAGCAGGCGCGCTGTCTGGGTGTTACGTATGACTCCAATCTCTTGCCTGCTCTTGTCACTTACACTTAAAGAACATCTATAGCATCCGCATCTTTCTCACCATGGAAACAACAAAGACCCTCACTGTTGCTTTGATTCACTCCCGCCTGGAATCAACTTTCTCCACCCCAGAACAACCTTAATGCAGTAGCCAGGATCATCTACCCGGCTAATCGGCACTCGGACTTGTCCACTCTTCACCATTCATTGCACTGGCTGCCCATTATTATAGGATCCAATTCACCCTGCTTGTTCTCACCCACAAAGCTTTCCACAGTCCGGCACTCCTACATCTCCTCCCTCATCTGTAGCACCCTACACGTCCCCTCCACAATGCGGCTCCCCTACATCTCCTCCCTCATTTTTATCACCCAACTCCTCCTCTCCACAGTGCAGCCCTTCTACATCTCCTCCATCATTTCTATCACCCTACCTGTACTCTCCACTGTGCAGCCCCCCTACATCTCCTCCCTCATTTCTATCACCTACCTGTACTCTCCACAGTGCGGCCTCCTACATCTCCTCCCTCATTTCTATCACCCTACCTGTACTCTCCACAGTGCGGCCCCCTACATCTCCTCCCTCATATATATCACCTTCCTGTACTCTCCACAGTGCGGCCCCCTACATCTCCTCCCTCATTTCTATCACCTACCTGTACTCTCCACAGTGCGGCCTCCTACATCTCCTCCCTCATTTCTATCACCCTACCTGTACTCTCCACAGTGCGGCCCCCCTACATCTCCTTCCTCATTTCTATCACCTACCTGTACTCTCCACAGTGCGGCCCTCCTACATCTCCTCTCTCATATCTATCACCTTCCTGTACTCTCCACAGTGCGGCCCTCCTACATCTCCTCCCTCATTTCTATCACCCTACCTGTACTCTCCACAGTGCGGCCCCCCTACATCTCCTCCCTCATTTCTATCACCCTACCTGTACTCTCCACAGTGCGGCCCTCCTATATCTCCTCCCTCATTTCTATCACCCTACCTGTACTCTCCACAGTGCGGCCTCCTACATCTCCTCCCTCATTTCTATCACCCTACCTGTACTCTCCACAGTGTGGCCCTCCTACATCTCCTTCCTCATTTCTATCACCTATCTGTACTCTCCACAGTGCGGCCTCCTACATCTCCTTCCTCATTTCTATCACCTATCTGTACTCTCCACAGTGCGGCCCCCCTACATCTCCTCCCTCATTTCTATCACCCTACCTGTACTCTCCACAGTGCGGCCCCCCTACATCTCCTTCCTCATTTCTATCACCTATCTGTACTCTCCACAGTGTGGCCTCCTACATCTCCTCCCTCATTTCTATCACCCTACCTGTACTCTCCACAGTGCGGCCCTCCTACATCTCCTCCCTCATTTCTATCACCCTACCTGTACTCTCCACAGTGTGGCCCTCCTACATCTCCTCCCTCATTTCTATCACCTTCCTGTACTCTCCACAGTGCGGCCTCCTACATCTCCTCCCTCATTTCTATCACCCTACCTGTACTCTCCACAGTGTGGCCCCCCTACATCTCCTCCCTCATTTCTATCACCTACCTGTACTCTCCACAGTGCGGCCTCCTACATCTCCTCCCTCATTTCTATCACCCTACCTGTACTCTCCACAGTGCGGCCCCCCTACATCTCCTCCATCATTTCTATCACCTACCTGTACTCTCCACAGTGCGGCCCTCCTACATCTCCTCCCTCATTTCTATCACCTACCTGTACTCCCCACAGTGCGGCCTCCTACATCTCCTCCCTCATTTCTATCACCTTCCTGTACTCTCCACAGTGCGGCCCCCTTACATCTCCTCCCTCATTTCTATCACCTACCTGTACTCTCCACAGTGCGGCCCCCTACTTCCTCTCCCTCGTTTCTATCACCTACCTGTACTCTCCACAGTGCGGCCTCCTACATCTCCTCCCTCATTTCTATCACCTACCTGTACTCTCCACAGTGCGGCCTCCTACATCTCCTCCCTCATTTCTATCACCTACCTGTACTCTCCACAGTGCGGCCTCCTACATCTCCTCCCTCATTTCTATCACCTTCCTGTACTCTCCACAGTGCGGCCCTCCTACATCTCCTCCCTCACTTCTATCACCTACCTGTACTCTCCACAGTGCGGCCTCCTACATCTCCTTCCTCATTTCTATCACCTACCTGTACTCTCCAAAGTGCGGCCTCCTACATCTCCTCCCTCATTTCTATCACCTACCTGTACTCTCCACAGTGCGGCCTCCTACATCTCCTCCCTCATTTCTATCACCTACCTGTACTCTCCACAGTGCGGCCCTCCTACATCTCCTCCCTCATTTCTATCACCCTACTCATCCTCTCCACAGTGCGGCCCCCCTACATCTCCTCCCTCATATCTATCACCTTCCTGTACTCTCCATAGTGCGGCCCCCTACATCTCCTCCCTCATTTCTATCACCTACCTGTACTCTCCACAGTGCGGCCCCCCTACATCTCCTTCCTCATTTCTATCACCGTACTCATCCTCTCCACAGTGCGGCCCTCCTACATCTCCTCCCTCATTTCTGTTTATCGACCTACTCGCTCATTCGGCTCTGTAAGCGACTTTTGACTAACCTCTGCACTAATCCGTACCTCCCACTCCCACAATAAAATTTGTATGGAATCTTCCAGATCCGCTGATCACTGCTCCTGGATGATGAAGGTAATAAAAATACACAGAAAAAGGAAAAATGGAGCCACTGCAGGAAGGTGAGAGGCTGCTGTGTGATTACAGGGTGAACTCCGCTCCTTCCTCCTCTGCGGATATTGCGGCACTTTCTCCAGTTACCAGAATTCTGCGACTTTCATATCGTTCTGATGTAATTATTATTACTGCTCATAAATAAGACAAGGAGCCCCCGACATGGACCAATAGTGACACCTGTGTCTGTGCCCAGATCTACCACTAGGGGGCAAGGACTCAGACAGTGCGGACAATATGTGCGGTAATATCGCCCCCGTGTGGTCACTGCTCTGAACGGCTCATTACAAGAAACTAACAGGACAGGAATCCCTCACTGTCTGCCGGATAGGAGTTGTAGTCACATCCACCTTCTCGTCTCCACATATAGATATCACACACAAGGCCCGGAAGTGTTATTATCACTACACAGCTCATCACACATCACTGAGGAGAGAGAAAGAAAGGGAAATACAGTCATAAGATCAGCCAATCAGTGAGAGGGGAGGAGCCTGTATTGTGACACGCCCCCGAGAGGCGGCATCTTTGTCCAGTTCTCACTCCGGTCCGCTCACGCTCCATATAAGGGAAGGACTCCGTGCTGATCTCACAGTCTGCTGAAGATTTTTTGAACGATGTCTGGTCGCGGGAAAGGAGGGAAAGGTCTCGGGAAGGGCGGCGCCAAGCGGCACAGGAAGGTGCTCCGGGATAACATCCAGGGCATCACCAAGCCTGCAATCCGCCGTCTCGCTCGCAGGGGAGGCGTCAAGCGCATCTCCGGCCTCATCTATGAGGAGACTCGCGGCGTCCTGAAAGTCTTCCAGTGGAGAACGTGATCCGTGACGCCGTCACCTACACCGAGCACGCCAAGAGGAAGACCGTCACCGCCATGGACGTGGTGTACGCGCTCAAGCGCCAGGGCCGCACTCTCTACGGCTTCGGAGGTTAATGCTTCTCCGCTCCGTCCTCACCCCCCAAAGGCTCTTCTCAGAGCCGCCCACAACTCCTGGGGAAGGGCTGCAATTCCTGCTGCGGGGCCGGGATACATCCGGTGCTCTGGATTGTAGCTGAGGGGCCTAATGTCTGCGGTACAGGAGGCAGAGCTCCTCGGGAACTGTCCTATTCCAGCGTGTGGGGAGAAGGGACGAGTGCTCCGCTGTGAACACGGGGCGGTGTGGAGGGTATATGGTCGGTGTGCGGGTGATCGATGTCAGCATTACTGAGTCTGCGGTGTAACCCGGGAACTATAGGCCGGATTGGGGTATTGGTAGTTTGTGATGATCCCTGTGGAGTGAGGCCACTGATCACTAAACGCCTGCGATCACCCGAGATCCACTGGACCGACTCCGCGTGTTCCAAGGATGTGGACAAATTGAGAAGTGAGCGGAAATATCACATTCTGTAGTTAGCCAATTACTAGGCTTCAAGTCCACGGCTCCGCCCACAGGGAGGTGTCACTGTTAACCATTTGGTGTCTGTTATTTCTTGCCGTTCTCGATAGTCCGTGATTTCCTATCCGCAGTGACCGGAGCCTGAAGTTTTAACTAAAGAGAAGCGCAGATCGGCCGGAGAATTCCTTATTACAGACCACGGCGCAGGTGAGCTCTCGGTAGAGCGGACCTGAGAGGGAACTGCAGATCGATGACGCATTTCTGGGGCGTGTATGTTACGGGTGTTCACTTTTATCTGCTCTCTGATTGGTCGGTCACTGAGCGGTTATTGATTTTGAATTTCCCGCTCATTGTAAGATTTGTTATTTTTAGATGTTACAATATTGTGGGAAAACAAAAAGAAAATCATTCAGGATCAGCAGCAACCGTTCATCATCATGAGTAAGCACTATATGGGGGTATCGGGATACACAGCACTATATCGGGGTATCGGGATACACAGCTGTATATTGAGGTTTGGGGGAATGCAGCACTGTGTGTGTGTGTGTGTGTGTGTATATATATATATATATTTGGATCCCGTCAGCCCCGGGTTCTGGGCCCCTGCAGATGCTCAGAGAGGGGACTTCCTGCTCCTCTGGCTGATGTCATGGTGGGAACCTCCAGACTGGGGGGCGCTGTCTTCTGACTTTTCTGTTCCGGTCCTTTAGCAGAAGAGGCCGGGACTGCGGGATCTCATGACCTCCTGCGGTTGTGGCCACATTACACCTGTGAGCGGATCCCAGTGATGGATCTTATCTGCAGTTTCTATGTTCACTTTGTTCTGACCCGAAGTCTCCCAGAATCTCCTGAGCGCACACTGGAGCTGTGAGTCCTCTGCTCCCAGGAGAAGCGTCTGAGGGGCTGGGACGTGTAGTACCTGCTGCTCCTCCTATCGGGACCCCACACTCCTCCATCTATAGGGGCCGCTATTCTCTGCTGGTGTCTACGGGTAATGGCGTTGTGCTAAATACCACCATACCCCCATATAGCGCTGTATATCCACCACTCTCCATACAGTTCTGTATACCCCCATATAGCGCTGGATTTTTTTTTATCATCTTGTATTTCAGCTATTCCTCTTCTTCTGGGGGGATGGAGCTGCCGGGGTCTTGTTACACGCCGCGCTCCCCTCTGTCTCCACCTGTACCGTGGATGGAGCAGTTACTGCTGGGGATGAGTCCTGTTGAGCGGCTGTTGCTCCTGATCCTGAATGATTTTCTTTTTGCTTTCCAACAAAATTGTAACATCTAAAAATACCAGAAATCTTACAATGAGCGGGAAATTCGAAATCATTTGCCGGTCACTGAGCGGTTAATCAGAGAGCAGATAAACGTGAGCTCCCGTAACATACCCGCCCCAGAAATCTGCAGTTCCCTCTCAGGTCCGCTCTACCGAGAGCTCGTCTCTGCTGTGGTTGGTGAACAACTGTAAAGCTCCGGACGATCTGTGCTTCTCTGCTGTTCAATCTTCAGGCTCCGGTCACTGGGGGATAGGAAATCACTATGGAGAACGGCAAGAAATGACAGACTCCAAATGGTTAACAATGGAGTCCTGTGGGCGGAGCCGTAGACGTGAAGCTTAATTATTAGCTGACTGCAGAATGTGATATTTCCGCTCCCTGCCTTTATTGCTCCTCCACCACACTCCATACAGTGCAGGATGCCTCTACAGTTCTGTATACCCTCATATAGCGCAGTATATCCACCACTCTCCATATAGTGCTGTATATGTTGCACCCCCATATAGTGCTGTACCCCCATAAAGTGCAGGACGCAATCCACCATTCCAAATATAAATCATAATCCACCACTGCGCCCCCACCAGCTGTAAAGACTATATAGCCATTCGCCCCCCCAATATATACATTAATTAGCCCCTGTACTATTTGCCCCTAATTACCAGTCACTCCATCCTCAACGCCCCCCACTATGTGCCCCCTCTCCCCGATTCATATTTACATGCCCCTTCCACCCCAATTCGTTATGTCCTGTCCTCTCTCCCCCACATTCAATACATAATTTACCGCCTCACCTTCGAAAGTCATCATTTGCTCTTCCCACCCCCCACCTTCAGTTTAATTGCTGTCTCCCACTATCCTGTGCAGCCCCCCCATACAAAACCTTAGGGAGTATGAAGAACCGAAGAATAGAAGACTCTGGAGCCCAGAAGATTAGAGCCCTGTGTGGTGTCAGGCAGACTACAGACCGTGTACACTGCACAACATATAGAAGAGGCGCCGGCTCCTGTGCGGAGGGTGTGGGGGGCTCTGAGAAGAGCCTTTGGTTTGTGGATTGATCGGCGGCAGCGCTCACTTGCTCTTCTTGCTGCTCTCGGTCTTCTTGGGCAGCAGCACGGCCTGGATGTTGGGCAGGACGCCCCCCTGGGCGATGGTCACCCCACCCAGCAGCCTGTTCAGCTCCTCGTCATTGCGCACCGCCAGCTGCAGGTGTCGGGGGATGATGCGGGTCTTCTTGTTGTCCCGGGCAGCATTACCGGCCAATTCCAGGATCTCGGCGGTCAGATACTCCAGCACAGCGGTCAGATAAACCGGAGCGCCGGTGCCGACTCTCAGCGTAGTTGCCCTTGCGGAGAAGCCTGTGCACAGGAAAATACTAAAACCCTCTGTCATATTTGTCTATACCTATGCCTATGGTAGATTTTACTTATGCCTATGGTAGATTTTTTAGTCATTTTTGTCTGTACCTATGCCTATGGTAGATTTTGTATAGTGTGCGGGAAATCAGTGATTCCGCAAAATTAATGAACATGTTGCTTTTTTTCCGTGATTCGTTTTTTCGCGGAAAAAATCGCAACATTTGCACAAGTTTTGCGGATTACATAGAAACGATTGGGAACCATATGTAAGCATTTTTTTCACGTTTTTATCGCGTTTTTATAGCGAAAAAAACACGATAAATACTGAACGTGTGCACATAGCCTTACAACTCCCTTCTCTGTGTACCTGAACTGAGAGAGGGAGGGTGATGTTTTGAGTGAGATAAAGGTACCTTCACACTGAACAACTTAACAACGATAATGATAGCGATCCGTGACGTTGCAGCCTCCTGGATAGCGATATCGTTGTGTTTGACACGCAGCAGCGATCAGGATCCTGCTGTGACATCGTTGGTCGGAGCTAGAAGGCCAGCACCTTATTTCATCGCTGGATCTCCTGCTGACATCGCTGGATCGGTGTGTGTGACGCGGAATCAGCGAGGTCTTCACTGGTAACCAGGGTAAACATCGGGTTACTAAGCGCAGGGCCGCGCTTAGTAACCCGATATTAACCCTGGTTACCATTGTATATGTAAAAAAAACCAAACACTACATACTTACATTCCGGTGTCTGTCGGGTCCCCCGGCGTCCGCTTCCCTGCACTGTGTCAGCGCAGGCCAGCCGTAAAGCAGAGCACAGCGGTGACGTCACCGCTCTGCTTTAGGGCCGGCGCTTACACAGTGCAGGGAAGCAGACGCCGGGGGACCCGACAGACACCGGAATGTAAGTATGTAATGTTTGTTTTTTTTTACATTTACACTGGTAACCAGGGTAAACATCCGGTTACTAAGCACGGCCCTGCGCTTAGTAACCCGATGTTTACCCTGGTTACCCGGGGACTTCAGCATCGTTGGTCGCTGGAGAGCTGTCTGTATGACAGCTCTCCAGCAACCACACAACGACGAAACAGCGACGCTGAAGCTATCGGCATCGTTGTCTATATCGCTGCAGCGTCGCTTAATGTGACGGTACCTATAGGCTAGAAGCTAATGTTAATATTGTCTACCTTGAGATAGTATATAAACCCTCCTCTCACACATCCAGTACCCTAGCAACCAGAGAATGCAGAGTAAGTGGACATGCTAGCTGGGGCATACCTTACAAAAGTCAAGCTGCAACACCAGGCTCTCCCATCATCACTTTGGTAAGAATTACGAATAACCGTTTTAAGCTCCGTTTTTTTTATTGGAATAAGTTCATATTAGTCCAACAAGGTTATCTTCCAAGTTTCATTAAGATCTTTTTAGGGATTCAGTCTTCATGCGCCGCCATATTCTGCCATACCTAGGCCTATGGTATTTGTTTTTCTAAAGTTGTATTTTTTTAATGTATTTTTCCTTTCCACTTCACTCTATTTAAAAATAAATTAGCGGAGGTTAAACTTTAATTGCGTTTTCAACAAGGCAAACCCATGCATTTCTATATAGTGACTTTAAATTATAAATAAACACTGAATCCCTAAGAAGATCTTGATGCAACTTTGAAAATAAGTTTGTCATTAATATGAACTTTTTCCAGCAAGAAAAACAGAGCTTAAAAATGTAATTCTGTTTTCAACCATGTTAATTCATACATTCCTATATAATAACTTTACATTTCAAATAAACAGTGAATCCCTAAGTAGATCTTTATCGAAAAATTTTGCCTTAGGCCGGCCTCACACTAGCGTGTTTTACGGACGTATGAGAGGTGCTGAAAATACGGATTGCATATGGTACAATGCTTGTCTATGCCCCAGCTCCTATCAGCCGTATTTTACTGATCCGTATATTATACGGCTTTCTACGGCTGTAGAAAATCACAGCATGCTGCGTTTGTCACCGTATTGCGCAAAACAATACGCCAATGAAAGTCTATGGGGGCGAGAAAAATACGGATTACACACGGACCAGCAGTGTGACTTGCGAGAAATATGCACCGGTGTTCTATAGAAAAGCCGGCAATTCAGTGCGGTGTGCAGTAAAATCACACTGACAGAATAGAATAGATAAAATAAATGTCTACACATAGTATAGGGGTGTGTATGTATATATATATATATATATATATATATATATATATATATATACATATATATACATACTAGATGGTGGCCCGATTCTAACGCATCGGGTATTCTAGAATATGTATGTCCACGTAGTATATTGCCCAGCCACGTAGTATATTGCCCAGTGACGTAGTATACAGCACAGAGCCACATAGTATATTGCCCAGTGACGTAGTATATTGCCCAGTGACGTAGTATATTGCCCAGTGACGTAGTATATTGCACAGCAACGTAGTATACAGCACAGAGCCATGTAGTATACTGCCCAGTCACGTAGTATATTGCCCAGCTACGTAGTTTATTGCCCAGTGACGTAGTATATTGCACAGCAACGTAGTATACAGCACAGAGCCATGTAGTATATTGGCCAGTCACGTAGTATATTGACCAGCTACGTAGTTTATTGCCCAGCCAGGTTTGTCTGTCATATACTCACCTTTCCGAGGGCCCCTTGTAGTCCACGGCAGCTTCCGGTCCCAGGGATGGTATGAGCGCAGGACCTGTGATGACATCGCGGTCACATGACTGTGATGTCATGGCAGGTCTTTCTAGCGCAGGCGCGCAGGGCCTGTGATGACGTCGCAGTCACATGACCGTGACGTCATGGCAGGTCCTTCCTCCCATACCATCTTTGCCACCGGAACCTGCAACGGAAGATGACGGCCGGCGCGAGCGACTACGGAGGGTGAGTATAGTATTTTTTTTTTTTTATTATGGTTTTTAACATTACATGTTTTACTATTGATGCCGCATAGGCGGCGTCAATAGTAAAAAGTTGGGGACACACAGGGTTAATAGCAGCGGTAACGGAGTGCGTTACCCGCGGCATAACGCGGTCCGTTACCGCCACCATTAACCCTGTGTTAGGGGTGACCGGAGGGGAGTATGCAGGCGACAGGCACTGATTGCGGGGAGTAAGGAGCGGCCATTTTCTTCCGGACTGTGCCCGTCGCTGATTGGTCGCGGCAGCCATGACAGGCAGCTTGCGAGACCAATCAGCAAATGAATAACCGTGACAGACAGACAGACAGAAGGACAGACGGAAGTGACCCTTAGACAATTATATAGTATACTAGATGGTGGCCGATTCTAACGCATCGGGTATTCTAGAATATCTATGTCCACGTAGTATATTGCCCAGTGATGTAGTATACAGCACAGAGCCACATAGTATATTACCCAGTTACGTAGTATATTGGCCACTTACATAATATATAGGCCAGTTACATAGTATATTGCCCAGTGACGTAGTATATTGCCCAGTGACGTAGTATACAGCACAGAGCCACGTAGTATATTGCCCAGTGACGTAGTATATTGCCCAGCCACGTAGTATATTGGCCAGTGACATAGTATATTGCCCAGTGACGTAGTATATTGCCCTGTGACGTAGTATATTGACCAGTGACATAGTATATTGCCCAGTGACGTAGTATATTGCCCAGTGACGTAGTATATTGCCCAGCCATGTATGACACAGGTTAAAAAAATAAAAAATAAACATATACTCACCTTCCGCAGGCGCGTTGTAGCTCTGTCGCCTGTGTGGGGTGCAGGCGGCAGCTTCCGGTCCCAGGGTGTGATGACGTTGCGGTCACGTGACGACGTCGCGGTCACATGACCGTGACGTCACGACAGGTCCTTGTCGCGCAGGACCTGTGATGACGTCGCGGTCACATGACCGTGTTGCGATCACATGACCGTGACGTCACGGCAGGTCCTTTCCGCGCAGGACTTGTGATGACGCATTCCTTTCATTAACTGCTCAAACAGATCTGAGTAGTGAGGTCTCGGTAGCATAACTTTTCCTTTTTGGCAGCATTGAGTAAACTGATTGTCAGATGGTTTTTCATCAATGAAATTCAGAGAGTCGCATTTAGAGCAAACTGCATTCATATTCCCACAGTAGTGTTCATGAATTGTACATTCATTGTCTGTTACATAATGTGCAAGTTGTTGAATATTGTCCTGGTCGTGCCTTAGTTGGTAGAGCATTCGTTTTTTATGAATTTGGCGATCATGTTGTTCCTGTCGTACAACAGTTTGTTGTGGTGTCTCCGGTTGGCGACGGTGTCTGTGAGATTCCACATCCTGGGCTTGTCTAGCAGCAGTGTGTTGTGGTGTCTCCTGTTGGCGACGTTGTCTGTGAGATTCCACACCCTCGGCTTGTCGGGCGGCAGTTTGTTGTGGAGTCTCCTGTTCCCGATGTTGTCGTTTTCTTGCTGCTGCTTTTCTGTCATCCTCATTGGCGTATTTTCGTTTACGACCCATTCTAAGATAGAAACACAAGGAGATGCCGCCCATACAGGGAGATGCAGGCACACACCCTACACAATGGCGGCACTTGACAGCAGTGGAGGACAATTTATGATTCCAGAATTCGCGGCAGACTGTGCCCGTCGCCGGCTGGCCTCGACCAATCAGCAAGTTGGGATTTCCGAGACAATTAGACCCTTAGACAACACAATGGCGGCACTTGACAGCAGTGGAGGACAATGCCCGTCGCTGATTGGTCGAGGCCGGCTGGCCTCGACCAATCAGAGACTGTGCCCGTCGCTAATTGGTTGAGGCCTGGCGGCCTCGACCAATCAGAGACGCGGGATTTGCAGGACAGACAGACAATTAAACCCTTAGACAATTATATATATATATATATATATATATATATATATATATATATATATATAATTTTATTATAAAATGTCAGTGAGACACATATATGTATATATGTTAATATTTCATACAGCGCTAGATAAGAGAAAAGCCGGTAATTCAATTGCCGGCTTTTCCTATCTCCTCCCAAACCCGACATGATATGACACATGGTTTACATACAGTAAACCATCTCACATTCCTTTTTTTTTTGCATATTCCACACTACTAATGTTAGTAGTGTGTATGTGCAAAATTTGGGCGCTCTAGCTATTAAATTAAAGGGTTAAATCGCGGAAAAAAATTGGCGTGGGCTCCCGCGCAATTTTCTTCGCCAGAATGGTAAAGCCAATGACTGAGGGCAGATATTAATAGCCTAGAGAGGGTCCATGGTTATTGCCCCCCCGGCTAAAAACATCTGTAGCGGTGGGATATGGGGCAATGAAGGGTTAATGTCACCTTGCTATTGTAAGGTGACATTAAGCCAGATTAATAATGGAGAGGCGTCAATTATGACACGTATCCATTATTAATCCAATAGTATGAAAGGGTTAAAAAACACACACACATTATTACAAAGTATTTTAATGAAATAAATACACAGGTTTTTGTAATATTTTATTATACTGGTAATCCACCTGAAGACCCTTGGTCTGTAAAAAAGGTAAAATAAAAAAACAACAATATCCCATACCTTCCGTCGTTCTGTCACGTCCCATGATGTAAATCCATCTGAAGGGGTTAACTAATTTTATAAGCAGAAGCTCTGCTAATGCAGCTGTGCTCCTGCCTGTATAACCCCGGGGAATGAATGGAATGTAGGTCAATGAATGGAATGTAGGTCAATGACCTGTAGTTACCTTCAGTCGCGGTGATGCGCCCTCTGCTGGATGTCCTCATATGAACTCGAGCGTGGGAAAATATTAAGAAAAGTTCCCAGGCTCGAGTTCATATGAGGACATCCAGCAGAGGGCGCATCACCGTGATCACAGTCATGTGACCGCGACGTCATCACAGGTCCTGCGCTCATACCATCCCTGGGACCGGAAGCTACCGTGGACTACAAGGTGACCTCGGAAAGGTGAGTATATGTTTATTTTTTATTTTTTAAACTGTGACAAACCTGGCTGGGCAATAAACTACGTAGCTGGGCAATATACTACGTGACTGGCCAATATACTACATGGCTCTGTGCTGTATACCACGTCACTGGGCAATATACTACGTAACTGGGCAATATACTACGTCACTGGGCAATATACTACGTAACTGGGCAACATACTACGTGGCTGGGCAATATACTGCGTGGCTGGGCAATATACTACGTGGACATGCATATTCTAGAATACCCGATGCGTTAGAATCGGGCCACCATCTAGTATATATGTGTATGTGTATATATATATATATATATATATATATATATATATATATATATATATATATATATATATATATATATATATATATATATATATATAGATCAAAAAAAGAGGCAGCACTCCATCTTTCAAAAAGGTGCAGGATTTATTCAAATCCACATGTCAGTGCGACGTTTCAGCTCTATTGAGCTTTTCTCAAGCCTTGAGAAAAGCTCAATAGAGCTGAAACGTCGCACTGACATGTGGATTTGAATAAATCCTGCACCTTTTTGAAAGATGGAGTGCTGCCTCTTTTTTTGATCTATATTGAATGTGGACGACCGGTGGACGGGTTGCCTGGAGGCTCTGCACCCAGAGATAAGTTATACCAGTGTGCTGTTCCCCTATTTTACTATATATATATATATATATATATATATATATATATATATATATATATATATACACATACACATACACACACACACACACACACACACACACACACACACACACACACACACACACACCCTATACTATGTGTAGACATTTATTTTATCTATTCTATTCTGTCAGTGTGATTTTACTGCACACCGCACTGAATTGCCGGCTTTTCTATAGAACACCGCTGCGTATTTCTCGCAAGTCACACTGCTGGTCCGTGTGTAATCTGTATTTTTCTCGCCCCCATAGACTTTCATTGGCGTATTTTTTTGCGCAATACGGTGACAAACGCAGCATGCTGCGATTTTCTACAGCCGTAGAAAGCCGTATAATATACGGATCAGTAAAATATGGCTGATAGGAGCTGGGGCATATACAAGCATTGTACCATATGCAATCCGTATTTTCAGCACCTCTCATACGTCCGTAAAACACGCTAGTGTGAGGCCGGCCTAAGGCAAAATTTTTCGATAAAGATCTACTTAGGGATTCACTGTTTATTTGAAATGTAAAGTTATTATATAGGAATGTATGAATTAACATGGTTGAAAACAGAATTACATTTTTAAGCTCTGTTTTTCTTGCTGGAAAAAGTTCATATTAATGACAAACTTATTTTCAAAGTTGCATCAAGATCTTCTTAGGGATTCAGTGTTTATTTATAATTTAAAGTCACTATATAGAAATGCATGGGTTTGCCTTGTTGAAAACGCAATTAAAGTTTAACCTCCGCTAATTTATTTTTAAATAGAGTGAAGTGGAAAGGAAAAATACATTAAAAAAATACAACTTTAGAAAAACAAATACCATAGGCCTAGGTATGGCAGAATATGGCGGCGCATAAAGACTGAATCCCTAAAAAGATCTTAACGAAACTTGGAAGATAACCTTGTTGGACTAATATGAACTTATTCCATTAAAAAAAACGGAGCTTAAAACCGTTATTCCGTTTCCAACCATGATAACACTCTAGCCCCTTCCCGACATGTGACGGTATAGTACGTCACATGTCGGGACCCCCGCTTTGATGTGGGCTCCGGCGGTGAGTGCACATCAAAGTCGCGACATGTCAGCTGTTTTTTACAGCTGACATGTGCGCGCAATAGCGGCGGGTGAAATCGTGATCACCCGCCGCTATTAACTAGTTAAATGCCGCTGTCAAACGCAGACAGCGGCATTTAACTACCGCATCCGGCCGTGAAACCGGATATGAGCGCATCGCCGACCCCCGTCACATGATCGGGGGTCGGCGATGCTTTTACATTGTAACCATAGAGGTCCTGGAGACCTCTATGGTTACTGATCGCCGGTGGCTGTGAGCGCCACCCTGTGGTCGGCGCTCACAGCACACCTGCATTTTAGCTACATAACAGCGATCTGATGATCGCTGTTATGTAGCAGAGCCGATCGGGCTGTGCCTGCTTCTAGCCTCCCATGGAGGCTATAGAAGCATGGTAAAAGTAAAAAAAAAAAGTAAAAAAAAATGTGAAAAAAATAAAAAAAATATAAAAGTTTAAATCACCCCCCTTTCGCCCCAATCAAAATAAATCAATAAAAAACCCCCCCAACCTACACATATTTGGTATCGCCGCGTTCAGAATCGCCCGATCTATCAATAAAAAAAAAGCATTAACCTGATCGCTAAACGGCGTAATGAGAAAAAAAATCGAAACGCCAGATTTACGTTTTTTTGGTCGCCACGACATTGCATTAAAATGCAATAACGGGCGATCAAAAGAACGTATCTGCACCAAAATGCTATCATTAAAAATGCCAGCTCGGCACGCAAAAAATAAGCCCTCACCTGACCCCAGATCATGAAAAATGGAGACGCTACGAGTATCGGAAAATGGCGCAATTTTGTTTTGTTTTGTTTTTTGCAAAGTTTGGAATTTTTTTTCACCACTTAGGTGAAAAATAACCTAGTCATGTTAGGTGTCTATGAACTCGTAGTGACCTGGAGAATCATAATGGCAGGTCAGTTTTAGCATTTAGTGAACCTAGCAAAATAGGCAAGCAAAAAACAAGTGTGGGATTGCACTTTTTTTGCAATTTCACTGCACTTGGAATTTTTTTCCCGTTTTCTAGTACACGACATGGTAAAACCAATGATGTTGTTCAAAAGTACAACTCGTCCCGCAAAAAATAAGCCCTCACATGGCCAAATTGACGGAAAAATAAAAAAGTTATGGCTCTGGGAAGGAGGGGAGCGAAAAACGAAAACGGAAAAACGGAAAAAGCTCCGGGGGTGAAGGGGTTAAGCATAGGTATGGCAGAATATGGCGCATAAAGACTGAATCCCTAAAAAGATCTTAACGAAACTTGGAAGATAACCTTGTTGGACTAATATGAACATATTCCAATAAAAAAAACGGAGCTTAAAACCGTTATTCGTTTCCAACCATGATAACACAGTAGGCATAGGTATGGCAGAATATGGCGCATAAAGACTGAATCCCTAAAAAGATCTTAATGATTCCCGGGTTAGTAGCGCAGTATCTGTTCCCTGTAATACCAGCTGCGGGGAGGGAGCGGGATGTGATCGGTTTCACCGAGCACAGGAGGTGGCTGCCGGCTCAAGCTCCAGTCTTATGAATATAATTTTGGGAAAAACCAACTGCTCAATCCATTTAATATTTACACAAAAAAATACTCCAGCATTGTCATCATGGGAATATTCAGCGACCGATACTACATGTCTGACTGCAGGCGCTGAGTACTGACATCATGGCGCCCGCTGTCTGTTACGCTGACGGGGGTTGATGGGAGCATAAAGCTCACTCTCATCAATGCGGTCAGCTCAGAGGCGTAGCTAGGGGTTCCGCTCAGGGGGGGCGAAACATGTGAGTGGGCCCCTAACAGGCGGACATATCATTAGTGCAAACTATGCGGCAGCACATGGGCCCAGGAGTTAAGGGGGCCCATTTCTACCTCTAAATAAGGTGCAATTTTGTATTTTTGGAAACTCTTGGGCCCTTATCTGTCTGTGTCCGCCTGTGGCCCTTAACCAGGTAACCATGATTGTAACTACGGTGGGTATAGGGGATCCTCAGGAGATGACCGCACTGTTATTGAAAATAAATCTCTATACAATGACCAGCATTGATATTACCGCCATACGGTGACATATAGTGGTAGATACCAGTCCTGCATGACACAGAGAGATCACAGTACAGTTATAGATGGTGCCTTACAGAGGACGTTCTTTCCGGTGGAGCCATTCACTTTTCCCATCTTTTCCGCCTGGCCCAGACTGACACTGTGTATACTATTACTTCAACATTTTTCAGTCACCGCTCTGTGTATAGAGAGCAGCGGCTGTAAATGATGCCCCGGGACAGACTGAGAGCTGGTACAGCACTATCTGCCACCCAGTAGTTAGGCTTCAATGCTTCGTAAGTGCCTACTTAATATTTAGGAGTCCCCCTATGTACAGTAATAATGGCCCCAGCATCGCTGATGAGAGCAGGAGGTCGTGTGACGATTTTCTTCTATTGAGAGAAGTCAAACTTGTCTAGTCAACACGTGCAAATAGCAAACATAGTCGCATGAGCGCCTGATCACACCAGTGGTCTTGGGGTCTCATGACGGCAGGTGCACCCCATCAGGATTTGGCAGGCTATTATCCCAACTTAAAGGGAACCAGTCCCCCCCAGGGCCTATTAAGGTAAAATAGCCACCTTCTTCAGCACTAAGGCTGCATTTTGTGAAGGTGGCTCTTATGTTTATTATCCCTAGGAATGCTGAAATATTCACTTTTATAAATTGCGCTCCATATCTGTATTGAGTCCGGGGGGTACGTTTTCTCCCCCTGACTCCGCCGCCTGCCAGCCGTTCATCATCCCACCGAGCACCGCCTCCTCTCTGTCTTGTGCCGTCGCCGGCGCTCTGCAATTATTTCTCGGGATGCGCACTGCGCGCTGCCCTGGAACTTATATCAAGTGATGTAAGTAGATCGCACCTGCGCACAGCACCAGATTCCCAGCCCCACAATGTGAATAAATCATAACACACTGCGGGGCGGGATCTCAGTCCTCCGCTACACGCAGGCGCGATATCAGTAGATCAGCTGACGTCAGTTCCAGGGCAGCGAACACGGCGCATGCCTGAAAAATGAGAGCCCAGCCCAGGCGCTGGTGACGTGAGGAAACGCAGCAGGCGGCGCCTGGTGGGATGATGGACGGCTGGGAGGCAGTTGTGTCCAGGGACAAAAGACGTACCCCCTGAACTCAATATACTGTAGGTATGGCGCGCAATTTATAAAAAAAGAATATTTCAGCGTTATTAGGGATCAAAAACATAAGAGCCACCTTCACAGAATGCAGCCTTAGTGCTGCTGAAGGTGGCTCTATTACCTTAATAGGCCCTGGGGGGTGACAGGTTCCCTTTAATAATTTAATTATAAGCAATGTATTCCTATAACATAGAATGCAGCCCGTGGTTACTGTATTGTTATACTTGTTAGGGGGCAGACAGACGGACGTATTTCTCATGTGAGGATCGCATCACAATCCTCGGACTGACCGTCGGCTCTCCTGACCTGAGGCTGACAGTTGCATAGTAATCTATCACGCTGTCAAGCTTATGTCAGGAGGTGTCAGGGCCAGTCCGAGGATTGTAATGCCATCCTCGCATGAGTTATACAGTGTCTGTCCGCGCCCTTATGTTAATATTTATCCGAGTTATAGTAATATTAACCTTCTTTGCTATGCTTGTTTAACTAATACTTATAAAAGACCCAGCTCGCAATAATAAAAAGCCCCCGACCTCCCCATCTCCAGCCCCCAAGACAGCAACTATTAGCGTAGGTTTCCACGGGGCGTATTGCTTGGGTTTTTGCCGGGGATTGGACACTGTGTACACTCGCAGCTTCCAGATGTTACAGCATAGTGGAGGGGATTTTATGAAATCTCATCTCCACTATGCGTACATAGACGCAGGTGGCAGACCTGCGTAACCGGACATGTGGCGCGTCTTCCTAGACAGCAGCATGTCTATTTATCTTGTGGAGATGCTCCGGCTCCACAAGATAAATAAAACAGTCTATGAATAGGATGCGGTGATTCCACCAGTGTTCAATGAATATATGCGGAAACACCGCGCGTATAACGGGGGCAGCGCTTTGGGCGTAGCGGGGTATCTGCTGCATCCAAAGCGCGGCCAATACACCTCGAAGACACATACCCTCACATATGATGGAGTGACTATCTCATAACATTAACCAGTATAATAATAATCACCCAGCCCTCACAATACCCTCAAACTCTCCCATTCACCCTCAATACCATCCCCCTCCCACAATACCACCATCCTCTCTCATTCACCCCCACAGTGCCCTGTCCCCATCCCACAATACCACCATCCTCTCACTCACCCCCACAGTGCCCTGTCCCCCTGCACACCCACAATTACCCCCATCGTTTCACATTTACCCCACAGTGCCCTGTCCTCCTCTACCACTTCAGCCCCTACAATAGCACAATCCTCTCACATTCACCCCCACAGTGACCATGAGATGCCTGAATTACTCTAATGAATTCCATCCCCACTTACTGAGGAAGTTTTCAGGCAGACAGTGAGGAGAACCAGGAAGTGTCCAGATAGATGCAGGGAGGACGGCACTAGGACCCAGCGTGCCTCAGCCAAACCAAGCGTGCACACACTGCACAGCCAGAAGGTAACTGCAGCTGCTGCCGCCAGCCCGGAGGAGGTGAGACCACATGCACTCTGCACGGAGGGAGGCTCTGCAGCCGGCATTGTGCTGCGCTCTCCCTGACACCTCAGACTCGGCGGTGGATCTTCCGGTGGGCCCCTTCAGGTGACTGGGCCCGGGGCAGTGGCCCCCTCTGTAGCTGTATTGTATTGGCATCCAGCCGATACAGCTGACCCTGCGATGATGGGCGGGGGGCCTACTGCTGGCACAGGGGCACCATAGCAGCCCGGCGGCAAAGCATGGAGATCATTTCTTCCTGCTCTGCTGCAGAGCGCTGATACAGCTGCTGTAGTGCAGCTCTGGGTGGAACCTCTGAGAGCGCGGGGCCCTGGGTGACCGCCCCCTCTGCGGCCCCCTAGCTCCGCTACTGCACCTTTGTAGCGTTCGGTGACATAAAGCCCACACACTAGTAATGGAGTCTATAAGACACCTATCCGTTACTAATCTTATAGTTACATTGTAATAAACACAAACCCAGAACAACCTCCTTTATTTGTAAAATGAACACACCGGACATATCACAGGATCTGGATAATGCAAATTAAGTCTCTGTATCCATGAAAGGTAACCGAAGCCTGGCTGAGCCCCAGCTCTTGTATCACAGAACTCCCATACTGCTCCCCTAATCAGGAAATCTACAGGCTCCTGTATGGGCCAGAAACAACCGATGATCGCTCCACACAAGCAGATCTCCCGATATCGGTCCATCCTGGGACCACGCGTTATATGAAGACAAAGAACAGACAAAGCCACAGAGCGGAACTGCCACCTTGTAACCAACATTAGCCCCTCCCCTCCCACTGCTGATTGGCTGAGCACAGAACTGTTGGGGAGTTTGAATTTCCCGCTCATCGTCGTCTCCGCAGCTTCTAAATGTCACAATGTAACTTCTTCCTCTGTAAAGAGAAGGATCCGGAATAGTCTGTAATCTCCCCCGAGCACAAAGGTCTCAGGTTATTTGGAGAATCATGTTATACAGATGCCCGAGTCCCCAGAATATCAGATCTGGGGAGCAAAGGGTTAAATAACAGACGCCACTGATCACAGCAACTCGCTCAGAACCGACAAGATCAGTAGTGAAGGCTCCGAGCTGTAGAGGAGCTCAGCCCCGGATCCCACCCCCGGATCTCCCCATCACCCTCCTCACCTCTATGGCGCCACCTGCTATTTCTCCCGTCGCTAGTAGAGACCCGGGCTGTGCAGCCGCAGACACGGCGGGAAGACTGGAGAGGACACAGGAGCATGGACGACGCCCGGTGTCGGGTCGGACGATCCGCTCTTGTATAGTGATCCCCCACTGGAGTCCCTGATTAGTGGCGCAGTGTCCGCAGAAGCGGCGCTGGACATAGCGGGGAGCCGGGACACGGACTGATCGGTGGCCGCATCCTCCTCGCAGGTGATTCGTTGCTTCGCACATTCCCGCTCCGTTCCTGACGGTGCTCGCCAGTTGTTTCTAGTTGGGGAAATGTCGCAGCGATCAGTCCTGAGCTCTGAACAGACAATCTGGTCATCTGAGAGAGAGATCCGGGTGAGGAGCACAGGAGAGGCCGAGATCCGATCACTGCTCCTCTGCCTCCAGCAATAGGTGGCGCCTCCGATCACTTGGGACAGTGAGAACATCAGTGGGAGAATCGCACCGACCCGAGAGCAATAAAGTCACAACCGGCAGCAAAGTCATCAGGCTGATCACAGGATCTAGCAAGGGAAAAGCTCCTATATGGAAGAATGCAGCACTATAGGGGGGTATGCATCACTATGCATGGGTAAAAACGACACATGCGGGTTTCCAGCGCTCTATTGAGGGTATGCAGTGCAACATGGTGTTTGTAGCACTATAAGGGGAGTATATAGCACATATGGACGGGGTTTTACAGTGCTATATGCGATACACAGCATTACGTGTAAGGTATACATTGCTATATGGAGTTGTAAAGCACTATATGAGGGAATACATTGCTATATGGGCATACATCGCACTATATGAGGGTATACATTGCTATATGGGCATACATCGCACTATATGAGGGTATAGATTGCTATATGGGCATACATCGCACTATATGAGGGTATACATTGCTATATGGGCATACATCGCACTATATGAGGGTATACATTGCTATATGGGCATACATCGCACTATACGGGGGTATACATTGCTATATGGGCATACATCACACTATATGAGGGTATACATTGCTATATGGGCATACATCGCACTATATGAGGGTATACATTGCTATATGGGCATACATCGCACTATATGAGGGTATACATTGCTATATGGGCATACATCGCACTATATGAGGGTATACATTGCTATATGGGCATACACCGCACTATATGAGGGTATGCATTGCTATATGGGCATACATCGCACTATATGAGGGTATACATTGCTATATGGGCATACACCGCACTATATGAGGGTATAGATTGCTATATGGGCATACACCGCACTATATGAGGGTATACATTGCTATATGGGCATACACCGCACTATATGAGGGTATACATTGCTATATGGGCATACATCGCACTATATGAGGGTATACATTGCTATATGGGCATACACCGCACTATATGAGGGTATACATTGCTATATGGGCATACATCGCACTATACGGGGTACGCAGCAGTATATGGGGATTTACAGCACAGTCTGATGGAGGGGAGATTTATTTATGGAATAACCAATGAACTGCAGAGGGCGGAGCTTCTGATGTTGATCACCTGATTTTCTCACCCAATAGCACAGCGATCTGTCATCAGTGCTCATTTGCATGGTCGGGCTATAAATGCCGCTGCTCTGGGAGAGTCAGGATCATTTTTTATTCTCACTTGTGACAAGAACTATTTGCTTTCATTATGGCTGATCCCAAATCTGCCCCAGCGGCCAAGAAGGGCTCCAAGAAAGCCGTGACCAAGACCCAGAAGAAGGACGGGAAGAAGCGGAGGAAGAGCAGGAAGGAGAGCTACGCCATCTACGTGTACAAGGTGCTGAAGCAGGTGCACCCCGACACCGGCATCTCCTCCAAGGCCATGGGCATCATGAACTCCTTCGTCAACGACATCTTCGAGCGCATCGCAGGGGAAGCCTCCCGCCTGGCTCACTACAACAAGCGCTCCACCATCACCTCCCGGGAGATCCAGACCGCCGTGCGCCTGCTGCTGCCCGGAGAGCTGGCCAAGCACGCCGTGTCCGAGGGCACCAAGGCCGTCACCAAGTACACCAGCGCCAAGTGATCGGCTCCGTGCTCCGCTCCTCACCACAAAGGCTCTTCTAAGAGCCGCCCACACCCTCACTAGAAGAGCTGCTTCTCCGCTGCCTCGTAGGGTTTTGTTCCGTCCTCGGCTGAGGGAATCCGCAGATGTGTCCTAGTGAGATGTAGATCGTGCGCGGTATCTGGCGTCCTGCTCCTTCTCGCTGATCGGCGGCCTTTCTAGCACGCAGGTGTCTCTGGTTCCCGGGTTAGAAGCGCAGTATCTGTTCCCTGTAATACCAGCTGCGGGGAGGGAGCGGGATGTGATCGGTTTCATAAAATCGACGAAAAAAATACTCCAGCATTATCGCTACGATAATATTCAGCGACCGATACTACAAGGGATCTCAGACATGTGACCGATGGGAACCCAATCTGCAGAGAATCTGCTCCTGGAATCAGCCGCCCCGCACTCCTCTATTCACTGCTGTTTCTGTAGTCAGGGCTCCTACCAGATATTCGGACCTCCCAGCTCCCACCTGACTGTGGACTCCGATTCACTGACCACCTACAATCCCTCCATCCGCCGATCTGCGCATCATCCTGCACTGGAGCTAAAACTGCCGAGGGAGATCGTCCCTTCTGCTCCCGGCACTTAGGGCTTTGTATGTGTTGGGGGACACGTCTGCTGGGAGCACAAGCTCCGGGATCTCCAGGATTCTGCTCTAAGTCACATGTCCTTTCACCCCTTCATGGATCCATTCATTAGAGCAGATCGGGGAGCGCTGTATGTATCAAGTCCCCGAGCAGCTCCATCCCCAGAAGAGGAAAGTGTCTCCTACAGAATCATAGAGCAAAGACGCGGCTCCATCTAATCCTGTTATAACCTCCCCAGAATAGTAATGGCGACCGATCAGGAGAACAATCCCCGTGTTTGGGGGCAGTCAGCTGGGAGGACAGGACCCGGTATAATCACTGGGGTAGAGCTGCCCCCACCGGTATACACAGCGGCCGCCGCTCCAGCAGAGGGGCCGGTAATAATCCGACCGACAAAGAACAGAGATGGAGCGGGAAATTCAAAACCAGCAACGGATCTGTAATCAGCCAATGAGCGAGACACATCCGCAGGCGCCGACCAATCCTAGATACAGGAATATCCGCCTCCATTTAACTCCTCAGTGGCCGTGTGTGTGCTGATCCCCACTACACACTCGCTTCCCCCACCCGAGACCCGGCAGCGTCACATCAGGCTCCGGGCAGAACAGAGGAGACTTGTCTTAGTCGGGCAGTGATAGGATCAGCGCGGACACCGCAGGGAATCTGCCCAGGATAATAAGCGGTGAGTGAGGAGCCTCCTCCTGTGGAGATGGAGCGGCGGAGAAGCCCTGACAGGGATTAACCCCTCTCCCGCCAGCCTGGCAGTGCAATTGAGTGTCGCTCGCAGAACTCCGCGTCAGAATAATCTGCAGATAGCTGGAAACTATCCCTTATGGAAGGAGGACTTTGTGCAGTGATTGGGACAGATAATGGCGATTCCCCCATAGATCCAGGGAGCGGCTAGTCCGCGGTGCCAGGACTGTAAACCCTGCGGCGTGGAAGGCTGTGAGTTCCGGGAGATGTCTCGGGAGTAGCCGCACCCGGTGCTCTGAGGAGCCGGCTCCCCGTGTGTGATCTCAGTAACATGGAGCCGGATCAGTCACTTCAGCCATGAACCTCTGCTCTGTGGTGACCGCAGATCTCCTGTGCTCGGTCTGAGCGATCCCTCAGGAGAACATTAGCGGCTCCTTCCTTTCCCGGCGGAGGTTGTTTGTTCTCCGGATTTGTCACCATTTCTCTCTGCCCCATCCCAGCTGTGGGAGCTCCTGTGCGGCTCCTCTAGCAGTGGCGCAGCGCTGTCTGGAGCTATAGGCTCCTGTCCTCTCCGCTCTGGGTCCTGGTGCCGCTGCCTCCAGGGTTCCCCTGGTAATAATGGCAGATTATTTCTCGGTGACATTTCCTACAGTCTCTCCTTGTGATCGGATCTCCGCACCGCCACTAGACCAGTGCATGACATACATTTTTTTGCATGTGTTGTTCTTTTGGGGTTGTGTTTTACACTGTGGATACGGGGAGACAGTGCACTGGTCCATCAAGTTACGCACGATAAAACTGCACTCGGGTTACCCAAAAGTGTTGCAGATTAGTGGGAAATACAGTCAGCACATGATTTATAGGGCTTCACCTGTACTTGCTGCAAAAGTGCAGCATCCATGGGGAAACGCTTTCAGTTCTGCCGTGCAGATCTCCCCCAGATGACACTAACACGCCACTTTCACAAAGTGAAACCACAGATTTAATGCCTGAGACAAAGAAAGTCGGTGAAACCCATCAATGACCTGACAGAGGGGCCAGGTCGCCGGCTATAATTGTAGCAGCAATTAACCCCTGCTGTTACCAAGCAATCACTTGATATTGTTGGGGCTCAGCTGATTCAACCACAAAACAGTGTGACCCATTAGAATATTTACAGCATACAATATTATATAATAATGGAAGTAACGGATGATGAGGGTAGTAGTGAGGACCAGCGGCGTCCAATAGCAGCTCCTGTAGGTGATCACTGTCTGCAGGCGAATTCCTGGGAGCGAAGATTCTGTCCAGCGATGTTCTAAAGCGACGTCACGTTGCTCTGCTGCTTCCATCCTTGTAATTTGGTGACACAATTTATGGCTGATAGAAGACACAAGTCCAACAAGTGCAAACTACAAATCAACAGAATATTTCTGCATTTTCTTCTGCTCCAAGACAAATATCTGTTTTCATCCCTTATCTATTCTGTTCAAAACAAACGTTCTCTATTGGGTAAGAAACTCATTTGACCAATGGAGAGGTATAAGCTCCGCCCTCTGCAGCTCATTGGTGGTTCTCCAAGTCTCTTCTCTATTGGCAGCTTCAGATCTGTCCAATGACAGGAGAGGAGGGCGGGGCAGCAGACTATATAAGGCGGAAGAACACGTTCTCATCTGTACACGGTTTTCTGTCTTCACAGTTATTTGAATCGATCACCATGTCTGGACGCGGCAAACAAGGAGGAAAGGTTCGCGCTAAAGCCAAGACCCGCTCGTCCCGGGCAGGACTGCAGTTCCCGGTCGGCCGTGTGCACAGGCTTCTCCGCAAGGGCAACTACGCTGAGAGAGTCGGCGCCGGCGCTCCGGTCTATCTGGCCGCTGTGCTGGAGTATCTGACCGCCGAGATCCTGGAATTGGCCGGCAATGCTGCCCGGGACAACAAGAAGACCCGCATCATCCCCCGACACCTGCAGCTGGCGGTGCGCAATGACGAGGAGCTGAACAGGCTGCTGGGTGGGGTGACCATCGCCCAGGGGGGCGTCCTGCCCAACATCCAGGCCGTGCTGCTGCCTAAGAAGACCGAGAGCAGCAAGAAGAGCAAGTGAGCGCTGCCGCCGATCCCTGCAACACCAAAGGCTCTTCTCAGAGCCCCCACACCGTCACCGCAAGAGCTGTAATCGGCCGATGGTCCACACTAGCGTCTGCCACACATGTGCCCCGCGGTATCTAGATACAACTACATACACGATCCGTGCTGCGGTCACCTGAGGCCTGATGTCCATCCTGCCCCATGTCTCCTGGTGATACCGCAGCGGTTGTTATTACCGCGGTATTCTATAATAACTGGTCCAGAGTGTGCGGCTAATACAGTAGATGACGGGAAACTTTCTCCCTCCAGCAGTAGTGGGGAAGCCGGGTTATCATGTAACCTTCACCATCAGATGGAACTTCTAACAGACGCCTCTTGTTTCGGTTCTCGGTTCTCCGAGTAATGGATGCCGGGGGTTAGTCGCTGTCGGCGCAGTATAGGCATCTTCTGCAATAATCTGCATGTGTAGATTCAGCAGGAGGCTCCTCTTTCAGCCACTTAATAAATGCAATCAACTGACATGTGCCCGAAAACATGCGGCCTCAGCACCGGAGCCGCTTATAGCTTGCGGACACGACCTATTCTATTACATATCCGTGTATATGGGATCGATGTTTATCTCAGAGGCCGCCATCCATCCCAGAGTCTGGTGATCAGGACGCGGTCACATAGGAGTCTGCACTCCGAGTCCATTCATCAATCCAGCCGCTTTCACTGTTCGCAGCCCTCCTACAACCCACACGGATCCGAGCAGGAAGATACAAGGGATCAGAATCTCCTAACACCAGGACTTGGATGTCTGCTCCGTAGTATCAGCAGAATACGGTAGGACTGTGCACAAATTACTATGAACGGCCCAGTGCGGATATATCCCCACCATACACTCCGGGTATATTTCTGTCCTCGATCATCAGGAGAACAGCATCAACCAGCTCCAGAAGGAACAGACTGAACATCTTAAAATGTGCAGCGTATAAAGCCTGCACTGGCATCACACAAGCACAGTGACCATCAGTCCCCAGCAGTCAGGTGCAGCCTCTCACTGAGAAGATGTGGGCGGCTCTGAGAAGAGCCTTTGGGGTGTCAGGACAGAAGAGAACACAATTACCCTCCGAAGCCGTAGAGAGTGCGGCCCTGGCGCTTGAGCGCGTACACCACGTCCATGGCGGTGACGGTCTTCCTCTTGGCGTGCTCGGTGTAGGTGACGGCGTCACGGATCACGTTCTCCAGGAAGACTTTCAGGACGCCGCGAGTCTCCTCATAGATGAGGCCGGAGATGCGCTTGACGCCTCCCCTGCGAGCGAGACGGCGGATGGCAGGCTTGGTGATGCCCTGGATGTTATCCCGGAGAACCTTCCTGTGCCGCTTGGCGCCGCCCTTCCCGAGACCTTTTCCTCCTTTGCCGCGACCAGACATCTTCTGCAGTGAGCAAAAACTGTTGCTGGAGCCGCACGGACTCCTCCTTTATATGGAGGAAGAAAGGACCAGAGAGAGAACTGCAGAGATGACGCGCTTCCAGGGCGGGGCTTACAGAATCTACATTAGCCCCTCCCTTCCTCTGCTGATTGGCTGAACGCAGAACTGCTGGGAAGTTTGAATTTTCCACTCATTGTTCATTGTCTGCAATTATCTTTCCAGCTTGTGTTATATGCAATTTCCTCCCCTTCTAACTGAAGGTATCCCGAATATTGTCATCACCGTTCCAGCCACCCCCAGAATTACCCAACCTCAGCGCAATGCAATGATTAACAATTGTTCATTTTCCGATGAAAGTCTTCCTCAAATGGAGATTTGGAAGGGTGAAAGAAGCAAGTGAAATTAGAATAGATATTTCATTATATCAACATCTGGTGATTAAATGTTCATTTATGTCATTACCTCATGTGCAAATCACTACCCATAAAGACATTTTTTTATTCATTTTTTTATATATAATGTTATGCTTTAATGCAAAATTACAGCAATGTGACCTTAACTGTAAAGTGCAAATTATTAGGTGTTTTTTTGCTTTTTTTAATTGTTGGTCCACGACTTTCAGACCTTGTAATGCACCGTCGCAGCTGTTGGACCTTGAAACGCACCACCTTTGCTGTCGGACCTCAAAATGCACCACTGCGGCTTCTGGACCTCGAAATGCACCGACGCTGCTGTTGGACCTCCAAACGCACCTCCATGTCTTTCAGATCTCGTACCACACCGTCGCAACTGTCGGACCTTGAAACGCGTCTCCGCAGCAGTCGAACCTCAAAACACGCCGCCTCAGCTGCCAGACCTCAAAACACACCACCACTGCTGTTGGACCTCGAAACGCACCTGCTTGGCTGTCGGACCTTGAAACGCGCTGCCAGACAATGAAATATGCAGCCGCCGCTGCTAGACCTTGAAATGCAAGGCCGCGGTAGTCGGACTTCGAAACGCACCTCTGCCGCTGTTGGAAATATAATAAAGCACCCGTCCGCGGCTGTCGGACGTCAAAATGAGCCACCGCCGCTGTCTGACCTCTAAACGCAACACCGCAGTTGTCGGACCTCAAAACACACCTCTGTGGTAGTGTTGAGCATTCCGATACAGCAAGTATTGGGTATCGGCCGATATTTGCGGTATCGAAATTCCGATACCGAGTTCCGATATTTTCAGTATATCGGATACCGGAATCGGCCATGGCTGTGGGACCTTGAAACACACTGCTGCGTTCACCTAACCTACGAAGCCGTAGAGAGTGCGGCACTGACGCTTGATCGTGTATACCACATCCATGGCGGTGACGGTCTTCCGCTTGGCGAGCTTGGTGTAGGTGACGGCGTCACGGATCACGTTCTGCAGGAACAAGAGATAGTCATGAGTCATGAGAAAGTCACGAGAGTCACAAAAGAGGCACTAGAAAGTCACAAGAGAGTATGAAGAAAGAGAGTCAGGAGAGTCATGAGAGAGGATCGAGAGAGTGTCACGAGACTGTCACACCACTCTATGTCCTGTACACACTGCTCTATATACTGTACACACTGCACCCTATACTGTACACTGGTCTATACTGTACACACTGCTCTGTTGCCACTCAAACTGTGTAGTGTAATACAGTGGGCCTGATTTTTTTCTGCTGTCTCCCACACATAAAAAGGGAGATTAATATTGCCACTAAGTGCATCTGCGTCTGTTCTGTTTGGCGTATATCTGCCAGTCACTTTCCGCCACTTATACTGTGTAGTGTAATACAGTGGGCCTGAATTTTGCAGCAGTCTCCCACACATATAGAAAGGGAGATTTAAATTCACAAGTTTACATACACCTTCTACCTTGTTTTACAGTACTATATAACGGTTGTTAGTTTGGTTACATTTTCCCAAGAATGAGGAAGTCTGGTGGAAGAGGTCGTGGCCGTGGGCGGTCATTGCCAGCTGGTAATGATGGTGGTGGTGGTGGAGCAATTGGTGGTAGTGGGAAAAGCAAAATAGCACCTAAGGCTCAAGTTGTTGAGCCAGCGTCATCGTCTGGCTACACAAGGCTTCAAAGGCTCCCTTTTCTGGGAGTAGGAAAACAGCTTTTAAAGACGGAGCAGCAGGAAAAAGTTTTGGCTTTCCTTGCTGACTCAGCCTCTAGCTCTTTCGCCTCCTCCTCCGAAAGTTCCAAATGTAAAAGCAGCGAGTCGTCAGTGGATGCTCCCGGTCAGGAACAAGACGTTTCCTCGTGTCCTTCACCCAAAGCAAAAGTGAAGGATGCGTCAGGCGACGCTACAGTTTACTCCATGGAGCTCTTTACACATACCGTACCAGGGTTAGAAAGGGAAATAGTTCACTGCCCATTACAAGATGAATCGGACATGGAGTGCACTGATGCACAGCCACAGCTAGATTATTATGCTGTTCCATTGACTCAGATCACAACATTGCCCTCACAGTGTACTGAGCCAGAATCTGACCCTGATGAGACTATGGTGCCCCGTCCCAAACGCTATAGCACCTTACACGGTGTCACAGAGGAAGGTGCACAGGACATTGAAGATGAGGTGATAGATGACCCTGTTGTAGACCCTGATTGGCAGCCATTGGGGGAACAGGGTGCCACTGGCAGTAGCTCTGAAGCGGAGGAGGATGAGCCGCAGCAGGCATCAACATCGCAACAGCTTTCATCTGGCAGGCCCGTATCAGGCCAAAAACGTGTGTCAAAACCAAAAACAGTTTTAGGACAGCGTGGCCATCCGGTGACAGTAGCACAGCGTGCAATGCTTGAAAAGGTGTTCGATAGTAGGAAGAGTGCAGTGTGGCAATTTTTTAACCAAGATCCGAATGATCAGTGCAAAGTTATCTGTAAGAAATGCTCAAGGACCTTTAGCAGAGGGCAGAATGTCAAAAATGTAAATACAACGTGCATGCGTAGACATTTAACCAGCATGCACTTGCAAGCCTGGACTAACTACCAAACGTCCTGTACAGTTGGTGCACCTGCTCAGAATGAAGGTAGTCAGCAAACTACATTGCTTCCCTCACTGTAAGCCCACTGGTTATGACACCACCAGTAACAAATTTGGAGGTATTGTCGCAAGGCCAAAGTAGTCAGGGAATCACAAGGTTCTTGGTTGGAAACACTGTAGGTAGGCCCACATCAAGAATACCATCACCAAGCCTCTCTCAATCTGCCATGTCCACCACCACCTCCGCTACTTCCACCATATGCAGCTCTCCAGTCCAGCTCAGCCTACAACAGACTCTTGATAGGAAAATAAAGTACTCTTCCTCTCATCCGCGTACACAGGGTTTGAACGGCTACATTGCTTGACTAATCTCGTTAGAGATGATGCCCTACCGGTTGGTTGAAAGCGAAGCTTTCAAAGCCCTGATGGACTACGCTGTACCACGCTACGAGCTACCCAGTCGACACTTCTTTGCGAGAACAGCCATCCCAGCCCTCCACCAGCATGTCAAAGACCGCATTGTCCATGCACTGAGGCAATCGGTCAGCAGAAAGGCGCACCTCACAACTGATGCATGGACCAGTAGGCATGGCCAGGGACGTTACGTGTCCATCACGGCACACTGGGTTAATGTGGTGGATGCAGGGTCCACAGGGGACATCAATAGTGGCGCAGTTCTGCCTAGCCCACGGTCTAGGAAACAGTTGGCTGTAGGCTTTTTCACCTCCTCCTCCTCCTCGTCCTCCTCCAGAAGCGAAAGCTCATCCACAGAGCTCAGTCGCACGACCACTCCATCCGCAGCTGCCAGTATTGCACCCGTGGTGTCCCATTGTGGAACAGCTAGTGGTAAGCGTCAGCAGGCTGTGTTGGAAATGAAGTGTATGGGCGACAACAGACACACTGCGGAAGTTCTGGCCGAGTTCTTGCAGCAAGAAACTCATTCATGGCTGGGCAGTGTACATCTTGAGGCAGGCAAGGCAGGCAAGGTAGTCAGTGATAACAGAAGGAATTTTATGGCTGCCATAGCCCTTTCCGAAATGAAACACATTCCTTGCCTGGCTCACACCTTGAACCTGGTGGTGCAGTGCTTCCTCAAGAATTACCCTGATTTACCAGCCCTGCTCCTTTGCTCGCCCATCCGCCGGTCGCCTGTACACTCCAGCCGTATGAAGAACCATCAGCGATTGCTGAATCTTTCCCAGCACCGCCTAATAATAGACGTTGCAACAAGGTGGAACTCCACACTGCACATGCTTTAGAGGCTGTGCGAACAGAGGCGTGCTGTTATGTATTTGTGGGAGGATACAGATACACGGGCAGGCACTTGGATGGCAGACATGGAGTTGTCTGGTGTGCAGTGGTCAAAGCTACAAGACCTCTGTCAAGTCCTTCAGTGTTTTGAGGAATGCACACGCCTGGTTAGTGCAGACAACGCCATCATAAGCATGAGCATCCCACTCATGCGTCTGCTGATGCAAAGTTTGTCGCACATTAAGGAGCAGGCGTCTGCAGCCGAGGAGGAGGGAAGCCTTGATGACAGTCAGCCATTGTCTGCCCAGGGAACTCTCCTGGACGAGGTTGCGGACGAAGAGGAGGAGGATGATGGGGATGAATATTTATGGGAGGAGGAAGCTTCTCAGGGGGCAATAGAAACTGGTGGCGTTGCAAAGTCAGGTACAGGGTTTTTGCGGGAGACAACTGATGTTGATTTGCCTGAAAGTGCTCCGCAGCCCAGCACAAGCAGTGATTTGACACCTGGAATATTTGCCCACATGGCTGAGTATGCCTTGCTTATCCTAAACAGGGACCCCCGCATTATCAAAATGATGACCGATGACGATTACTGGTTGGCCTGCCTCCTGGATCCATGCTATAAAGGGAAATTGCAAAATATCATGCCACATGAGAACTTTGAGCAAATATTGGCTACCAAACAAGCAACTCTTGTAGACCGTTTGGTTCAGGTATTCCCAGCACACAGCGCCGGTGATGGTTCTCACACGAGCTGCAGGGGGCAACATGCAAGAGGTGTTAGAGGTGCACAAATCAGAAGTGGCGTTGGACAGAGGGGTTTTATGACCAGGTTGTGGAGTGATTTCGCAATGACCGCTGACTAGTGTTGAGCGATACCGTCCGATACTTGAAAGTATCGGTATCGGAAAGTATCGGCCGATACCGGCAAAGTATCGGATCTCCTTCAGGCCCTGGGATCCATATCAATGTGTAAAATAAAGAATTAAAATAAAAAATAGGGATATACTCACCCTCCGACGCAGCCTGGACTTTGCCGCCGTAACCGGGAGCCGTTGTACCTAAGAATGCGCGCTTGAAGGGCCTTAGATGAGGTCACTGCGCTCTGATTGGTCCGTAGCGGTCGCGTGACCGCTACGCGACCACTCACAAAGCAGTGACGTCTTCTAAGGTATTTCAAGCGCTTGAAAGACCTTAGGTGACGTCACTGCTTTGTGATTGGTCGTGTAGCGGTCACGCCTACTTGTTTGGTTGGGCCTACTAACGGTGTCTGCCGCTGCTTGGTGTTCTCCTCCACTGAACACAGCTGAGCTTCAATTTTCAGGCTTTCAGCCTATATGAAATATGAAACTGCATTTGGCCTACTTGTTTGGTTGGGCCCTACTAATGGCTTCTGCTGCTCCTTGGTGTTCTCCTCCACTGAATATAGCTGAGCTTCAATCTTCAGGCTTTCGGCCTATAGGAATTTTTAAACTGCATTTGGCCTACTAGTTTGGTTGGGCCCTAGTAACGGTGTCTGGCGTTCCTTGCTTTTCTCCTCCACTGAACAAAGCTGAGCTTCAATCTTCAGGCTTTCGGCCTATAGGAAATTTTAAACTGCATTTGGCCTACTAGTTTGGTTGGGCCCTAGTAACGGTGTCTGGCGTTCCTTGCTTTTCTCCTCCACTGAACAAACCTGAGCTTTAATCTTCAGGCTTTTGGCCTATATCAGATATTAACCTGCATTTTGCATACTTGTTTGGTTGGGCCTACTAACGGTGTCTGCCGCTGCTTCGTGTTCTCCACTGAACAAAGCAGTGCCGCCTGTTTACTCCTGTTACCAATTTTGAACTGCATTTAGCCTACTTTATTCTTTGGGCCTATACCTGTGTTTCCTCCTCATCCTGCCCATTGCCCAGCCAGTGCTAGATGAGTCTGCTGGTACATTGACCTAGACCACTACATTCCCCTTGCACTCTACACAGCCAGAATCTGACCCTGCTGAAAGTCAGGTTCCACTTCCCGCATGTTATACCACCTTACACGGGGACAAAGAGGAAGGTGCAGATGAAAGTGCAGGTTCCTTCATGAGGTGTGGGGGGGGGCATACTCATTGACAACGTCACTGGCACAGGGCCCCTCATAGTACGCAAAAGTGTCTCTGCCGGTGGGAGGCGCCCCCGCCGTCAAACACACCGCCGTACTTTGAAGGGCCCTGTGCCAGTGCCAATGCGAACGAGTGCCCCCCCCCCCCCCCCCGCTTGCTCGGGATCACAGCACTTGCAAAGTTTTAATACTTACCTCTCCCGGCCCCACCGCCGTGACATAGTCCGCATTTCCTGGGCCCACAAAAAACTTGAGCCAGCCCTACCCCCCTCCCCACAACTTTTGCCAAATGACCCCCAATTTTCAATGCCTAACTATTATTATAAGGTAAATTAAGATTCACAAACTTAAGTGATAATAATTTATGTTTTTGACATTAAAATGGGCACTGTAGGTGTTTTCCTGTTCTCCACTCACTGCCGACTTTGATTCCCCATTGACTTACATTGGGTTTCGTGTCACCGACTTTTCGCGATAATCGGACGATTTCACTCGAACCGAGTTTTGTCAAAGTCGGGTTTCACGAAACCCGACTCAATCCTAAAAAATAAAAGTCGCTCAACCCTAGTCGTCTGCACTTACCAGCCGTGTGCATTCCTCAAAACACAGAAGGACTTGACAGAGGTCTTGTAGCTTCGACCACTGCACACCAGACAACTCCATGTCTGCTGTTATGATCCGGTGACTTTGGAGCCGCATGAACTTTCTCTGGAGTAGGTGGAAATTGTACTGACCGCAAAACCTGAACTAACACCGCAACTAGAAGTAGCTGTGGGGTGTGGCTAACAAACCCTTCCATTCCGTACACCTCGTACACACGGCTCCGCTCCGTACACCTCGTACACACACGGCTCCATTCTGTACACCTCGCACACACACCTTAATTGTGCCATGATTTGCTGTCTCATTATAGCACATGATGATAGTGTCAGACTGTCACAGGGGCTTTGGCTTTGCCCTTTTTTGCGTGGGGAAAAAAAGCAGCCACAATAGCGTCGTCACCCTCTCCTCCTCTGAAATGCACTGACTGAAGTGTCAGTGAGTCATCGATCTGTGAGCTCTGGAGGCAAACAGGGAGGCTGTGAGTGTGTCCATCCCTCCCTGCTCAGCCCCAGACTCATTCCACGCACGATTTATACTAGCAGGCATTGTCAGCAGTCCACACTGGTCTGCTGGCAGCTGCTTACATTGCCGCCGGCACCCAGGCTCTGCTGTTTCTGTTTCTCCTGCTCTGTGTCCGGGACCACAGCGTCCTGCGCTGGACAGCGGGGCACAGCATGAAATCCGGGACAATCCCGCACAATGAGGGACGGTTGGGAGCTATGTGTACGGAGTATGTATGTATGAAGCATGTATGGAGTATGTATGGAGTATGTACGGAGTATGTACGGAGTATGTACGGAGTATGTATGGAGTATGTACGGAGTATGTACAGAGTATGTATGGAGTATGTATGTGAAGAGACAGCAGGTAAAGGAGGATGCAGGGACAAATGGGAGCCAGAAAGCAAACAGCGTTTTTAACTTTTCTTTTAACTTCCAACCAAAAAGATAACAACAGTTTTCCACGCAGGGAACTTGAGTACAAGTCTACAATATCACAGTCAATCCTAACTACTATATAGGAGGCCTGAACTATACCCGAAGAACGCGGCAGCGCCTCACTAGTACCTCCCCTACTAAGGTAAAGTCAACAACGGTCACTTATCAGTGCTGTCTCAGCGATGTAGTCCCGGTGGTGAGGCTCCGTCAGCGACGTAGTCCTATTGGTGAGGGAAGGCGGTGTCCTCCGACATCGAGCCCAGGTGTAGATTCGAGTCCAGAATGTCTTTTGCGGTGCTGCGTTACCTCCCGCAGGCGGACGTTGATCCGGGGTAACAGTTTCCACGTCCAGAGAGGAGTCTTTTTGAGGAGAATTAGCAGAATGATCAGTATCAGTCACAGCTATGAAAATCCCGGGAGGGTCCGGAGCACTGTGTGGCAAGATGCTCCCGGGGAGCGCGGTAATACTGTCCCTGAGCTGGTCAGCACTACCCCTCTGCCTGGGGGGTCGCTGACGACGAATGCGCCTCTTTTTGGGGGCTCTGATAATTGCCCGCAGTGTCTGTTGCACGTTTTCCCCCTGCTTCCAGCGAGTCTCACTGCGGCCTGCACACACACAACAACTGCGCTGCAGTTTCCTCTCCTCCGAGATTTCCCGCGCTTCTCTGCCCCTGCTTTCGCGCGTTTTGCTTTTTATCCTGCCCTCTCCCTGCGTCACTCTGCCTCCTGTCACATGAGCCTGGCTTCCCCTGCGCCCCTCAAATCCGTCCCCCGGAACCCCGACTCCCGGCAACAATGGTTCCACCCGTCTGCACAGCTCACCAGGTCCCTGTCCCCTACATATGTATGAAGCATGTATGGAGTATGTATGGAGTATGTATGGAGTATGTATGTATGGAGTATGTATGGAGTATGTATGGAATATGTATGGAGTATGTATGGAGTATGTATGGAGTATGTATGGAGTATGTATGGAGTATGTATGTATGGAGTATGTATGGAGTATGTATGGAGTATGTATGTATGGAGTATGTATGGAGTATGTATGTATGGAGTATGTATGGAGTATGTATGGAGTATGTATGTATGAAGCATGTATGGAGTATGTATGTACGGAGTATGTATGGAGTATGTACGGAGTATGTATGGAGTATGTATGGAGTATGTATGTATGAAGCATGTATGGAGTATGTATGGAGTATGTACGGAGTATGTATGTATGGAGTATGTATGGAGTATGTATGTATAAAGCATGTATGGAGTATGTATGGAGTATGTATGTATGGAGTATGTATGTATAAAGCATGTACGGAGTATGTATGGAGTATGTATGTATGAAGCATGTATGGAGTATGTATGGAGTATGTATGTATGGAGTATGTATGGAGTATGTATGTAAGGAGTATGTATGGAGTATGTATGTATGAAGCATGTATGGAGTATGTATGGAGTATGTACGGAGTATGTATGTATGGAGTATGTATGGAGTATGTATGTATAAAGCATGTACGGAGTATGTATGGAGTATGTATGTATGAAGCATGTATGGAGTATGTATGGAGTATGTATGTATGGAGTATGTATGTATAAAGCATGTACGGAGTATGTATGGAGTATGTATGTATGAAGCATGTATGGAGTATGTATGGAGTATGTATGTATGGAGTATGTATGGAGTATGTATGTATGAAGCATGTATGGAGTATGTATGTATGAAGCATGTATGGAGTATGTATGGAGTATGTATGTATGAAGCATGTATGGAGTATGTATGGAGTATGTACGGAGTATGTATGTATGGAGTATGTATGGAGTATGTATGGAGTATGTACGGAGTATGTACGGAGTATGTATGTATGAAGCATGTATGGAGTATGTATGAAGCATGTATGGAGTATGTACGGAGTATGTATGTATGGAGTATGTACGGAGTATGTATGGAGAATGTACGGAGTATGTACGGAGTATGTATGTATGAAGCATGTATGGAGTATGTATGGAGTATGTATGTATGGAGTATGTACGGAGTATGTACGGAGTATGTATGTATGAAGCATGTATGGAGTATGTATGGAGTATGTATGTATGAAGCATGTATGGAGTATGTATGTATGAAGCATGTATGGAGTATGTATGGAGTATGTATGGAGTATGTCTGGAGTATGTACGGAGTATGTATGGAGTATGTATGGAGTATGTATGGAGTATGTATGGAGTATGTATGGAGTATGTACGGAGTATGTACAGAGTATGTATGGAGTATGTACGGAGTATGTATGGAGTATGTACGGAGTATGTATGGAGTATGTATGTATGAAGCATGTATGGAATATGTATGGAGTATGTATGGAGTATGTATGGGGTATGTACGGAGTATGAATGGAGTATGTACGGAGTATGTATGGAGTATGTATGTATGAAGCATGTGTGGAGTATGTATGGAGAATGTATGGAGTATGTACGGAGTATGTACGGAGTATGTATGGAGTATGTATGGAGTATGTATGGAGTATGTACGGAGTATGTATGGAGTATGTATGGAGTATATCTGGAGTATGTATGGAGTATGTATGTATGGAGTATGTACGGAGTATGTACGGAGTATATACGGAGTATGTATGGAGTATGTATGTATGAAGCATGTATGGAGTATGTACGGAGTATGTACGGAGTATGTACGGAGTATGTATGGAGTATGTATGTATGAAGCATGTATGGAGTATGTATGGAGTATGTATGGAGTATGTCTGGAGTATGTGCGGAGTATGTATGTATGGAGTATGTATGGAGTATGTATGTATGGAGTATGTATGGAGTATGTATGTATGGAGTATGTATGGAGTATGTATGTATGGAGTATGTACGGAGTATGTATGTATGGAGTATGTATGTCTGGAGTATGTACGGAGTATGTATGTATGGAGTATGTATGGAGTATGTATGTATGGAGTATGTATGGAGTATGTATGTATGGAGTATGTACGGAGTATGTACGGAGTATGTATGGAGTATGTATGGAGTATGTATGTATGGAGTATGTATGGAGTATGTCTGGAGTATGTACAGAGTATGTATGGAGTATGTACAGAGTATGTACGGAGTATGTATGGAGTATGTATGGAGTATGTATGTATGGAGTATGTGTGGAGTATGTATGTATGGAGTATGTACGGAGTATGTATGTATGGAGTATGTATGGAGTATGTATGTATGGAGTATGTATGGAGTATGTATGTATGGAGTATGTACGGAGTATGTATGTATGGAGTATGTACGGAGTATGTATGTATGGAGTATGTATGGAGTATGTATGTATGGAGTATGTATGGAGTATGTATGTATGTAGTATGTACGTAGTATGTATGTATGGAGTATGTATGGAGTATGTATGTATGGAGTATGTACGGAGTATGTATGTATGGAGTATGTATGTATGTATGGAGTATGTACGGAGTATGTATGTATGAAGCATGTATGGAGTATGTATGGAGTATGTACGGAGTATGTATGTATGGAGTATGTACGGAGTATGTATGTATGGAGTATGTATGTATGGAGTATGTACGGAGTATGTATGTATGAAGCATGTATGGAGTATGTATGGAGTATGTACGGAGTATGTATGTATGGAGTATGTACGGAGTATGTATGTATGAAGCATGTATGGAGTATGTATGGAGTATGTATGTATGGAGTATGTATGGAGTATGTATGTATGGAGTATGTACGGAGTATGTATGTATGGAGTATGTATGTATGGAGTATGTACGGAGTATGTATGTATGAAGCATGTATGGAGTATGTATGGAGTATGTACGGAGTATGTATGTATGGAGTATGTATGTATGGAGTATGTACGGAGTATGTATGTATGGAGTATGTATGGAGTATGTATGTATGAAGCATGTATGGAGTATGTATGGAGTATGTACGGAGTATGTATGTATGAAGCATGTATGGAGTATGTATGGAGTATGTACGGAGTATGTATGTATGGAGTATGTATGTATGGAGTATGTACGGAGTATGTATGTATGGAGTATGTACGGAGTATGTATGTATGAAGCATGTATGGAGTATGTACGGAGTATGTACGGAGTATGTATGTATGAAGCATGTATGGAGTATGTACGGAGTATGTATGTATGGAGTATGTATGTATGGAGTATGTACGGAGTATGTATGTATGGAGTATGTATGGAGTATGTATGTATGAAGCATGTATGGAGTATGTATGGAGTATGTATGGAGTATGTATGTATGGAGTATGTATGAAGTATGTATGTATGGAGTATGTATGGAGTATGTATGTATGGAGTATGTACGGAGTATGTATGTATGGAGTATGTACGGAGTATGTATGTATGGAGTATGTATGGAGTATGTATGTATGAAGCATGTATGGAGTATGTATGGAGTATGTATGTATGGAGTATGTACGGAGTATGTATGTATGGAGTATGTATGGAGTATGTATGTATGGAGTATGTATGGAGTATGTATGTATGAAGCATGTATGGAGTATGTATGGAGTATGTATGTATGGAGTATGTACGGAGTATGTATGTATGAAGCATGTATGGAGTATGTATGGAGTATGTATGTATGGAGTATGTATGGAGTATGTATGTATGGAGTATGTACGGAGTATGTATGTATGGAGTATGTACGGAGTATGTATGTATGGAGTATGTATGTATGGAGTATGTACGGAGTATGTATGTATGGAGTATGTATGGAGTATGTATGTATGAAGCATGTATGGAGTATGTATGAAGTATGTATGTATGGAGTATGTATGGAGTATGTATGTATGGAGTATGTATGTATGGAGTATGTACGGAGTATGTATGTATGGAGTATGTATGGAGTATGTATGTATGAAGCATGTATGGAGTATGTATGGAGTATGTATGTATGGAGTATGTACGGAGTATGTATGTATGGAGTATGTATGTATGGAGTATGTACGGAGTATGTATGTATGGAGTATGTATGGAGTATGTATGTATGAAGCATGTATGGAGTATGTATGGAGTATGTATGTATGGAGTATGTATGGAGTATGTATGTATGAAGCATGTATGGAGTATGTATGGAGTATGTATGTATGGAGTATGTACGGAGTATGTATGTATGGAGTATGTATGTATGGAGTATGTATGTATGAAGCATGTATGGAGTATGTACGGAGTATGCATGTATGGAGTATGTATGTATGAAGCATGTATGGAGTAAGTATGGAGTATGTACAGTGGGTCAAAAAAGTATTTAGTCAGTCAGCAATAGTGCAAGTTCCACCACTTAAAAAGATGAGAGGCGTCTGTAATTTACATCATAGGTAGACCTCAACTATGGGAGACAAACTGAGAAAAAAAAATCCAGAAAATCACATTGTCTGTTTTTTTATCATTTTATTTGCATATTATGGTGGAAAATAAGTATTTGGTCAGAAACAAACAATCAAGATTTCTGGCTCTCACAGACCTGTAACTTCTTCTTTAAGAGGCTCCTCTGTCCTCCACTCATTACCTGTAGTAATGGCACCTGTTTAAACTTGTTATCAGTATAAAAAGACACCTGTGCACACCCTCAAACAGTCTGACTCCAAACTCCACTATGGTGAAGACCAAAGAGCTGTCAAAGGACACCAGAAACAAAATTGTAGCCCTGCACCAGGCTGGGAAGACTGAATCTGCAATAGCCAACCAGCTTGGAGTGAAGAAATCAACAGTGGGAGCAATAATTAGAAAATGGAAGACATACAAGACCACTGATAATCTCCCTCGATCTGGGGCTCCACGCAAAATCCCACCCCGTGGGGTTAGAATGATCACAAGAACGGTGAGCAAAAATCCCAGAACCACGCGGGGGGACCTAGTGAATGAACTGCAGAGAGCTGGGACCAATGTAACAAGGCCTACCATAAGTAACACACTACGCCACCATGGACTCAGATCCTGCAGTGCCAGACGTGTCCCACTGCTTAAGCCAGTACATGTCCGGGCCCGTCTGAAGTTTGCTAGAGAGCATTTGGATGATCCAGAGGAGTTTTGGGAGAATGTCCTATGGTCTGATGAAACCAAACTGGAACTGTTTGGTAGAAACACAACTTGTCGTGTTTGGAGGAAAAAGAATACTGAGTTGCATCCATCAAACACCATACCTACTGTAAAGCATGGTGGTGGAAACATCATGCTTTGGGGCTGTTTCTCTGCAAAGGGGCCAGGACGACTGATCCGGGTACATGAAAGAATGAATGGGGCCATGTATCGTGAGATTTTGAGTGCAAACCTCCTTCCATCAGCAAGGGCATTGAAGATGAAACGTGGCTGGGTCTTTCAACATGACAATGATCCAAAGCACACCGCCAGGGCAACGAAGGAGTGGCTTCGTAAGAAGCATTTCAAGGTCCTGGAGTGGCCTAGCCAGTCTCCAGATCTCAACCCTATAGAAAACCTTTGGAGGGAGTTGAAAGTCCGTGTTGCCAAGCGAAAAGCCAAAAACATCACTGCTCTAGAGGAGATCTGCATGGAGGAATGGGCCAACATACCAACAACAGTGTGTGGCAACCTTGTGAAGACTTACAGAAAACGTTTGACCTCTGTCATTGCCAACAAAGGATATATTACAAAGTATTGAGATGAAATTTTGTTTCTGACCAAATACTTATTTTCCACCATAATATGCAAATAAAATGATAAAAAAACAGACAATGTGATTTTCTGGATTTTTTTTTCTCAGTTTGTCTCCCATAGTTGAGGTCTACCTATGATGTAAATTACAGACGCCTCTCATCTTTTTAAGTGGTGGAACTTGCACTATTGCTGACTGACTAAATACGTTTTTGCCCCACTGTATGTATGAAGCATGTATGGAGTATGTACGGAGTATGTATGTATGAAGCATGTATGGAGTATGCATGGAGTATGTATGGAGTATGTATGGAGTATTTATTTTTTTCATTCAACACATTAGCCGGATGATGGGACTACTACTGTCCCATCATTGGCTAATGTGTCAATCACTGTCAGTGTAGCAGGCATAGCCCGATGGGACTTGTAGTCCCATCGGACGATGCTTGCACACACGCATAGAGACGGGGAGAGAATGCACAGAGGAGAGGAAGGAGAGCGACACGGGGAGAGAACGACACGGGGGGGGGGGGGCGGGGAGAGCAACAGGGGGGGGGCAGAGAATGCAGGGGGAGAGGAGGGAGAAGGACGCGGGGAGAGAATGCAGGGAGGAGAGGAGGGGGGAGAGAATGCAGGGAGGAGAGGAGGGAGAGCGACACGGGGGGGGGGGGGGGGGGAGAATGCAGCTTACCGGGACTGTGTGTGAGGAGGCGGAGACATAGAAGCAAAAGCACCAGGGAGGGCAGCGTGTGAGGAGCAGAGGATGTCTGCTCAGAACGTGCAGTGCTTGGAGTACAGACAGGAGCAGGGGGATAAATCACTCGCACTCCCCACTCTCCGGCTCCAGTCAGCATTTCTGTCCTGCAGCGATAGAGAGCAAGAGTATCTGGGCAGATAGCACTGGGCTATAGTAAAATGGCTGCTAGTCTCACCTACAGCAGTGAATTGTGCAGCCCACAGAGGCGTGCCCAGCTCACTGCTAACGCCTCTCTAATGTTATAGATAGGGTCCGCGGCGGTCTATTATCTCCTATGTCCATGGGGTGCCGTATTCTGACACTGATAGTGACGTGCTACTGCTGTGAAACCAAGATGTCAGCCCCCAGTTCCTTCTTTCTACTGATATAACACACAAAATCTGTTTTACATGCATTCAAATCTTGGTTATAACAGCATGTTATGCTACATTACATTCATTAATGAATGATCTACAAACGCGGTACCTTACTTAAGGGTGGCATGTGGTTCAGAGATCGACGTATCTACGTCCCGGAGGTCGTCCGTCTGTAGATCCTCAAGTTGGTACATGACTCCAAGTTGGCTGGTCACAGGGGGGTACAGAAGACACAAGAGTTCCTGAGCCGATTCTTCTGGTGGCCAACTTGCCTGAAGGATACCAAGGACTATGTTCTCTCTTGCGAGGTATGTGCTCGTTACAAGACTCCTCATGTGGCACCTACGGGTCTTCTACAACCATTACCTGTTCCGTCCCGCCCTTGGGGGTCTATATCAATGGACTTTATTGTGGAGCTGCCTACATCGGGGGGCATGTATACAATCATGGTGGTAGTTGATCGCCTGACTAAAGCTGCTCATTTTGTTCCGTGCACCGGCCTCCCCTCAGCTAAAGATACAGTGAACTTGGTTATACAGAATGTCTTCCGGCTGCATGGGGTTACGGATGAGATCATCTCTGACCGTGGAGTGCAGTTCACTTCAAGATTCTGGAAGGGGTTTTGCTCTGCACTCAATATTAATGTCTGTCTCTCTTCCGCTTACCATCCCCAGACAAATGGTCAGACTGAGTGTACCAACCAGACGCTGGAACAATATCTAAGATGCTATGTCAGCCATCTCCAGGATGATTGGTTGGAGTTGCTGCCATTAGCTGAATTTTCATATAACAATTCTCAGAGCGCCTCCACTAAATTTACACCTTTCTTTGCCAATCTGGGTTATCATCCGTGTATCTTACCTAGGTCTCTAATTAATTCTCCGGTTCCGGCAGTGGAGGAAAGGCTTACTGCGATGAGACAGAATCTGGAGGTTCTGAAGGAATCCCTGACCACAGCTAAAGAACGTTATAAGAGATCAGCTGATAGATTCCGTAAACCTGCACCCATGTTCAAGGTAGGAGATTCCGTGTGATTAGCAACTAAGAATCTGAAGTTAAACATTCCTTCACAAAATCTTGGACAGAAACACCCAGTTTTTCATGTATCTTTACTAAAGCCCGTATCTCCTAATACCTTCCAGGGACGTGTTGTGCTACCACCGCAGCCTGTGGTGATTGATGGGCAAGAACAATTTGTGGTGGAGGAAATCGTTGATTCCAGGATTCACAGGAATCGGCTCCAATATCTGATAAGATGGCAGGGATATCCCCCTGAGGAAGACTCTTGGGAACCTGTGGAAAACATCAATGCCCAACAGAAGATTTCTTATTTTCATCAGAGATTCCCTGAGAAACCCGGTCCAGGATCATCCTGAGGCCGCTTCTAAGGAGGGAGTAATGTCAGGACTCTGAACATTTGTATTACCTTTTGTGCATTACTGCCCTTTTCCAAGATGGCATCTTTGTTCTCATGTGCACTGTGTCTTCCTGCTATAAAACTCCACCCCAGCCTTCGGTCTGTGCTAGAGTATTCTGCCTTGCATCCAGCTCCTGACTCTGGTGACTCCCTGGCTATATTCCTGCTCCTGTGAACCTGTGGGGTTATCCTGCTACTCTGCTCTGAGTTCCTGCTGCATACACCAGTTTCCAGTAATCCTCCTTCATCTGCTGCTCGTGTTTACTTCCATCTGCATTTGCTGGACATGTAAGCTGTTGCTGCTCTACAAAAACCTGAGACTATTACCCAGGCCTCCCTGGTTGTGCTAAGATATTATTTGAACTGCCTTATAAGCATATCTATCTGTGTTTGGACTAAAACAAGGACTTATTCATGTCAAGTATCCTCAAGAATAATTGTGCTTCATAGACTTTCTGCGTGATTGCATTTTCCTCTGAAGTTTCCTATAGACTGCTAAGCTGTGTTTAATATTTACACCAAGTGTTGTGGACTTGAGTTTCTCTCTGCACCTGTTTGAATCACCGTGTGATAATATAGACTTTACCACTTATAAAACTGTGTCCTGTAGTTGTCTTGTTCCACGCAAAGAGTCTCCTGAGTTATCCCCTATAATTATTACAGGTCTACTGTCTGATTGGGATGTCCCATCATGAATATGAGTATTGCTTAGCGATGACCCCTTCAGAGAACAGATGGTGGAGGTGGCAGCCCGGGCCATCTGATGGGTCTGCATTTATGTATATGGATGCCCGAAGAGGATACATTCAGATCAAGGAGTCTGTTGTAAGATATTCTGAGGCTACGTTTTCCTTCCCTATTCGTAAAGCTAGCGCTGACCTAGCTATCCCTGTACTCTGGATTACTTCTGATAGTGAAGTTGCTGGGGCCACATCCCTTGCTGATCTCCTGAATCAGCCCTTATCTGTCCCCTCCCCACCCAAGGAAATGGGGAGTTGTGGTGCATAATTATTCACAAACCAGACTAACAAGGGAAGACATACATGGATAAATGAAAACACCAATCATACCAATATGCACTCATAAACAACATAGGATAATACCAAGAAGTAAAGGAAGGAAAACCAAATAGGAGAGGATGAGGATATGCACATAGACAAATCATCAGTCTTCTGAACAACACTCCAAACACCTCTACCAACAAACGACACCTCCAACAACAGAATCAGGCAGTATGAAGCTGACACTGGCAATGCCTGTTTCAAGAGATGAGTATATATATATATATCGCATCAGGGAGTGGCCAACACAGAACAGCTGAGAGCATCACAGTAGGAATGCTCCAGAAGCATTCAACTGAACCGTTTAACCCCTGCACTGCTGGCAGAAACCTGCACTGTTTAATATGATGGTGTGTTGTGAATTCTGCTCTTGGGCTCCCTCCGGTGGTTGTAAGTGGTAGCACTGCTGTCTCTGAATCACAGCATTTATCAGGTGTGTTCACTTTTTGCAATTTGGACTGGGCTATTGAGTCTTGCTTCACCCTTTAGTCAGTGCCAGTTGTCCATTGTTCCTGGAGGATTCACATCCCTGCCTGGTCTCTTCTGCTTGCAGTTCTTTTCAACAAAGATAAGTTCTGGCCTTGATTTTGCTGTCCACATGCTGTGGTCTTATTGTTCAATTCTTTTCTATGTTTTGTCTTGTCCAGCTTGGTCTGTATAAGGATTTTTTTAGCCAAGCTGGTATCTCTGGAGATGCAGATATACCCTCCATATCTTTAGTTAGCTGTGGAGATTCTGTATTTTCTGTGGTGGATATTTTCTAGTGTTTTAATACTGACCGCATAGTACTCTGTCCTATCCTTTCTATTTAGCTAGAAGTGGCCTCCTTTGCTAAATTCTCATTTCAGTCTGTGTATGTTTTTTCCCTCTCCTCTCACAGTCAATATTTTTGGGGGCTGCCTATCCTTTGGGAATTTTCTCTGAGGCAAGATAGTTTTCCCTTTTCTATCTCTAGGGGTAATTAGTCCTCCGGCTGTGTCGAGATGTCTAGGGAGCGCTAGGTACATTCCACGGCTACTTCTAGTTGCGGTGTTAGGTTCAGAGTCTGCGGTCAGTACAGGTACCACCTTCTCCAGAGTACGTCCCATGCTGTTCTTAGGCCACCAGATCATAACAATAGTGTAGTGGTTCTAATAAGTGCAGAAGTACAAATGATGAAGCCTCTGCAAGAGCCACGTGATAGAAATTGCTAGCAAAGAAGAGGAGTGGCTCCCTGCGCTTACAGGACAGCGAGATGCCACTACCACTCCCAGCGGAGTTAGAATATGGGGTGGAAGACAATCTTTTCAGTGGAGTGTCCAAAGCCCTGGAAGTTCTGGAATCACTCCTGCAGGAAGAGCAGTGGAGAACTGAAAGTGCTAATGTTGTCGTCCCTCCTATCTAATACGCGCAGGACATGTTCATGTGGGAACAAATGATGCAAAATGAATGTTCTCAACTTCTGCCAGAGATAGGTTCACGCCAAGGCTCCCCTTGCTCGCAGACTGGCAAACTTAAAGGGAGGAGAAATGCAAAAGGGTGTGCCGCTAAAGGATGCCATTCCTCTGCGTGATATGGCATTTGTGTCCATTGACTGCCACCTACTGCCCCATCAGAACCCTACGGAATTAACACGAAGAGGAAGAGTTTTGGGGAGGAAGAGTCTAGACAGGGCACTAGGGTTGAGCGAAACGGATCGTTCATTTTCATAAGTCGCCAACTTTTGGCAAAGTCGGCGTCTCATGAAACCGAGCCGATCCCTGTGTGGGGTCTGCCATGCGGTACGCGACTTTCACGCCAAAGTCGCGTTTCAATGATGCTAAAAGCGCCATTTCTCAGCCAATGAAGGTGGACGCAGAGTGTGGGCAGCGTGATGACATAGATCTCAGTCCCCACCATCTTAGAGAAGGGCATTGCAGTGATTGGCTTGCTTTCTGCGGCGTCACAGGGGCTATAAAGGGGCGTTCCCGCCGACCGGCATCTTACTGCTGCTGATGTGAGCGTAGGGAGAGGTTGCTGCCGCTTCTTCAGAAGCAGGGATAGTGATAGGCAGGGTACATAAAGCTACAAACCGCTTGTGCTGTAGCGATTTCCACTGTCCAACACCACCTTTTGTTTGCAGGAACAGTGGAAGCTACTTTTTTTTTTCCTCAGCGCTGTCGCTCATTGGGCTGCCCTAGAAGGCTCCCTGATAGCTGCGTTGCTGTGCCTGTGTGTACGCCGCTGTGTAAACCAACTGCTTTTTTCAAAGCACAAATCCTGTTTTTCCTTCCTTTCTGCACAGCTATCTTGTGTTTGTCCACACTTTTGTGTGCAGCAGTCCTTTTTACAGCTGCCTGCCATACTTTTCTGAGATAACTGCAGGGAGATAAATATTGTCAAGTCTGCCTCCGTGCCATTGCTGTGTGTGGCATCTCTCTCTCATTGTGTGGCACCGAAAACACTGTGTAATACTTGGCCTTTTTTTTTTTTTTTCTAAATTCTCCCTTTTCCAAAAAAAAAATAGTGGGAGATAAATATTGTCAAGTCTGCCTCCGTGCCATTGCTGTGTGTGGCATCTGTCTCTCATTGTGTGCCACTGAAAACACTGTGTAATACTTGACCATTTTTTTGGGGGGGTACATTCTCCCTTTTAAAAAAAAAAAAAAAAATTATTGGGAGATAAATATTGTCAAGTCTGCCTCCGTGCCATTGCTGTGTGTGGCATCTGTCTCTCATTGTGTGGCACCGAAAACACTGTGTAATACTGGGCCTTTTTTTTTTTTTTTTTTAGGGTAAATTCTCCCAGAAAAAAAAAAAAATAGTGGGAGATTAAGATTGGCATTTCTGCTTGAGTGCTGGGCCTGTGTGTGCCATCTGTCTCAAATTATTGGGCCACAGAAAACCTAGTGTGTAACATTGGGCCTGATTTTCCTTTCAGTGTCAGGCACCTATAAAGGTATATATAAATCCTACAGAAGTTTGAGTTCACCTTATAAGTTGTTTTACAGTAACAAATAGCGATACTTTGGTTACGTTTTGCAAACAATGAGGAAGTCTAGTGGAAGAGGTCGTGGCCGTGGGCGGTCATTGTCAGCTGGTAATGATGGTAGTGGTGGTGGAGCATCAGGTGGTCGTGGTAAAAGCAGTACAGCACCTAAGTCTCGAGTTGTTGAGCCAGGTTCGTTGTCTGGCTACACAAGGCCTCGAACGCTCTCTTTTCTGGGAGTAGGAAAACCACTTTTGAAGCCGGAGCAGGAGGAACAAGTATTGGCTTTCATTGCTGACTCTGCCTCTAGCTCTTTCGCCTCCTCCTCGGAAAGTGCCAAATGTCAGAGCAGTGCATCGTCAGTGGATGCTCCCGGTCGGGAACAAGTCGCTTCCTTGTGTCCTTCACCCAGAACAACAGTGAAGGATGCGTCAGTCGACACAACAGGTTACTCCATGGAGCTCTTTACACATACCGTTCCTGGGTTAGACAATGAAACAGTTAACAGGCCATGCCCATTAGAAGTTGAATCGGACATGGAGTGCACAGATGCACAGCCACAGCCAGATTACTATGCTGTTCCTTTGACTCAGACCAGAACATTGCCCTCGCAGTGTACTGAGGCAGAATCAAACCCAGCGGAGACTATGGTGCCCCGTCACGGACGCTATACCACCGGCTTACACGGTGACACAGACGAAATCGCACACGACATAGAAGAGGAGGTCATAGATGACCCAGTTGTGGACCCCGATTGGCAGCCATTGGGGGAACAGGGTGCAGGCGGCAGTAGTTCTGAAGCGGAGGAGGAGGAGCCGCAGCAGGCATCAACATCACAACAGGTTCCATCTACCGGGCCCGTATCTGGCCAAAAACGCGTGGCAAAACCAAAACCAGTTGGAGGACAGCGTGGCCATCCGGTTAAAGAAGCTCAGTCTGCAATCCCTGAAAAGGTATCCGATAGTAGAAAGAGTGCAGTCTGGCATTTTTTTAAACAACATCCAACTGATCAGCGCAAAGTCATCTGTCAAAAATGTTCAACTACCTTAAGCAGAGGTCAGAATCTTAAAAGTCTAAATACAAGTTGCATGCATAGACATTTATCCACCATGCATTTGCAAGCCTGGACTAAGTACCAAACGTCCCTAAAGGTTGCAGCACCCTCGGCCAATGAAGCTAGTCAGCAACGCTACATCCCTTCCCTCCCTGTAAGCCGACCATTTCCCACACCACCTGCAGTATCTGTGCAGCTTTCGTCGCCAGGCCAAAGCAGTCAGGGAATCACCAGGTTAGTAGTAGGAAACACTGCATGTAGGGCACCGGCAAGAATACCATCTCCAACCCTCTCTCAGTCACCCATGTCCACCGGCACCACCGCTAGTTCCACGATCCCCAGCTCTCCAGTCCAGCTCACCCTACATGAGACTCTTGTTAGGAAAAGGAAGTACTCATCCTCGCATCCGCGTACACAGGGTTTGAACGCCCACATTGCTAGACTAATCTCATTAGAGATGATGCCCTACCGGTTAGTTGAAAGCGAAGCTTTCAAAGCGCTGATGGACTACGCTGTACCACGCTACGAGCTACCCAGTCGGCACTTCTTTTCTAGAAAAGCCATCCCAGCCCTCCAACAGCATGTTAAAGACCGCATCGTCCATGCACTCAGGCAGTCTGTGACTACAAAGGTGCACCTGACAACAGATGCCTGGACCAATAGGCATGGCCAGGGACATTACGTGTCCATCACGGCACACTGGGTGAATGTGGTGGATGCAGGGTCCACAGGGGACAGCAATATTGGGACAGTTCTGCCTAGCCCACGGTCTAGGAAACAGTTGGCTGTAGGCTTTTTCACCTCCTCCTCATCCTCCTCCAGAAGCGAAAGCCCACGGTCAAGGAAAGAGTTGGCTGTAGGCGTTCACCCCCCCTCCTCCTCTTCCTCCTCCTCATGCAGAAGCGAGAGCTCATCCACACACCGCAGTCGCACATCCACTCCATCCGCAGCTGCCACTGTTGCACACCAGGTGTCCCATTATGGGACAGCTAGTGGCAAGCGTCAGCAGGCTGTATTGGCAATGAAGTGTTTGGGCGACAACAGACACACCGCGGAAGTTCTGTCCGAGTTCTTGCAGAAAGAAACTCAGTCATGGCTGGGCACTGTACATCTTGAGGCAGGCAAGGTTGTGAGTGATAACGGAAGGAATTTCATGGCTGCCATAACCCTTTCCCAACTGAAACACATTCCTTGCCTGGCTCACACCTTAAACCTGGTGGTGCAGTGCTTCCTGAAAAGTTACCCGGGGTTACCCGACCTGCTCCTCAAAGTGCGCAGACTTTGCTCGCATATCCGCCGTTTGCCCGTACACTCAAGCCGTATGCAGAACTATCAGCGGTCTTTGAACCTTCCCCAGCATCGCCTAATCATAGACGTTGCAACAAGGTGGAACTCAACACTGCACATGCTTCAGAGACTGTGCCAACAGAGGCGTGCTGTTATGTATTTGTGGGAGGATACACATACACGGGCAGGCAGTTGGATGGCAGACATGGAGTTGTCAGGTGTGCAGTGGTCGAAGCTACAAGACCTGTGTCAAGTCCTTCAGTGTTTTGAGGAATGCACACGGCTGGTTAGTGCAGACAACGCCATAATAAGCATCCCCTAATGCGTCTGCTGATGCAAAGTTTGACGCACATAAAGGAGCAGGCGTCTGCAGCCGAGGAAGAGGAAAGCCTTGATGACAGTCAGCCATTGTCTGGTCAGGGCCGTGTAGAGGACGCGGTAGAGGCGAAGAGGAGGAGGAGGACGAGGAGGATGATGGGGATGAGTACTTTTTTAATGAGGAAGCTTCTCCTGGGCCAACAGAAATTAGTGGCGTTGCAAGGCCGGGTTCTGTTTATTTAAGGGAGACAAGTGACGTAGATTTGCCTGTAACTGTCCCTCAAACCAGCACAACCACAGATTTGCCAACAGGAACTTTGGCCCACATGGCGGATTATGCCTTACGTATCCTCAAAAAGGCCCCACGCATTACTAAAATGATGAGCGATGACGATTACTGGTTGGCCAGCATCCTTGACCCTCGCTATAAAGGCAAATTGCAAAATATTATGCCACATGAGAACCTCGAACAAATCTTAGCAACCAAACAAGCTACTCTTGTAGACCGTTTGATTCAGGCATTCCCAGCACACAGCGCCGGTGATGGTTCTCACACGAGCTGCAGGGGGCTACATGGCAGAGGTGTTAGAGGTGCACAGATCAGAAGTGGCGTTGGACAGAGGGGTTTTCTGACCAGGTTGTGGAGTGATTTCGCAATGACCGCAGACAGGACAGGTACTGCAGCATCTATTCAAAGTGACAGGACACAACATTTGTCCAGTATGGTTACTAACTATTTTTCTTCCCTTATCGATGTTCTCCCTCAACCGTCATTCCCATTTGATTACTGGGCATCAAAATTAGACACCTGGCCTGAATTGGCAGAATATGTGTTGCAGGAGCTTGCTTGCCCAGCAGCTAGTGTCCTATCAGAAAGAGTATTCAGTGCTGCAGGTTCAATATTAACTGAAAAAAGGACTCGTCTGGCTACCCAAAATGTGGATGATCTCACCTTCATTAAAATGAACCACTCCTGGATTTCAAATTATTTTGCCCCACCTTTCCCGGCTGACACCTAGCTTTCCTATAAAAAGGTCTTGCTTGTGGACTGGTCTTACTGAGAATTCCAATCTCTTAATTTGCAGCAGCTGTTTGTCCAGCATACGACATGTTTACACCTCCCTCAATGGGAAAAGTCCCCCCACGGGGCCGTTGTCTCGCCACTTGGCGCAAGCACCCGTTAGAGTGGCGTTTGTCTGAAGAGGTGGGTGTGCTTGCTTTTGGTCGACGGCACTGCCACTGGGTCCCTCATAGTACAATAAAGTGTCTCTGGCGGTGGTGGCGCGCACCCAACGTCAGACACACCGTTGTAACATGAGGGGCCCTGGGGCGGTACCGCCGGCCACAAGAGAGTTCACCCCCCCCCAGCTCAAACTGTGCTCTACCACGTGCAAAATTATCTCGCACAGCTCCACCAATGTTTAGTCTATGCACTGACATCATTCAATGCCTGGCACTGACAAACAATACCAATTTGTTTGCATCTATGATGCTAGTTAAAGTAGTCTGGGTCAGTGTCCTATATTGACACCAGTAAATACTAATTTACTGCCAAATTACTTTGTCATAAACTCTGCAGATGAGCCCACCCCTGTACCTAAGTATGCCACCTTTTTTTACTTATAGTTGTTTTGCGAGACATTAACATCTATTTATTTTTTTGGAGTACTAACTGTGTCAGACACTCCTTGCAATACTCCTCCACTGACCACAATGCTGCCTGCCTGTGTATCCATGTAACCGATTTAAAACTGCCATGCCTGCCTATTGTTTGTTATTTTAGGCCTTTGATAGCCTGTCTGCGGCCCCTACTTGCAATACTCCTCCACTGACCACAATGCTGCCTGGAGTGCCTGCCTGTGTATCCATGTAACCGATTTAAAACTGCCATGAGCCTATTGTTTGTAATTTTAGGCCTTTGTTAGCCTGTCTGCGGCCCCTACTTGCAATACTCCTCCACTGACCACACCAATGCTGCCCGTGTACCCCTGGAACCTATTTAAAAGTTCATAGAGCCTAGTTATATATTTTATTTACTATTAATAAGGCCATGATGGACTACGCTGTACCACGCTACAAGCTAACAAGTCGACACTTCTTTTGCGAGAAAAGCCATCCCAACCCTCAACCAGCATGTAAAAGACCGCATTGTCCATGCACTCTGGCAATCTGTGAGTACAAAGGTGCACCTGACAACAGACGCATGGACCTGTAGGCATGGCCACGGAAGATTACGTGTCCATTACGGTGCAATGGGTTAAAGTGTTGGATGCATGGTCCACAGGGGACAGCCTACTAAGTCTGTCTGCAGTCCCTAATTCAAATTGTCCTCCACTGTCTAAATCGGAGCTTCCACCTTCTGGCTTTCGGCCAATAGTATCAGATATTAAACTGCATTTGGCCTTCAACTTTGGTAACGGCCTACTAACGGTGTCTGCCCCTCCCTGGTGTTTGTCCTCAACTGAATAAAGCTGAGCTTCATCCTTCTGGCTCTCATTAAGTGCTGTTTTTTTAAAAAAATGGTGTTTAGGGCCTACTAACGGTGTCTGCCCCTCCCTGGTGTTTGCCCTCAACTGAATAAAGCTGTGCTTCAACCTTCTTGCTTTGGGCCTATAGTATCAGATATTAAACTGCATTTGGCCTTCAACTTTGGTTACGGCCTACTAACGGTGTCTGCCCCTGCCTGATGTTTGTCCTCAACTGAATAAAGCTGAGCTTCATCCTTCTGGCTCTCATTAAGTGCTGTGTTTTCAAAAATTGGTGGTTAGGGCCTACTAACGGTGTCTGCCCCTCCCTGGTGTTTGCCCTCAACTGAATAAAGCTGAGCTTCAACCTTCTGGATTTGGGCCTATAGTATCAGATATTAAACTGCATTTGGCCTTCAACTTTGGTTACGGCCTACTAACGGTCTCTGCCCCTGCCTGGTGTTTGTCCTCAACTGAATAAAGCTGAGCTTCATCCTTCTGGCTCTCATTAAGTGCTGTGTTTTCAAAAATTGGTGGTTAGGGCCTACTAACGGTGTCTGCCCCTCCCTGGTGTTTTCTTCAACTGAATACAGCTGAGCTTCAACCTTCTGGCTCTCATTAAGTGCTGTGTTTTTAAAAATTGGTGGTTAGGGCCTACTAACGGTGTCTGCCCCTCCCTGGTGTTTGCTCTCAAATGAATAAAGCTGAGCTTCAGTCTTTAGGCTTTGGGCCTATAGTATCAGATATTAAACTGCATTTGGCCTACTAGTGTGGTTGGGCCCTTAAAACAGTGTCTGCTGCTCCTGGGTTTGCTACTCCACTGAACAAAGCAATGCCGCCTGTTTAGTCCTGTTACCAATTTTGAACTGCATTTAGCCTACTTTATTCTTTGGCCCTATATCAGTGTTTCCTCCTCATCCTGCCCATTGCCCAGCCACTGCTAGATGAGTCTGCTGGTACATTGACCTAGACCACTACATTCCCCTTGCACTCTACACAGCCAGAATCTGACCCTGCTGAAAGTAAGGTTCCCCTTCCCGCATATTATACCACCTTACACAGGGACAAAGAGGAAGGTGCAGATGAAAGTGCAGGTTCCTTCATCAGGTGGGGGGCATACTCGTTGGCGACGTCACTGGCACAGGGCCCCTCAGAGTACGCAAAAGTGTCGCTGCTGGTGGGAGGCGCCCCCGCCGTGCAAACACACCGCTGTACTATGAGGGGCCCTGTGCCAGTGCCAATGCCAATGAGTGGGCCCCCCCTGCTTGCTCAGGATCACAGCACTTGCAACGTTGAAATACTTTCCTCTCCCTGCTCCACCGCCGTGATGTAGTCCACGATTCCTAGGCCCACTAAAATCTTGAGCCAGCCCTACCCCCCCACAAATTTGCCAAATGACCCCCAAGTTCCATTGAACAACTATTATTATAAAGTTAATTAAGATTGACAAGCTTCAGAAACAAGAATGGATGTTTTTGGCATTAAAATGGGCACTGTAGGTGCTTTCCTGGCCTCCACTCACTGTCGACTATGCTTCCCCATTGACTTGCATTGGGTTTCGTGTTTCGGTCGATCCCCGACTTTTAGCGATAATCGGCCGACTGCACTCGACTCGACTCTGGACAAAGTCGGGTTTCACAAAACCCGACTCGATCTTAAAAAAATGAAAGTCGGTCAACCCTACAGGGCACCAGTCATGTGGCCTCGATGACGCAGTTCCCTGGTATAAGAGGCCAGAGTTGCATGTTGGGGACTAATTTGGCGCCAACTGGTGAGACGACCAGGGCGTGTGTGGAAGAGATCCCAAAATAAGCCAAGAGGCCTGAACCAATGTGTTAATGGTGTGCCCGTGAGCAGAATCCAAACGACATCTGGTAAGGTCCGTGAACTAGACCACACCATTCAAGACCTGAGGTCCAGCACTTACTTCCAACACTGATGTACGGCATAGGGTGCGGTCTGGGCAGCAGGTGGGACAGGGAGCGGTCAGTGTGAGGAAGACCCATAGAGCGTTGCTTGATTTTGTCGGAAGGACTTGTGGCCTAGCGGGAAAAAAACGGAGACCCCCTAGGACCTAGAAGAGCCAAAGGGAGCATTGTGATAATACTTTATATGTTTGTGGACACTATCAGAATCGGAGATTAGCTAGATAGTATGGAGAACTTATTATAACAATCCCACCTCCCCATCTGCATCCCAGCTTCTATCACTAACCACTTCTCTCGTCCTCTCACAGCTCTCAACCTCTGAGACAAACAAAGACGGTAACACCCTGGACCTGGACTTTGTCCGGCTCTGTTCAATTTCCTACTTAAATAACTAACCACTTCACCTCTCTGACCACAACATTCTCTCCTTCACGCTCATAAATCCTCGCCCACCCCAGCAGACTCCTACCTACCACACACTCAGAAATCTACAAGCCATTAACCCTCATACACTTTCAGACTCCCTACACTCATCACTGTCCCCAATCTCCTCTTTTTCGTGTCCTGATCGGACTGTACATCACTTCAATGACACTCTTAGAAGCCCCCTGGACCAAGTAGCTCCCCTCACCCTCAGAACCTCCAAACACAGAGTAGAACAGCCCTGGCTCACATCGCAAACCCAATTTCTCCAGCGATGCTCTAGGAGTGCTGAACGCTTATGGAGGAAAACACGCACAGCAGAAGACTTCACACACTTCAAATTTATGTTAAGGTCCTATAACTCTGCCCTCACCTCGCCAAACAGACCTACAACACCACCCTGATCGCCTCACTATCTAACAACCCCAAAAAACTTTTTGACACCTTTCACTCCCTCCTCAGCCTGAAAGCGCAAGCCCCTATCACAGTCATTTGTGCTGATGGCCTGGCCTCCCTCTTTATAGAGAAAATAGATCATATCCATCAGGAAATCCGCTCCCAATTACCAAGTGCAGTGACTCCCATCTATCCCCAGATCTCCTCTGGCTCACTCTCCACATTTGATCCCATCAGAAAAGTCTCCAGGCTCCTCTCTTCTCCTCTTTCGACTACATGCACTTCTGACCCCTTCCCTCACATCTCCTCCAGTCTCTCTCTCCAGTCGTCACTACTCACCTCACTACAATATTTAATCTTTACCTTTCCTCGGCATTTTCCCCTCCTCCTTCAAATACTCTATCATTACTCCATTATTAAAAAAAACCCTCTCGTGACCCATCCTGCACAAATAACTACAGACCGGTCTCCAACCTCCCTTTCATCTCTAAACTCTTGGAGCGCCTGATCTACTCAGAATTCAGTCCTTGGCCCCCTTATCTTCTCTCTCTACACGGCCCCAATTGGACAGAACATCAGCAGATTTGGCTTTCAGTACCATCTTTATGCTGATGACACACAACTATACACGTCATCCCCTGACCTTACCCCCGCTGTACTACAGAACACCACTGACTGTCTGTCCGCAGTCTCCAACATCATGTCCGCTCTCTATCTGAAACTCAACCTGTCCAAAACTGAACTTCTTCTACTCCCGCCGTCTACTAACCTCCCTACACCTGACGTTTCCCTCTCCGTGGGTGGCACCATAATAACAACCCGGCAGCAGGCGCGCTGTCTGGGTGTTACGTATGACTCCAATCTCTTGCCTACTCTTGTCACTTACACTTAAAGAACATCTATAGCATCCGCATCTTTCTCACCATGGAAACAACAAAGACCCTCACTGTTGCTTTGATTCACTCCCGCCTGGAATCAACTTTCTCCACCCCAGAACAACCTTAATGCAGCAGCCAGGATCATCTACCCGGCTAATCGGCACTCGGACGTGTCCACTCTTCACCATTCATTGCACTGGCTGCCCATTATTATAGCATCCAATTCACCCTGCTTGTTCTCACCCACAAAGCTTTCCACAGTCCGGCACTCCTACATCTCCTCCCTCATCTGTAGCACCCTACACGTCCCCTCCACAATGCGGCTCCCCTACATCTCCTCCCTCATTTTTATCACCCGACTCCTCCTCTCCACAGTGCAGCCCTTCTACATCTCCTCCATCATTTCTATCACCCTACCTGTACTCTCCACTGTGCAGCCCCCCTACATCTCCTCCCTCATTTCTATCACCTACCTGTACTCTCCACAGTGCGGCCCCCCTACATCTCCTCCCTCATTTCTATCACCTACCTGTACTCTCCACAGTGCGGCCCTCCTACATCTCCTCCCTCATTTCTATCACCTACCTGTACTCTCCACAGTGCGGCCTCCTACATTTCCTCCCTCATTTCTATCACCTACCTGTACTCTCCACAGTGCGGCCTCCTACATCTCCTTCCTCATTTCTATCACCTACCTGTACTCTCCACAGTGCGGCCCTCCTACATCTCCTCCCTCATTTCTATCACCTACCTGTACTCTCCACAGTGCGGCCCCCCTACATCTCCTCCCTCATTTCTATCACCTACCTGTACTCTCCTGTTATGGTTCTCAATGGCAAGAGAACATAGCCCAGCAAACATACGAACTAGCTCTTGGAAGGATGGAAACTAAACTGACCATGAACTAAACCTGCCGCACAACTAACAGTAGCCGGGTAGCGTAGCCTGCGTTTTATCCCTAGACGCCCAGCGCCGGCCGGAGGACTAACTAATCCTGGCAGAGGAAAATATAGTCCTGGCTCACCTCTAGAGAAATTTCCCCGAAAGGCAGACAGAGGCCCCCACAAATATTGGCGGTGATTTTAGATGAAATGACAAACGTAGTATGAAAATAGGTTTAGCAAAATTGAGGTCCGCTTACTAGATAGCAGGAAGACAGAAAGGGCACTTTCATGGTCAGCTGAAAACCCTATCAAAATACCATCCTGAAATTACTTTAAGACTCTAGTATTAACTCATAACATCAGAGTGGCAATTTCAGATCACAAGAGCTTTCCAGACACAGAAACAAAACTACAGCTGTGAACTGGAACAAAATGCAAAAACAAACAAGGACTAAGTCCAACTTAGCTGGGAGTTGTCTAGCAGCAGGAACATGCACAGAAAGGCTTCTGATTACAATGTTGACCGGCATGGAAGTGACAGAGGAGCAAGGCTAAATAGCGACTCCCACATCCTGATGGAAACAGGTGAACAGAGAGGATGATGCACACCAGTTCAATTCCACCAGTGGCCACCGGGGGAGCCCAAAATCCAATTTCACAACAGTACCCCCCCCTCAAGGAGGGGGCACCGAACCCTCACCAGAACCACCAGGGCGATCAGGATGAGCCCTATGAAAGGCACGGACCAAATCGGAGGCATGAACATCAGAGGCAGTCACCCAAGAATTATCCTCCTGACCGTATCCCTTCCATTTGACCAGATACTGGAGTTTCCGTCTGGAAACACGGGAGTCCAAGATTTTTTCCACAACGTACTCCAACTCGCCCTCAACCAACACCGGAGCAGGAGGCTCAACGGAAGGCACAACCGGTACCTCATACCTGCGCAATAATGACCGATGAAAAACATTATGAATAGAAAAAGATGCAGGGAGGTCCAAACGGAAGGACACAGGGTTAAGAATCTCCAATATCTTGTACGGGCCGATGAACCGAGGCTTAAACTTGGGAGAAGAAACCCTCATAGGGACAAAACGAGAAGACAACCACACCAAGTCCCCAACACAAAGCCGAGGACCAACCCGACGCTGGCGGTTGGCAAAAAGCTGAGTCTTCTCCTGGGACAACTTCAAATTGTCCACTACCTGCCCCCAAATCTGATGCAACCTCTCCACCACAGCATCCACTCCAGGACAATCCGAAGATTCCACCTGACCAGAAGAAAATCGAGGATGAAACCCCGAATTACAGAAAAAGGGAGACACCAAGGTGGCAGAACTGGCCCGATTATTGAGGGCAAACTCCGCTAAAGGCAAAAAAGCAACCCAATCATCCTGATCTGCAGACACAAAACACCTCAAATATGTATCCAAGGTCTGATTCGTCCGCTCGGTCTGGCCATTAGTCTGAGGATGGAAAGCAGACGAAAAAGACAAATCTATGCCCATCCTAGCACAGAATGCTCGCCAAAATCTAGACACAAATTGGGTACCTCTGTCAGAAACGATATTCTCCGGAATACCATGCAAACGGACCACATTTTGAAAAAACAGAGGAACCAACTCGGAAGAAGAAGGCAACTTAGGCAGGGGAACCAAATGGACCATCTTAGAGAAACGATCACACACCACCCAGATGACAGACATCTTCTGAGAAACAGGAAGATCCGAAATAAAATCCATCGAGATGTGCGTCCAGGGCCTCTTCGGGATAGGCAAGGGCAACAACAATCCACTAGCCCGAGAACAACAAGGCTTGGCCCGGGCACAAACGTCACAAGACTGCACGAAGCCTCGCACATCTCGAGACAGGGAAGGCCACCAGAAGGACCTTGCCACCAAATCCCTGGTACCAAAGATTCCAGGATGACCTGCCAACGCAGAAGAATGAACCTCAGAAATGACTCTACTGGTCCAATCATCAGGAACAAACAGTCTACCAGGTGGGCAACGATCAGGTCTATCCGCCTGAAACTCCTGCAAGGCCCGCCGCAGGTCTGGAGAAACGGCAGACAATATCACTCCATCCTTAAGGATACCTGTAGGTTCAGAATTACCAGGGGAGTCAGGCTCAAAACTCCTAGAAAGGGCATCCGCCTTAACATTCTTAGAACCCGGCAGGTAGGACACCACAAAATTAAACCGAGAGAAAAACAACGACCAGCGCGCCTGTCTAGGATTCAGGCGTCTGGCGGACTCAAGATAAATTAGATTTTTGTGGTCAGTCAATACCACCACCTGATGTCTAGCCCCCTCAAGCCAATGACGCCACTCCTCAAAAGCCCACTTCATGGCCAAAAGCTCCCGATTCCCAACATCATAATTCCGCTCGGCGGGCGAAAATTTACGCGAGAAAAAAGCACAAGGTCTCATCACGGAGCAATCGGAACTTCTCTGCGACAAAACCGCCCCAGCTCCGATTTCAGAAGCGTCGACCTCAACCTGAAAAGGAAGAGCAACATCAGGCTGACGCAACACAGGGGCGGAAGAAAAGCGGCGCTTAAGCTCCCGAAAGGCCTCCACAGCAGCAGGGGACCAATCAGCAACATCAGCACCCTTCTTAGTCAAATCAGTCAATGGTTTAACAACATCAGAAAAACCAGCAATAAATCGACGATAAAAGTTAGCAAAGCCCAAAAATTTCTGAAGACTCTTAAGAGAAGAGGGTTGCGTCCAATCACAAATAGCCTGAACCTTGACAGGATCCATCTCGATGGAAGAGGGGGAAAAAATATATCCCAAAAAGGAAATCTTTTGAACCCCAAAAACGCACTTAGAACCCTTCACACACAAGGAATTAGACCGCAAAACCTGAAAAACCCTCCTGACCTGCTGGACATGAGAGTCCCAGTCATCCGAAAAAATCAAAATATCATCCAGATACACAATCATAAATTTATCCAAATAATCACGGAAAATGTCATGCATAAAGGACTGAAAGACTGAAGGGGCATTTGAAAGACCAAAAGGCATCACCAAATACTCAAAGTGGCCCTCGGGCGTATTAAATGCGGTTTTCCACTCATCCCCCTGCTTAATTCGCACCAAATTATACGCCCCACGAAGATCTATCTTAGAGAACCACTTGGCCCCCTTTATGCGAGCAAACAAATCAGTCAGCAGTGGCAACGGATACTGATATTTAACCGAGATTTTATTCAAAAGCCGATAATCAATACACGGCCTCAAAGAGCCATCTTTCTTAGCCACAAAGAAAAAACCGGCTCCTAAGGGAGATGACGAAGGACGAATATGTCCCTTTTCCAAGGACTCCTTTATATATTCTCGCATAGCAGCATGTTCAGGCACAGACAGATTAAATAAACGACCCTTAGGGTATTTACTACCCGGAATCAAATCTATGGCACAATCGCACTCCCGGTGCGGAGGTAATGAACCAAGCTTAGGTTCTTCAAAAACGTCACGATATTCAGTCAAGAATTCAGGAATCTCAGAGGGAATAGATGATGAAATGGAAACCACAGGTACGTCCCCATGTGTCCCCTTACATCCCCAGCTTAACACAGACATAGCTTTCCAGTCAAGGACTGGGTTATGAGATTGCAGCCATGGCAATCCTAGCACCAAAACATCATGTAGGTTATACAGCACAAGAAAGCGAATAATCTCCTGGTGATCCGGATTAATCCGCATAGTTACTTGTGTCCAGTATTGTGGTTTATTGCTAGCCAATGGGGTGGAGTCAATCCCCTTCAGGGGTATAGGAGTTTCAAGAGGCTCCAAATCATACCCACAGCGTTTGGCAAAGGACCAATCCATAAGACTCAAAGCGGCGCCAGAGTCGACATAGGCATCCGCGGTAATAGATGATAAAGAACAAATCAGGGTCACAGATAGAATAAACTTAGACTGTAAAGTGCCAATTGAAACAGACTTATCAAGCTTCTTAGTACGCTTAGAGCATGCTGATATAACATGAGTTGAATCACCGCAATAGAAGCACAACCCATTTTTTCGTCTAAAATTCTGCCGTTCACTTCTGGACAGAACTCTATCACATTGCATATTCTCTGGCGTCTTCTCAGTAGACACCGCCAAATGGTGCACAGGTTTGCGCTCCCGCAGACGCCTATCGATCTGGATAGCCATTGTCATGGACTCATTCAGACCCGCAGGCACAGGGAACCCCACCATAACATCCTTAATGGCATCAGAGAGACCCTCTCTGAAATTCGCCGCCAGGGCGCACTCATTCCACTGAGTAAGCACAGCCCATTTACGGAATTTCTGGCAGTATATTTCAGCTTCGTCTTGCCCCTGAGATAGGGACATCAAGGCCTTTTCCGCCTGAAGTTCTAACTGAGGTTCCTCATAAAGCAACCCCAAGGCCAGAAAAAACGCATCCACATTGAGCAACGCAGGATCCCCTGGAGCCAACGCAAAAGCCCAATCCTGAGGGTCGCCCCGGAGCAAAGAAATCACAATCCTGACCTGCTGAGCAGGATCTCCAGCAGAGCGAGATTTCAGGGACAAAAACAACTTGCAATTATTTTTGAAATTTTGAAAGCAAGATCTATTCCCCGAGAAAAATTCAGGCAAAGGAATTCTAGGTTCAGATATAGGAACATGAACAACAAAATCTTGTAAGTTTTGAACTTTCGTGGTGAGATTATTCAAACCTGCAGCTAAACTCTGAATATCCATTTTAAACAGGTGGACACAGAGCCATTCCAGGATTAGAAGGAGAGAGAGAGAGAAAGGCTGCAATATAGGCAGACTTGCAAGAGATTCAATTACAAGCACACTCAGAACTGAGAAAAAAAAAAAAAAAAAAATCTTCAGCAGACTTCTCTTTTCTCTCCTTTCTCTGTCAATTAATTTAACCCTTTTAGGGCCGGTCAAACTGTTATGGTTCTCAATGGCAAGAGAACATAGCCCAGCAAACATACGAACTAGCTCTTGGAAGGATGGAAACTAAACTGACCATGAACTAAACCTGCCGCACAACTAACAGTAGCCGGGTAGCGTAGCCTGCGTTTTATCCCTAGACGCCCAGCGCCGGCCGGAGGACTAACTAATCCTGGCAGAGGAAAATATAGTCCTGGCTCACCTCTAGAGAAATTTCCCCGAAAGGCAGACAGAGGCCCCCACAAATATTGGCGGTGATTTTAGATGAAATGACAAACGTAGTATGAAAATAGGTTTAGCAAAATTGAGGTCCGCTTACTAGATAGCAGGAAGACAGAAAGGGCACTTTCATGGTCAGCTGAAAACCCTATCAAAATACCATCCTGAAATTACTTTAAGACTCTAGTATTAACTCATAACATCAGAGTGGCAATTTCAGATCACAAGAGCTTTCCAGACACAGAAACGAAACTACAGCTGTGAACTGGAACAAAATGCAAAAACAAACGAGGACTAAAGTCCACTTAGCTGGGAGTTGTCTAGCAGCAGGAACATGCACAGAAAGGCTTCTGATTACAATGTTGACCGGCATGGAAGTGACAGAGGAGCAAGGCTAAATAGCGACTCCCACATCCTGATGGAAACAGGTGAACAGAGAGGATGATGCACACCAGTTCAATTCCACCAGTGGCCACCGGGGGAGCCCAAAATCCAATTTCACAACACTCTCCACAGTGCGGCCTCCTACATCTCCTCCCTCATTTCTATCACCTAACTGTACTCTCCACAGTGCACCCCCCCCTACTTCCTCTCCCTCGTTTCTATCACCTACCTGTACTCTCCACAGTGCGGCCCTCCTACATCTCCTCCCTCATTTCTATCACCTTCCTGTACTCTGCATAGTGTGGCCTCCTACATCTCCTCCCTCATTTCTATCACCTACCTGTACTCTCCACAGTGCGGCCTCCTACATCTCCTCCCTCATTTCTATCACCCTACCTGTACTCTCCACAGTGCGGCCCTCCTACATCTCCTCCCTCATTTCTATCACCCTACCTGTACTCTCCATAGTGTGGCCTCCTACATCTCCTCCCTCATTTCTATCACCTACCTGTACTCTCCACAGTGCGGCCCCCCTACATCTCCTCCCTCATATCTATCACCTTCCTGTACTCTCCACAGTGCGGCCCCCTACATCTCCTCCCTCATTTCTATCACCTACCTGTACTCTCCACAGTGCGGCCTCCTACATCTCCTCCCTCATTTCTATCACCCTACCTGTACTCTCCACAGTGCGGCCCCCCTACATCTCCTTCCTCATTTCTATCACCTACCTGTACTCTCCACAGTGCGGCCCTCCTACATCTCCTCCCTCATATCTATCACCTTCCTGTACTCTCCACAGTGCGGCCTCCTACATCTCCTCCCTCATTTCTATCACCCTACCTGTACTCTCCACAGTGCGGCCCCCCTACATCTCCTCCCTCATTTCTATCACCCTACCTGTACTCTCCACAGTGCGGTCTCCCTACATCTCCTCCCTCATTTCTATCACCCTACCTGTACTCTCCACAGTGCGGCCTCCTACATCTCCTCCCTCATTTCTATCACCTACCTGTCCTCTCCACAGTGCGGCCCTCCTACATCTCCACCCTCATTTCTATCACCCTACCTGTACTCTCCACAGTGCGGCCTCCTACATCTCCTCCCTCATTTCTATCACCCTACCTGTACTCTCCACAGTGTGGCCCTCCTACATCTCCTTCCTCATTTCTATCACCTATCTGTACTCTCCACAGTGCGGCCTCCTACATCTCCTTCCTCATTTCTATCACCTATCTGTACTCTCCACAGTGCGGCCCCCCTACATCTCCTCCCTCATTTCTATCACCCTACCTGTACTCTCCACAGTGCGGCCCCCCTACATCTCCTTCCTCATTTCTATCACCTATCTGTACTCTCCACAGTGCGGCCTCCTACATCTCCTCCCTCATTTCTATCACCCTACCTGTACTCTCCACAGTGCGGCCCTCCTACATCTCCTCCCTCATTTCTATCACCTACCTGTACTCTCCACAGTGCGGCCTCCCTACATCTCCTCCATCATTCTATCACCTACCTGTACTCTCCACAGTGTGGCCCTCCTACATCTCCTCCCTCATTTCTATCACCTTCCTGTACTCTCCACAGTGCGGCCTCCTACATCTCCTCCCTCATTTCTATCACCCTACCTGTACTCTCCACAGTGTGGCCCCCCTACATCTCCTCCCTCATTTCTATCACCTACCTGTCCTCTCCACAGTGCGGCCTCCTACATCTCCTCCCTCATTTCTATCACCCTACCTGTACTCTCCACAGTGCGGCCCCCCTACATCTCCTCCATCATTTCTATCACCTACCTGTACTCTCCACAGTGCGGCCTCCTACATCTCCTTCCTCATTTCTATCACCTACCTGTACTCTCCACAGTGCGGCCTCCTACATCTCCTCCATCATTTCTATCACCTACCTGTACTCTCCACAGTGCGGCCTCCTACATCTCCTCCCTCATTTCTATCACCTACCTGTACTCTCCACAGTGCGGCCTCCTACATCTCCTCCCTCATTTCTATCACCCTACCTGTACTCTCCACAGTGTGGCCCTCCTACATCTCCTCCCTCATTTCTATCACCTACCTGTACTCTCCACAGTGCGGCCTCCTACATCTCCTCCCTCATTTCTATCACCCTACTCATCCTCTCCACAGTGCGGCCTCCTACATCTCCTTCCTCATTTATATCACCTTCCTGTACTCTCCACAGTGCGGCCCTCCTACATCTCCTCCCTCATTTCTATCACCTACCTGTACTCTCCACAGTGCGGCCCCCTACTTCCTCTCCCTCGTTTCTATCACCTACCTGTACTCCCCACAGTGCGGCCCTCCTACATCTCCTCCCTCATTTCTATCACCTACCTGTACTCCCCACAGTGCGGCCCTCCTACATCTCCTCCCTCATTTCTATCACCTACCTGTACTCTTCACAGTGCGGCCTCCTACATCTCCTCCCTCATTTCTATCACCCTACCTGTACTCTCCACAGTGCGGCCCTCCTACATCTCCTCCCTCATTTCTATCACCTTCCTGTACTCTCCACAGTGCGGCCCCCCTACATCTCCTCCCTCATTTCTATCACCTACCTGTACTCTCCACAGTGCGGCCTCCTACATCTCCTTCCTCATTTATATCACCTTCCTGTACTCTCCACAGTGCGGCCCCCCTACATCTCCTCCCTCATTTCTATCACCTACCTGTACTCTCCACAGTGCGGCCCCCTACTTCCTCTCCCTCGTTTCTATCACCTACCTGTACTCCCCACAGTGCGGCCCTCCTACATCTCCTCCCTCATTTCTATCACCTACCTGTACTCCCCACAGTGCGGCCCTCCTACATCTCCTCCCTCATTTCTATCACCTACCTGTACTCCCCACAGTGCGGCCTCCTACATCTCCTCCCTCATTTCTATCACCTACCTGTACTCTCCACAGTGCGGCCCCCCTACATCTCCTCCCTCATTTCTATCACCTACCTGCACTCTCCACAGTGCGGCCTCCTACATCTCCTCCCTCATTTCTATCACCTACCTGTACTCTCCACAGTGTGGCCCCCTACATCTCCTCCCTCATTTCTATCACCTACCTGTACTCTCCACAGTGCGGCCTCCTACATCTCCTCCCTCATTTCTATCACCCTACTCATCCTCTCCACAGTGCACCCCCCCCTACATCTCCTCCCTCATTTCTATCACCTACCTGTACTCTCCACAGTGCGGCCCTCCTACATCTCCTTCCTCATTTCTATCACCTACCTGTACTCTCCACAGTGCGGCCTCCTACATCTCCTCCCTCATTTCTATCACCTACCTGTACTCTCCACAGTGCGGCCTCCTACATCTCCTCCCTCATTTCTATCACCTACCTGTACTCTCCACATTGCGGCCCCCCTACATCTCCTCCCTCATTTCTATCACCTACCTGTACTCTCCACAGTGCGGCCCTCCTACATCTCCTCCCTCATTTCTATCACCTACCTGTCCTCTCCACAGTGCGGCCCCCCTACATCTCCTTCCTCATTTCTATCACCGTACTCATCCTCTCCACAGTGCGGCCCTCCTACATCTCCTCCCTCATTTCTGTTTATCGACCTACTCGCTCATTCGGCTCTGTAAGCGACTTTTGACTAACCTCTGCACTAATCCGTACCTCCCACTCCCACAATAAAATTTGTATGGAATCTTCCAGATCCGCTGATCACTGCTCCTGGATGATGAAGGTAATAAAAATACACAGAAAAAGGAAAAATGGAGCCACTGCAGGAAGGGTGAGAGGCTGCTGTGTGATTACAGGGTGAGCTCCGCTCCTTCCTCCTCTGCGGATATTGCGGCACTTTCTCCAGTTACCAGAATTCTGCGACTTTCATATCGTTCTGATGTAATTATTATTATTGCTCATAAATAAGACAAGGAGCCCCCGACATGGACCAATAGTGACACCTGTGTCTGTGCCCAGATCTACCACTAGGGGGCAAGGACTCAGACAGTGCGGACAATATGTGCGGTAATATCGCCCCCGTGTGGTCACTGCTGTGAACGGCTCATTACAAGAAACTTACAGGACAGGAATCCCTCACTGTCTGCCGGATAGGAGTTGTAGTCACATCCACCTTCTCGTCTCCACATATAGATATCACACACAAGGCCCGGAAGTGTTATTATCACTACACAGCTCATCACACATCACTGAGGAGAGAGAAAGAAAGGGAAATACAGTCATAAGATCAGCCAATCAGTGAGAGGGGAGGAGCCTGTATTGTGACACGCCCCCGAGAGGCGTCATCTTTGTCCAGTTCTCACTCCGGTCCGCTCACGCTCCATATAAGGGAAGGACTCCGTGCTGATCTCACAGTCTGCTGAAGATTTTCTGAGCGATGTCTGGTCGCGGGAAAGGAGGGAAAGGTCTCGGGAAGGGCGGCGCCAAGCGGCACAGGAAGGTGCTCCGGGATAACATCCAGGGCATCACCAAGCCTGCCATCCGCCGTCTCGCTCGCAGGGGAGGCGTCAAGCGCATCTCCGGCCTCATCTATGAGGAGACTCGCGGCGTCTTGAAAGTCTTCCTGGAGAACGTGATCCGTGACGCCGTCACCTACACCGAGCACGCCAAGAGGAAGACCGTCACCGCCATGGACGTGGTGTACGCGCTCAAGCGCCAGGGCCGCACTCTCTACGGCTTCGGAGGTTAATGCTTCTCCGCTCCGTCCTCACCCCCCAAAGGCTCTTCTCAGAGCCGCCCACATCTCCTGGGGAAGGGCTGCAATTCCTGCTGCGGGGCCGGGATACATCCGGTGCTCTGGATTGTAGCTGAGGGGCCTAATGTCTGCGGTACAGGAGGCAGAGCTCCTCGGGAACTGTCCTATTCCAGCGTGTGGGGAGAAGGGACGAGTGCTCCGCTGTGAACACGGGGCGGTGTGGAGGGTATATGGTCGGTGTGCGGGTGATCGATGTCAGCATTACTGAGTCTGCGGTGTAACCCGGGAACTATAGGCCGGATTGGGGTATTGGTAGTTTGTGATAATCCCTGTGGAGTGAGGCCACTGATCACTAAACGCCTGCGATCACCCGAGATCCACTGGACCGACTCCGCGTGTTCCAAGGATGTGGACAAATTGAGAAGTGAGCGGAAATATCACATTCTGTAGTTAGCCAATTACTAGGCTTCAAGTCTACGGCTCCGCCCACAGGAGGTGTCACTGTTAACCATTTGGTGTCTGTTATTTCTTGCCGTTCTCGATAGTCCGTGATTTCCTATCCGCAGTGACCGGAGCCTGAAGTTTTAACTAAAGAGAAGCGCAGATCGGCCGGAGAATTCCTTAACAGACCACGGCGCAGGTCAGCTCTCGGTAGAGCGGACCTGAGCGGGAACTGCAGATCGATGACGCATTTCTTAATTTCAATTTTAAAAAGCGCGCGTGTCCAGCCTCCCGTGACGTCACGGCTTGTGATTCGTTAATGGCGGCCATGTTGCCGGGACGCGGACCAATCACAGCAAGCCGTGACGTATTTTCGTCACGGCTTGCTGTGATTGGTCCGCGTCCCGGCAACATGGCCGCCCTGACCAATCACAAGCCGGGACTTCACGTAACCAAGTAAAAGCGCGAATTTTAAACAAACAACGCTGCCGGTTCCCTCGCTGAGGTCCAGGCTGCGTCGGAGAGGTGAGTATAGCGATATTTTTTATTTTAATTCTTTCTTTTACACATTTATATGGATCCCAGGGCCTGAAGGAGAGTTTCCTCTCCTTCAGACCCTGGGAACCATCAGGAATACCGTCCGATACTTGAGTCCCATTGACTTGTATCGGTATCGGATTGGATCCGATACTTTGCCGGTATCGGCCGATACTTTCCGGTATCGCTCAACACTATCTATCACATAAACCTAACCGATTTATGGGGGAGATATCCGCACACTGCCTCCCAGAGACCTCTATGCGCACAGTACATACCCCGGTGTGATGCGGTTACTACAGACCTGCCGTGGGGTGAATGTTTATTCTGCTACATGATATTATACGGAACAGGGGGCAGCGAATATTCACAGGGAATGTGGCTGTATGAGGCAGCTGGATAGATGGACGCCCTGTGTACCGGGTACGGAGACTCCTATGTGATGACCACGTCCTGGACACTAATGTTTCGGATGGATGGCGCCTCTGAAGACTATTATAACCTCCCCAGAATAATAATGGCGACCGATAAGAAAACCGATCCCCGTGTTTGGGGGCAGTCAGCTGGGAGGACAGGACCCGGTATTATCACTGGGGTAGAGCTGCCCCCACCGGTATACACAGCGACCGCCGCTCCAGCAGAGGGGCCGGTAATAATCCGACCGACAAAGAACAGAGATGGAGCGGGAAATTCAAAACCAGCAACGGATGAATGAGCGAGACACATCCGCAGGCGCCGACCAATCCTAGATACAGGAATATCCGCCTCCATTTAACTCCTCAGTGGCCGTGTGTGTGCTGATCCCCACTACACACTCGCTTCCCCCACCCGAGACCCGGCAGCGTCACATCAGGCTCCGGGCAGAACAGAGGAGACTTGTCTTAGTCGGGCAGTGATAGGATCAGCGCGGACACCGCAGGGAATCTGCCCAGGATAATAAGCGGTGAGTGAGGAGCCTCCTCCTGTGGAGATGGAGCGGAGGAGAAGCCCTGACAGGGATTAACCCCTCTCCCGCCAGCCTGGCAGTGCAATTGAGGGTCGCTCGCAGAACTCCGCGTCAGAATAATCTGCAGATAGCTGGAAACTATCCCTTATGGAAGGAGGACTTTGTGCAGTGATTGGGACAGATAATGGCGATTCCCCCATAGATCCAGGGAGCGGCTAGTCCGCGGTGCCAGGACTGTAAACCCTGCGGCGTGGAAGGCTGTGAGTTCCGGGAGATGTCTCGGGAGTAGCCGCACCCGGTGCTCTATGAGGAGCCGGCTCCCCGTGTGTGATCTCAGTAACATGGAGCCGGATCAGTCCCTTCAGCCATGAACCTCTGCTCTGTGGTGACCGCAGATCTCCTGTGCTCGGTCTGAGCGATCCCTCAGGAGAACATTAGCGGCTCCTTCCTTTCCCGGCGGAGGTTGTTTGTTCTCCGGATTTGTCACCATTTCTCTCTGCCCCATCCCAGCTGTGGGAGCTCCTGTGCGGCTCCTCTAGCAGTGGCGCAGCGCTGTCTGGAGCTATAGGCTCCTGTCCTCTCCGCTCTGGGTCCTGGTGCCGCTGCCTCCAGGGTTCCACTGGTAATAATGGCAGATTATTTCTCGGTGACATTTCCTACAGTCTCTCCTTGTGGTCGGATCTCCGCACTAACCGCCACTAGACCAGTGCATGACATACATTTTTTTGCATGTGTTGTTCTTTTGAGGTTGTGTTTTACACTGTGGATACGGGGAGACAGTGCACTGGTCCATCAAGTTACGCACGATAAAACTGCACTCGGGTTACCCAAAAGTGTTGCAGATTAGTGGGAAATACAGTCAGCACATGATTTATAGGGCTTCACCTGTACTTGCTGCAAAAGTGCAGCATCCATGGGGAAACGCTTTCAGTTCTGCCGTGCAGATCTCCCCCAGACGACACTAACACGCCACTTTCACAAAGTGAAACCACAGATTTAATGCCTGAGACAAAGAAAGTCGGTGAAACCCATCAATGACCTGACAGAGGGGCCAGGTCGCCGGCTATAATTGTAGCAGCAATTAACCCCTGCTGTTACCAAGCAATCACTTGATATTGTTGGGGCTCAGCTGATTCAACCACAAAACAGTGTGACCGATTAGAATATTTACAGCATACAATATTATATAATAATGGAAGTAACGGATGATGAGGGTAGTAGTGAGGACCAGCGGCGTCCAATAGCAGCTCCTGTAGGTGATCACTGTCTGCAGGCGAATTCCTGGGAGCGAAGATTCTGTCCAGCGATGTTCTAAAGCGACGTCACGTTGCTCTGCTGCTTCCATCCTTGTAATTTGGTGACACAATTTATGGCTGATAGAAGACACAAGTCCAACAAGTGCAAACTACAAATCAACAGAATATTTCTGCATTTTCTTCTGCTCCAAGACAAATATCTGTTTTCATCCCTTATCTATTCTGTTCAAAACAAACGTTCTCTATTGGGTGAGAAACTCATTTGACCAATGGAGAGGTATAAGCTCCGCCCTCTGCAGCTCATTGGTGGTTCTCCAAGTCTCTTCTCTATTGGCAGCTTCAGATCTGTCCAATGACAGGAGAGGAGGGCGGGGCAGCAGACTATATAAGGCGGAAGAACACGTTCTCATCTGTACACGGTTTTCTGTCTTCACAGTTATTTGAATCGATCACCATGTCTGGACGCGGCAAACAAGGAGGAAAGGTTCGCGCTAAAGCCAAGACCCGCTCGTCCCGGGCAGGACTGCAGTTCCCGGTCGGCCGTGTGCACAGGCTTCTCCGCAAGGGCAACTACGCTGAGAGAGTCGGCGCCGGCGCTCCGGTCTATCTGGCCGCTGTGCTGGAGTATCTGACCGCCGAGATCCTGGAATTGGCCGGCAATGCTGCCCGGGACAACAAGAAGACCCGCATCATCCCCCGACACCTGCAGCTGGCGGTGCGCAATGACGAGGAGCTGAACAGGCTGCTGGGTGGGGTGACCATCGCCCAGGGGGGCGTCCTGCCCAACATCCAGGCCGTGCTGCTGCCTAAGAAGACCGAGAGCAGCAAGAAGAGCAAGTGAGCGCTGCCGCCGTTCCCTACAACACCAAAGGCTCTTCTCAGAGCCCCCACACCGTCACCGCAAGAGCTGTAATCGGCCGATGGTCCACACTAGCGCCTGCTACACATGTGCCCCGCGGTATCTAGATACAACTACATACACGATCCGTGCTGCGGTCACCAGAGAGCAGAGGCCTGATGTCCATCCTGCCCCATGTCTCCTGGTGATACCGCAGCGGTTATTACCGCGGTATTCTATAATAAATGGTCCAGAGTGTGCGGCTAATACAGTAGATGACGGGAAACTTTCTCCCTCCAGCAGTAGTGGGGAAGCCGGGTTATCATGTAACCTTCACCATCAGATGGAACTTCTAACAGACGCCTCTTGTTTCGGTTCTCCGAGTAATGGATGCCGGGGGTTAGTCGCTGTCGGCGCAGTATAGGCATCTTCTGCAATAATCTGCATGTGTAGATTCAGCAGGAGGCTCCTCTTTCAGCCACTTAATAAATGCAATCAACTGACATGTGCCCGAAAACATGCGGCCTCAGCACCGGAGCCGCTTATAATTTGCGGACACGACCTATTCTATTACATATCCGTGTATATGGGATCGATGTTTATCTCAGAGGCCGCCATCCATCCCAGAGTCTGGTGATCAGGACGCGGTCACATAGGAGTCTGCACTCCGAGTCCATTCATCAATCCAGCCGCTTTCACTGTTCGCAGCCCTCCTACAACCCACACGGATCCGAGCAGGAAGATACAAGGGATCAGAATCTCCTAACACCAGGACTTGGATGTCTGCTCCGTAGTATCAGCAGAATACGGTAGGACTGTGCACAAATTACTATGAACGGCCCAGTGCGGATATATCCCCACCATACACTCCGGGTATATTTCTGTCCTCGATCATCAGGAGAACAGCATCAACCAGCTCCAGAAGGAACAGACTGAACATCTTAAAATGTGCAGCGTATAATGCCTGCACTGGCAGTCACACAAGCACAGTGACCATCAGTCCCCAGCAGTCAGGTGCAGCCTCTCACTGAGAAGATGTGGGCGGCTCTGAGAAGAGCCTTTGGGTTGTCAGGACAGAAGAGAACACAATTAACCTCCGAAGCCGTAGAGAGTGCGGCCCTGGCGCTTGAGCGCGTACACCACGTCCATGGCGGTGACGGTCTTCCTCTTGGCGTGCTCGGTGTAGGTGACGGCGTCACGGATCACGTTCTCCAGGAAGACTTTCAGGACGCCGCGAGTCTCCTCATAGATGAGGCCGGAGATGCGCTTGACGCCTCCCCTGCGAGCGAGACGGCGGATGGCAGGCTTGGTGATGCCCTGGATGTTATCCCGGAGCACCTTCCTGTGCCGCTTGGCGCCGCCCTTCCCGAGACCTTTCCCTCCTTTCCCGCGACCAGACATCGTTCAAAAAATCTTGAGCAGACTGTGAGATCAGCGGAGTCCTTCCTTTATATGGAGGGTAAGCGGACCGGAGTGAGAACTGGACAAAGATGACGCCTCTCGGGGGCGTGTCACAATACAGGCTCCTCCCCTCTCACTGATTGGCTGATCTTATGACTGTATTTCCCTTTCTTTCTCTCTCCTCAGTGATGTGTGATGAGCTGTGTAGTGATAATAACACTTCCGGGCCTTGTGTGTGATATCTATATGTGGAGACGAGAAGGTGGATGTGACTACAGCTCCTATCCGGCAGACAGTGAGGGATTCCTGTCCTGTTAGTTTCTTGTAATAAGCCGTTCTCAGCAGTGACCACACGGGGGCGATATTACCGCACATATTGTCCGCACTGTCTGAGTCCTTGCCCCCTAGTGGTAGATCTGGGCACAGACACAGGTGTCACTATTGGTCCATGTCGGGGGCTCCTTGTCTTATTTATGAGCAGTAATAATAATTACATCAGAACGATATGAAAGTCGCAGAATTCTGGTAACTGGAGAAAGTGCCGCAATATCCGCAGAGGAGGAAGGAGCGGAGCTCACCCTGTAATCACACAGCAGCCTCTCACCCTTCCTGCAGTGGCTCCATTTTTCCTTTTTCTGTGTATTTTTATTACCTTCATCATCCAGGAGCAGTGATCAGCGGATCTGGAAGATTCCATACAAATTTTATTGTGGGAGTGGGAGGTACGGATTAGTGCAGAGGTTAGTCAAAAGTCGCTTACAGAGCCGAATGAGCGAGTAGGTCGATAAACAGAAATGAGGGAGGAGATGTAGGAGGGCCGCACTGTGGAGAGTACAGGTAGGTGATAGAAATGAGGGAGGAGATGTAGGAGGCCGCACTGTGGAGAGTACAGGTAGGTGATAGAAATGAGGGAGGAGATGTAGGAGGCCGCACTGTGGAGAGTACAGGTAGGTGATAGAAATGAGGGAGGAGATGTAGGGGGGCCGCACTGTGGAGAGTACAGGTAGGTGATAGAAATGATGGAGGAGATGTAGGAGGCCGCACTGTGGAGAGTACAGGTAGGTGATAGATATGAGGAAGGAGATGTAGGGGGGCCGCACTGTGGAGAGGACGGGTAGGTGATAGAAATGAGGGAGGAGATGTAGGAGGCCGCACTGTGGAGAGTACAGGTAGGTGATAGATATGAGGAAGGAGATGTAGGGGGGCCGCACTGTGGAGAGTACAGGAAGGTGATAGAAATGAGGGAGGAGATGTAGGAGGCCGCACTGTGGAGAGTACAGGTAGGTGATAGAAATGAGGAAGGAGATGTAGGAGGCCGCACTGTGGAGAGTACAGGTAGGTGATAGAAATGAGGGAGGAGATGTAGGGGGCCGCACTATGGAGAGTACAGGAAGGTGATAGATATGAGGAAGGAGATGTAGGGGGGCCGCACTGTGGAGAGTACAGGAAGGTGATAGAAATGAGGGAGGAGATGTAGGAGGCCGCACTGTGGAGAGTACAGGTAGGTGATAGAAATGAGGAAGGAGATGTAGGAGGCCGCACTGTGGAGAGTACAGGTAGGTGATAGAAATGAGGGAGGAGATGTAGGGGGCCGCACTGTGGAGAGTACAGGTAGGTGATAGAAATGAGGGAGGAGATGTAGGGGGCCGCACTGTGGAGAGTACAGGTAGGTGATAGAAATGAGGGAGGAGATGTAGGGGGCCGCACTGTGGAGAGTACAGGTAGGTGATAGAAATGAGGGAGGAGATGTAGGAGGCCGCACTGTGGAGAGTACAGGTAGGTGATAGAAATGAGGGAGGAGATGTAGGAGACCGCACTGTGGAGAGTACAGGTAGGTGATAGAAATGAGGGAGGAGATGTAGGGGGCCGCACTGTGGAGAGTACAGGTAGGTGATAGAAATGAGGGAGGAGATGTAGGAGGCCGCACTGTGGAGAGTACAGGTAGGTGATAGAAATGAGGGAGGAGATGTAGGGGGCCACACTGTGGAGAGTACAGGTAGGTGATAGAAATGAGGGAGGAGATGTAGGGGGCCGCACTGTGGAGAGTACAGGTAGGTGATAGAAATGAGGGAGGAGATGTAGGGGGCCGCACTGTGGAGAGTACAGGTAGGTGATAGAAATGAGGGAGGAGATGTAGGAGGCCGCACTGTGGAGAGTACAGGTAGGTGATAGAAATGAGGGAGGAGATGTAGGAGGGCCGCACTGTGGAGAGTACAGGAAGGTGATAGAAATGAGGGAGGAGATGTAGGAGGCCGCACTGTGGAGAGTACAGGTAGGTGATATAAATGAGGGAGGAGATGTAGGGGGCCGCACTGTGGAGAGTACAGGAAGGTGACAGATATGAGGGAGGAGATGTAGGAGGGCCGCACTGTGGAGAGTACAGGTAGGTGATAGAAATAAGGGAGGAGATGTAGGAGGGCCGCACTGTGGAGAGTACAGGTAGGTGATAGAAATGAGGGAGGAGATGTAGGAGGGCCGCACTGTGGAGAGGACAGATACGTGATAGAAATGAGTGAGGAGATGTAGGAGGGCCGCACTGTGGGGAGTACAGGTAGGTGATAGAATGAGGGAGGAGATGTAGGAGGGCCGCACTGTGGAGAGTACAGGTAGGTGATAGAAATGAGTGAGGAGATGTAGGAGGCCGCACTGTGGAGAGTACAGGTAGGTGATAGAAATGAGGGAGGAGATGTAGGAGGCCGCACTGTGGAGAGTACAGGTAGGTGATAGAAATGAGGGAGGAGATGTAGAAGGCCGCACTGTGGAGAGGACGAGTAGGGTGATAGAAATGATGGAGGAGATGTAGGAGGGCCGCACTGTGGAGAGTACAGGTAGGTGATAGAAATGAGGGAGGAGATGTAGGGGGCCGCACTGTGGAGAGTACAGGAAGGTGACAGATATGAGGGAGGAGATGTAGGAGGGCCTCACTGTGGAGAGTACAGGTAGGTGATAGAAATAAGGGAGGAGATGTAGGAGGGCCGCACTGTGGAGAGTACAGGTAGGTGATAGAAATGAGGGAGGAGATGTAGGAGGGCCGCACTGTGGAGAGGACAGATACGTGATAGAAATGAGTGAGGAGATGTAGGAGGGCCGCACTGTGGGGAGTACAGGTAGGTGATAGAATGAGGGAGGAGATGTAGGAGGGCCGCACTGTGGAGAGTACAGGTAGGTGATAGAAATGAGTGAGGAGATGTAGGAGGCCGCACTGTGGAGAGTACAGGTAGGTGATAGAAATGAGGGAGGAGATGTAGGAGGCCGCACTGTGGAGAGTACAGGTAGGTGATAGAAATGAGGGAGGAGATGTAGAAGGCCGCACTGTGGAGAGGACGAGTAGGGTGATAGAAATGATGGAGGAGATGTAGGAGGGCCGCACTGTGGAGAGTACAGGTAGGTGATATGTTGTGAAATTGGATTTTGGGCTCCCCCGGTGGCCACTGGTGGAATTGAACTGGTGTGCATCATCCTCTCTGTTCACCTGTTTCCATCAGGATGTGGGAGTCGCTATTTAGCCTTGCTCCTCTGTCACTTCCATGCCGGTCAACATTGTAATCAGAAGCCTTTCTGTGCATGTTCCTGCTGCTAGACAACTCCCAGCTAAGTTGGACTTTAGTCCTTGTTTGTTTTTGCATTTTGTTCCAGTTCACAGCTGTAGTTTCGTTTCTGTGTCTGGAAAGCTCTTGTGATCTGAAATTGCCACTCTGATGTTATGAGTTAATACTAGAGTCTTAAAGTAATTTCAGGATGGTATTTTGATAGGGTTTTCAGCTGACCATGAAAGTGCCCTTTCTGTCTTTCTGCTATCTAGTAAGCGGACCTCAATTTTGCTAAACCTATTTTCATACTACGTTTGTCATTTCATCTAAAATCACCGCCAATATTTGTGGGGGCCTCTGTCTGCCTTTCGGGGAAATTTCTCTAGAGGTGAGCCAGGACTATATTTTCCTCTGCCAGGATTAGTTAGTCCTCCGGCCGGCGCTGGGCGTCTAGGGATAAAACGCAGGCTACGCTACCCGGCTACTGTTAGTTGTGCGGCAGGTTTAGTTCATGGTCAGTTTAGTTTCCATCCTTCCAAGAGCTAGTTCTTATGTTTGCGGGGCTATGTTCTCTTGCCATTGAGAACCATAACTGTTTGACCGGCCACAAAAGGGTTAAATTAATTGACAGAGAAAGGAGAGAAAAGAGAAGTCTGCTGAAGATTTTTTTTTTTTTCTCAGTTCTGAGTGTGCTTGTAATTGAATCTCTTGCAAGTCTGCCTATATTGCAGCCTTTCTCTCTCTCTCTCTCTCCTTCTAATCCTGGAATGGCTCTGTGTTCACCTGTTTAAAATGGATATTCAGAGTTTAGCTGCAGGTTTGAATAATCTCACCACGAAAGTTCAAAATTTACAAGATTTTGTTGTTCATGTTCCTATATCTGAACCTAGAATTCCTTTGCCTGAATTTTTCTCGGGGAATAGATCTTGCTTTCAAAATTTCAAAAATAATTGCAAGTTGTTTTTGTCCCTGAAATCTCGCTCTGCTGGAGATCCTGCTCAGCAGGTCAGGATTGTGATTTCCTTGCTCCGGGGCGACCCTCAGGATTGGGCTTTTGCATTGGCTCCAGGGGATCCTGCGTTGCTCAATGTGGATGCGTTTTTTCTGGCCTTGGGGTTGCTTTATGAGGAACCACAGTTAGAACTTCAGGCGGAAAAGGCCATGATGTCCCTATCTCAGGGGCAAGACGAAGCTGAAATATACTGTCAGAAATTCCGTAAATGGGCTGTGCTTACTCAGTGGAATGCGTGCGCCCTGGCGGCGAATTTCAGAGAGGGTCTCTCTGATGCCATTAAGGATGTTATGGTGGGGTTCCCTGTGCCTGCGGGTCTGAATGAGTCCATGACAATGGCTATCCAGATCGATAGGCGTTTGCGGGAGCGCAAACCTGTGCACCATTTGGCGGTGTCTACTGAGAAGACGCCAGAGAATATGCAATGTGATAGAATTCTGTCCAGAAGTGAACGGCAGAATTTTAGACGAAAAAATGGGTTGTGCTTCTATTGCGGTGATTCAACTCATGTTATATCAGCATGCTCTAAGCGTACTAAGAAGCTTGATAAGTCTGTTTCAATTGGCATTTTACAGTCTAAGTTTATTCTATCTGTGACCCTGATTTGTTCTTTATCATCTATTACCGCGGATGCCTATGTCGACTCTGGCGCCGCTTTGAGTCTTATGGATTGGTCCTTTGCCAAATGCTGTGGGTATGATTTGGAGCCTCTTGAAACTCCTATACCCCTGAAGGGGATTGACTCCACCCCATTGGCTAGCAATAAACCACAATACTGGACACAAGTAACTATGCGGATTAATCCGGATCACCAGGAGATTATTCGCTTTCTTGTGCTGTATAACCTACATGATGTGTTGGTGCTTGGATTGCCATGGCTGCAATCTCATAACCCAGTCCTTGACTGGAAAGCTATGTCTGTGTTAAGCTGGGGATGTAAGGGGACGCATGGGGACGTACCTGTGGTTTCCATTTCATCATCTATTCCCTCTGAGATTCCTGAATTCTTGACTGAATATCGTGACGTTTTTGAAGAACCTAAGCTTGGTTCATTACCTCCGCACCGGGAGTGCGATTGTGCCATAGATTTGATTCCGGGTAGTAAATACCCTAAGGGTCGTTTATTTAATCTGTCTGTGCCTGAACATGCTGCTATGCGAGAATATATAAAGGAGTCCTTGGAAAAGGGACATATTCGTCCTTCGTCATCTCCCTTGGGAGCCGGTTTTTTCTTTGTGGCTAAGAAAGATGGCTCTTTGAGGCCGTGCATTGATTATCGGCTTTTGAATAAAATCACGGTTAAATATCAATATCCGTTGCCACTGCTGACTGATTTGTTTGCTCGCATAAAGGGGGCCAAGTGGTTCTCTAAGATAGATCTCCGTGGGGCGTATAATTTGGTGCGAATTAAGCAGGGGGATGAGTGGAAAACCGCATTTAATACGCCCGAGGGCCACTTTGAGTATTTGGTGATGCCTTTTGGTCTTTCAAATGCCCCTTCAGTCTTTCAGTCCTTTATGCATGACATTTTCCGTGATTATTTGGATAAATTTATGATTGTGTATCTGGATGATATTTTGATTTTTTTCGGATGACTGGGACTCTCATGTCCAGCAGGTCAGGAGGGTTTTTCAGGTTTTGCGGTCTAATTCCTTGTGTGTGAAGGGTTCTAAGTGCATTTTTGGGGTTCAAAAGATTTCCTTTTTGGGATATATTTTTTCCCCCTCTTCCATCGAGATGGATCCTGTCAAGGTTCAGGCTATTTGTGATTGGACGCAACCCTCTTCTCTTAAGAGTCTTCAGAAATTTTTGGGCTTTGCTAACTTTTATCGTCGATTTATTGCTGGTTTTTCTGATGTTGTTAAACCATTGACTGATTTGACTAAGAAGGGTGCTGATGTTGCTGATTGGTCCCCTGCTGCTGTGGAGGCCTTTCGGGAGCTTAAGCGCCGCTTTTCTTCCGCCCCTGTGTTGCGTCAGCCTGATGTTGCTCTTCCTTTTCAGGTTGAGGTCGACGCTTCTGAAATCGGAGCTGGGGCGGTTTTGTCGCAGAGAAGTTCCGATTGCTCCGTGATGAGACCTTGTGCTTTTTTCTCGCGTAAATTTTCGCCCGCCGAGCGGAATTATGATGTTGGGAATCGGGAGCTTTTGGCCATGAAGTGGGCTTTTGAGGAGTGGCGTCATTGGCTTGAGGGGGCTAGACATCAGGTGGTGGTATTGACTGACCACAAAAATCTAATTTATCTTGAGTCCGCCAGACGCCTGAATCCTAGACAGGCGCGCTGGTCGTTGTTTTTCTCTCGGTTTAATTTTGTGGTGTCCTACCTGCCGGGTTCTAAGAATGTTAAGGCGGATGCCCTTTCTAGGAGTTTTGAGCCTGACTCCCCTGGTAATTCTGAACCTACAGGTATCCTTAAGGATGGAGTGATATTGTCTGCCGTTTCTCCAGACCTGCGGCGGGCCTTGCAGGAGTTTCAGGCGGATAGACCTGATCGTTGCCCACCTGGTAGACTGTTTGTTCCTGATGATTGGACCAGTAAAGTCATTTCTGAGGTTCATTCTCCTGCGTTGGCAGGTCATCCTGGAATCTTTGGTACCAGGGATTTGGTGGCAAGGTCCTTCTGGTGGCCTTCCCTGTCTCGAGATGTGCGAGGCTTCATGCAGTCTTGTGACGTTTGTGCTCGGGCCAAGCCTTGTTGTTCTCGGGCTAGTGGATTGTTGTTGCCCTTGCCTATCCCGAAGAGGCCCTGGACGCACATCTCGATGGATTTTATTTCGGATCTTCCTGTTTCTCAGAAGATGTCTGTCATCTGGGTGGTGTGTGATCGTTTCTCTAAGATGGTCCATTTGGTTCCCCTGCCTAAGTTGCCTTCTTCTTCCGAGTTGGTTCCTCTGTTTTTTCAAAATGTGGTCCGTTTGCATGGTATTCCGGAGAATATCGTTTCTGACAGAGGTACCCAATTCGTGTCTAGATTTTGGCGAGCATTCTGTGCTAGGATGGGCATAGATTTGTCTTTCTCATCTGCTTTCCATCCTCAGACTAATGGCCAGACCGAGCGGACGAATCAGACCTTGGAGACATATTTGAGGTGTTTTGTGTCTGCAGATCAGGATGATTGGGTTGCTTTTTTGCCTTTAGCGGAGTTTGCCCTCAATAATCGGGCCAGCTCTGCCACCTTGGTGTCTCCCTTTTTCTGTAATTCGGGGTTTCATCCTCGATTTTCTTCTGGTCAGGTGGAATCTTCGGATTGTCCTGGAGTGGATGCTGTGGTGGAGAGGTTGCATCAGATTTGGGGGCAGGTAGTGGACAATTTGAAGTTGTCCCAGGAGAAGACTCAGCTTTTTGCCAACCGCCGGCGTCGGGTTGGTCCTCGGCTTTGTGTTGGGGACTTGGTGTGGTTGTCTTCTCGTTTTGTCCCTATGAGGGTTTCTTCTCCCAAGTTAAAGCCTCGGTTCATCGGCCCGTACAAGATATTGGAGATTCTTAACCCTGTGTCCTTCCGTTTGGACCTCCCTGCATCTTTTTCTATTCATAATGTTTTTCATCGGTCATTATTGCGCAGGTATGAGGTACCGGTTGTGCCTTCCGTTGAGCCTCCTGCTCCGGTGTTGGTTGAGGGCGAGTTGGAGTACGTTGTGGAAAAAATCTTGGACTCCCGTGTTTCCAGACGGAAACTCCAGTATCTGGTCAAATGGAAGGGATACGGTCAGGAGGATAATTCTTGGGTGACTGCCTCTGATGTTCATGCCTCCGATTTGGTCCATGCCTTTCATAGGGCTCATCCTGATCGCCCTGGTGGTTCTGGTGAGGGTTCGGTGCCCCCTCCTTGATGGGGGGGGGTACTGTTGTGAAATTGGATTTTGGGCTCCCCCGGTGGCCACTGGTGGAATTGAACTGGTGTGCATCATCCTCTCTGTTCACCTGTTTCCATCAGGATGTGGGAGTCGCTATTTAGCCTTGCTCCTCTGTCACTTCCATGCCGGTCAACATTGTAATCAGAAGCCTTTCTGTGCATGTTCCTGCTGCTAGACAACTCCCAGCTAAGTTGGACTTTAGTCCTTGTTTGTTTTTGCATTTTGTTCCAGTTCACAGCTGTAGTTTCGTTTCTGTGTCTGGAAAGCTCTTGTGATCTGAAATTGCCACTCTGATGTTATGAGTTAATACTAGAGTCTTAAAGTTATTTCAGGATGGGTTTTGATAGGTTTTTCAGCTGACCATGAAAGTGCCCTTTCTGTCTTCCTGCTATCTAGTAAGCGGACCTCAATTTTGCTAAACCTATTTTCATACTACGTTTGTCATTTCATCTAAAATCACCGCCAATATTTGTGGGGGCCTCTGTCTGCCTTTCGGGGAAATTTCTCTAGAGGTGAGCCAGGACTATATTTTCCTCTGCCAGGATTAGTTAGTCCTCCGGCCGGCGCTGGGCGTCTAGGGATAAAACGCAGGCTACGCTACCCGGCTACTGTTAGTTGTGCGGCAGGTTTAGTTCATGGTCAGTTTAGTTTCCATCCTTCCAAGAGCTAGTTCTTATGTTTGCGGGGCTATGTTCTCTTGCCATTGAGAACCATAACAGTGATAGAAATGAGGGAGGAGTTGTAGGGGGCCGCACTGTGGAGAGGACAGGTAGGTGATAGAAATGAGGGAGGAGATGTAGGAGGGCCGCACTGTGGAGAGTACAGGAAGGTGATAGAAATGAGGGAGGAGATGTAGGAGGCCGCACTGTGGAGAGTACAGGTAGGTGATAAAAATGAGGGAGGAGATGTAGGGGGCCGCACTGTGGAGAGTACAGGAAGGTGATAGATATGAGGGAGGAGATGTAGGGGGCCACACTGTGGAGAGGACAGATAGGTGATAGAAATGAGGGAGGAGATGTAGGGGGCCGCACTGTGGAGAGGACAGATAGGTGATAGAAATGAGGGAGGAGATGTAGGGGGCCGCACTATGGAGAGTACAAGAAGGTGATAGAAATGAGGAAGGAGATGTAGGGGGGCCGCACTGTGGAGAGTACAGGTAGGTGATAGAAATGAGGGAGGAGATGTAGGGGGGCCGCACTGTGGAGAGTACAGGTAGGTGATAGAAATGAGTGAGGAGATGTAGGAGGCCGCACTGTGGAGAGTACAGGTAGGTGATAGAAATGAGTGAGGAGATGTAGGAGGCCGCACTGTGGAGAGTACAGGTAGGTGATAGAAATGAGGGAGGAGATGTAGGAGGCCTCACTGTGGAGAGTACAGGTAGGTGATAGAAATGAGGGAGGAGATGTAGAAGGCCGCACTGTGGAGAGGACGAGTAGGGTGATAGAAATGATGGAGGAGATGTAGGAGGGCCGCACTGTGGAGAGTACAGGTAGGTGATAGAAATGAGGGAGGAGTTGTAGGGGGCCGCACTGTGGAGAGGACAGGTAGGTGATAGAAATGAGGGAGGAGATGTAGGAGGGCCGCACTGTGGAGAGTACAGGAAGGTGATAGAAATGAGGGAGGAGATGTAGGAGGCCGCACTGTGGAGAGTACAGGTAGGTGATAGAAATGAGGGAGATGTAGGAGGCCGCACTGTGGAGAGTACAGGTAGGTGATAGAAATGAGGGAGGAGATGTAGGAGGCCGCACTGTGGAGAGTACAGGTAGGTGATAGAAATGAGGGAGGAGATGTAGGGGGGGGTGCACTGTGGAGAGGATGAGTAGGGTGATAGAAATGAGGGAGGAGATGTAGGAGGCCGCACTGTGGAGAGTACAGGTAGGGTGATAGAAATGATGGAGGAGATGTAGGAGGCCGCACTGTGGAGAGTACAGGTAGGTGATAGAAATGAGGGAGGAGATGTAGGGGGGCCGCACTGTGGAGAGTACAGGTAGGTGATAGAAATGAGGGAGGAGATGTAGGGGGGCTGCACAGTGGAGAGTACAGGTAGGGTGATAGAAATGATGGAGGAGATGTAGAAGGGCTGCACTGTGGAGAGGAGGAGTCGGGTGATAAAAATGAGGGAGGAGATGTAGGGGAGCCGCATTGTGGAGGGGACGGGTAGGGTGCTACAGATGAGGGAGGAGATGTAGGAGTGCCGGACTGTGGAAAGCTTTGTGGGTGAGAACAAGCAGGGTGAATTGGATCCTATAATAATGGGCAGCCAGTGCAATGAATGGTGAAGAGTGGACACGTCCGAGTGCCGATTAGCCGGGTAGATGATCCTGGCTACTGCATTAAGGTTGTTCTGGGGTGGAAAAAGTTGATTCCAGGCGGGAGTGAATCAAAGCAACAGTGAGGGTCTTTGTTGTTTCCATGGTGAGAAAGATGCGGATGCTATAGATGTTCTTTAAGTGTAAGTGACAAGAGCAGGCAAGAGATTGGAGTCATACGTAACACCCAGACAGCGCGCCTGCTGCCGGGTTGTTATTATGGTGCCACCCACGGAGAGGGAAACGTCAGGTTTAGGGAGGTTAGTAGATGGCGGGAGTAGAAGTTCAGTTTTGGAGAGGTTGAGTTTCAGATAGAGAGCGGACATGAAGTTGGAGACTGCGGACAGACAGTCAGTGGTGTTCTGTAGTACAGCGGGGGTAAGGTCAGGGGATGACGTGTATAGTTGTGTGTCATCAGCATAAAGATGGTACTGAAAGCCAAATCTGCTGATGTTCTGTGCAATTGGGGCCGTGTAGAGAGAAGAGAAGGAGGCCAAGGACTGAGCCCTGAGTAGATCAGGCGCTCCAAGAGTTTAGAGATGAAAGGGAGGTTGGAGACCGGTCTGTAGTTATTTGTGCAGGATGGGTCGAGAGAGGTTTTTTTAATAATGAAGTAATGATAGAGTATTTGAAGGAGGAGGTGACAATGCCGAGGAGAGGTAAAGATTAAATATTGTAGTTAGGTGAGTAGTGACGACTGGAGAGAGACTGGAGGAGATGTGAGGGTAGGGGTCAGAAGTGCATGTAGTCGAAAGAGGAGAAGAGAGGAGCCTGGAGACTTTTCTGATGGGATCAAATGTGGAGAGTGAGCCAGAGGAGATCTGGGGATAGATGGGAGTCACTGCACTTGGTAATTGGGAGCGGATTTCCTGATGGATATGATCTATTTTCTCTATAAAGAGGGAGGCCAGGCCATCAGCACAAATGACTGTGATAGGGGCTTGCGCTTTCGGGCTGAGGAGGGAGTGAAAGGTGTCAAAAAGTTTTTTGGGGTTGTTAGATAGTGAGGCGATCAGGGTGGTGTTGTAGGTCTGTTTGGCGAGGTGAGGGCAGAGTTATAGGACCTTAACATAAATTTGAAGTGTGTGAAGTCTTCTGCTGTGCGTGTTTTCCTCCATAAGCGTTCAGCACTCCTAGAGCATCGCTGGAGAAATCGGGTTTGCGATGTGAGCCAGGGCTGTTTTACTCTGTGTTTGGAGGTTCTGAGGGTGAGGGGAGCTACTTGGTCCAGGGGGCTTCTAAGAGTGTCATTGTAGTGATGTACAGCGAGATCAGGACAGGAAAAAGAGGAGATTGGGGACAATGATGAGTGTAGGGAGTCTGAAAGTGTATGAGGGTTAATGGCTTGTAGATTTCTGAGTGTGTGGTAGGTAGGAGTCTGCTGGGGTGGGCGAGGATTTATGAGCGTGAAGGAGAGAATGTTGTGGTCAGAGAGGTGAAGTGGTTAGTTATTTAAGTAGGAAATTGAACAGAGCCGGACAAAGTCCAGGTCCAGGGTGTTACCGTCTTTGTGTGTCTCAGAGGTTGAGAGCTGTGAGACGACGAGAGAAGTGGTTAGTGATAGAAGGTGGGATGCAGATGGGGAGGTGGGATTGTTATAATAAGTTCTCCATACTATCTAGCTAATCTCCGATTCTGATAGTGTCCACAAACATATAAAGTATTATCACAATGCTCCCTTTGGCTCTTCTAGGTCCTAGGGGGTCTCCGTTTTTTTCCCGCTAGGCCACAAGTCCTTCCGACAAAATCAAGCAACGCTCTATGGGCCTTCCTCACACTGACCGCTCCCTGTCCCACCTGCTGCCCAGACCGCACCCTATGCCGTACATCAGTGCTGGAAGTAAGTGCTGGACCTCAGGTCTTGAATGGTGTGGTCTAGTTCACGGACCTTGCCAGATGTCGTTTGGATTCTGCTCACGGGCACACCATTAACACATTGGTTCAGGCCTCTTGGCTTATTTCGGGATCTCTTCCACACACGCCCTGGTCGTCTCACCAGTTGGCGCCAAATTAGTCCCCAACATGCAACTCTGGCCTCTTATACCAGGGAACTGCGTCATCGAGGCCACATGACTGGTGCCCTGTAGGGTTAAGCGACTTTCATTTTTTTAAGATCGAGTCGGGTTTTGTGAAACCCGACTTTGTCCAGAGTCGAGTCGAGTGCAGTCCGCCGATTATCGCTAAAAGTCGGGGATCGACCGAAACACGAAACCCAATGCAAGTCAATCGGGAAGCATAGTCGACAGTGAGTGGAGGCCAGGAAAGCACCTACAGTGCCCATTTTAATGCCAAAAACATCCATTCTTGTTTCTGAAGCTTGTCAATCTTTATTAACTTTATAATAATAGTTGTTCAATGGAACTTGGGGGTCATTTGGCAAATTTGTGGGGGGAGTAGGGCTGGTTCAAGGTTTTAGTGGGCCCAGGAATCGTGGACTACATCACGGCGGTGGAGCAGGGAGAGGTAAGTATTTCAACGTTGCAAGTGCTGTGATCCTAAGCAAGCAGGGGGGGCACACTTGTTCGCATTGGCACTGGCACAGGGACCCTCAAAGTACAGCGGTGTGTTTGCACGGCGGGGGCGCCTCCCAACAGCAGCGACACTTTTGCGTTCTCTGAGGGGCCCTGTGCCAGTGACGTCGCCAACGAGTATGCCCCCCCCCCACCTGATGAAGGAACCTGCACTTTCATCTGCACCTTCCTCTTTGTCCCTGTGTGAGGTGGTATAACATGCGGGAAGGGGAACCTTACTTTCAGCAGGGTCAGATTCTGGCTGTGTAGAGTGCAAGGGGAATGTAGTGGTCTAGGTCAATGTACCAGCAGACTCATCTAGCAGTGGCTGGGCAATGGGCAGGATGAGGAGGAAACAGATATAGGGCCAAAGAATAAAGTAGGCTAAATGCAGTACAAACTTGGTAACAGGACTAAACAGGCGGCATTGCTTTGTTCAGTGGAGTAGCAAACCCAGGAGCAGCAGACACTGTTTTAAGGGCCCAACCACACTAGTAGGCCAAATGCAGTTTAATATCTGATACTATAGGCCCAAAGCCAGAAGGTTGAAGCTCAGCTTTATTCAGTTGAGGGCAAACACCAGGGAGGGGCAGACACCGTTAGTAGGCCCTAACCACCAATTTTTAAAAACACAGCACTTAATGAGAGCCAGAAGGATGAAGCTCAGCTTTATTCAGTTGAGGACAAACACCAGGCAGGGGCAGACACCGTTAGTAGGCCGTAACCAAAGTTGAAGGCCAAATGCAGTTTAATATCTGATACTATAGGCCCAAAGCCAGAAGGTTGAAGCTCAGCTTTATTCAGTTGAGGGCAAACACCAGGGAGGGGCAGACACCGTTAGTAGGCCCTAACCACCAATTTTTGAAAACACAGCACTTAATGAGAGCCAGAAGGATGAAGCTCAGCTTTATTCAGTTGAGGACAACACCAGGCAGGGGCAGACACCGTTAGTAGGCCCTAACCACCAATTTTTAAAAACACAGCACTTAATGAGAGCCAGAAGGTTGAAGCTCAGCTTTATTCAGTTGAGGAAGACACCAGGGAGGGGCAGACACCGTTAGTAGGCCCTAATCACCAATTTTTGAAAACACAGCACTTAATGAGAGCCAGAAGGATGAAGCTCAGCTTTATTCAGTTGAGGACAAACACCAGGCAGGAGCAGACACCGTTAGTAGGCCGTAACCAAAGTTGAAGGCCAAATGCAGTTTAATATCTGATACTATAGGCCCAAAGCCAGAAGGTTGAAGCTCAGCTTTATTCAGTTGAGGGCAAACACCAGGGAGGGGCAGACACCATTAGTAGGCCCTAACCACCAATTTTTAAAAACACAGCACTTAATGAGAGCCAGAAGGATGAAGCTCAGCTTTATTCAGTTGAGGACAAACACCAGGCAGGGGCAGACACCGTTAGTAGGCCGTAACCAAAGTTGAAGGCCAAATGCAGTTTAATATCTGATACTATAGGCCCAAAGCCAGAAGGTTGAAGCTCAGCTTTATTCAGTTGAGGGCAAACACCAGGGAGGGGCAGACACCGTTAGTAGGACCTAACCACCAATTTTTGAAAACACAGCACTTAATGAGAGCCAGAAGGATGAAGCTCAGCTTTATTCAGTTGAGGACAAACACCAGGGACGGGCAGACACCGTTAGTAGGCCCTAACCACCAATTTTTAAAAACACAGCACTTAATGAGAGCCAGAAGGTTGAAGCTCAGCTTTATTCAGTTGAGGAAAACACCAGGGAGGGGCAGACACCGTTAGTAGGCCCTAACCACCAATTTTTGAAAACACAGCACTTAATGAGAGCCAGAAGGATGAAGCTGAGCTTTATTCAGTTGAGGACAAACACCAGGCAGGGGCAGACACCGTTAGTAGGCCGTAACCAAAGTTGAAGGCCAAATGCAGTTTAATATCTGATACTATAGGCCCAAAGCCAGAAGGTTGAAGCTCAGCTTTATTCAGTTGAGGGCAAACACCAGGGAGGGGCAGACACCGTTAGTAGGCCCTAACCACCAATTTTTAAAAACACAGCACTTAATGAGAGCCAGAAGGATGAAGCTCAGCTTTATTCAGTTGAGGACAAACACCAGGGAGGGGCAGACACCGTTAGTAGGCCGTTACCAAAGTTGAAGGCCAAATGCAGTTTAATTTCTGATACTATAGGTCGAAAGCCAGAAGGTGGAAGCTCCGATTTAGACAGTGGAGGACAATTTGAATTAGGGACTGCAGACAGACTTAGTAGGCTGTCCCCTGTGGACCATGCATCCAACACATTAACCCATTGCGCCGTAATGGACACGTAATCTTCCGTGGCCATGCCTACAGGTCCATGCGTCTGTTGTCAGGTGCACCTTTGTACTCACAGATTGCCAGAGTGCATGGACAATGCGGTCTTTTACATGCTGGTGGAGGGTTAGGATGGCTTTTCTCGCAAAAGAAGTGTTGACTGGTTAGCTTGTAGCGTGGTACAGCGTAGTCCATCATGGCCTTATTAATAGTAAATAAAATATATAACTAGGCTCTATGAACTTTTAAATAGGTTCCAGGGGTACACGGGCAGCATTGGTGTGGTCAGTGGAGGAGTATTGCAAGTAGGGGCCGCAGACAGGCTATCAAAGGCCTAAAATAACAAACAATAGGCTCATGGCAGTTTTATATCGGTTACATGGATACACAGGCAGGCACTCCAGGCAGCATTGTGGTCAGTGGAGGAGTATTGCAAGTAGGGGCCGCAGACAGGCTATCAAAGGCCTAAAATAACAAACAATAGGCAGGCATGGCAGTTTTACATCGGTTACATGGATGCACAGGCAGGCAGCATTGTGGTCAGTGGAGGAGTATTGCAAGGAGTGTCTGACACAGTTAGTACTCCCAAAAAATAGATGTTAATGTCTCGCAAAACAACTATAAGTAAAAAAAGGGTGGCATGCTTAGGTACAGGGGTGGGCTCATCTGCAGAGTTTATGACAAAGTAATTTGGCAGTAAATTAGTATTTACTGGTGTCAATATAGGACACTGACCCAGACTACTTTAACTAGCATCATAGATGTCAACAAATTGGTATTGTTTGTCAGTGCCAGGCACTGAATGATGTCAGTACATAGACTAAACATTGGTGGAGCTGTGCGAGATAATTTTGCACGTGGTAGAGCACATTTTGAGCTGGGGTAGGGGGGAACTCTCTTGTGGCCGGCGGTACCGCCCCAGGGCCCCTCATGTTACAACGGTGTGTCTGATGTTGGGTGCGCACCACCACCGCCAGAGACACTACATTGTACTATGAGGGACCCAGTGGCAGTGCCGTCGACCAAAAGCGGGCACACCCGCCTCTTCAGACAATCAGCACTGTAACGGGTGCTTGCGCCAAGTGGCGAGACAACGGCCCCGTGGGGGGATTTTTCCCATTGGGGGAGGTGTAAACATGTCGTATGCTGGACAAACAGCTGCTGCAAATTAACAGATTGGAACACTCAGTAAGACCAGTCCACAAGCAAGACCTTTTTATAGGAAAGCTAGGTGTCAGCCGGGAAAGGTGGGGCAAAATAATTAGAAATCCAGGAGTGGTTCATTTTAATGAAGGTGAGATCATCCACATTTTGGGTAGCCAGACGAGTCCTTTTTTCGGTTAATATTGAACCTGCAGCACTGAATACTCTTTCTGATAGGACACTTGCTGCCGGGCAAGCAAGCTCCTGCAACGCATATTCTGCCAATTCAGGCCAGGTGTCTAATTTGGATGCCCAGTAATCAAATGGGAATGACGGTTGAGGGAGAACATCGATAAGGGAAGAAAAATAGTTAGTAACCATACTGGACAAATATTGTCTCCTGTCACTTTGAATAGATGCTGCAGTACCTGTCCTGTCTGCGGTCATAGCAAAATCACTCCACAACCTGGTCAGAAAACCCCTCTCTCCAACGCCACTTCTGATCTGTGCACCCCTAACACCTCTGCCCTGTAGCCCCCTGCAGCTTGTGTGAGAACCATCACCGGCGCTGTGTGCTGGGAATGCCTGAATCAAACGGTCTACAAGAGTAGCTTGTTTGGTTGCTAAGATTTGTTTGAGGTTCTCATGTGGCATAATATTTTGCAATTTGCCTTTATAGCGAGGGTCAAGGATGCAGGCCAACCAGTAATCGTCATCGCTCATCATTTTAGTAATGCGTGGGTCCTTTTTGAGGATACGTAAGGCATAATCTGCCATGTGGGCCAAAGTTCCTGTTGGCAAATCTGTGGTTGTTCTGGTTTGAGGGGCAGTTACAGGCAAATCTACGTCACTTGTCTCCCTTATAAAAACAGAACCCGGCCTTGCAACGCCACTAATTTCTGTTGGCCCAGGAGAAGCTTCCTCATTAAAAAAAAGTACTCATCCCCATCATCCTACTCTGCCTCCTCCTCCTCTTCGCCCGCTACCGCGTCCTCTACACGGCCCTGACCAGACAATGGCTGACTGTCATCAAGGCTTTCCTCTTCCTCGGCTGCAGACGCCTGCTCCTTTATGTGCGTCAAACTTTGCATCAGCAGACGCATTAGGGGGATGCTCATGCTTATTATGGCGTTGTCTGCACTAACCAGCCGTGTGCATTCCTCAAAACACTGAAGGACTTGACACATGTCTTGTAGCTTCGACCACTGCACACCTGACAACTCCATGTCTGCCATCCAATGGCCTGCCCGTGTATGTGTATCCTCCCACAAAAACATAACAGCACGCCTCTGTTTGCACAGTCTCTGAAGCATGTGCAGTGTGGAGTTCCACCTTGTTGAAATGTCGATGATTAGGCGATGCTGGGGAAGGTTCAAAGACCGCTGATAGTTCTGCATACGGCTGGAGTGTACGGGCGAACGGCGGATATGCGAGCAAAGTCTGCGCACTTTGAGGAGCAGGTCGGGTAACCCCGGGTAACTTTTCAGGAAGCACTGCACCACCAGGTTTAAGGTGTGAGCCAGGCAAGGAATGTGTTTCAGTTGGGAAAGGGCTATGGCAGCCATGAAATTCCTTCCGTTATCACTCACTACCTTGCCTGCCTCAAGATGTACAGTGCCCAGCCATGACTGAGTTTCATTCTGCAAGAACTCTGACAGAACTTCCGCGGTGTGTCTGTTGTCGCCCAAACACTTCATTGCCAATACAGCCTGCTGACGCTTGCCACTAGCTGTCCCATAATGGCACACATGGTGTGCAACAGTGGCAGCTGCGGATGGAGTGGATGTGCGACTGCGCTGTGTGGACGAGCTCTTGCTTCTGCATGAGGAGGAGGAAGAGGAGGAGGGGGGCAAACACCTACAGCCAACTCTTTCCTTGACCGTGGACTAGGCAAAACTGTCCCAATATTGCTGTCCCCTGTGGACCCTGCATCCACCACATTCACCCAGTGTGCCGTGATGGACACGTAACGTCCCTGGCCATGCCTACTGGTCCAGGCATCTGTTGTCAGGTGCACCTTTGTAGTCACAGACTGCCTGAGTGCATGGACGATGCGGTCTTTAACATGCTGTTGGAGGGCTGGGATGGCTTTTCTAGAAAAGAAGTGCCGACTGGGTAGTTCGTAGCGTGGTACAGCGTAGTCCATCAGCGCTTTGAAAGCTTCGCTTTCAACTAACCGGTAGGGCATCATCTCTAATGAGATTAGTCTAGCAATGTGGGCGTTCAAACATTGCAACAACTTCTAATGGACATGGCCTGTTAACTGTTTCACTGTCTAACCCAGGAACGGTATGTGTAAAGAGCTCCATGGAGTAACCCGTTGTGTCTCCTGACACATCCTTCTCTCTTGTTCTGGGTGAAGAAGACAAGGAAGCGACTTGTCCCTGACTAGGAGCATCCACTGACGATGCACTGCTCTGACATTTGGCACTTTCCGAGGAGGAGGCGAAAGAGCTAGAGGCAGAGTCAGCAATGAAAGCCAATACTTGTTCCTGCTGCTCCGGCTTCAAAAGTGGTTTTCCTACTCCCAGAAAAGAGAGCGTTCGAGGCCTTGTGTAGCCAGACAACGAACCTGGCTCAACAACTCGAGACTTAGGTGCTGTACTGCTTTTACCACGACCACCTGATGCTCCACCACCACTACCATCATTACCAGCTGACAATGACCGCCCACGGCCACGACCTCTTCCACTAGACTTCCTCATTGCTTGCAAAACGTAACCAAAGTAACACAATTTGTTACTGTAAAACAACTTATAAGGTGAACTCAAACTTCTGTAGAATTTATATATACCTTTATAGGTGCCTGACACTGAAAGGAAAATCAGGCCCAATGTTACACACTAGGTTTTCTGTGGCCCAATAATTTGAGACAGATGGCACACACAGGACCAGCACTCAAGCAGAAATGCCAATCTTAATCTCCCACTACTTTTTTTTTTCTGGGAGAATTTACCCTAAAAAAAAAAAAAAAAAGGCCAAGTATTACACAGTGTTTTCGGTGCCACACAATGAGAGACAGATGCCACACACAGGACTGGCACGGAGGCAGACTTGCCAATATTTATCTCCCTGCACTTATCTCAGAAAAGTATGGCAGGCAGCTGTAAAGAGGACTGCTCCACACAAAAGTGTGGACAAACACACAAGATAGCTGTGCAGAAAGGAAGGAAAAACAGGATTTGTGCTTTGAAAAAAGCAGTTGGTTTACACAGCGGCGTACACACAGGCACAGCAACGCAGCTATCAGGGTCAGGGAGCCTTCTAGGGCAGCCCAATGAGAGACAGCGCTGAGGAAAAAAAAATGTAGCTTCCACTGTCCTGCAAACAAAAGGTGGTGTTGGACAGTGGAAATCGCTACAGCACAAGCGGTTTGTAGCTTTATGTACCCTGCCTATCACTATCCCTGCTTCTGACGAAGCGGCAGCATCCTCTCCCTACGCTCAGATCAGCAGCAGTAAGATGGCGGTCGGCGGGAACGCCCCTTGATAGCCCCTGTGACGCCGCAGAAAGCAAGCCAATCACTGCAATGCCCTTCTCTAAGATGGTGGGGACTGAGATCTATGTCATCACGCTGCCCACACTCTGCGTCCACCTTCATTGGCTGAGAAATGGCGCTTTTAGCGTCATTGAAATACGACTTTGGCGCGAAAGTCGCGTACCGCATGGCAGACCCCACACAGGGATCGGCTCGGTTTCATGAGACGCCGACTTTGCCAAAAGTCGGCGACTTATGAAAATGAACGATCCGTTTCGCTCAACCCTAGTGCCCTGTCTAGACTCTTCCTCCCCAAAACTCTTCCTCTTCATGTTAATTCCGTAGGGTTCTGATGGGGCAGTAGGTGGCAGTCAATGGACACAAATGCCATATCACGCAGAGGAATGGCATCCTTTAGCGGCACACCCTTTTGCATTTCTCCTCCCTTTAAGTTTGCCAGTCTGCGAGCAAGGGGAGCCTTGGCGTGAACCTATCTCTGGCAGACGTTGAGAACATTCATTTTGCATCATTTGTTCCCACATGAACCTGTCCTGCGCGTATTAGATAGGAGGGACGACAACATTAGCACTTTCAGTTCTCCACTGCTCTTCCTGCAGGAGTGATTCCAGAACTTCCAGGGCTTTGGACACTCCACTGAGAAGATTGTCTTCCACCCCATATTCTAACTCCGCTGGGAGTGGTAGTGGCATCTCTCGCTGTCCTGTAAGCGCAGGGAGCCACTCCTCTTCTTTGCTAGCAATTTCTATCACGTGGCTCTTGCAGAGGCTTCATCATTTGTACTTCTGCACTGATTAGAACCACTACACTATTGTTATGATCTAGTGGCCTAAGAGCAGCATGGGACGTACTCTGGAGAAGGTGGTACCTGTACTAACCGCAGACCCTGAACTTAACACCGCAACTAGAAGTAGCCGTGGAATGTACCTAGTGCTCCCTAGACATCTCGACACAGCCGGAGGACTAATTACCCCTAGAGATAGAAAAGGGAAAACTATCTTGCCTCAGAGAAAATTCCCAAAGGATAGGCAGCCCCCACAAATATTGACTGTGAGAGGAGAGGGAAAAAACATACACAGACTGAAATGAGAATTTAGCAAAGGAGGCCACTTCTAGCTAAATAGAAAGGATAGGACAGAGTACTATGCGGTCAGTATTAAAACACTAGAAAATATCCACCACAAAAAATACAGAATCTCCACAGCTAACTAAAGATATGGAGGGTATATCTGCATCTCCAGAGATACCAGCTTGGCTAAAAAAATCCTTATACAGACCAAGCTGGACAAGACAAAACATAGAAAAGAATTGAACAATAAGACCACAGCATGTGGACAGCAAAATCAAGGCCAGAACTTATCTTTGTTGAAAAGAACTGCAAGCAGAAGAGACCAGGCAGGGATGTGAATCCTCCAGGAACAATGGACAACTGGCACTGACTAAAGGGTGAAGCAAGACTCAATAGCCCAGTCCAAATTGCAAAAAGTGAACACACCTGATAAATGCTGTGATTCAGAGACAGCAGCGCTACCACTTACAACCACCGGAGGGAGCCCAAGAGCAGAATTCACAACACACCATCATATTAAACAGTGCAGGTTTCTGCCAGCAGTGCAGGGGTTAAACGGTTCAGTTGAATGCTTCTGGAGCATTCCTACTGTGATGCTCTCAGCTGTTCTGTGTTGGCCACTCCCTGATGCGATATATATATATATATATATATATATATATATATACTCATCTCTTGAAACAGGCATTGCCAGTGTCAGCTTCATACTGCCTGATTTGTTGGAGGTGTCGGTTGTTGGTAGAGGTGTTTGGAGTGTTGTTCAGAAGACTGATGATTTGTCTATGTGCATATCCTCATCCTCTCCTATTTGGTTTTCCTTCCTTTACTTCTTGGTATTCTCCTATGTTGTTTGTGAGTGCATATTTGTATGATTGGTGTTTTCATTTATCCATGTATGTCTTCCCTTGTTAGTCTGGTTTGTGAATAATTATGCACCACAACTCCCCATTTCCTTGGGTGGGGAGGGGACAGATAAGGGCTGATTTAGGAGATCAGCAAGGGATGTGGCCCCAGCAACTTCACCATCAGAAGTAATCCAGAGTACAGGGATAGCTAGGGCAGCGCTAGCTTTACGAATAGGGAAGGAAAACGTAGCCTCAGAATATCTTACAACAGACTCCTTGATCTGAATGTATCCTCTTCGGGCATCCATATACATAAATGCAGACCCATCAGATGGCCCGGGCTGCCACCTCCGCCATCTGTTCTCTGAAGGGGTCATCGCTAAGCAATACTCATATCCATGATGGGACATCCCAATCAGACAGTAGACCTGTAATAATTATAGGGGATAACTCAGGAGACTCTTTGCGTGGAACAAGACAACTACAGGACACAGTTTTATAAGTGGTAAAGTCTATATTATCACACGGTGATTCAAAGAGGTGCAGAGAGAAACTCAAGTCCACAACACTTGGTGTAAATATTAAACACAGCTTAGCAGTCTATAGAAAACTTCAGAGGAAAATGCAATCACGCAGAAAGTCTATGAAGCACAATTATTCTTGAGGATACTTGACATGAATAAGTCCTTGTTTTAGTCCAAACACAGATAGATATGCTTATAAGGCAGTTCAAATAATATCTTAGCACAACCAGGGAGGCCTGGGTAATAGTCTCAGGTTTTTGCAGAGCAGCAACAGCTTACATGTCCAGCAAATGCAGATGGAAGTAAACACGAGCAGCAGATGAAGGAGGATTACTGGAAACTGGTGTATGCAGCAGAAACTCAGAGCAGAGTAGCAAGATAACCCCACAGGTTCACAGGAGCAGGAATATAGCCAGGGAGTCACCAGAGTCAGGAGCTGGATGCAAGGCAGAATACTCTAGCACAGACTGAAGGCTGGGGTGGAGTTTTATAGCAGGAAGACACAGTGCACATGAGAACAAAGATGCCATCTTGGAAAAGGGCAGTAATGCACAAAAGGTAATACAAATGTTCAGAGTCCTGACATTACTCCCTCCTTAGAAGCGGCCTCAGGATGATCCTGGACCGGGTTTCTCAGGGAATCTCTGATGAAAATAAGAAATCTTCTGTTGGGCATTGATGTTTTCCACAGGTTCCCAAGAGTCTTCCTTAGGGGGATATCCCTGCCATCTTATCAGATATTGGAGCCGGTTCCTGCGAATCCTGGAATCAACGATTTCCTCCACCACAAATTGTTCTTGCCCATCAATCACCACAGGCTGCGGTGGTAGCACAACACGTCCCTGGAAGGTATTAGGAGATACGGGCTTTAGTAAAGATACATGAAAAACTGGGTGTTTCTGTCCAAGATTTTGTGAAGGAACGTTTAACTTCAGATTCTTAGTTGCTAACCACACGGAATCTCCTACCTTGAACATGGTGCAGGTTTACAGAATCTATCAGCCGATCTCTTATAACGTTCTTTAGCTGTGGTCAGGGATTCCTTCAGAACCTCCAGATTCTGTCTCATCGCAGTCAGCCTTTCCTCCACTGCCGGAACCGGAGAATTAATTAGAGACCTAGGTAAGATACATGGATGATAACCCAGATTGGCAAAGAAAGGTGTAAATTTAGTGGAGGCGCTCTGAGAATTGTTATATGAAAATTCAGCTAACGGCAGCAACTCCAACCAATCATCCTGGAGATGGCTGACATAGCATCTGAGATATTGTTCCAGCGTCTGGTTGGTACGCTCAGTCTGACCATTTGTCTGGGGATGGTAAGCGGAAGAGAGACAGACATTAATATTGAGTGCAGAGCAAAACCCCTTCCAGAATCTTAAAGTGAACTGTACTCCACGGTCAGAGATGATCTCATCCGTAACCCCATGCAACCGAAAGACATTCTGTATAACCAAGTTCACTGTATCTTTGGCTGAGGGGAGGCCGGTGCACGGAACAAAATGAGCAGCTTTAGTCAGGCGATCAACTACCACCATGATTGTATTCATGCCCCCCGATGTAGGCAGCTCCACAATAAAGTCCATTGATATAGACCCCCAAGGGAGGGTCGGAACAGGTAATGGTTGTAGAAGACCCGTAGGTGCCACATGAGGAGTCTTGTAACGAGCACATACCTCGCAAGAGAGAACATAGTCCTTGGTATCCTTCAGGCAAGTTGGCCACCAGAAGAATCGGCTCAGGAACTCTTGTGTCTTCTGTACCCCCCTGTGACCAGCCAACTTGGAGTCATGTACCAACTTGAGGATCTGCAGACGGACAACCTCAGGGACGTAGATATGTCGATCTCTGAACCACATGCCACCCTTAAAGGTAAGGTACCGCGTTTGTAGATCATTCATTAATGAATGTAATGTAGCATAACATGCTGTTATAACCAAGATTTGAATGCATGTAAAACAGATTTTGTGTGTTATACCAGTAGAAAGAAGGAACCGGGGGCTGACATCTTGGTTTCACAGCAGTAGCACGTCACTATCAGTGTCAGAATACGGCACCCCATGGACATAGGAGATAATAGACCGCCGCGGACCCTATCTTTAACATTAGAGAGGCGTTAGCAGTGAGCTGGGCACGCCTCTGTGGGCTGCACAATTCACTGCTGTAGGTGAGACTAGCAGCCATTTTACTATAGCCCAGTGCTATCTGCCCAGATACTCTTGCTCTCTATCGCTGCAGGACAGAAACGCTGACTGGAGCCGGAGAGTGGGGAGTGCGAGTGATTTATCCCCCTGCTCCTGTCTGTACTCCAAGCACTGCACGTTCTGAGCAGACATCCTCGGCTCCTCACACGCTGCCCTCCCTGGTGCTTGCTTCTATGTCTCCGCCTCCTCACACACAGTCCTGGTAAGCTGCATTCTCTCCCCCCCCCCCCCCCCCGTGTCGCTCTCCCTCCTCTCCTCCCTGCATTCTCTCCCCGTGTCCTTCTCCCTCCTCTCCCCCTGCATTCTCTGCCCCCCCTCCCTGTTGCTCTCCCCGCCCCCCCCCCCCCCCCCCCCCCCGTGTCGTTCTCTCCCCGTGTCGCTCTCCTTCCTCTCCTCCGTGCATTCTCTCCCCGTCTCTATGTGTGTGCAAGCATCGTCCGATGGGACTACAAGTCCCATCGGGCTATGCCTGCTACACTGACAGTGATTGACACATTAGCCAATGATGGGACAGTAGTAGTCCCATCATCCGGCTAATGTGTTGAATGAAAAAAAAAATACTCCATACATACTCCATACATACTCCGTGCATACTCCATACATACATACTCCATACATACATACTCCATACATACTCCATACATGCTCCATACATACTCCATACATACTCCATACATACTCCATACATACATACTCCGTACATACTCCGTACATACTCCATACATACTCCATACATACATATTCCATACATACTCCATACATGCTTCATACATACATACTCCATACATACTCCGTACATACTCCATACATACATACTCCATACATACATACTCCATACATACTCCATACATACTCCATACATACTCCATACATACTCCATACATACATACTCCGTACATACTCCGTACATACTCCATACATACTCCATACATACATACTCCGTACATACTCCATACATACTCCATACATACTCCATACATACTCCGTACATACTCCATACATACTCCATACATACATACTCCGTACATACTCCGTACATACTCCGTACATACTCCATACATACATACTCCGTATATACTCCATACATACTCCATACATACTCCATACATGCTTCATACATACTCCATACATACATACTCCGTACATACTCCATACATACTCCATACATACTCCGTATATACTCCATACATACTCCATACATACTCCATACATACTCCATACATACATACTCCGTACATACTCCATACATACTCCATACATACTCCGTATATACTCCATACATACTCCATACATACTCCATACATACTCCATACATACATACTCCATATATACTCCATACATACTCCATACATACATACTCCGTACATACTCCATACATACTCCATACATACATACTCCGTACATACTCCATACATACTCCATACATACTCCATACATACTCCATACATACATACTCCGTACACTCCGTACATACTCCATACATACTCCATACATATTCCATACATACTCCATACATACATACTCCGTATATACTCCATACATACTCCATACATACTCCATACATGCTTCATACATGCATACTCCATACATACTCCATACATACTCCGTATATACTCCATACATACTCCATACATACTCCATACATACTCCGTATATACTCCATACATACTCCATACATACTCCATACATGCTTCATACATACATACTCCATACATACTCCATACATACATACTCCGTACATACTCCGTACATACTCCATACATACTCCATACATACATACTCCATATATACTCCATACATACTCCATACATACATACTCCATATATACTCCATACATACTCCATACATACATACTCCATACATACCCCGCTGAGAAAGCGAATACGTGAAACGCGCGTCCGGGGGCGCCAAGCAAGGAGGGGGTAATCTACCTGTATGACTGCAATGGGTAAGCTTGATATCTTGTTTTGCTATATTCAGCAATATAATTAGGTTACTTTCTGTGTGGGATACCGGCTGGTCCTTATACATGTTATCAGGGTCTTTCCATTGCTGCTGATTTAGAAAGGGACGTAGATTGACCCATGTTTCCCCCGACTGTGCTTGGTTTTTGTCATGTCTCCTTCCTGCTGCTCTCCTTTTAGTGCACAATGCACACAATATTGTGTTATAATTGTTTATATTGAGTCTAATTTATGAGAAATACAGATTTAATGTTTTTTATAAATATGTGGCTTTGGACATTTCTACTCCGTTTCCTTGTGTTCAATACTCCATACATACTCCATACATACATACTCCGTACATACTCCATACATACTCCATACATACATACTCCATACATACTCCATACATGCTTCATACATACATGCTACATACTCCATACATGCTTCATACATACATACTCCATTCATACTCCGTACATACTCCGTACATACTCCATACATACATACTCCATACATACTCCATACATGCTTCACACATACATACTCCGTACATACTCCATACATACTCCATACATACATACTCCGTACATACTCCATACATACTCCGTACATACTCCATACATGCTTCATACATACATACTCCATACATACTCCATACATGCTTCATACATACATACTCCATACATATTCCATACATACTCCATACATGCTTCATACATACATACTCCATACATATTCCATACATACTCCATACATGCTTCATACATACATACTCCATACATACTCCATACATGCTTCATACATACATACTCCATACATATTCCATACATACTCCATACATGCTTCATACATACATACTCCATACATACTCCATACATGCTTCATACATACATACTCCATACATATTCCATACATACTCCATACCTGCTTCATACATACATACTCCATACATACTCCATACATACTCCATACATGCTTCATACATACATACTCCATACATACTCCATACATACTCCATACATACATACTCCGTACATACTCCGTACACACTCCGTACATACTCCAGACATACTCCGTACATACTCCAGACATACTCCATACATACTCCATACATACTCCATACATGCTTCATACATACATACTACATACTCCATACATACTCCATACATGCTTCATACATACATGCTTCATACATACATACTCCATACATACTCCGTACATACTCCGTACATACTCCATACATACATACTCCGTACATACTCCAGACATACTCCATACATACTCCATACATACATACTCCATACATACATACTCCGTACATACATACTCCGTACATACTCCAGACATACTCCACACATACTCCATACATACATACTCCATACATACATACTCCGTACATACATACTCCGTACATACTCCATACATACATACTCCGTACATACTTCATACATACTCCATACATACATACTCCGTACATACTCCAGACATACTCCATACATACTCCATACATGCTTCATACATACATACTCCATACATATTCCATACATACTCCATACATGCTTCATACATACATACATACTCCATACATACTCCATACATGCTTCATACATACATACTCCATACATATTCCATACATACATACTCCATACATACTCCATACATACTCCATACATGCTTCATACATACATACTCCATACATACTCCATACATACTCCATACATACTCCATACATACTCCATACATACATACTCCGTACATACTCCAGACATACTCCATACATACTCCATACATGCTTCATACATACATACTCCGTACACATAGCTCCCAACTGTCCCTCATTGTGCGGGATTGTCCCGAATTTCATGCTGTGCCCCGCTGTCCAGCGCAGGACGCTGTGGTCCCGGACACAGATCAGGAGAAACTCCGCCACGCCCCCTTTTGTTAGGCCACGCCCCTTCCCCTGTATGTTCCTGAGTCTCCCAGTGTCACTGTTCAGAGAGGGAGAGAGAGGGGACACTTCTAGTTTGAGGTATGTAACAGCAGAGCCTGGGTGCCGGCGGCAATGTAAGCAGTTGCCAGCAGACCAGTGTGGACTGCTGACAATGCCTGCTAGTATAAATCGTGCGTGGAATGAGTCTGGGGCTGAGCAGGGAGGGATGGACACACTCACAGCCTCCCTGTTTGCCTCCAGAGCTCACAGATCGATGACTCACTGACACTCCAGTCAGTGCATTTCAGAGGAGGAGAGGGTGACGACGCTATTGTGGCTGCTTTTTTTCCCCACGCAAAAATGGGCAAAGCCAAAGCCCCTGTGACAGTCTGATACTATCATCATGTGCTATAATGAGACAGCAAATCATGGCACAATTAAGGTGTGTGTGCGAGGTGTATTTAGCGGAGCAGTGTGTGTGAGGTGCACAGAATGGAGCCGTGTGTGTACGAGGTGTACGGAGTGGAGCCGTGTGTGTATGAGGTGTACGGAGCGGAGCCGTGTGTACGAGGTGTACGGAATGGAAGGGTTTGTTAGGCACACCCCACGGCTACTTCTAGTTGCGGTGTTAGTTCAGGTTTTGCGGTCAGTACAGTTTCCACCTACTCCAGAGAAAGTTCATGCGGCTCCAAAGTCACCGGATCATAACAGCAGACATGGAGTTGTCTGGTGTGCAGTGGTCGAAGCTACAAGACCTCTGTCAAGTCCTTCTGTGTTTTGAGGAATGCACACGGCTGGTAAGTGCAGACAACTAGGGTTGAGCGACTTTTATTTTTTAGGATGGAGTCGGGTTTCGTGAAACCAGACTTTGTCAAAACTCGGTTCGAGTGAAATCGGCCGATTATCGCGAAAAGTCGGTGATCGACCGAAACACGAAACCCAATGTAAGTCAATGGGGAATCAAAGTCGGCAGTGAGTGGAGAACAGGAAAACACCTACACTGCCCATTTTAATGTCAAAAACATAAATTATTATCACTTAAGTTTGTGAATCTTAATTTACCTTATAATATTAGTTAGGCATTGAAAATTGGTGGTCATTTGGCAAAAGTTGTTGGGAGGGGGGTAGGGCTGGCTCAAGATTTTTGTGGGCCCAGGAAATGCGGACTATGTCACGGCGGTGGGGCAGGGAGAGGTAAGTATTAAAACTTTGCAAGTGCTGTGATCCTGAGCAAGCGGGGGGGGGGGGGGGGCCCACTCGTTCGCATTGGCACTGGCACAGGGCCCCTCAAAGTACGGCGGTGTGTTTGACGGGCGGGGGCGCCTCCCACCGGCAGAGACACTTTTGCGTACTATGAGGGGCCCTGTGCCAGTGACGTCGTCAATGAGTATGCCCCCCCCACCTCATGAAGGAACCTGCACTTTCATATGCACCTTCCTCTTTGTCCCCGTGTAAGGTGGTATAGTATGCGGGAAGTGGAACCTGACTTTCAGCAGGGTCAGATTCTGGCTGTGTAGAGTGCAAGGGTAATGTAGTGGTCTGGGTCAATGTACCGGCAGACTCATCTAGCACTGGCTGGGCAATGGGCAGGATGAGGAGGAAACACAGGTATAGGCCCAAAGAATAAAGTAGGCTAAATGCAGTTCAAAATTGGTAACAGGAGTAAACAGGCGGCACTGCTTTGTTCAGTGGAGAACACGAAGCAGCGGCAGACACCGTTAGTAGGCCCAACCAAACAAGTATGCCAAATGCAGGCTAATATCTGATATAGGCCAAAAGCCTGAAGATTGAAGCTCAGGTTTGTTCAGTGGAGGAGAAAAGCAAGGAACGCCAGACACCGTTACTAGGGCCCAACCAAACTAATAGGCCAAATGCAGTTTAAAATTTCCTATAGGCCGAAAGCCTGAAGATTGAAGCTCAGCTTTGTTCAGTGGAGGAGAAAAGCAAGGAGCGGCAGACACCATTAGTAGGGCCCAACCAAACTAGTAGGCCAAATGCAGTTTACAAATTCCTATAGGCCGAAAGCCTGAAGATTGAAGCTTAGGTTTGTTCAGTGGAGGAGAAAAGCAAGGAACGCCAGACACCGTTACTAGGGCCCAACCAAACTAGTAGGCCAAATGCAGTTTAAAATTTCCTATAGGCCGAAAGCCTGAAGATTGAAGCTCAGCTTTGTTCAGTGGAGGAGAAAAGCAAGGAGCGGCAGACACCGTTAGTAGGGTCCAACCAAACTAGTAGGCCAAATGCAGTTTAAAATTTCCTATAGGCCGAAAGCCTGAAGATTGAAGCTCAGCTATATTCAGTGGAGGAGAACACCAAGGAGCAGCAGAAGCCATTAGTAGGGCCCAACCAAACAAGTAGGCCAAATGCAGTTTCATATTTCATATAGGCTGAAAGCCTGAAAATTGAAGCTCAGCTGTGTTCAGTGGAGGAGAACACCAAGCAGCGGCAGACACCTTTAGTAGGCCCAACCAAACAAGTAGGCGTGACCGCTACGCGACCAATCACAAAGCAGTGACGTCACCTAAGGTCTTTCAAGCGCTTGAAATACCTTAGAAGATGTCACTGCTTTGTGATTGGTCGCGTAGCGGTCACGCGACCGCTACGCGACCAATCAGAAGCTGTGGACGTCTTCTAAGGTATTTCAAGCGCTTGAAAGACCTTAGGTGACGTCACTGCTTTGTGATTGGTCGCGTAGCGGTCACGCGACCGCTACGGACCAATCAGAGTGCAGTGACCTCATCTAAGGCCCTTCAAGCGCGCATTCTTAGGTACAACGGCTCCCGGTTACGGCGGTAAAGTCCAGGCTGCATCGGAGGGTGAGTATATCCCTATTTTTTATTTTAATTCTTTATTTTACACATTGATATGGATCCCAGGGCCTGAAGGAGAGTTTCCTCTCCTTCAGACCCAGGGAACCATACAGGATACCGTCCGATACTTGGTGTCCCATTGACTTGTATGGGTATCGGGTATCGGTAACGGATTAGATCCGATACTTTGCCGGTATCGGCCGATACTTTCCGATACCAATACTTTCAAGTATCGGACGGTATCGCTCAACACTAGTCAGCGGTCATTGCGAAATCACTCCACAACCTGGTCATAAAACCCCTCTGTCCAACGCCACTTCTGATTTGTGCACCTCTAACACCTCTTGCATGTTGCCCCCTGCAGCTCGTGTGAGAACCATCACCGGCGCTGTGTGCTGGGAATGCCTGAACCAAACGGTCTACAAGAGTTGCTTGTTTGGTAGCCAATATTTGCTCAAAGTTCTCATGTGGCATGATATTTTGCAATTTCCCTTTATAGCATGGATCCAGGAGGCAGGCCAACCAGTAATCGTCATCGGTCATCATTTTGATAATGCGGGGGTCCCTGTTTAGGATAAGCAAGGCATACTCAGCCATGTGGGCAAATATTCCAGGTGTCAAATCACTGCTTGTGCTGGGCTGCGGAGCACTTTCTGGCAAATCAACATCAGTTGTCTCCCGCAAAAACCCTGTACCTGACTTTGCAACGCCACCAGTTTCTATTGCCCCCTGAGAAGCTTCCTCCTCCCATAAATATTCATCCCCATCATCCTCCTCCTCTTCGTCCGCAACCTCGTCCAGGAGAGTTCCCTGGGCAGACAATGGCTGACTGTCATCAAGGCTTCCCTCCTCCTCGGCTGCAGACGCCTGCTCCTTAATGTGCGACAAACTTTGCATCAGCAGACGCAAGAGTGGGATGCTCATGCTTATGATGGCGTCATCTGCACTAACCAGGCGTGTGCATTCCTCACAAAACTGAAGGACTTGACAGAGGTCTTATAGCTTTGACCACTGCACACCAGACAACTCCATGTCTGCCATCCAAGTGCCTGCCCGTGTATGTGTATCCTCCCACAAATACATGACAGCACGCCTCTGTTCGCACATCCTCTAAAGCATGTGCAGTGTGGAGTTCCACCTTGTTGCAACGTCTATTATTAGGCTGTGCTGGGGAAGATTCAGCAATCGCTGATGGTTCTGCATACGGCTGGAGTGTACAGGCGACCGGCGGATGGGGGAGCAAAGGAGCAGGGCTGGTAAATCAGGGTAATTCTTGAGGAAGCACTGCACCACCAGGTTCAAGGTGTGAGCCAGGCAAGGAATGTGTTTCATTTCGGAAAGGGCTATGGCAGCCATAAAATTCCTTCTGTTATCACTGACTACCTTGCCTGCCTCAAGATGTACACTGCCCAGCCATGAATGAGTTTCTTGCTGCAAGAACTCGGCCAGAACTTCCGCAGTGTGTCTGTTGTCGCCCATACACTTCATTTCCAACACAGCCTGCTGACGCTTACCACTAGCTGTTCCACAATGGGACACCACGGGTGCAACACTGGCAGCTGCGGATGAAGTGTTCGTGCGACTGAGCTCTGTGGATGAGCTTTCGCTTCTGGAGGAGGACGAGGAGGAGGAGGAGGTGAAAAAGCCTACAGCCAACTGTTTCCTAGACCGTGGGCTAGGCAGAACTGTGCCACTATTGCTGTCCCCTGTGGACCCTGCATCCACATTAACCCAGTGTGCCATGATGGACACGTAACGTCCCTGGCCATGCCTACTGGTCCATGCATCAGTTGTGAGGTGCGCCTTTCTGCTGACCGATTGCCTCAGTGCATGGACAATGCGTTCTTTGACATGTTCGTGGAGTGCTGGGATGGCTGTTCTCGCAAAGAAGTGTTGACTGGGTAGCTCGTAGCGTGGTACAGCGTAGTCCATCAGGGCTTTGAAAGCTTCGCTTTCAACCAACCGGTAGGGCATCATCTCTAACGAGATTAGTCAAGCAATGTAGCCGTTCAAACCCTGTGTACGCGGATGAGAGGAAGAGAACTTTATTTTCCTATCAAGAGTCTGTTGTAGGCTGAGCTGGACTGGAGAGCTGCATATGGTGGAAGTAGCGGAGGTGGTGGTGGACATGGCAGATTGAGAGAGGCTTGGTGATGGTATTCTTGATGTGGGCCTACCTACAGTGTTTCCAACCAAGAACCTTGTGATTCCCTGACTACTTTGGCCTTGCGACAATACCTCCAAATTTGTTACTGGTGGTGTCATAACCGGTGGGCTTACAGTGAGGGAAGCAATGTAGTTTGCTGACTACCTTCATTCTGAGCAGGTGCACCAACTGTACAGGACGTTTGGTAGTTAGTCCAGGCTTGCAAGTGCATGCTGGTTAAATGTCTATGCATGCACGTTGTATTTAAATTTTTTACATTCTGCCCTCTGCTAAAGGTCCTTGAGCATTTTTTACAGATAACTTTGCACTGATCATTCGGATCTTGGTTAAAAAATTGCCACACTGCACTCTTCCTACTATCGAATACCTTTTCAGGCATTGCATGCTGTGCTACTGTCACCGGATGGCCACGCTGTCCTAAAACTGTTTTTGGTTTTGACACACGTTTTTGGCCTGATACGGGCCTGCCAGATGAAAGCTGTTGCGATGTTGATGCCTGCTGCGGCTCATCCTCCTCCGCTTCAGAGCTACTGCCAGTGGCACCCTGTTCCCCCAATGGCTGCCAATCAGGGTCTACAACAGGGTCATCTATCACTTCCTCTTCAATGTCCTGTGCACCTTCCTCTGTGACACCGTGTAAGGTGCTATAGCGTTTGGGACGGGGCACCATAGTCTCATCAGGGTCAGATTCTGGCTCAGTACACTGTGAGGGCAATGTTGTGATCTGAGTCAATGGAACAGCATAATAATCTAGCTGTGGCTGTGCATCAGTGCACTCCATGTCCGATTCATCTTGTAATGGGCAGTGAACTATTTCCCTTTCTAACCCTGGCACGGTATGTGTAAAGAGCTCCATGGAGTAAACTGTAGCGTCGCCTGACGCATCCTTCACTTTTGCTTTGGGTGAAGGACACAAGGAAACGACTTGTTCTTGACCGGGAGCATCCACTGACGACTCGCTGATTTTACATTTGGAACTTTCGGAGGAGGAGGCGAAAGAGCTAGAGGCTGAGTCAGCAAGGAAAGCCAAAACTTTTTCCTGCTGCTCCGTCTTTAAAAGCTGTTTACCTACTCCCAGAAAAGGGAGCCTTTGAAGCCTTGTGTAGCCAGACGATGACGCTGGCTCAACAACTTGAGCCTTAGGTGCTATTTTGCTTTTCCCACTACCACCAATTGCTCCACCACCACCACCATCATTACCAGCTGGCAATGACCGCCCACGGCCACGACCTCTTCCACCAGACTTCCTCATTCTTGGGAAAATGTAACCAAACTAACAACCGTTATATAGTACTGTAAAACAAGGTAGAAAGTGTATGTAAACTTGTTGTGAATTTAAATCTCCCTTTCTATATGTGTGGGAGACTGCTGCAAAATTCAGGCCCACTGTATTACACTACACAGTATAAGTGGCGGAAAGTGACTGGCAGATATACGCCAAACAGAACAGACGCAGATGCACTTAGTGGCAATATTAATCTCCCTTTTTATGTGTGGGAGACAGCAGAAAAAAATCAGGCCCACTGTATTACACTACACAGTTTGAGTGGCAACAGAGCAGTGTGTACAGTATAGACCAGTGTACAGTATAGGGAGCAGTGTGTACAGTATATAGAGCAGTGTGTACAGGACATAGAGTGGTGTGACAGTCTCGTGACACTCTCTTGTTCCTCTCTCATGACTCTCCTGACTCTCTTTCTTCATACTCTCGTGACTTTCTAGTGCCTCTTTTGTGACTCTCGTGACTTTCTCATGACTCTCTCATGACTATCTCTCGTTCCTGCAGAACGTGATCCGTGACGCCGTCACCTACACCAAGCTCGCCAAGCGGAAGACCGTCACCGCCATGGATGTGGTATACACGCTCAAGTGTCAGTGCCGCACTCTCTACGGCTTCGTAGGTTAGGTGAACGCAGCAGTGTGTTTCAAGGTCCCACAGCCATGGCCGATTCCGGTATCCGATATACTGAAAATATCGGAACTCGGTATCGGAATTCCGATACCGCAAATATCGGCCGATACCCGATACTTGCTGTATCGGAATGCTCAACACTACCACAGAGGTGTGTTTTGAGGTCCGACAACTGCGGTGTTGCGTTTAGAGGTCAGACAGCGGTGGTGGCTCATTTTGACGTCCGACAGCCGCGGACGGGTGCTTTATTATATTTCCAACAGCGGCAGAGGTGCGTTTCGAAGTCCGACTACCGCGGCCTTGCATTTCAAGGTCTAGCAGCGGCGGCTGCATATTTCATTGTCTGGCAGCGCGTTTCAAGGTCCGACAGCCAAGCAGGTGCGTTTCGAGGTCCAACAGCAGTGGTGGTGTGTTTTGAGGTCTGGCAGCTGAGGCGGCGTGTTTTGAGGTTCGACTGCTGCGGAGACGCGTTTCAAGGTCCGACAGTTGCGACGGTGCGGTACGAGATCTGAAAGACATGGAGGTGCGTTTGGAGGTCCAACAGCAGCGTCGGTGCATTTCGAGGTCCAGAAGCCGCAGTGGTGCATTTTGAGGTCCGACAGCAAAGGTGGTGCGTTTCAAGGTCCAACAGCTGTGACGGTGCATTACAAGGTCTGAAAGTCGTGGACCAACAATTAAAAAAAGCAAAAAAACACCTAATAATTTGCACTTTACAGTTAAGGTCACATTGCTGTAATTTTGCATTAAAGCATAACATTATATATAAAAAAATGAATAAAAAAATGTCTTTACGGGTAGTGATTTGCACATGAGGTAATGACATAAATGAACATTTAATCACCAGATGTTGATATAATGAAATATCTATTCTAATTTCACTTGCTTCTTTCACCCTTCCAAATCTCCATTTGAGGAAGACTTTCATCGGAAAATGAACAATTGTTAATCATTGCATTGCGCTGAGGTTGGGTAATTCTGGGGGTGGCTGGAACGGTGATGACAATATTCGGGATACCTTCAGTTAGAAGGGGAGGAAATTGCATATAATACAAGCTGGAAAGATAATTGCAGACAATGAACAATGAGTGGAAAATTCAAACTTCCCAGCAGTTCTGCGTTCAGCCAATCAGCAGAGGAAGGGAGGGGCTAATGTAGATTCTGTAAGCCCCGCCCTGGAAGCGCGTCATCTCTGCAGTTCTCTCTCTGGTCCTTTCTTCCTCCATATAAAGGAGGAGTCCGTGCGGCTCCCGCATTAGTTTTTGCTCACTGCAGAAGAAGTCTGGTTGCGGCAAAGGAGGAAAAGGTCTCGGGAAGGGCGGCGCCAAGCGGCACAGGAAGGTGCTCCGGGATAACATCCAGGGCATCACCAAGCCTGCCATCCGCCGTCTCGCTCGCAGGGGAGGCGTCAAGCGCATCTCCGGCCTCATCTATGAGGAGACTCGCGGCGTCCTGAAAGTCTTCCTGGAGAATGTGATCCGTGACGCCGTCACCTACACCGAGCACGCCAAGAGGAAGACCGTCACCGCCATGGACGTGGTGTACGCGCTCAAGCGCCAGGGCCGCACTCTCTACGGCTTCGGAGGTTAATGCTTCTCTGCTCCGTCCTCACCCCCCAAAGGTTTTTCTCAGAGCCGCCCATGCAGCACCCCAGAGTCCTGGTTGTTGCAGTACTGTGGCTCCGCCACTATGGGGAGCTGTGGTACGTCTGATTGCACTAAAGGAGTTTCTCTGACCAGGTACACTCACACCACACTTCACACTCCGGCCACCAGGGGGGGTGGTCCTATCTAGTAGGCCACTCCTCACAACTCTGGTAAAACTGGGGGTTGGACAGGAAGACAGGGAGAAGTAGCTGGGAAGAGCTAGTGAGAGGACCTGTCAGGGATGGGATCCTGGCAGACTCCTCAGAGCAGAACTAACCAGTAAACAACGGGAATACAGTAAAGGAGAAATACCAGAAGGGGTCCTGCTGTTAGACCGAGGCAACATCCTTCTGAGGCGCAAACAGTCGGTGGCCGGAACGCCGAGCAAGTAAGAGACTTTAAGTACATTGCAAACCACGGCCGGACAGCTAATTACAGGTTGGCTGTCTCACTTAACACCTAAGCAGACAACGGAGGCAGCTGTGGGAGAGGGGCGACTCTAGGGTCCCGGAAGAACTCCAGGCCTACCCCGTCATACGGGTGCGTCCTACCATATCATCTGGAGGACAGAGAAAGAACAGTAGAGACAGAAAGAAACAGTTGTGAGGACTATCCCGGGAGCTCAGCAGGGAAGAACTACAACACACAGCGCTAGAAGGTAGATACTGATTCCCACCTGTAAGGAGGAACTCCTGATGTGTCGTTGGACCGGCCGGTCTCTGAAAACCCAGTTAACAGCGCTCTGGACTGAGGTCTCCAACATCTTCAGTAAAGAGGTAAAGAGACTGCAACCTGGTGTCTTCATTATTTACCGCGACCTGCACCGTTACAACACCGCTTATTGCACCGGACGTCCCCCACTGACAGACAGGGCCACGGACCGGGTCTAGCCACCGTGACAACCCCAGGACTGAAACTCAGAGGCCCGGCTCCGGGTATCCCCTCGGCCCTGCGGTGGTGTGGGGGCGCTCCAACTTGGCGTCACGAACAGGATTTACTTAAGCCTGAAGAATCAGGTCATGTGTGCCTTGGAACTGTGATTTATCGTGCTTGGACTGTACTTTATTGAGAGAACTGTGTGCTACTGCTTGCCACGGAAAGTTACCGCCAAAATTCGCCATTGCCGCGCGCGGAGGGAGGAGCCTTAGCTACGTGGGCGGGATCAGCCAAAAGAAGCGCGGAACGGAAAGCGCGGTGAGACGCCAATCCCGGAAGAGGAACTCCGACCTCCAGCAGGTTAGTGGGAGGAAGGGACGGCCATGTCCGAGTCGGGAGGAGAGGAGGTGGCGGTCGCAGCCGCGGACGCAGGGGCAGCTTCGGTCCCCGCAGCGGCCGAAGCCGCGGCCCTAATACCACCACTGGCTGCCGCAGAACCCGCTGCCCCCATCAGCCAGTCGGACACTGCCGCTAATGCGAAAGCCATAATGCCCTTCTCCATGCCCTACCTGCCCGGAGCGGCCTGGCTCCCACGATATTCTGGGGAGGCGCATACGTTCACTGACTTTAAAGAAGGGCTCTGCAGCCTGCTCGAGTTCTATCCCCTAACCGAGCCCCAGAAGGTCCATATGATAACCGGCCAACTCTTTGGGGCGGCTCTGAGAGAAGTGAAATCCTGGCCCGCTGAGGATAAAGGAACTGCACAACAGATTTTTGCCAAGCTTAAAGCCACCTTTGATACTCGCACTGCCACAGAGATTAAACTGACTTTCTATGGATGCAAACAGAGGTCGCAGGATAGCTTACGGGACTATGCCCTTGATCTCCAGGAAGCGATGCGGGCCATTAAGCAGAGTGACCCCGGCAGCATGCAGGATGAGGATAAAATCCTGAAGGAGCGGTTCATTGAGGGGCTCCTGTGCAGTCACCAGCGGGGCCAATTGCACTTCCTGGCCATGCAAAATCCAGACTTGACTTTTGCGCAGTTTAAAGATAAAGCTATCCAGGCATTGCAGGAGCGACAGCCCAGCCGCGCAGTACCACCCAGGCGCCCCGCTCTCACCTACCACCAGGAGGTGGCATCGGATACCCCAGTTGCCGCGGAGGCCGACGCCCAGAGCTTCGAGGACGACTCCCCTGCAGGACTCCGTCTCCAGATGCAAGAGCTAACCAAGAGCGTTGCTGCCCTGGCCCGGACGGTGCAGTCCCTGCAGGAGGCCCCCAAAGAGAAGATCCAGTTGGCTTCCAGCCCGGAGGATGTCCCTTGGATGCGACGGAGGAGGACTCTGCCGACCAGGAGCCGGCCCGACGATCGCTTCCACCAGGATGCACGACCCATCTGCCGCCGCTGTCACCAGGTGGGCCATCTTGCAAGGTACTGTCCTTTAAACGAGCAACCCCTGGGGCAAAGGGCCAACCCCCAGGAGTAGGACGGTCAGGCCCGCAGCATTGGAGAACCAAGTATATTGGAGGACGACCAGTTCTCCCTGTAGTGATTGATGGAATCCCCTTGAATGCTTTGCTGGACACCGGTTCTCAGGTGACGACTATACCTCACGTGCTCTACAAACGGTATTGGGAGGACGCTGATATTACTCGTGGCCCTGACGATGATTTCACCATAATCGCCAGTAATGGTCAGCCGTTGCCACAAGTGGGGTATAAGGAGGTCACCATCAAAGTGGGGCGGGTGGAATTGAAAGCCCAAGGGATTGTGATTGTAGATATTGATCGTCGAGAATGTAATCCCATGATGACTCTTGGTACTAATGTTATAGAAAATTGTCTTGCAGAAGTGATTGTTTTGTTGCAACAGGTGGCAGAAAACGCTGGCCACAGTGAGCAACGTGCCCTGCAGAAGGAAATCAGGGCTCTGATGCAGAGACAGCAGGTAGAGCTGACTGGTGGCGAGATTGGTCGTGTCACTGTAAGTGATTCAAACCCCATCGCGATACCTCCCAAGAGTGAAATGTTAATATGGTGTCGAGCAGCCATAGGCCTCAGGGGTAGGGACTACCAGGCCTTGGTAGAACCTGTATATTCAGACAATAGGCCTACTGTTCTGACAGCTCGGGGGGTGGTCGACGTCCGACAGGGGAGAGTGCCCGTACGTGTCCTCAATTGTGGGGAGGAAGAGGTCCACCTAACCAAGTATACCACGCTCGCCAAACTGTTCACTGTCAATAATAGTGTAATACAGACACCTGAACCCTTGGTCCCGTCAAACGTGGCGGAGAACAAAGGTTCTGCAGAGCACTCGAAAGACTGGTGTCGGGAATTGCATGTGGGCACTGACTCTACCCCATCTCATCAAATACAGGGGGCTTACAGGGTAGTACACGAGTACGAGCAGGTATTCAGCAAACACCCCTCAGATTTTGGGCAGGTGAAAGGGATCCAACATCACATCCCCACGGGAGATCACCGACCCATAAAAGAGAGATATCGCCCTGTACCCCCAGCTCATTACCAGTGTGCCAAGGACATGTTGCGGGAAATGAAGGAGGCTGGGGTGGTGAGAGACAGCTGTAGCCCCTGGGCAGCTCCGTTAGTCCTCGTTAAAAAGAAAGATGGTACAATGAGGATGTGTGTTGATTACAGACAGTTGAATCGCATTACACATAAGGACGCATACCCACTGCCCAGGATAGAGGAGTCCCTGGCTGCCTTAAAATCTGCTAACTATTTCTCTACCTTAGATCTCACCAGTGGGTACTGGCAGGTTCCTGTGGCGGAGGCGGACAAAGAGAAGACGGCCTTCACGACGCCAATGGGCCTCTGTGAGTTCAACTACATGCCCTTCGGATTGTGCAATGCTCCCGGAACGTTCCAGAGGATGATGGAGAGCTGCCTGGGACACCTGAACTTTGAAACCGTGCTGCTATATCTGGATGACGTCATAGTCTTCTCTAAAACCTACGAAGACCATCTGAAGCACCTGGCCGAGGTGTTCGAAGCCTTGTCCAACTTCGGCCTAAAGGTGAAACCGTCCAAGTGTCATCTGCTGAAACCTAAAGTGCAGTACCTGGGCCATGTGGTGAGCGCTGAAGGAGTGGCCCCAGACTCCGACAAGGTCACAGTGATCAAGGACTGGCCAAAGCCCAGTGACCTCCACGAAGTCCGGCAGTTCCTCGGGTTGGTAGGTTACTATCGGAGATTCATTAAGGATTTCACCAAGAAGGCCGCACCCTTGCAAAATCTGCTGGTGGGCCAACCAAAGAAGACCAAGGGGAGGAAAACCCCCTTTGATTGGAACGAAGAGCTGGAGGAATCCTTCACCTATTTGAAGTCGGCACTGACGGGAGAAGAGATACTGGCTTACCCCGAATACGATCAACCGTTTGTGCTGTACACAGATGCCAGTAATGTGGGATTAGGAGCCGTGCTGTCCCAGGTTCAGAACGGCAAAGAAAGGGTGATCGCTTACGCCAGCAGGAAACTCCGTCCCACGGAAAGGAACCCTGACAACTACAGTTCCTTCAAACTGGAATTCCTTGCCCTTGTCTGGGCAGTGACAGAGAGGTTTAAGCACTACCTGGCCTCTGCGAAATTCACCGTCTTCACGGACAACAATCCGCTAACGCATCTGGATACTGCCAAACTCGGGGCTTTGGAACAGCGGTGGATGGCCCGGCTGTCCAACTATGATTTCACCATCAAATATCGGGCAGGACACCAGAATGCCAATGCCGATGCTCTGTCCCGAATGCCCAATCTACCAGAAGTGGGAGAAGACCCGGAGGCACTTGAAGAGGTGGAGCTGCCTGCCTTCCATCGCCCCAAAGCCACTCAGAACTCTCACCATGTGAAGAACAGGCACAAGAACCAACCGGATGCCACGCTGAATCCCCTGCCCCACCACGGATGGGCAGAAACCCAGGATAGTGACCCCGCGGTCCGTCAGGTGAAGGAACTCTTGACGCAGGCTGGGTTGCACCCTGGCCCAGATGATCCACAAGAAACTCAACAGCTGTGGAAGGGGAGAAGCAAACTGTTTATCCATGATGGCAAGTTGTGCAGGAGGAGCATCGACCCACGTACTCATGAATTGGTGTGGCAGATAGTGGTGCCAAGGCGAGATGCGCCCATGGTTCTGGGAGCCTACCATGATGGAGCCGGACACTTCGGATGGAGGAAGCTGGAGAAGCTGCTCCGAGGGAGGTTCTATTGGATTGGCATGAAGAGAACCATTGAGAAGTGGTGTCGAGAGTGTGGTCCGTGTAGTCTGCGAAGGAAGGACCGTGACAGTCAACGGGCTCCCCTGCGGCCTATCATCACCAAACGGCCGCTCGAACTGGTCGCGCTGGATCATGTGAAGCTGACGCCTAGCCGGTCGGGCTATATCTACGCCCTTACCATCGTGGACCACTACTCCAGGTTTTTGGTGGTTGTGCCTGTCAAGGATCTAACAGCTAGGACTGCCGCCAGGGCCTTCCAGCAGCACTTTTGTAGACCCCATGGCTACCCAGAGAAAGTACTGACCGATCAGGGGCCTGCATTCGAAGCGGAAGTGTTCCAAGAATTCTGCCAGTTGTACGGGTGTAAGAAGATCAGAACTACACCGTACCACCCTCAAACTAACGGGATGTGCGAGAAGATGAACCAGGTAGTAATCGATTTGTTGAAGACCTTGCCTGTGGAGGAACGGAATCTGTGGCCGACAAAGTTGCCTGACTTAGTGGATATGTACAACCACATCCCAGTAAGTTCCACCAACTGTACTCCAGCGTACCTGATGCGAGGAAGGTCTAGTCGGTTACCCGTTGATCTGGACATGGGGGTCCTAGTACCCGAAGATACCTCGCCGGATGCAGATTGGGATGCAGAAAGGCAGCGAAGGTACCGCGAAGTACAGGAGTGTGTAGAGAGAAGTCTCGCCCAGGCTAGGCAGAAGCAAGAAAGGGACTACAACCAACACGCTCCTGCGATTCCCCTGTCACCTGGTGAGCAAGTGCTTAAACGAAAGAGGAGGTTACACAAGCTCGATGACCAATGGGAAGCGGAACCGTATACCATCTTGCCATCCGACTTCGACAACACTAAGGTCTGTCTCATCAGCAAGGACAGAGGGGAGACCTCGACAGCGGTATCCAGGGATCACCTTAAGGTCTGCCCCGATAAGTTGAAAGAGAGGGGCACGGCCCCAGAAATCTCCCCGCCGGTGGAAAAGGAGAAGATGTTCCATACTGTCCTTGGTGACTTTCCCCAGTCCTGGACTCAGATAAATCAGGCCATCGCGGTACCTGTTCTAACGTTTCCACAGCCGGACCCACCAGAAACAATGGTGGTACCAGATCATCCGGCCCCGCAACCTCAACAAGCCTTGCCTGAAGAAGCCATGCCAACCGTTGAACCGGCAAATCCTCCCTCTGCTATCAGTGAGCCTGCCGTACCCACTGTTGATAGCAGCAGCTCTGAGAGCCCCAACCTGCCAGTGCTACCCAGACTCACTAGAAGTGTAGTTAGAAGACAGCGCACTACACCAGCGGTAGCAAGCATAGCGGGCCCTGTTAGGCCAATAGCAACCCCTGAGCTGCGAAGGTCCACACGCAGCACTCAAAATCAAACTCCCCTCCGCTACAAACTTTGGAGGTATTAATAAGGGCTGCTATTTAATTGAAAATGTTGTATATATATCTTTTTGTTACAGGTTTTTAAATGGACAATAGAGTAATGGACGGTGAATTGCTCAAAAACTTTCAAAAAGGGGGGCCCCTTTGTTTACCCGGGGTCCCCGCTGTTTCAATCACTGAACTGAGAGTCATAAACTGTGCATGACCTAACTTTTGCAACGTTCAAGAATCCTCACCTCCCGTAAAGGGAAGCCTTGTTATGTTCAATTGTTATGCTATTTCAAAAGTTTGTGTGTTTCCTGTTAACATGTATTATTGTTCTTGTTTTCCCAGTCCCGGAGTACTGGATTTAACCGGGGGGGAGTGCAGCACCCCAGAGTCCTGGTTGTTGCAGTACTGTGGCTCCGCCACTATGGGGAGCTGTGGTACGTCTGATTGCACTAAAGGAGTTTCTCTGACCAGGTACACTCACACCACACTTCACACTCCGGCCACCAGGGGGGGTGGTCCTATCTAGTAGGCCACTCCTCACAACTCTGGTAAAACTGGGGGTTGGACAGGAAGACAGGGAGAAGTAGCTGGGAAGAGCTAGTGAGAGGACCTGTCAGGGATGGGATCCTGGCAGACTCCTCAGAGCAGAACTAACCAGTAAACAACGGGAATACAGTAAAGGAGAAATACCAGAAGGGGTCCTGCTGTTAGACCGAGGCAACATCCTTCTGAGGCGCAAACAGTCGGTGGCCGGAACGCCGAGCAAGTAAGAGACTTTAAGTACATTGCAAACCACGGCCGGACAGCTAATTACAGGTTGGCTGTCTCACTTAACACCTAAGCAGACAACGGAGGCAGCTGTGGGAGAGGGGCGACTCTAGGGTCCCGGAAGAACTCCAGGCCTACCCCGTCATACGGGTGCGTCCTACCATATCATCTGGAGGACGGAGAAAGAACAGTAGAGACAGAAAGAAACAGTTGTGAGGACTATCCCGGGAGCTCAGCAGGGAAGAACTACAACACACAGCGCTAGAAGGTAGATACTGATTCCCACCTGTAAGGAGGAACTCCTGATGTGTCGTTGGACCGGCCGGTCTCTGAAAACCCAGTTAACAGCGCTCTGGACTGAGGTCTCCAACATCTTCAGTAAAGAGGTAAAGAGACTGCAACCTGGTGTCTTCATTATTTACCGCGACCTGCACCGTTACAACACCGCTTATTGCACCGGACGTCCCCCACTGACAGACAGGGCCACGGACCGGGTCTAGCCACCGTGACAACCCCAGGACTGAAACTCAGAGGCCCGGCTCCGGGTATCCCCTCGGCCCTGCGGTGGTGTGGGGGCGCTCCACCCACATCTCCTGGGGAAGGGCTGCAATTCCTGCTGCGGGGCCGGGATACATCCGGTGCTCTGGATTGTAGCTGTGAGGGGCCTAATGTCTGCGGTACAGGAGGCAGAGCTCCTCCTCGGGAACTGTCCCATTCCAGCGTGTGGGGAGAAGGGACGAGTGCTCGGCTGTGAACACGGGGCGGTGTGGAGGGTAAATGGTCGGTGTGCGGGTGATCGATGTCAGAGCATTGCTGAGTCTGCGGTGTAACCCGGGAAATCTAGGCAGGATTGGGGCATTGGTAGTTTGTGATGATCCCTGGACAAATGGAGGAGCAGTGGACAAATGGAGGAGCAGTGAGCGGAAATATCACATTCTGTAGCCAGTCAATTACTAGGCTTCAAGTGTACGGCTCCGCCCATTTGGTGTCTATTTCTTGCCGTTCTCCATGGTCAGTGATTTCCTATCCGCAGTGACCGGAGCCCGAAGTTTTAACTAAAGGGAAGCGCAGACCATCCAGAGAATTCCTTAGTCGTTAACCGCGGTGCAGATGAGATCTCGGTAGGGCGGACTGGACCTGAGAGGGAACTGCAGAATGATGACGCATTTCTGGGGCGCGTATGTTACGGGAGCTCACGTTTATCTGCTCTCTGATTGGTCGGTCACCGAGCGGTTAGTGATTTTGAATTTCCCGCTCATTGTAAGATTTCTGCTATTTTTAGATGTTACAATATTGTTGAACCCATAACACCACTATACAGTGTCCGGATAATACCTCTTCAAAACCCTTTAAGGTTAAGGACATTCCCTTTGACTTGGGCTGGGCACCCAGGGCCACGGACCGGGTCGCTGCCACTGTGACATCCCCTTTAAGTACCGTTTGTCACCTCTGACTGAGAGCCACAGGTGGTGTCACAAACTTTATTCAAAACCCATTTAAGAACATTTTACTTGGGCGCCCAGGGCCACGGACCGGGTCGCCACCACCGTGACATCTCCTTTAAGTACCGAGTACCCCATGGCCCTGGCGGACATTCCACATGGAGGGTGTGTGATCAGATGCTAAGAAGGATCAGCTTTGGAAGAAAATTTTAGAATAGTTAGATAAGTGAGGTTGGGCGATAGCTCTGTCTAAAAAAGTGCATTTTTTGGCCTCCCTTAAAGCTGTGGGTATCCGGAATTAATTGGATTGTCCTGTGTATGGCATTCTACAGAATTGGTGCAGCATGCAGGAAGTCTTGGAGACTGGAGTGAGAGGTTTGGATTATTGAGGATGTTAGTTTTAGGTTATTAGTAGAACGGAGAGCACGGGTAGGTGGTAGATAGAAATCATGGAGGAGATGTAGGACGGTGCTGAACTGTGGAGATCTTTGTGGGTGAGCATGTTAGGTTAATATTGGACTCTGTAGCGGATGGGCAACCAGTGTAATGACTGGCACAGGGTGGAGGCATCGGTGCAGTCGTTGAAGAATACGATCCTGCCTGATGGATTGGAGAGGGGAGAGTTTAGTAAGAGAGAGACGCAATAGTCCAGACGAGAATGAGAGAACGGTGTCCTGGAGCCAGGGCCGTATTTGCCACTAGGCACTTGAGGGCACATGACTAGGGCGGGGACCATGCAGGGGGCGGCACCTGAGCAAGGTTTGTTTGTTTTTTTTATATATATATAAGTTATGGGTCACCGACCGCCCCCTCGCCCGCCTCCCACCCACCCTCCTTGAAGACGATACTCACCCTGCTCCAGCGATGCCTGGTCTTGGCGTCTGGAGCTTGTCCTAAATGAGCGGTCACGTGGTACCGCTCATTAAGGTCATGGGGAATATGAGCCATGCATACAGGGGGGGACTGTGAGCCATGCATACAGGGTGGGAATGTGAGCCATGCATACAGGGGGGTATATGAGCCATGCATTCAGGGGGGAGGAATATGAGTGTCAGGACTCTGAACATTTTTTACCATTACTGCCCTTTTTCAACATGGCATCTTTGGTCTCATGTGCACGGTGTCTTCCTGCTATAAAACTTCACCCCAGCCTTCAGTCTGTGCTAGAGTATTCTGCCTTGCATCCAGCTCCTGACCTCTGGTTACTCCCTGGCTCCTGTGAACCTGTGTGGAGATCCTGCTACTCTGCTCTGAGTTCCTGCTGCATACACAAGTTTCCAGTAATCCTCCTTCATCTGCTGTTCATGTTTACTTCCATCTGCATTTGCTGGTCATGTAAGCTGCTGCTGCCACTGCAATAACCTGAGACTATTAACCAGACCTCCCTGGTTGAGCTAAGATATTATTTGAACTGCCTTATAAGCTTATCAATCTGTGCCTGGACTAAGTCAAGGATTTATTTGTGTCAAGTATCCTCAAGAATAATTGTGCTTCATAGACTTTCTGCTTGATTGCATTTTCCTCTGAAGTTTCCTATAGACTGCTGAGCTGTGTTTATTATTTGCACCAAGTGTTGTGGACTTGAGTTTTTCTCTGCACCTGTTTGAATCACCGTGTGATAATATAGACTTTACCACTTATAAAACTGTGTCCTGTAGTTGTCTTGTTCCACGCAGAGAGTCTGAGTTATCCCCTATAATTATTACAGGATACTCTAGCCTAAAAACAAAAAAAAAAAAGGAGACTGTTGGAACAATGACTGCAGAGAGCAGATTAGAGCAGGTGTTTTCCATAATTAGATCACTGCAGAAAGATGTGGAAGGTCTGCAAAAGAAGTTTGGAAGCTTTGAACACAATCAACAGGTGTTTGGACAAACTTTGCAGGACTTGAGCAACCGCATGGCAGCCCAGGAAAACAAACTTGCTGGCATAGAGTCCCAGTATGGACGGGCTTTTCAGGACATAAGCACGCAAATAGCTGCACAAGTGACTTTACCCTCTGGGCAACTGCCACCAGCTAGTCCACCTAAGTTGCCCCCATTCAGATTTAATGGTGATCGCGACAAATTTTGTGGCTTTGTGAATCAATGTATGCTATATTTTGATGTACATGCTGACCGTTTTCCTACTGATAGATCCAAAGTATTGTGTGTAATAATGCTGCTGACCTCACGAGCGCTCGCCTGGGCTAATCCGATGATTGAGTCTTGTGACCCACGGTTAATTGACTTGGATGATTTCTTGGCCGCTATGGAATTAATGTTTGATGATCCTAATTGCCGTGCAACCGCTGAATCTGCTTTGTTGTCTTTACGCCAGGCTAAACGTTCTGTTATTGAGTATGCCACTGAATTCAGGAGATTAGCGGTAGATACCAATTACCAATTGGGACAGTTATGCACAATTGCCTATTTTTAAAAGGGGTCTGTCTAGTATTGTAAAAGATGAACTAGCCCGCTCTGAGTCACCACAAGAGCTAGAGACATTTATACAGCATTGTGTGCGCATAGACATTCGCCTTACTGAGCGTAGGCAGGAGAAATTTGCTGAATATAACCGTGTTTCTAACTTTTCCCTTCCTTCCAAAGAGCCTGCAGGTAAAACATCTCGGGAGGTGGAGGAGGTGCCCATGCAAATTGATTCCGTTCAGAGGCGCGAGATCAATGAGCGCCGGGAGCATCGCCTTCATGAAAGTCTGTTTCTACTGCAGTCAGTCTGACCGCTTCTTGATCAATTGTCCTAAGTGTCCTAGATGGCCTAACAAGGTGCTAGCAGCAATAGGGGAGTATGACAACTGAATGTAGCCTGCCTTTAAACGCTGTATTCCATTCACTTTCTATGACTTCACCCCCCAAGGAGCTGAAGGAAAAGAACTCTCACTGTTCTCTCCCTATTAAGATCCTGTGTTCAGGACAGTGGATTTCCAGTGCAGCTATGATTGACTCTGGTGCAGGTGGCAATTTCATGGATATCGCATTTGCCAAGGAACATGATATTAAAATTCAGCAAAGAGCCTCTCCAATTACCATGGAAACAGTGGATGGGTCACCTTTAATCTCTGATAAATAAATAACTTGGCACTCAACTTGTAAATGATGATGATTATTAGAAATGTTTTTTTATTTGGATAGCAGTCCAAATTAAACGTTTCGGTCAAACATTAGACCTTCTTCAGTAAACGGACTGCTTATATGACGAGAATATGAGATGTCTCTGGATGTAAAGTGGGTCCTAGGGTATAGTTACAAAACGGACCAGTTAAGAAAAAAGGAACAATACCACATCTGGGCCCAAAGTTCCAGTAAACAGTGGCTAGTACAGATAGCTCAACGTGAACAAGACAAGAGGCTGTATGTCTCCACTGTGGTTGCAGGAGATGGAAGGTAACCAGTATAGTAGCAAGAAAAAAAACTGTATGTCACGTATATTATGGCATCAGAGCGCTGGAATACCCATTAATAATGGTATAAGAGTCTATTGGATAAAGTGCATTAGAATGCCTCATGGATAGTGTTGAGCGATACCGTCCGATACTTGAAAGTATCGGTATCGGAAAGTATCGGCCGATACCGGCAAAGTATCGGATCCAATCCGATACCGATACCCGATACCAATACAAGTCAATGGGACTCAGGTATCGGACGGTATTCCTGATGGTTCCCAGGGTCTGAAGGAGAGGAAACTCTCCTTCAGGCCCTGGGAACCATATTAATGTGTAAAAGAAAGAATTAAAATAAAAAATATCGCTATACTCACCTGTCCGACGCAGCCGGGACCTCAGCGAGGGAACCGGCAGCGTTGTTTGTTTAAAATTCGCGCTTTTACTTGGTTACGTGAGGTCCCGGCTTGTGATTGGTCAGGGCGGCCATGTTGCCGGGACGCGGACCAATCACAGCAAGCCGTGACGAAATTACGTCACGGCTTGCTGTGATTGGTCCGAGTCCCGGCAACATGGCCGCCATTAACCAATCACAAGCCGTGACGTCACGGGAGGCTGGACATGCGCGTATTTTGAAAAGCGCGCGTGTCCAGCCTCCAGTGACGTCCCGGCTTATGATTGGTCACGGCGCCATGTTGCCGGGACGCGGACCAATCACAGCAAGCCGTGACGAAATTACGTCACGGCTTGCTGTGATTGGTCCGCGTCCCGGCAACATGGCCGCCATTAACCAATCACAAGCCGTGACGTCACGGGAGGCTGGACACGCGCGCTTTTCAAAATACGCGCATGTCCAGCCTCCCGTGACGTCCCGGCTTGTGATTGGTTAATGGCGGCCATGTTGCCGGGACGTCACTGGAGGCTGGACACGCGCGCTTTTCAAAATACGCGCATGTCCAGCCTCCCGTGACGTCCCGGCTTGTGATTGGTTAATGGCGGCCATGTTGCCGGGACGTCACTGGAGGCTGGACACGCGCGCTTTTCAAAATACGCGCATGTCCAGCCTCCCGTGACGTCCCGGCTTGTGATTGGTTAATGGCGGCCATGTTGCCGGGACGTCACTGGAGGCTGGACACGCGCGCTTTTCAAAATACGCGCATGTCCATCCTCCCGTGACGTCCCGGCTTGTGATTGGTTAATGGCGGCCATGTTGCCGGGACGTCACTGGAGGCTGGACACGCGCGCTTTTCAAAATACGCGCATGTCCAGCCTCCCGTGACGTCACGGCTTGTGATTGGTTAATGGCGGCCATGTTGCCGGGACGCGGACCAATCACAGCAAGCCGTGACGTAATTTTGTCACGGCTTGCTGTGATTGGTCCGCGTCCCGGCAACATGGCCGCCCTGACCAATCACAAGCCGGGACTTCACGTAACCAAGTAAAAGCGCGAAATTTAAACCAACAACGCTGCCGGTTCCCTCGCTGAGGTCCCGGCTGCGTCGGACAGGTGAGTATAGCGATATTTTTTATTTTAATTCTCTTTTTTACACATTATTACATTAATGTTGTTGCGATACCCGATACCCGATATCACAAAAATATCGGATCTCGGTATCGGAAATTCCGATACAGCAAGTATCGGCCGATACCCGATACTTGCAGTATCGGAATGCTCAACACTACTCATGGAGTGGGCGCACTTGGTAGGTTCGCTGCCCGTGTATAATGAGCAGGAGGTGTACCTCAACGCAGTGTCCGCCGCTAGTTGAATACCTACCTACACATTCAGAAATCTACAAACCATTAACCCTCATACACTTTCAGACTCCCTACACTCATCACTGTCCCCAATCTCCTCTTTTCCCTGTCCTGATCGGACTGTACATCACTACAATGACACTCTTAGAAGCCCCCTGGACCAAGTAGCTCCCCTCACCCTCAGAACATCCAAACACAGAGTAGAACAGCCCTGCTTACATAGCAAACCCGATTTCTCCAGCGATGCTCTAGGTGTGCTTAACTCTTATGGAGGAAAATTCCCACACCAGAAGACTTCATCCACTTTAAATTTATGTTAAGGTCCTATAACTCTGCCCTTCACCTCGCCAAACAGACATACAACACCACCCTGATCGCCTCACTATCAAACAACCCAAAAAAACTTGTTGACACCTTTACCTCCCTCCTCAGGGCGAAAGCACAAGCCCCTATCACAGACATTTGCGCTGATGACCTGGCCTCCCTCTTTATAGAGAAAATAGATCATATCCATCAGGAAATCCACTCCCAGCCACCAAGTGCAGTGACTCCCATTTATCCCCAGATCTCCTCTGGCTCACTCTCCACATTTGATCCCATCAGAAAAGTCTCCAGGCTCCGCTTTTCTTCTCATCCGACAATATGCACTCCTGACCCCATTCCCTCACATCTCCTCCAGTCTCTTTCTCCAGTCGTCACTACTCACCTCACTACAATATTTAATCTTTACCTTTCCTCGGCATTTTCCCTTCCTCCTTCAAATACTCTATCATTACTCCATTATTAAAAAAACCTCTCTTGACCCATCCTGCACAAATAACTACAGACCGGTCTCCAACCTCCCTTTCATCTCTAAACTCTTGGAGCGCCTGATCTACTCAGGATTCAGTCATTGGCCCCCTTATCTTCTCTCTCTACACGGCCCCAATTGGACAGACCATCAGCAGATTTGGCTTTCAGTACCATCTTTATGCTGATGACACACAACTATACACGTCATCCCCTGACCTTACCCCCGCTGTACTACAGAACGCCACTGACTGTCTGTCCGCAGTCTCCAACATCATGTCCGCTCTCTATCTGAATCTCAACCTGTCCAAAACTGAACTTCTTCTACTCCCGCCGTCTACTAACCTCCCTAAACCTGACGTTTCCCTCTCCGTGGGTGGCACCATAATAACAACCCGGCAGCAGGCGCGCTGTCTGGGTGTTACGTATGACTCCAATGTCTTGCCTGCTCTTGTCACTTACACTTAAAGAACATCTATAGCATCCGCATCTTTCTCACCATGGAAACAACAAAGACCCTCACTGTTGCTTTGATTCACTCCCGCCTGGAATCAACTTTCTCCACCCCAGAACAACCTTAATGCAGCAGCCAGGATCATCTACCCGGCTAATCGGCACTCGGACGTGTCCACTCTTCACCATTCATTGCACTGGCTGCCCATTCATTATAGGATCCAATTCACACTGCTTGTTCTCACCCACAAAGCTTTCCACAGTCCGGCACTCCTACATCTCCTCCCTCATCTGTAGAACCCTACCCGTCCCCTCCACAATGCGGCTCCCCTACATCTCCTCCCTCATTTTTATCACCCGACTCCTCCTCTCCACAGTGCAGCCCTTCTACATCTCCTCCATCATTTCTATCACCCTACCTGTACTCTCCACAGTGCGGCCCCCCTACATCTCCTCCATCATTTCTATCACCTACCTGTACTCTCCACACTGCGGCCTCCTACATCTCCTTCCTCATTTCTATCACCTACCTGTACTCTCCACAGTGCGGCCCTCCTACATCTCCTCCCTCATTTCTATCACCTATCTGTACTCTCCACAGTGCGGCCCTCCTACATCTCCTCCCTCATTTCTATCACCCTACTCATCCTCTCCACAGTGCGGCCCCCCTACATCTCCTCCCTCATTTCTATCACCCATCCCCTCCACATTGCGGCCCCCCTACATCTCCCTCATTTATATCACCTACCTGTACCCTCCACTGTGCAGCCCTCCTACATCTCCATCATTTCTGTTTATCAATCTATATATTTTGTCCCTTGTATGTGGTATTACCCATTCACTATGTGGTGGTGATTAGAGATAAGCGAATATGTTATTATTGTTATTATTATTTATTTCTATAGCACCATTGATTCCATGGTGCTGTACATGAGAAGGGGTTACATACAAATTACAGATATCACTTACAGTAAACAAACTGACCCTGCCCTTGCGGGCTTACATTCTACAGGATTATGAGGAAGGAGACAATAGGTCGAAGGTTGTGGTAGCTCCGATGGTGGTGAGGTGGTCGTGTGGTCATTACACATTACATATGTTAGGAAAACAATTGTCAGCACGAATATGGTTCATTTGGATTCGTGTTCGGTAACATGAGCATTTTAGTTAAAATTGCAAGAAGTCGGTATATTATATGTACTGTATGTCTATATGTATGTATTGTATGTATTGTATGAATGTATTGTATGTAGTATGTATGTAGCATGTATGTAGTATGTATGTAGCATGTATGTTGTATGTATGATGTATGTATGTAGTATGTATGTTGTATGTATGTAGTATGTATGTTGTATGTAGTATGTATATAGTATGTATGTTCTAGTATGTATGTAGTATGTATGTGGCATGTTGTATGTATGATGTATGTATGTAGTATGTTGTATGCATGTAGTATATAGTACAGTATGTAGTATGTATGTTTGTGTTTTTTGGGGGGTTTTTACATTCAACACATTAGCCGGATGATGGGACTACTACTGTCCCATCATTGGCTAATGTGTCAATCACTGTCATTGTAGCAGGCATAGCCTGCACACAGTAATAATAATAATATAATAATAATAATGTTTATTTATATAGTGCCAACATATTCAGCAGCGCTTTACAGTTTAACAGCTTCAAACACAACAGTCATAGGTAACAATGTAAACAATACAGTAATTAAAGCAACGTGAGAGCTCACAATCTACAATGAGGTGGGGGAGATACAAAGTACAGGTGTGTATTTACAATGATGTATTTACAATGATGGTCCAGCCATCTTCAGGGGGTGGGGGATAGATGGAGATAGTGAATGGGCTACACACAAACATAAAATGACTGATTAGGGAACATGATAGGCCGCTCTGAACAAATGTGTTTTCAGGGAGCGCCTAAAACTATGCAAATTGTGGATGGTCCTAATATCTTGGGGTTGAGAATTCCAGAGGATTGGTGCAGCACGGGAGAAGTCTTGGAGTCGGGAGTGGGAGGTACGGATTAGTGCAGAGGTTAGTCGAAAGTCATTTGCAGAGCGCAGAGGTTGGTTAGGCCGATAGACAGAAATGAGGGAGGAGATGTAAGGCGGTGCCGCACTGTGGAGAGCTTTGTGGGTGAGAACAAGTACTTTGAATTGTATCCTGTAATGAATGGGCAGCCAGTGTAATGACTGGCGAAGAGCGGAGTCGTTTGAGTAACGATTAGCTAGATAGACAAATCTGGCTGCTGCATTAAGTATAGTCTGGAGAGGGGAAAGTCGAGTGAGGGGGAGGCCAATTAATAGGGCGTTACAGTAGTCCAGGAGGGAGTGGATCAGGGCGACAGTGAGGGTTTTTGTTGTTTCTATAGTGAGAAAAGGGTGGATTCTAGAGATGTTCTTTAGGTGTAAGCGGCATGAGCGGGCTAGAGATTGTATATGGGATGTGAAGGAGAGATCGGAGTCAAACAGACACAAAGACCCCCGAGAGGCCCGCACAGACCCCCGGCAGGCCCGCACAGACCCCCGAGAGGCCCATAGAGATCCCCGGCAGGCCTGCACAGACCCCCGAGAGGCCCGTAGAGATCCCCGGCAGGCCCGCACAGACCCCCGAGAGGCCAGTACAGATCCCCCACGGTCCCGCACAGACCCCGCCCGCACACACAGACACACAGTCTCCCCTCACGCACTGCCCACACTCTTCCCCCCCTCCCGAACTGGATGTGCAAAGGAAAGAAAGGGTTTATTTCCATTCTGATATTTGTGTCCCATTGACTTGCATTGGTTTCCGGTATCGGAATCGGTGGTATCCGATATTTTTTGGGTATCGGCCAATACAATCCGATCCGATATTTCCCGATATCGGAAGGTATCGCTCAACACTACTATCAGCAGATTAAAGATGTACTTAAACAGATTGCTGATGACTTTGAAGAAAAAAGCTGTGTATGGTGTGAAGCAGAAGGACTGTTAAGACAAATGAATCAGCTTGAAATTAGTATTACCACCAGCTTCTGGAATGATATCCTGCAAAGAACAGATACAATCTACAGTAAAAATCTACAACACGCAAAACTCGATCTAAACACTGCTGTGGCGTCATTAACCAGCTTAAAAAATTATGTCACATCAAAGCGTGACTCCTTCAAAATTTATGAGAAACAAGGCGAAGAGCTGTCTGGTTCAACTGAGTATGTTCAGACGATAACTCTGACTACACGACCCCGTCAGACCTTCTGACACTCTATATCCGTCTGCCTTCGTCTCTGTCCTCTGATAGAATGCTCTCTAACTTCCTCTCCAGCCAGAATATAAAAGGGAAGTTCCACATAATCCGGGTCCAGAGCTCCCCCTTCTGGCCTGAAGTATGAGCAAGTTGTGTGTATGTGATTACCTGGTGAAAGGGATCTTTCATCGCTTCTATGCATAACCACACTCTCTCCGTGGGGAAAGCAATGCCACTGTGACGACCAGCACCCTGGGGCGTCACACAAGCTGGTGTAAAAAATGTGTTAAACGACCAACAGAAATTGCTTATGCCACTTACACTGCTGCTGCTTATTTTTTGGTGATGACACCTTGATATTTCCGGGATTGGATGTCTACAACTGCGGTGTGAGATGCCCGCCAGGGCCGTGGGGTACTTGGTACCGGGTCCGGTACTTAAAGGGGATGTCACGGTGGCAGTGACCCAGTCAGTGGCCCTGGGCGCCCAAGTAAAAAGGATAGTCTTTAAACGGGTTTTAATAAAGTTTGTGTTCATGACGCCACCTGTGGTATTCGGTCAGTGATGACCGACGCTGCTTAAAGTGGCCCACTGGGGTGATGTTATGGCAGCAATGATGGTATTACTTCCCACAGGTGAAGCTGGGTCCCCCGGGCTCATAGTGTAGTAAGGACAGTGGGTGGTGTAAAAAGAAACGGAGGACACAGGGTTGCAGTCTCTACCTTTTTACTGAAGGTTCAGGCAGCCGCAGTCCAGGGTACCGAGTCACAGGTGGTGATGGTCCGGCCGGCTTGGAAGCGAATCTGGAATCCCCCTTACCAGGTGGAGTCGTAAGCCTTCCTTCTAGCGCTGTGGTGTAGTTTTTTGCTGCCAAAGGCCTCAAACAAAGTCCTCACGTGTTCTCTCTGTCCCCCTTTAGGTAGGACTAGGGTTGAGCGACTTTTACTTTTTCAGGATCGAGTCGGGTTTCGCAAAACCCGACTTTGTCAAAAGTCGGGTCGGGTGAAATCGGCCGATTATTGCGAAAAGTCGGGGATCCGACCGAAACATGAAACTCAATGCAAGTCAATGGAGAATCAAAGTCGGCAGTGAGTGGAGGCCAGGAATACACCAACAGAGCCCATTTTAATGCCAAAAACATCAATTCTTGTTACTTAAGCTTGTCAATCTTAATTTACCTTATAATAATAGTAAGCCATTGAAAATTTGGGGGTCATTGGCAACAGTTGTGGGGGGAGTAGGGCTGGCTCAAGTTTTTCGTGGGCCCAGGAAACCGCGGACTACGTCACTCGTTCCCATTGCCACTGGCACAGGGCCCCTCAAAGTACGGTGTAGTGATTGATGGCGGGGGCGCCTCCCACCGGCAGAGACACTTTTGCGTACTATGAGGGGCCCTGTGACAGTGACGTCGCCCACGAGTATGCCCCCCCCCACCTGTTGAAGGAACCTGCACTTTCATCTGTACCTTCCTCTTTGTCCCCGTGTAAGGTGGTATAGTATGCGGGAAGGGGAACCAGACTTTCTGCAGGGTCAGATTCAGGCTGTGTAGAGTGCAAGGGGAATGTAGTGGTCTGGGTCAATGTACCAGCAGACTCATCTAGCAGTGGCTGGGCAATGGGCAGGAATGAGGAGGAAACACAGATATAGGCCCAAAATAAAAAAAAGTAGGCTAAAAGCTGTTAAAAATTGGTAACAGGAGTAAACAGGCGGCATTGGTTTGTTCAGTGGAGGAGAACAACAATCAACGGCAGACACCGTTACTAGGCCCAACCAAACAAGTAGGCCAAATGCAGTTTCATATTCTAAATATAGGCCGAAAACCTGAAGATTGAAGCTCAGCTTTGTGTAGTAGAGGAAAACAAGAGGCAGCAGCAGACAACGATACTAGGCCCAAACCAAGAACTAGGCCAAATGTAGTTTCATATTGTGTTGTTAAAGGCCGAAAGCCTGAAGCTTCAAGCTCAGCTTTGTTTAGTAGAGGAAAACAAGAGGCGGCAGCAGACAATGTTACTAGGCCCAACCCAACAAGTAGGCCAAATGCAGTTTAATATAAAAAATATTTAAACGAAAGCCTGAAGATTGAAGTGCAAGAAAAATAAACCAGGAGAACACCAAGGAGCGGCAGACACCGTTAGTAGGCCCCAACCCAACAAGTAGGCCAAATGCAGTTTAATATTTGAAACGGGACAACAGTTGAAGTTCAGCTTTGTTCAGTGAAGGAAAAAAAAGAAGCAGCGGCAGACACCGTTATTACGCCCAAATAATAAAGACAGTGGTAGTAGGCGCAAAGTATTAAATGGAGGCCAGGGCCCCTGTATATTTTAACAATCATCTATCATTTCAAATAATTCGTATTGGCAGTGCCATTTAAGGTTTTAACCGCACAGACTACACAGTGGTGGAGCTGGGAGAGGTAGTATTGCAAGTGGTAGAGCACTGTTCAAGCTGGGGGGGGAACACTCTCTCGTGGGCGGCGGTTCTGGCACAGGGCCCCTCATATTACGACGGTGTAATATGAGTTGTGGTTCAGTGTCTCCAACCCAAAAATGAGGAAGTCTGGTGGAAGAGGCCGTGGGCGGGGGTTGCCAGCTGGTACTGATAGTGCTGGTGGTGCTGCATCTCGTGGTAATGGCAAAAGCACAGTAGCATCTAAGGCTGGAGGTGTTCAGCCTGCGTCATCGTCTGGCTACACAAGGCCTCGAAGGCTCCCTTACCTGGGAGTAGGAAAACAGCTTTTAAAGCCGGAGAAGCAGGAAAAAGTGTTGTCTTTCCTTGCTGACTCACCCTCTAGCTCTTTCGCCTCCTCTTCCCAAAGTTCTAAATGTAAGAGCAGCCAGTCGTCAGTGGATGCTCCCGGTCAGGAAAAAGACGTTTCCTTGTGTCCTTCTCCCAAACCAAAAGTGAAGGATGCATCAGGCAACACTACAGGTTACTCCATGGAGCTCTTTACACATACCGTGCCTGGGCTAGAAAGGGAAATTGTACACTGCCAATTACAAGAAGAATCGGACATGGAGTGCACTGATGCACAGCCACAGCTAGACTGTGATGCTGTTCCATTGACTCTGATCACTACATTGCCCTCGCAGTTTACTGAGCCAGAATGTGACCCTGATGAGACTATGGTGGCCTGTCCCGAACGCTATAGCACCTTACACGGTGACACTGAGGAAGGTGCACATGACATTGAGGAGGAGGTGATAGATGACCTAGTTGTTGACCCAGATTGGCAGCCATTGGGGGAAGAGGGTGCCGCTGCCACTAGCTCAGAAGTGGAGGAGGATGATCCGCAGCAGCCATCTACATTGCAACAGCTGTCATCTGGCAGGCCCGTATCAGGCCAAAAATGTTTGCGAAAAACAAAAACAGTTTTAGGAGAGCGTGGCCATGCGGTGAAAGTAGCACAGCGTGCAATGCCTGAAAAGGTGTTCGATAGTAGGAAGAGTGTAGTGTGCAATTTTTTAACCAAGATCAGAATGATCAGTCAAAAGTTATATGTAAGAAATGCTCAAAGACCTTTAGCAGAGAGAAGAATCTTCAAAATTTAAATACAACTTGCATGCTTAGACATTTAACCAGCATGCACTTGCAAGCCTGGACTAACTACCAAATGTCCCGTACCGCTGGTGCACCTGCTCGGAATGAAGGTAGTCAGCAATGCTACATTGCTTCCCTCACTGTAAGCCCACCGGTTAGGACACCACCAGCAGCAAATGTGGAGTTATCGTCGTAAGGCCAAAGCAGTCAGGGAATCACAAGGTTATTGGTAGGAAAGACTGTATGTAGGCCAACAACAAGAATACCATAACAAACTCTCTCTCAATCCACCATGTCTACCACCACCACCGCTAGTTCCACCATATGCAGCTCTCCAGTCCAGCTCACCCTACAAGAGACTCTCGTTAGGAAAAGAAAGTACTCATCCTCACATCCGCGTACACAGGGTTTGAACGCCCACATTGCTTTACTAATCTCATTACAGATGATGCCCTACCGTTTGTTTGAAAGCGAAGCTTTCAAAGACCTGATGGCCCACGCAGTACCACGCTATGATCTACCCAGTCGCCACTTCTTTGCGAGAAAAGCCATCCCAGCCCTCCACCAGCATGTCAAAGACCGCATTGTCCATGCCTTGAGGCAATCAGTCAGTGGAAAGGTGCACCTCACAACAGATGCATGGACCAGTAGGCATGGCCAGGGACGTTACGTGTCCATCACGGCACACTGGGTTAATGTGTAGGATGCAGGGTCCACAGGGGGCAGCCATACTGGGACAGTTCAGCCTATCCCACAGTCTAAGGAAACAGTTGGCATAAGGCGTTTGCCACTCCTCCTCCTCCTCCTCCAGAAGCGAAAGCTCGTGCACAGAGCGCAGTCGCCCTACCACTCCATCCGCAGCTGCCAGTGTTGCACACAAGGTGTCCCATTATCGAACAGCTAGTGGTAAGCATCAGCAGGCTGTGTTTCAAACGAAGTGTTTGGGCGACAACAGACACACCGCGGAAGTACTGGCCGAGTACTTGCAGCAAGAAACTCAGTCATGGCTGGGCACTGTACATCTTGAGGCAGGCAAGGTATTCAGTGATAATGGGAGGAATTTTATGGCTGCCATAGCCCTTTCAGAACTTAAACACATACCTTGCCTAGCTAACACCTTTAACCTGGTGGTGCAGGGCTTCCTCAAAAATTATCCAAAGTTACCAGCCCTGCTCCTGAGGGTGTGAAGACTCTGCTCGCACATCTGCCGGATGCCCATACACTTGTTAGAGCAGAATCCATTTTATTTTGCTTGCCTCCATTTTGTATAAGTGTTACCTAAGGTCAGCAAAATAAAACATAATTCACTATTCTTCATTGTGCTGTTATCGCTGATTCCTAAGAACTAATTGTAGCAGGCAATGTCCTTGGTAGAATAACGAATAATGTACTGTGTAAAAATGTGTTTGCGAAATCATAGGGAGTCAAGGGAGTAATACACTCCGACGCTTAGCCAATACATGGGGAATCCGCCTCCAACACAATAATGCATAAAAGTGTGTGTAAGCTTAAATAAACTAGAGATATTTCAGATACAGCCCTGGCGTACTGTGTCTTGTATCTCTGGTGCCGTGACGTCATCTCTACAGTGGACTCATCAGAGAGTAGGTCGAGACCTGCGACAACAATTCTGGCTGCCCGAACAGGGACCTGAGTGCTTCATCTGAGACCCGGCCGACTCCAGTAATGGACCAGGGGACTTCCCGGGACTGGTGGCATCACACAGCGCTGGGGTGAGAATACTGATTATATTCTGCCTACGTCATTCCACTTGTGGACGGGTTTTCCCCTGCTTCTAGTCGACCAGGACCAGGTAAGATCACGGGCTTTGCCCGGCTCAGGTACCCTTGAACCCAGATGTTAACCCTCAATGTGTGGTTACTGATGACTCCACTGTTAGACTAAAATGATTGACCCCATGATCTTTGTATGGTGTGCTTGTGGAGTGTTTGTTGTTTGTCTGTTCATGTACCTGTGTTATCAATCTTGGAAGCAAGCTAATACAGTAACCTGTGAGCACAGTAAACCTATAGTTTAGGTTTAGGACTAAGGCAGGAGGACATAGCCTTCTCTAGGTGAGGAGGAAAGGTCCGTCTGATAAGTTTTCAGCCTGCATGTTTAGGGCTAACGCAGGATGACATAGCCTTCTCTGGGTGAGGAGGAAAGGTCTGTCTGATAGTTTTCAGCCTGCATGTATCGTAGGATGACATAGCCTTCTCTAGGTGAGGAGGAAAGGTCCGTCTGATAAGTTTTCAGCCTGCACATATACTAGCAATAGAATTGGGAACTAAGTACAGGGTTTCATAGTGCTAGAGAATTAGTCCAGAGTCCAGTATACTAGCAATAGAATTGGGAACTAAGTACAGGGTTCCATAGTGCTAGAGAATTAGTCCAGAGAATAGTGCAGAAGGGAAGGAATCCCAGAAGCAGGTTAGTGTGCTCTTGAAGACAGGAGGCTTCCACCCCTCAGGGGAATTAGATTCAGGTAAATGGCATGACTTCATGAAAACCCACACGGTGCAACTGACAGTGGACCTCCGACTTACCATGTTGCTAGTAGGTATCAGCCATGGTCTCCCACAGAACAGATGTCTTTGACTGCCCAGCTGCCAGACATTAACCAATGACCTATGACTTTTGCCAGACAGTGTGGGGTGATACAGCACACTTACCAGGCAACCAGACAGGACGTGTAACAGTTAATGCGTTCAGCCCTGGGGGAAGCACCTCCCACCCCCGACTGTACAGTACAGGTGAGCCTGCCAGGAGGAACTACAGCTGACTTTCAGGTTGATACAGGAGCTGACAACTCAGTTATCACGCTTTCAGACTGTCCATTACCCTTCCGTGACACCACCGACTTAGTCATGGCCACACCTTTCAAAGCGCCGACCCAGACCTTGGGAATGACGGAAACCATTCCCCTCTCCATTTGTGGGAAGACCATTCTGACTTAGTTAATGGTAGCCCCCAGGGGACAATGTAATTTGCTAGGTGCTGACGTTTTGCGGAAACTACAGGCGGTTATTACTTGCCATGATGACGGAACAGTGACTATGACCCCTCAACTTAAACCCAGTACCCTCTACAAGATTATGGCCCTGGATGCAGCTGCAAGTACTGCAGAAAGTGATCCATTCACTGCACCTGCCTTGGATCAACTTCCCACTGATCTGTGGGCAAAAGGCAAAACTGATGTGGGAAAACTAAAAGTTCCTCCCATAATAGTCAAATTGAAACCAGGGGTAGAACCACCCCTATTGCGTCAGTACCCCTTGAGTGCTGCTCAGGAGGCTGCAATAGACGCACAGTTACAAAAATTGCTGGAATCAGGGGTTGTTGTGCCTACACAGTCCGTTTGCAACACTCCCCTGTATCCAGTAAAGGAGAGGGTTAGACCTTGGGAGCCGGTGAATTATAGAATGGTCCATGACCTCAGAGCAGTCAAATGCCGCACAGAACTGCTTGCTCCCTTGGTTCCTAACCCACACACCTTGTTGGCACACATACCTGTTAACAGTACTTGTTTTTCAGTGATTGACTTAGCAAATGCCTTTTTCAGTGTTCTATTGCACCTAGTTTGTCAGTATCACAAGGCTGGCATGTTAAAGGAGCAGTTCTCATTCAGTATGTTGATGACCTATTGCTGTGTGCTCCTTCTCGTTCTCTTTGTAAAATGGCCACAATCTCTTTACTCTTTTTCCTCCATGAACAGGGGTGTAAGGTATCCAAACAAAAATTACAGTTTTGCTTAAGTACTGTTGTGTTTCTAGGACATTGTCTCTCTCCAGGGAAAAAGCACCTCACCCCTGAGTGAAAACAGGCTATCATGGACATGCAGCCCCACGGAATTTGCAATGCCTCCGTGTGTTTCTAGGACTAACTTCCTACTGTCGTCCATGGATTCGTTCTGCCTCCATCTTAATGCAACCTCTATATGACCATATGCAACCTGTCCCCTTCTGTCTTACACCAGAGGCACTTGACTGTTTTTACTCTCTGAAATTGTGCATTGTTTCTTCTCCAACTTTGGGCATCCCCAATTATGCCCTTTCCTTTTAACCTTTTTCTTCATGAAAATGCAGGACATGCTACGGGTGTGCTGACTCAGCTTCATGGAGACATCGACCTGTTGCTTATTACAGCGGCCGCCTGGATAAAGTGGAAAGAGAAAGCCCCTCCTGTGTTCGGCCTGTGTTTTCTGTCCAGCTGTTGCTACACAAGTCTTCAGAGATTATTTTGGATCACCCACTGACGGTCCATACCCCACATGATGTACATAGTATCCTTAACCAAGTACAACCTGGCCACATGTCCATGGCCAGACAGCTGCGACTTCAGTGTGCTATTCTCATGTCTACTAATGTGACTTTGAAAAGGTGCACTGTCCTAAACCCCGCTACTCTTCTCCCAGTTCCCATGGATCCAAATGGGGGAGGGGTAGGTGACATGGAAAAGGACACTTTTTCTTTCTAGAACTCTTTTTCTTTCTAGAATGGATCCAGAGGAACAAGATCAGGTTTCCAAACCACATGATTGTCTAGAATTGATGTCTCAGGAAACGGCTGGTCTCCCTACTGTCTCTAGTGTGCCAATACCTAATGCTGATTTTGAGCTTTTTGTAGATGGATCCCGTCACCAAGATGACCAAGGACGCTTCTGTACCAGATATGCTGTGGTCTCAGAACATGAGGTAATCAAGGCAGAGTCAATGCCAGCTCATATGTCTGCACAAGAAGCAGAGCTCAAGGCGCTCATAGAAGCGTGCAAACTAGCAGAAGGTAAGATTGTAAATATCTACACTGATTCCAGGTATGCTTTTGGCATTGCACACGATTATGGGCCTATCTGGAGAGCCAGGGCTTTCCTGACAGCAAATGGCCACCCCATTAAACATGCTGAGGCAGTCCAGCAACTTATGAATGCACTACAGCTTCCCACCCAAGCAGGCATCATAAAGGTAAAGGCACATACCAAAGGCACTGATGGACGGACAAAGGGTAACGCACTGGCAGACCAGGCTGCCAAGAAAGCAGCAAGCACTCCTGTAGCCTCTAAAGTACATCACCTAGACACCCCACCATCTCCACTTGTGTCAAAAGACATCTTAGCCCGGTTACAAGAACAGGCAAGTAAGGAGGAGAAAGATAGGTGGCAAGAGATAGGGGCTTGCTCTGATACCGTCACTGGACTATGGGGGAGGGGTGAAAAGGTCTGCCTACCACAGGTACTGTACCCAATGATGGCACAGGTTCTGCACGGGAATGTGCACCACTCGAAGACGGCCATGTGTGACACCCTACAGAAACAATGGATTGCCCCTGGGTTTTCCACCTGCGCAGAAAGGCAGGTACAGAGCTGCATGATATGTGTCACACATAATCAGGGTAGGACAGTGAAAACTCCATCCAAACACACTCCCTGGCCCCTTTACCCATTCCAGAGACTGCAGATTGATTATATTCAGTTGTCTAGGGTAGGGACGTATGAGTATGTGTTGGTCTGCATGGATTTATTTTCAGGTTGGCCAGAAGCCTACCCAGTTGCCAAAGCTACGGCTAAGACAACGGCGAAGAAACTGATGGCTGCGATCATATGCAGGTATGGAGTTCCTGAAGTCATTGAAAGCGATCGGGGTTCCCATTTTACTGGAGAGATCATGTCAGAGGTAATGGCAGCACTGGGGGTAAGTCAAGCATTGCATACTCCATCCACAGAGTAGTGGAAGAGTGGAGAGACTAAATGGAACTCTCAAGCTTAAAATCCAGAAGGCAATGACAGAGACTGGTAAACCATGGACAGAATGCCTCCCTCTAGCTTTGTTTTCAGTAAGATATACCCCAAACAGGAAGACAGGACTGTCACCGTATGAGATTCTGTTTGGCAGGGGCCCCAATCTTGGATGTTTCTTTTCACAACAGTTGCAGCTCAAGTACCAGAACTTGACTAGCTATGTGCAGACCTTACATGGACACCTTGCCAAAGTGCATTTAACTGTCTTCAGTTCTCTTCCAGACCCAGACAAGGTTCCTGGACACCAACTCTTGGAGCCAGGAGACTGGGTAGTGATAAAGCGGCACGTCCGGAAGAGCCTGGATCCAAGATTTGACGGACTATACCAAGTGCTTCTGACCACAGCCACAGCTGTCAATCTATCCCTGTGTCACCTGAGGAGCTGCTTGCCTGGACTGATTGTTCTGACACACTTTCCAACAATGCCACGAACAATGTTCAGTTGTGGAACACTACTGTCGGACAGCTGGTGGTCAGATACTTTCTCTTTCCTAAACCTAGCCAATTGGTTTAAGGGGATCGGGGGCTGGGTAGCTGGGATTTTACAAAGCTTATTGCATATAGTTGTGATTGTCCTTATTGCATATATAGTGTTCAAAATAGTTTTTAAGTGTATCTCTGTATGTGCAGGGAGATCTGTGTTTTGTTTAAAGCAACACTATTGTTTTGCAGTAGAAAGAAATATTGGAAGTTGAAGTTGGAAGTTGAAGGTGAAATATGGTGCCTAGTAGTAGAAGGAAACTTGTAAGTGATTGATGGTTATCAGTGTGATTGAAAGATTGGTAAAAGATTTACCTGCTTCAAGTTGAGTGGTTGATATATAGCAAATTGAAGATCAACAGAGGAAGTGAATTCTGATTGTTTTTGTTACGTTGAAAAAAAGGAAAGTTGTCTATTACTATGACAAAAAACTGGATGTTTTGTGGTGCAAGAAGGAACTGAGAAAGTGACTGAGATTAATGTGTTGGGAAAGCAAACAGTTAAAAATTTGGGACAGAGGGTCTCCCTGCTAGATAATCAGTTTCCGTAGAAGAATACGACTTTGAATTTGTTTGATGAAGGTTTTGTAGAAATTAATTAAGTCTGAGAACTGCTGTATTCCGTTTCTGTGTGAAATTTGTAAAATACCTGATGGAGGGGGCTCGTAGCTGCGTTCCAGTTTTCTCTGTATTCTCTGTCTTTGGTGTAGTACGCGCTGGGAAATTCTGCACTCACACAGCTGATGATGATATATACTAACAAATCCTACAGCCAGGAAACAGTACAGCTTATTCAGAATAGTGAATAAAATGGGGGAATGTTAGAGCAGAATCCATTTTATTTTGCTTGCCTCCATTTTGTATAAGTGTTACCTAAGGTCAGCAAAATAAAACATAATTCACTATTCTTCATTGTGCTGTTATCGCTGATTCCTAAGAACTAATTGTAGCAGGCAATGTCCTTGGTAGAATAACGAATAATGTACTGTGTAAAAATGTGTTTGCGAAATCATAGGGAGTCAAGGGAGTAATACACTCCGACGCTTAGCCAATACATGGGGAATCCGCCTCCAACACAATAATGCATAAAAGTGTGTGTAAGCTTAAATAAACTAGAGATATTTCAGATACAGCCCTGGCGTACTGTGTCTTGTCTCTCCGGTGCCGTGACGTCGTCTCTACAGTGGACTCATCAGAGAGTAGGTCGAGACCTGCGACAACACACTCCAGCCATATGCTGAACCATCAGCGAATCTTCCCCGGCACCGCCTAATAATCGACGTTGCAACAAGGTGGAACTCCACACTGCACATGATTCAGAGGCTGTGCGAACAGAGGCGTGCTGTTATAAATTTGTGGGAGGATACACGGGAAGGCACTTGGATGGCAGACATGGAGTTGTCTGGTGTGCAGTGGTCGACGCCATCATAAGCATTAACATCCCACTTATGCGTCTGCTGATGCAAAGTTTGACGCACATTAAGGAGCAGGCGCCTGCAGCCGAGGAGGAGGGAAGCCTTGATGACAGTCAGCCATTGTCTGCTCAGGGAACTGTCCAGGACGAATTGGCGGACGAAGAGGATGAGGAGGAGGATGATGGGGATGAATATATATGGGAGGAGGATGATTCTCAGGTGGCAATAGAAACTGGTGGCATTGCAAGGTCTGGTACAGGTTTATTGCGGGACACTTGTGATATTGATTTGCAAGAAAGTGGTCCTCAACCCAGCAGAAACAGTTAATTGACACCTGGAACATTGGCCCACATGGCTGAGTATGTCTTGAGTATCCTAAAAAGGGACCCCCGCATTGTTAAAATGATGACAGATGACGACAACCGGTTGGCCTGCCTCCTGGATACAAGATATAAAGGAAAACTGCAAAATATCATGCCACATGAGAACCTAGGTCAAATATTGGCTACCAAACAAGCAACTCTTGTAGACCGTTTGGTTCAGGCATTCCCAGCACACAGCGCCGGTGATGGTTCTCACACGAGCTGCAGGGGGCAACATGGCAGAGGTGCTAGAGGTGCAGAAATCCGAAGTGGCGTTGGACAGAGGGGTTTTATGACCAGGTTGTGGAATGATTTCGCAATGACCGCTGACACGACAGGGACAGCTGCATCGATTCAAACTGACAGGAGACAGCATTTGTCCAGCACGGTTACAAACTACTTTTCCGCCCTTATCGATGTTCTCCCTCACAGGTCATTCCCCTTTGATTACTGGGCATCTAAACTAGATACCTGGCCTGAATTGCCAGAATATGGATTCCAGGACCTCGATTGCCCTGCTGTCAGTGTGCTTTCAGAAAGAGTGTTCAGTGCTGCTGGTTCAATACTGACCAAAAAAAGGACGTGTCTGGCTACCAAAAATGTTGATGATCTAACCTTCATTTAAATTAACCAATCATGGATTTCACATTCTTTTGCCCCACCTTCCCCTGCTGACACGTAGCTTGCCTGAAAGATGACTTGCTTTTGGGGGGAGACACTGAACCCCAACTCTGGCCCTGTGGTATAACACAACACTATGAACGTGGCAGAACGTGGCTGTAATTATTATAAAAAAAAAATAAAATACTGCTATAAAACGCTCCCTAGTCCCTACAATGATCTCAGGACAAGTCTGGCAGCAATAAAAAAGACTTCAGAACAAAAAAGTTTGGACAAATAAACAAGACAGGTAACTCTGCAGAAAGGAGCAACAGGATTTTTGCTTTGAAAAAAGCAGTTGGTTTGCACAGCACCGTACACACAGCTATGCAGCTGCTGCACTAAAATACGACCTCCACTGTCCCTGCACAAAAAGGTGGTGTGGGACAGTGAAAATCGCTCCAGCACAAGCGGTTTGGGGGTTTATATTTCCCCCCTAACTCTGTCCCTGCTTCTGACTAACTGCAGCAAACTCTCCCTATGCTCAGATCGGCAGAAGATGGCGGTCGGCGTGCACGCCCCTTTATAGCCCCTGTGACGCTGCAGACAGCAAGCCAATCACTGCCATGCCCTTGTCTAAGATGGTGGGGACAGAGACCTATGTCATCACGCTGGCCACACTCTGCGTCCTCCTTCATTGGATGAAAAACGGCGGTATTAGCGTCATACGACACGCGACTTTGGCGCTCTGATCGTGTACCGCATATCCGATCCCACACTAGGATCGGTTCGGGTTTCATGAAACCCGACTTTGCCTAAAGTCGGCGATTTCTGAAAATTACCGATCCGTTTCGCTCAACCCTAGGTAGGACAATACCTGTATGACAGGTAACTTGAGCCTTTTTACAGGATCTCTATCACGACCCGGGCTCTATATGTTACTGTGTCTTTAGGTGTGGGATGGACAGGTAACTTGCAATCAGCTGTCCCACTGGTTTCTGCTGTACTGCACAACCTCAGTCTTCCAGCTACCGGTTTCATGCGCTCAGTAGGGTGGCCGCTCAGTCGCAGCTAACCCCCCTAGCTCTTCTTTTTGCCTGTGCTTCGTTTCTCCTTCACGCTCTCTACAATCTGTTCTGCTTTCTTTTCTCTCTCTCTAAGAGCTGCAGCATCTCACGTGGCTGCACGGCCCCTCTGCTTCCTTCTCATCTGTTTCTCTGATGGGAACTGACTCACTTTCCCTCCAGATCAGAATATATATATATATAGGACCACCTACAAGCTGGATCAGAGGTCCCCCATTTGACCTGGAGTGTGAACATGTTGCATGCTTGTGAATGCATACTTCCAAGCATGACATCACTCTCCCTGTGAGGAAATTAATGCCACTGTAACAACCAGTTACCTGGGGTGTTAGAGATGCACACTGTGTGCCTCTCTGCTGTCTTTGGGAAATCCACTCTTAAGATTGTCTACAAGCATTTTTCAATACTCCAGCATGCGCAAATCCCTTTCCAGCGGGAGAAGCATCTGGTTAAATTTTATCTTGTACCATGAATCTAGCAGAGTGGCAACCCAGTAGTCAGCACTATTTCTAACTCTAAGAATATGGACATCATTTGAAATAAAGAACAGCAAGGAGGCGTTCATGTGTTGGGCACTTCCATGAGGTTCAATTCCATGATGTGTTGGTGATCGGGTAACAATCAAAGTTGATTCCTTCTTTCCAACCACAAACAACAGAGAGCTTTATTATTATTCTCTTCATTTCCTGATTGTTGCGCGTCCATCACCTTGTCCTCCTCTATTTGTTCCTTGGCTCCTGCACCTTCACTAACAGTTTGTCTGGTACCAGGAGCAACCCCCACCCCTGATCGCTGTAAGCCACCCTCCCATGGCACCTGCCTGTGCGACGATAGTCCAGAAATTTGAGATATTTTTATCCCTTCTGCATCCTCCTATGCTTCAACCTCTTCCACTAGGACCACCATCTCCTCAAGGAAACTATTCAAAGAGTGCTCCAGCATGTAGATGACCGGAATAGTGATGATGGCATTGTAGGCGCTAACCATCTTAGAAGCCATTTCAAAATTGCGCAGAAGGGTGCAGAGGTCCTTCATCTGTGCCCACTCCGCAAGCGTGATCTGCACCTCATCCTTACTGCATTAGCTCAGGCTATACAAAAGGACATACTGCACCAGGGCTAGTCACTGCTGCAACAGTTGCTGCAGCATGTGCAGAGTGGAATTCCACCATGTTGGAACATCGCTTAAACCAAAAGATCTCTGTAGCCATGCAAGTCGATGACCTGAAGGGTGTGATCGTCGGAAGTGAGCACACAAAGCAACTGTGCTTTCTGCAGCAGCGCATCCAGGCTGGGATTGCGGCTGAGAAATTGCTGAACCACCAGGTTTAGAATATGAGTCATGCAAGGCACATTTGTGAGCATACCCTGGCACAGAGTCGCCACCAGGTTTGCACCGTTATCGCACATGGCCTTCCCTGGCTCCAGGTTCAGTGGAGACAGCCATTGCTCTAACTCAGTTTGGATACCTGCCCACAACTCTTGAGCTGTGTGACTGCGATTTCCAAGGCATGTTAATTTGAACATTGCCAAATTGCAGTGAGCCCTGGCTGCACAGTATGGAGGTGGGGGGGATTCTATTTGCACTGTTGGAACACGTGTCTGATTAAGAGAGAGATTGAGGACACAGGTGAAGGCCCTAGAGGAGGTGGAGGAGTCAGAAGCAGAGAAGGACTGTTAGATACAGAGGTTTGCCCTGCAAACTTTGGGGGTTCAAAGAATTGTGGAGCAGCTCCTTGACCACCTGCCCCCACAGCCACCAGAGATACCCAGGGCACAGTCAGTGAGATGTAACGCCCCTGCCCATGCTTGCTCGTCCAAGTGTTAGTGGTGAATGCACCCTAGCAGACATAGATTTTTTCAGGGAATGGGTGATGTTGTCTGCAACATGCTGGTGTAGCGAAGGCACAGCTTTTTTTAGAGATGTATTGGTGAGAGGGCAACTGGTACTGGGGGACTGCGATGGCCATCAACTTTCTGGAACTGTCTGTATCCACCAGGCAGAAAGGCTGCATTTCCATGGCCAATAGATTGGAGATAGTGGAGTTCAAGCTCTTAACTTTTGCATGTGTAGGAAGAAACATTCTTTTACCTGACCACAACTGTGGGACCGAGGGCTGGCTGCTGTGCTGAGAGAGGGTGGAATACGGAGAACAAGACAAGCTGCTGGACTGTGAGTGAGGTGCAGGCAGAGACGTTATGGTGGATTGAGAAAGATGTGTTGTGCTAGGTGACACAAAAACAGTACCTATGTCCACTTCCATAAAAGCTGACAGACTCGCATTCACCCTGACAGTAGGAGGTACATAAGTAGAGTTTCCATGGCCGGAGACCTGTGTGAGAAGACTTAACACAGTGATAGAGCAAGAAGAAGCCGCAGATGTGGTTGATGGGATTGTGTTGTGAAATTGGATTTTGGGCTCCCCCGGTGGCCACTGGTGGAATTGAACTGGTGTGCATCATCCTCTCTGTTCACCTGTTTCCATCAGGATGTGGGAGTCGCTATTTAGCCTTGCTCCTCTGTCACTTCCATGCCGGTCATCATTGTAATCAGAAGCCTTTCTGTGCATGTTCCTGCTGCTAGACAACTCCCAGCTAAGTTGGACTTTAGTCCTTGTTTGTTTTTGCATTTTGTTCCAGTTCACAGCTGTAGTTTCGTTTCTGTGTCTGGAAAGCTCTTGTGATCTGAAATTGCCACTCTTATGTTATGAGTTAATACTAGAGTCTTAAAGTAATTTCAGGATGGTGTTTTGATAGGGTTTTCAGCTGACCATGAAAGTGCCCTTTCTGTCTTCCTGCTATCTAGTAAGCGGACCTCAATTTTGCTAAACCTATTTTCATACTACGTTTGTCATTTCATCTAAAATCACCGCCAATATTTGTGGGGGCCTCTGTCTGCCTTTCGGGGAAATTTCTCTAGAGGTGAGCCAGGACTATATTTTCCTCTGCCAGGATTAGTTAGTCCTCCGGCCGGCGCTGGGCGTCTAGGGATAAAACGCAGGCTACGCTACCTGGCTACTGTTAGTTGTGCGGCAGGTTTAGTTCATGGTCAGTTTAGTTTCCATCCTTCCAAGAGCTAGTTCTTATGTTTGCTGGGCTATGTTCTCTTGCCATTGAGAACCATAACAGTTTGACCGGCCACAAAGGGTTAAATTAATTGACAGAGAAAGGAGAGAAAAGAGAAGTCTGCTGAAGATTTTTTTTTTTTTTTTTTTTCCTTCAGTTCTGAGTGTGCTTGTAATTGAATCTCTTGCAAGTCTGCCTATATTGCAGCCTTTCTCTCTCTCTCTCCTTCTAATCCTGGAATGGCTCTGTGTTCACCTGTTTAAAATGGATATTCAGAGTTTAGCTGCAGGTTTGAATAATCTCACCACGAAAGTTCAAAATTTACAAGATTTTGTTGTTCATGTTCCTATATCTGAACCTAGAATTCCTTTGCCTGAATTTTTCTCGGGGAATAGATCTTGCTTTCAAAATTTCAAAAATAATTGCAAGTTGTTTTTGTCCCTGAAATCTCGCTCTGCTGGAGATCCTGCTCAGCAGGTCAGGATTGTGATTTCCTTGCTCCGGGGCGACCCTCAGGATTGGGCTTTTGCATTGGCTCCAGGGGATCCTGCGTTGCTCAATGTGGATGCGTTTTTTCTGGCCTTGTGGTTGCTTTATGAGGAACCTCAGTTAGAACTTCAGGCGGAAAAAGCCTTGATGTCCCTATCTCAGGGGCAAGACGAAGCTGAAATATACTGCCAGAAATTCCGTAAATGGGCTGTGCTTACTCAGTGGAATGAGTGCGCCCTGGCGGCGAATTTCAGAGAGGGTCTCTCTGATGCCATTAAGGATGTTATGGTGGGGTTCCCTGTGCCTGCGGGTCTGAATGAGTCCATGACAATGGCTATCCAGATCGATAGGCGTCTGCGGGAGCGCAAACCTGTGCACCATTTGGCGGTGTCTACTGAGAAGACGCCAGAGAATATGCAATGTGATAGAATTCTGTCCAGAAGTGAACGGCAGAATTTTAGACGAAAAAATGGGTTGTGCTTCTATTGCGGTGATTCAACTCATGTTATATCAGCATGCTCTAAGCGTACTAAGAAGCTTGATAAGTCTGTTTCAATTGGCACTTTACAGTCTAAGTTTATTCTATCTGTGACCCTGATTTGTTCTTTATCATCTATTACCGCGGATGCCTAGGTCGACTCTGGCGCCGCTTTGAGTCTTATGGATTGGTCCTTTGCCAAACGCTGTGGGTATGATTTGGAGCCTCTTGAAACTCCTATACCCCTGAAGGGGATTGACTCCACCCCATTGGCTAGCAATAAACCACAATACTGGACACAAGTAACTATGCGGATTAATCCGGATCACCAGGAGATTATTCGCTTTCTTGTGCTGTATAACCTACATGATGTGTTGGTGCTTGGATTGCCATGGCTGCAATCTCATAACCCAGTCCTTGACTGGAAAGCTATGTCTGTGTTAAGCTGGGGATGTAAGGGGACGCATGGGGACGTACCTGTGGTTTCCATTTCATCATCTATTCCCTCTGAGATTCCTGAATTCTTGACTGAATATCGTGACGTTTTTGAAGAACCTAAGCTTGGTTCATTACCTCCGCACCGGGAGTGTGATTGTGCCATAGATTTGATTCCGGGTAGTAAATACCCTAAGGGTCGTTTATTTAATCTGTCTGTGCCTGAACATGCTGCTATGCGAGAATATATAAAGGAGTCCTTGGAAAAGGGACATATTCGTCCTTCGTCATCTCCCTTAGGAGCCGGTTTTTTCTTTGTGGCTAAGAAAGATGGCTCTTTGAGGCCGTGCATTGATTATCGGCTTTTGAATAAAATCACGGTTAAATATCAATATCCGTTGCCACTGCTGACTGATTTGTTTGCTCGCATAAAGGGGGCCAAGTGGTTCTCTAAGATAGATCTCCGTGGGGCGTATAATTTGGTGCGAATTAAGCAGGGGGATGAGTGGAAAACCGCATTTAATACGCCCGAGGGCCACTTTGAGTATTTGGTGATGCCTTTTGGTCTTTCAAATGCCCCTTCAGTCTTTCAGTCCTTTATGCATGACATTTTCCGTGATTATTTGGATAAATTTATGATTGTGTATCTGGATGATATTTTGATTTTTTCGGATGACTGGGACTCTCATGTCCAGCAGGTCAGGAGGGTTTTTCAGGTTTTGCGGTCTAATTCCTTGTGTGTGAAGGGTTCTAAGTGCGTTTTTGGGGTTCAAAAGATTTCCTTTTTGGGATATATTTTTTCCCCCTCTTCCATCGAGATGGATCCTGTCAAGGTTCAGGCTATTTGTGATTGGACGCAACCCTCTTCTCTTAAGAGTCTTCAGAAATTTTTGGGCTTTGCTAACTTTTATCGTCGATTTATTGCTGGTTTTTCTGATGTTGTTAAACCATTGACTGATTTGACTAAGAAGGGTGCTGATGTTGCTGATTGGTCCCCTGCTGCTGTGGAGGCCTTTCGGGAGCTTAAGCGCCGCTTTTCTTCCGCCCCTGTGTTGCGTCAGCCTGATGTTGCTCTTCCTTTTCAGGTTGAGGTCGACGCTTCTGAAATCGGAGCTGGGGCGGTTTTGTCGCAGAGAAGTTCCGATTGCTCCGTGATGAGACCTTGTGCTTTTTTCTCGCGTAAATTTTCGCCCGCCGAGCGGAATTATGATGTTGGGAATCGGGAGCTTTTGGCCATGAAGTGGGCTTTTGAGGAGTGGCGTCATTGGCTTGAGGGGGCTAGACATCAGGTGGTGGTATTGACTGACCACAAAAATCTAATTTATCTTGAGTCCGCCAGACGCCTGAATCCTAGACAGGCGCGCTGGTCGTTGTTTTTCTCTCGGTTTAATTTTGTGGTGTCCTACCTGCCGGGTTCTAAGAATGTTAAGGAGGATGCCCTTTCTAGGAGTTTTGAGCCTGACTCCCCTGGTAATTCTGAACCTACAGGTATCCTTAAGGATGGAGTGATATTATCTGCCGTTTCTCCAGACCTGCGGCGGGCCTTGCAGGAGTTTCAGGCGGATAGACCTGATCGTTGCCCACCTGGTAGACTGTTTGTTCCTGATGATTGGACCAGTAAAGTCATTTCTGAGGTTCATTCTTCTGCGTTGGCAGGTCATCCTGGAATCTTTGGTACCAGGGATTTGGTGGCAAGGTCCTTCTGGTGGCCTTCCCTGTCTCGAGATGTGCGAGGCTTCGTGCAGTCTTGTGACGTTTGTGCTCGGGCCAAGCCTTGTTGTTCTCGGGCTAGTGGATTGTTGTTGCCCTTGCCTATCCCGAAGAGGCCCTGGACGCACATCTCGATGGATTTTATTTCGGATCTTCCTGTTTCTCAGAAGATGTCTGTCATCTGGGTGGTGTGTGATCGTTTCTCTAAGATGGTCCATTTGGTTCCCCTGCCTAAGTTGCCTTCTTCTTCCGAGTTGGTTCCTCTGTTTTTTCAAAATGTGGTCCGTTTGCATGGTATTCCGGAGAATATCGTTTCTGACAGAGGTACCCAATTCGTGTCTAGATTTTGGCGAGCATTCTGTGCTAGGATGGGCATAGATTTGTCTTTCTCGTCTGCCTTCCATCCTCAGACTAATGGCCAGACCGAGCGGACGAATCAGACCTTGGAGACATATTTGAGGTGTTTTGTGTCTGCAGATCAGGATGATTGGGTTGCTTTTTTGCCTTTAGCGGAGTTTGCCCTCAATAATCGGGCCAGCTCTGCCACCTTGGTGTCTCCCTTTTTCTGTAATTCGGGGTTTCATCCTCGATTTTCTTCTGGTCAGGTGGAATCTTCGGATTGTCCTGGAGTGGATGCTGTGGTGGAGAGGTTGCATCAGATTTGGGGGCAGGTAGTGGACAATTTGAAGTTGTCCCAGGAGAAGACTCAGCTTTTTGCCAACCGCCGGCGTCGGGTTGGTCCTCGGCTTTGTGTTGGGGACTTGGTGTGGTTGTCTTCTCGTTTTGTCCCTATGAGGGTTTCTTCTCCCAAGTTTAAGCCTCGGTTCATCGGCCCGTACAAGATATTGGAGATTCTTAACCCTGTGTCCTTCCGTTTGGACCTCCCTGCATCTTTTTCTATTCATAATGTTTTTCATCGGTCATTGTTGCGCAGGTATGAGGTACCGGTTGTGCCTTCCGTTGAGCCTCCTGCTCCGGTGTTGGTTGAGGGCGAGTTGGAGTACGTTGTGGAAAAAATCTTGGACTCCCGTGTTTCCAGACGGAAACTCCAGTATCTGGTCAAATGGAAGGGATACGGTCAGGAGGATAATTCTTGGGTGACTGCCTCTGATGTTCATGCCTCCGATTTGGTCCGTGCCTTTCATAGGGCTCATCCTGATCGCCCTGGTGGTTCTGGTGAGGGTTCGGTGCCCCCTCCTTGAGGGGGGGGTACTGTTGTGAAATTGGATTTTGGGCTCCCCCGGTGGCCACTGGTGGAATTGAACTGGTGTGCATCATCCTCTCTGTTCACCTGTTTCCATCAGGATGTGGGAGTCGCTATTTAGCCTTGCTCCTCTGTCACTTCCATGCCGGTCATCATTGTAATCAGAAGCCTTTCTGTGCATGTTCCTGCTGCTAGACAACTCCCAGCTAAGTTGGACTTTAGTCCTTGTTTGTTTTTGCATTTTGTTCCAGTTCACAGCTGTAGTTTCGTTTCTGTGTCTGGAAAGCTCTTGTGATCTGAAATTGCCACTCTTATGTTATGAGTTAATACTAGAGTCTTAAAGTAATTTCAGGATGGTGTTTTGATAGGGTTTTCAGCTGACCATGAAAGTGCCCTTTCTGTCTTCCTGCTATCTAGTAAGCGGACCTCAATTTTGCTAAACCTATTTTCATACTACGTTTGTCATTTCATCTAAAATCACCGCCAATATTTGTGGGGGCCTCTGTCTGCCTTTCGGGGAAATTTCTCTAGAGGTGAGCCAGGACTATATTTTCCTCTGCCAGGATTAGTTAGTCCTCCGGCTGGCGCTGGGCGTCTAGGGATAAAACGCAGGCTACGCTACCCGGCTACTGTTAGTTGTGCGGCAGGTTTAGTTCATGGTCAGTTTAGTTTCCATCCTTCCAAGAGCTAGTTCTTATGTTTGCTGGGCTATGTTCTCTTGCCATTGAGAACCATAACAGGATTGCTGGTGGTGGGCGATGCCTGCTAGTCGGCATTTTAGCGCAGTAAGATTCCCACAGTGAGACATGTTGATCATGCATGTGCCGGATCATGCATGTAGTTGTCAAATTAATGAGATTTTTGCCTTTACTGAGATTATTTTTGCAAAAGTAGCAGATGATGTGAGTTGGGTCATATTTTGCTGTCTCCAAAAAGGCTTAGGCTATGCATCCCTTGCTGTCCCTGCAAACTGCACGCTCATGACCGGTGCTGGCCACAGCCAAGTTGGGGCTGAGGATGCAGTGCTTGTCGTGGTTGCATCACTTCTGCGTCTGTATGGGAAGCCACAGCGTAATCTCCTCATCTTCAACCTCCTCTACTGAGCTATTTAGCTGTATACCTCTGGATTCACACCAAGTGAGATTGGCAACCTCATCGTCATCCTCTCTGTTGCCACACTCCTCACCCTGAGAGTCATGCTCCTCCTCTTCCTGCCCTGACACCACAGTACAGTCCACGTGTGCCTCCGGTATCTGAGTCTCATCAGGATCACCTCCACACCTGGTGGTTAACGTCTGGTGATGAGAGTCTGGATTCTGCTCAGACCCTACTTCGTCTGGCCCCAGATCCAACATGCAAAAAAATATTGGGAGTCGGTGCAGATGCTTTCCTCCTCTGGATTCTGTGACTCTTCAGAGCAGACCTCTGATGCCCATGGAATAGAATATGTGAAACAGCTCTGCAGAATGGCCCACCTGAAGTTCCCCACAGTCAGTTGGGCAGTGATGGGGGAAACAAGAGTTATTGGTGTGCTACCTCTGTGGAATGTACTGGGTGTGATGTTGAGGAGGAGAGGCCACTTGATGCAGCGCTTGCCATCCACTGGAGTACATGCTCTTGTTGAGCCTCATATACAAGCCGTACCGCTGTATGTCTGCTAAAGAAAGGGAGTGGAGTAGCCTGTCCCATGACACATGTTGTCAGTGGTCAGTAGATAAGACGAGCTGGTATTTGTTCAGTTGAGCTGTTATTAACATTAACACCTACCCCACGTACATGCCGAACATCAAGCCTATTCACCCTTCCACCACAACTTCTCTTTTTCGAACTCATGTTGGATGTAACCTTTCCCTCTTGTAACCTGCTGTTTCACAACCTTAGATCCACAGCTGTCAGTCACCTGTCACTAAATGAACAATCACTATTTATTTTCTTACATGGTGTGCCTAAACAACACTGTTATACCGAACAATTTTTAAAGGGAACCTGTCCCCCCCAGGCGTTTATAACTAAAAGAGGTAACTTGTGCAGCACTAATGCCGCATTCTGACAAGGTGGCTCTTTTAGTTCGGGTCCCTGCAAACGCTGCAATAATCGCTTTTATAATTTGTCCCGCATACCTTGAAATAGACCTGTGGGCATGTCTTTTCCCCTGGACAGATACGCCTCCCAGCCGTCATTCAGGGCCTCTGGGCGCCGGGCGCCGCCTCCTCTTCCTTCATTAGCGTCCCCGGTGCCTGGGCTGTAAGTTCGAAGGGCAGCGCAACAGCGCATGCCTGAAAAAAACTTACACCGCAGGCGCCAGGGACGCTAATGAAGGAAGAGGAGGCGGCGCCTAGAGGCCCTGATTGACGGCTGGGAGGCGTATCTGTCCAGGGGAAAAGACATGCCCACAGGTCTATTTCAAGGTATGAGGCACAAATTATAAAAGCGAATATTGCAGTGTTTGCAGGGACCCGAACTAAAAGAGCCACCTTGTCAGAATGCATCATTAGTGCTGCACAAGCTGGCTCTTTTAGTTACAAACGCCTGGGGGGTGACAGGTTCCCTTTAAGTGGAGGAGATCTGGCCTTCTGATTTGTCACTGTTAGTGTTGAGCATTCCGATACCGCAAGTATCGGGTATCGGCCGATATTTGCTGTATCGGAATTCCGATACCGAGATCCGATACTTTTGTGGTATCGGGTATCGGTATCGAAACAACATTAATGTGTAAAAGAAAGAATTAAAATAAAAAATATTGCTATACTCACCTCTCTGACGCAGCCTGGACTTCACCGAGGGAACCGGCAGCGTTGTTTGCTTAAAATGCGCGCTTTTCCTTCCTTCCGTGAAGTCCCGGCTTCTGATTGGTCGCGTGCCGCCCATGTGGCCGCGACGCGACCAATCACAGCAAGCCGTGACGTAATTTTCAGGTCCTTCTAGGCATTCAGTATTTTAAAATTACGTTCCGGCTTTGTGATTGGTCGCGCCGCGGTCACATGGGCGACGTGACCAATCACAAGCCGTGACGTCACGGGAGGCAGGAGACGCGCGCATTTTAAAATGCGCGCGTGTCCAGCCTCCCGTGACGTCACGGCTTGTGATTGGTCGCGTCGCCCATGTGGCCGCGACGCAACCAATCACAGCAAGCCGTGACGTAATTTCAGGTCCTGCAGGATTTTAAAATTACGTTCTGGCTTGTGATTGGTCGCGTCGCGGTCACATGGGCGACGCGACCAATCACAAGCCGTGACGTCACGGGAGGCTGGACACGCGCGCATTTTAAAATGCGCGCGTCTCCTGCCTCCCGTGACGTCACGGCTTGTGATTGGTCGCGTCGCCCATGTGACCGCGACGCGACCAATCACAAAGCCGGAACGTAATTTTAAAATACTGAATGCCTAGAAGGACCTGAAAATTACGTCACGGCTTGCTGTGATTGGTCGCGTCGCGGCCACATGGGCGGCACGCGACCAATCAGAAGCCGTGACGTCACGGAAGGAAGGAAAAACACGCATTTTAAGCAAACAACGCTGCCGGTTCCCTCGGTGAGGTCCAGGCTGCGTCGGTGAGGTGAGTATAGCAATATTTTTTATTTTAATTCTTTATTTTACACATTAATATGGTTCCCAGGGCCTGAAGGAGAGTTTCCTCTCCTTCAGACCCTGGGAACCATCAGGAATACCGTCCGATACTTGAGTCCCATTGACTTGTATTGGTATCGGGTATCGGTATCGGATTAGATCCGATACTTTGCTGGTATCGGCTGATACTTTCCGATACCGATACTTTCAAGTATCGGACGGTATCGCTCAACACTAGTCACTGTAACACAGTTTTTTATCACATAGGATTTGGATTAGCAAATTGGGCCTCCTGGCTGAGCTTAAATATTAGGCCTAACAATTTTTAAGAGGAAATGTGTCTCTTAGGTGCTGGAAGCTTTATTTCACACAGGACAGGATCCTATCTCACTATATGACAACAGGAGCAGCAGCAACAGCAATCAGGAGAAGTCTCTCTGCGCTGTTACACTGAGAAAATGGCGCCTGCAGAACACCATGTCCGCTTTATATATTGAGAGGGACATGTGATTTCGGGAAACAATGACAGAAGCCTTTGTGTCTGGACGTTGTGGATGGTTTCTGAGCCCTGATTCTTTGCCAAAAGTGCACACAATAAGTGAATAAAGCAAACAAAATAAGTACACTGCACCGCTCCTCTGACCTCTCCCAACGCTTTCCCCTCATAAAACACCCCCTCCCCCGCTGATCATACAGAAGTAAAGAACTATCACTTCTGCATCCTCCTCTGCTTCCTCCTTTCTCACCACCTTCTCACGCAGGCTATTCAAAGTCTGCTCCAGCATGTAGATGACCGGAATAGCTATGCTGATGACAGCAACGGCAGCGCTAACCATCTTAGTAGCCATTTCCAAACTCTTGGTGAAGGGTCCAGGGGTCCTTACTAGTGTTGAGTGATACCTTCCGATATCGGAAAGTATCGGCCGATACCGTCAAAGTATCGGATCTAATCCGATACCGATACCCGATCCCAATGCAAGTCAATGGGACGAAAATATCGGAATTAAAATAAACCCTTTCTTTCCTTGTAGGTTAATTCTACATGAAGGAAAACAACTAAGAATAATGTAGGATGTATTGGGGGACGTGGCGGAGACATTAAAGGCACAGAGGTTTAGCCCAAACAAATAGAATAGCAGGTTTTTTTGGTTTTTTTTATGACGTTCGGCGTTAGAAAGATTTTGACTATTTTTTTTTATTTTGTCAGATATTGATGTTTCACTACTTCCACGTCCTTCACCTTCTTTTTTACTTCTCCCACACTTTCTTCTTCATTATCCTCATCATCAGCTTCTTTGACATCAACTATCTTCACCTTATTCATCTTCTTCTACCTCTAATTTTTTTTTTTTACATTGTTCATATTCTTTTTATTTAACTATTATCTTTTTCATATTCAACTTCTTCATCATATTCTTATTTGTGACAGGCATTCCCGTAGTTGTTATCTATAAAAGTTTGAAGATTACACCTTCCGTTCTGCCTGTCACAAAAGAGGTACATTTGTCCGCGTTCAGTTTGGCCTGCAGCATCAGGCTTTATCCAGGGGCACCACGAGGAGGAACGGACTCACCCCCATACACTGCTTAGTCTTCTTCTGCTTATAATTTAGATAATATCTTTTGCTCTGATATTTAGTGTTATGCTTAATGTTCTTCTGCTCTTTGTTCTGCAGCCTCTTGTTCTTCTGCTTCTCGGTCTCCCATGTCGTCGTCGTCTCCAGGGTCGTCGTCTCCGGGGTCGTCGTCATCGGGGTCGTCGTCATCAGGGTCGTCTTCAGGGTCATCGTCTCCAGGGTCGTCGTCATCTCGGTGGTTGTCGTCTCTGGTGTCGTCATCATCTTAGGGGTGGTCTTCCGGGTCATCGTCTTTAGGGTCTTGAACTTGGAAATGTAGCAGAAGGTACAAGAAGGCTGAGAAAATGCCGAGAAACAGCTGATGGATCTGGAACTCGGATGGCTACCCGAAGGTCCAAGAGCCAATGGAACTACCGTGGACCAGCTGACGTTACTGGAACCCGGTTACTAAGCAGGAGGTACCCGTGCCTGAAAGCACTACCAAGGACCACCTGACGTTGGTGGAACTCGGATACCCAGAGGGAGGCACCTAAGCCAAAGGCTCTGCCCGGAACCAGCTGACGGTACTGGAACCAGGATGGGGAGCAGAAGGTACAAGAGCAAAAGACACTGCCGAGAACCAGCTGACGGTACTGGAACCCGGATGGGTAGCCGAAGGTCCAAGAGCCAATGGAACTACCGAGGACCAGCTGACGTTACTGGAACCCGGTTACTAAGCAGGAGGTACCCGTGCCTGAAAGCACTACCAAGGACCACCTGACGTTGGTGGAACTCGGATACCCAGAGGGAGGCACCTAAGCCAAAGGCTCTGCCCGGAACCAGCTGACGGTACTGGAACCAGGATGGGGACCTATTCAAGCTTGTCTTCCTAGAGCCCCAACTGGCGGTGTTAGAGCCCAGGGTCAGCAGAAGGAGGAGCAGGGGGAGGGGAGTGTAGGCCGAAGCCTGCACTGGCGGCAGCTTTGGGTCTGTTGTGCCTGCGTGGCGGTCGCAGGACACGTTGCCGGCTACACAGCAGGGGAACAGCTGGCGGTGCTGAACCCCACTGACACATTGGCGAGGTGTTTGGCTCTGTGCAGCCAGCACTTCCGGACAGCAACTAGCGTTGTTGGAGCCCGGGCTCTGCCGGTGGAGCAGAGTGTAGGCCGAAGCCTAATTGAACCGATTTCAAAGGTAACCTTTAACCCCCCCTCAGGGGTTACAAACTAGAAGAGCCACAGCTTATGCAGCAGTAGTGCCGCACAAGTCAAAGGTTGCTCTTTTAATTTTTCTCCTTGCACACGCCGAATGAAACACGTATAACATTTAGCCCTTTATACAGTCAAACTGTGTTGGAGGCGTGAGTTCCCTTCGTAATGAGACGCAGCACAGATGTCAAGAATCCCACCTTGGTGCTGGGTGCAGCCTCCTGAGCGTTGTTATTTGCTGTACAGGAGTCTGCGCTGTCGTGTTATCCCTTGGCCTAGCGCTGTTAGCGCTGCCCATCTTCTGACATCATTTAATGTCGGCCGTTGCGGTTCGCGATGACCATGAATCCCAGCCCCGCAGTGTCTTAACATTGTTAAAACACTGCGGGTCTGGGATTCATGGCCTGGCGCAGTACATATGTTCGCCTCTCGCACTCGGGTCCTTACACCCGCTTCAGACTGTGCGGCGTCAGCTGATCCCTTATCGCATGCCACGGCCATGAAGCCGCACAGTCTGAAGAAGGCGGAAGGAGATGAGTGACAACAGGCGAAGATATGCACTGCTCATGCCCATCAATCACACCCTCGCAGTCCAAATAAATAAGACACAGAGGGGCGTTGTGTGGGTCAGGGCGGCCGCAGAGGCGCAGGCAGCCAAACAATGATGCCAGAAGACGGGCAGCGCTACCAAGGGGGTTGCAGCGTGTCATTACAAAGGAAAGTCACACCTCCGGGACGGTTAAATGGTCACACAGAGGACACATTTTAGACGTGTTTTCAGTTCCACATGTGCGAGGAGAATACGTTTATGAGCCACCTTGCACACATGCAGCATTACTGCTGTACAAGGTGGCTGGAAAACACACAAACACCTGGGGGTGGGGCGACAGGATCCCTTCAATTTCAGTTCTTGTGTCTGCGTGGCTTTTGCAGGACACGATGCCGGCTACACAGCAGGGGAACAGCTGGCGGTGCTGAACCCCACTGACACATTGGCTGGTGTTTTTCTCTGTGCAGCTAGCAGTACCGGGCACCAACTGGCGGTGTTAGAGCCCAGGGTCAGCAGTAGGAGGAGGAGCAGGAGGAGGAGCAGGGGGAGGGGAGTGTAGGCCGAAGCCTGCACTGGCGGCAGCTTTGGGTCTGTTGTGCCTGCGTGGCTGTTGCAGGACACGTTGCCGGGTGCACAGCAGGGGAACAGCTGGCGGTGCTGAACCCCACTGACACTTTGGCTGGTGTTTTCCTCTGTGCAGCTAGCAGTACCGGGCCCCAACTGGCGGTGTTGGAGCCCGGGCTCTGCAGGGGGAGCAGAGTGTAGGCCGAAGCCTAATTGAACCAATTTCAAAGGTAACCTTTAACCCCCCCTCAGGTGTTACAAAGTAGAAGAGCCACAGCTTATGCAGCAGTAGTGCCGCACAAGTCAAAGGTTGCTCTTTTAATTTTTCTCCTTGCACACTCTGAATGAAACACGTATAACATTTAGCCCTTTATACAGTCTAACTGTGTTGGAGGTGCGAGTTCCCTTCGTAATGAGACGCAGCACAGATGTCAAGAATCCCACCTTGGTGCTGGGTGCAGCCTCCTGAGCGTTGTTATTTGCTGTACAGGAGTCTGCGCTGTCGTGTTATCCCCTGGCCTAGCGCTGTTAGCGCTGCCCATCTTCTGACATCATGTAATGTCGGCCGGTGCGGTTCGAGATGACCATGAATCCCAGCCCCGCAGTGTCTTAACATTGTTAAAACACTGCGGGTCTGGGATTCATGGCCTGGCACAGTACATATGTTCGCCTCTCGCACTCGGGTCCTTACACCCGCTTCAGACTGTGCGGCGTCAGCTGATCCCTTATCGCATGCCACGGCCATGAAGCCGCACAGTCTGAAGAAGGCGGAAGGAGATGAGTGACAACAGGCGAAGATATGCACTGCTCATGCCCATCAATCACACCCTCGCAGTCCAAATAAATAAGACACCGAGGGGCGTTGTGTGGGTCAGGGCGGCCGCAGAGGCGCAGGCAGCCAAACAATGATGCCAGAAGACGGGCAGCGCTACCAAGGGGGTTGCAGCGTGTCATTACAAAGGAAAGTCACACCTCCGGGATGGTTAAATGGTCACACAGAGGACACATTTTAGACGTGTTTTCAGTTCCACATGTGCGAGGAGAATACGTTTATGAGCCAACTTGCACACATGCAGCATTACTGCTGTACAAGGTGGCTGTAAAACATAGAAACACCTGGGGGAGGGGGGACAGGTTCCCTTCAATTTCAGTTCTTGTGTCTGCGTGGCTGTCGCAGGACACGTTGCCGGCTACACAGCAGGGGAACAGCTGGCGGTGCTGGACCCCACTGACACATTGGCTGGTGTTTTTCTCTGTGCAGCTAGCAGTACCGGGCACCAACTGGCGGTGTTAGAGCCCAGGGTCAGCAGGAGGAGGAGGAGCAGGAGGAGGAGCAGGGGGAGGGGAGTGTAGGCCGAAGCCTGCACTGGCGGCAGCTTTGGGTCTGTTGTGCCTGTGTGGCGGTCGCAGGACACGTTGCCGGCTACACAGCAGGGGAACAGCTGGCGGTGCTGAACCCCACTGACACATTGGCGATGTGTTTGGCTCTGTGCAGCCAGCACTTCCGGACAGCAACTAGCGGTGTTGGAGCCCAGGGCTCTGCCGGTGGAGCAGAGTGTAGGCCGAAGCCTAATTGAACCGATTTCAAAGGTAACCTTTAACCCCCCCTCAGGGGTTACAAACTAGAAGAGCCACAGCTTATGCAGCAGTAGTGCCGCACAAGTCAAAGGTTGCTCTTTTAATTTTTCTCCTTGCACACGCCGAATGAAACACGTATAACATTTAGCCCTTTATACAGTCAAACTGTGTTGGAGGCGTGAGTTCCCTTCGTAATGAGACGCAGCACACCTGGCAAAAATGCCACCTTGGTGCTTGGCGCGGCCTCCTGAGCATCGTTATTTGCTGCACAGGAGTCTGCGCTGTCGTGTTATCCCTTGGCCTAGCGCTGTTAGCGCTGCCCATCTTCTGACATCATTTAATGTCGGCCGTTGCGGTTCGCGATGACCATGAATCCCAGCCCCGCAGTGTCTTAACATTGTTAAAACACTGCGGGGCTGGGATTCATGGCCTGGCGCAGTACATATGTTCGCCTCTCACACTCGGGTCCTTACACCCGCTTCAGACTGTGCGGCGTCAGCTGATCCCTTATCGCATGCCACGGCCATGAAGCCGCACAGTCTGAAGAAGGCGGAAGGAGATGAGTGACAACAGGCCAAGATATGCACTGCTCATGCCCATCAATCACACCCTCGCAGTCCAAATAAATAAGACACCGAGGGGCGTTGTGTGGGTCAGGGCGGCCGCAGAGGCGCAGGCAGCCAAACAATGATGCCAGAAGACGGGCAGCGCTACCAAGGGGGTTGCAGCGTGTCATTACAAAGGAAAGTCACACCACCGGGACGGTTAAATGGTCACACAGAGGACACATTTCAGACGTGTTTTCAGTTCCACATGTGCGAGGAGAATACGTTTATGAGCCACCTTGCACACATGCAGCATTACCGCTGTACGAGGTGGCTGTAAAACGTACAAACGCCTGGGGGAGGGGGGACAGGTTCCCTTCAATTTCAGTTCTTGTGTCTGCGTGGCTTTTGCAGGACACGATGCCGGCTACACAGCAGGGGAACAGCTGGCGGTGCTGGACCCCACTGGCACATTGGCTGGTGTTTTTCTCTGTGCAGCTAGCAGTACCGGGCCCCAACTGGCGGTGTTAGAGCCCAGGGTCAGCAGGAGGAGGAGATGGAGCAGAGTGTAGGCCGAAGCCTGCACTGGCGGCAGCTTTGGGTCTGTTGTGCCTGCGTGGCTGATGCAGGACACGTTGCCGGCTGCACAGCAGGGGAACAGCTGGCGGTGCTGAACCCCACTGACACATAGGCTGGTGTTTTCCTCTGTGCAGCTAGCAGTACCGGGCCCCAACTGGCGGTGTTGGAGCCCGGGCTCTGCAGGGGGAGCAGAGTGTAGGCCGAAGCCTAATTGAACCAATTTCAAAGGTAACCTTTAACCCCCCCTCAGGTGTTAAAAACTAGAAGAGCCACAGCTTATGCAGCAGTAAGGCTGCACAAGTCAAAGGTTGCTCTTTTAATTTTGCTCCTTGCACACGCTGAAAGGAACACGTATAACATTTAGGCCCTTACACAGTCAAACTGATTTTGAGGCGTGAGTTCCCTTCGTAAAGAGACGCAGTACAGCTGGCAAAAATGCCACCTTGGTGCTTGGCGCGGCCTCCTGAGCATCGTTATTTGTTGCACTGGAGTCTGCGCTGTCGTGTTATCCCTTGGCCTTGCGCTGTTAGCGCTGCCCATCCTCTGACATCATGTAATGTCGGCCGTTGCGGTTTGCGATGACCATGAATCCCAGCCCCGCAGTGTCTTAACATTGTTAAAACACTGCGGGGCTGGGATTCATGGCCTGGCGCAGCACATATGTTCGCCTCTCGCTTGGGTTCTTACACCTGCTTCAGACTATGCGGCGTCAGCTGATCCCTTATCGCATGCCACGGCCATGAAGACGCACAGTCCGAAGAAGGCGGAAGGAGATGAGGGACAGGCGAAGAAATGCACCGATCATGCCCATCAATCACACCCTCGCAGTCCCAATAAATAAGACACCGAGGGGCGTTGTGTGGGGCAAGGCGGTCGCAGAGGCGCAGCCAGCCAAACAATGATGCCAGAAGACGGGCAGCGCTACCAAGGGGGTTGCAGCGTGTCATTACAAAGGAAAATCACACCTGAGGGACGTTTTAATGGTCGCAGAGGACTCATTTTAGACGTGTTCAGTTCAACATGGGCAAGGAGAATAAGTTTCTGAGCCACCTTGCACACATGCAGCATTACTGTCGTACAAGGTGGCTGTAAAACGTAGAAACACCTGGGGGAGGGGGGACAGGTTTCCTTCAATTCCAGTTCTTGTGTCTGCGTGGCTGTCGCAGGACACGTTGCCGGCTACACAGCAGGGGAACAGCTGGCGGTGCTGAACCCCACTGACACATTGTCTGGTGTTTTTCTCTGTGCAGCTAGCACATCTGGGCCCCAACTGGCGGTGTTAGAGCCCAGGGTCAGCAGGAGGAGGAGAGGGAGCAGAGTGTAGGCCGAAGCCTGCACTGGAGCAAGTTGAAAGGGAACCTTTAACCCCCCCCCCCCCCAGGCGTTTGTAGCTGAAAGAGCCATCGTGTACAGCAGTAATGCTGGAAAAGGTAAACTTAGCTCTTTTAATTATGGTCCTTGCACATGCTGAACCTAACACTTATGAAAAGTGTCCCCTCCTACCGTGATACCGTCCGGTAGGTGGAACTTTCCTTTGTGATGTGACGCAGCACAGCCGTCATTCTTACCCCCTTGGCGCCGTGTGCCGCCTCCTCAGCGTTGTTTGCATCAGTCCCGGAGCCTGCGCTGTTAGGTTAGCCCTTGGCCATGCACACATTTTGCGCTGCCCGTCTTCTGACATCATTTGGTGTCAGGCTGGCTGCGCCTGTGCGGCCGCGCTGGCCGAGATCCCGCCTCGTACTGTCTTCTGATTTCATCCCACTGGGGGCCTGAGATCCATGGACATGCGCAGTGCATATCTGAACCTCCACCTCTCACTCATCTCCCTATGGCTTCTTCAGACTGTGCGGTGTCACGGCCGTGGCATGCTATTAGGGACCAGCTGACACCGCACAGTTTGAAGAAGCCGTAGGGAGATGAGTGAGAGGTGGAGGTTCAGATATGCACTGCGCATGTCCATGGATCTCAGGCCCCCAGTGGGATGAAATCAGAAGACAGTACGAGGCGGGATCTCGGCCAGCGCGGCCGCACAGGCGCAGCCAGCCTGACACCAAATGATGTCAGAAGACGGGCAGCGCAAAATGTGTGCATGGCCAAGGGCTAACCTAACAGCGCAGGCTCCGGGACTGATGCAAACAACGCTGAGGAGGCGGCGCACGGCGCCAAGGGGTTAAGAATGACGGCTGTGCTGCGTCACATCACAAAGGAAAGTTCCACCTACCGGACGGTATCACGGTAGGAGGGGACACTTTTCATAAGTGTTAGGTTCAGCATGTGCAAGGAGCACCACGAAAAGGGGCACTTTTTCCCTTTGCATCATTACTGCTGCACAAGGTGGCTCCTTCAGTAACAAACGCCTGGGGGGGGGGGGGACAGGTTCCCTTAAATTTAACTTGTTGTGCCTGCGTGGCGGTCGCAGTACACGTTGCCGTATACACAGCAGGGGAACAGCTGACGTTACTGAACCCCACTAACACATTGGCGAGGTGTTTTGCTCTGTGCGGACAGCACTTCTGGACAGCAACTAGCGGTGTTGGAGCCCAGGGACAGGTGGAGGAGGAGGAGGTGGAGGAGATAGGAGGGATTGCCACACACACAGCAGGGGAACAGCTGACGTTACTGAACCCCAATAACAGAGGAGGGACTGTCGGGACTGTGCGTACAGCACTACCAGGCAACAACTAGCGGTGTTGGAGCCCAGGGACAGGTGGAGGAGGAGGAGGTGGAGGAGGTAGGAGGGATTGCCACACACACAGCAGGGGAACAGCTGACGTTACTGAACCCCAATAACAGAGGAGGGACTGTCGGGACTGTGCGTACAGCACTACCAGGCAACAACTAGCGGTGTTGGAGCCCAGGGACAGGTGGAGGAGGAGGAGGTGGAGGAGGTAGGAGGGATTGCCACACACACAGCAGGGGAACAGCTGACGTTACTGAACCCCAATAACAGAGGAGGGACTGTCGGGACTGTGCGTACAGCACTACCAGGCAACAACTAGCGGTGTTGGAGCCCATGGACAGGTGGAGGAGGAGGAGGTGGAGGAGGTAGGAGGGATTGCCACACACACAGCAGGGGAACAGCTGACGTTACTGAACCCCAATAACAGAGGAGGGACTGTCGGGACTGTGCGTACAGCACTACCAGGCAACAACTAGCGGTGTTGGAGCCCAGGGACAGGAGGAGGAGGAGGAGGTGGAGGAGGTAGGAGGAGGTAGGAGGGATTGCCACACACACAGCAGGGGAACAGCTGACGTTACTGAACCCCAATAACAGAGGAGGGACTGTCGGGACTGTGCGTACAGCACTACCAGGCAACAACTAGCGGTGTTGGAGCCCAGGGACAGGTGGAGGAGGAGGAGGTGGAGGAGGTAGGAGGGATTGCCACACACACAGCAGGGGAACAGCTGACATTACTGAACCCCAATAACAGAGGAGGGACTGTCGGGACTGTGCGTACAGCACTACCAGGCAACAACTAGCGGTGTTGGAGCCCAGGGACAGGTGGAGGAGGAGGAGGTGGAGGAGGTAGGAGGGATTGCCACACACACAGCAGGGGAACAGCTGACGTTACTGAACCCCAATAACAGAGGAGGGACTGTCGGGACTGTGCGTACAGCACTACCAGGCAACAACTAGCGGTGTTGGAGCCCAGGGACAGGTGGAGGAGGAGGAGGTGGAGGAGGTAGGAGGGATTGCCACACACACAGCAGGGGAACAGCTGACGTTACTGAACCCCAATAACAGAGGAGGGACTGTCGGGACTGTGCGTACAGCACTACCAGACAACAACTAGCGGTGTTGGAGCCCAGGGACAGGTGGAGGAGGAGGAGGTGGAGGAGGTAGGAGGGATTGCCACACACACAGCAGGGGAACAGCTGACGTTACTGAACCCCAATAACAGAGGAGGGACTGTCGGGACTGTGCGTACAGCACTACCAAGCAACAACTAGCGGTGTTGAAGCCCAGGGACAGGAGGAGGAGGAGGTGGAGGAGGTAGGAGGAGGTAGGAGGGATTGCCACGCACACAGCAGGGGAACAGCTGACGTTACTGAACCCCAATAACAGAGGAGGGACTGTCGGGACTGTGCGTACAGCACTACCAGGCAACAACTAGCGGTGTTGGAGCCCAGGGACAGGTGGAGGAGGAGGAGGTGGAGGAGGTAGGAGGGATTGCCACACACACAGCAGGGGAACAGCTGACGTTACTGATCCCCAATAACAGAGGAGGGACTGTCGGGACTGTGCGTACAGCACTACCAGGCAACAACTAGCGGTGTTGGAGCCCAGGGACAGGTGGAGGAGGAGGAGGTGGAGGAGGTAGGAGGGATTGCCACACACACAGCAGGGGAACAGCTGACGTTACTGAACCCCAATAACAGAGGAGGGACTGTCGGGACTGTGCGTACAGCACTACCAGGCAACAACTAGCGGTGTTGGAGCCCAGGGACAGGTGGAGGAGGAGGAGGTGGAGGAGGTAGGAGGGATTGCCACACACACAGCAGGGGAACAGCTGACGTTACTGAACCCCAATAACAGAGGAGGGACTGTCGGGACTGTGCGTACAGCACTACCAGGCAACAACTAGCGGTGTTGGAGCCCAGGGACAGGTGGAGGAGGAGGAGGTGGAGGAGGTAGGAGGGATTGCCACACACACAGCAGGGGAACAGCTGACGTTACTGAACCCCAATAACAGAGGAGGGACTGTTGGGACTGTGCGTACAGCACTACCAGGCAACAACTAGCGGTGTTGGAGCCCAGGGACAGGAGCAGGAGGAGGAGGTGGAGGAGGTGGAGGAGGTAGGAGGGATTGCCACACACACAGCAGGGGAACAGCTGACTTTACTGAACCCCAATAACAGAGGAGGGACTGTCGGGACTGTGCGTACAGCACTACCAGGCAACAACTAGCAGTGTTGGAGCCCAGGGACAGGTGGAGGAGGAGGAGGTGGAGGAGGTAGGAGGGATTGCCACACACACAGCAGGGGAACAGCTGACGTTACTGAACCCCAATAACAGAGGAGGGACTGTCGGGACTGTGCGTACAGCACTACCAGGCAACAACTAGCGGTGTTGGAGCCCAGGGACAGGAGGAGGAGGAGGAGGTGGAGGAGGTAGGAGGAGGTAGGAGGGATTGCCACACACACAGCAGGGGAACAGCTGACGTTACTGAACCCCAATAACAGAGGAGGGACTGTCGGGACTGTGCGTACAGCACTACCAGGCAACAACTAGCGGTGTTGGAGCCCAGGGACAGGTGGAGGAGGAGGAGGTGGAGGAGGTAGGAGGGATTGCCACACACACAGCAGGGGAACAGCTGACGTTACTGAACCCCAATAACAGAGGAGGGACTGTCGGGACTGTGCGTACAGCACTACCAGGCAACAACTAGCGGTGTTGGAGCCCAGGGACAGGTGGAGGAGGAGGAGGTAGGAGGGATTGCCACACACACAGCAGGGGAACAGCTGACGTTACTGATCCCCAATAACAGAGGAGGGACTGTCGGGACTGTGCGTACAGCACTACCAGGCAACAACTAGCGGTGTTGGAGCCCAGGGACAGGTGGAGGAGGAGGAGGTGGAGGAGGTAGGAGGGATTGCCACACACACAGCAGGGGAACAGCTGACGTTACTGAACCCCAATAACAGAGGAGGGACTGTCGGGACTGTGCGTACAGCACTACCAGGCAACAACTAGCGGTGTTGGAGCCCAGGGACAGGAGGAGGAGGAGGAGGTGGAGGAGGTAGGAGGAGGTAGGAGGGATTGCCACACACACGGCAGGGGAACAGCTGACGTTACTGAACCCCAATAACAGAGGAGGGACTGTCGGGACTGTGCGTACAGCACTACCAGGCAACAACTAGCGGTGTTGGAGCCCAGGGACAGGTGGAGGAGGAGGAGGTGGAGGAGGTAGGAGGGATTGCCACACACACAGCAGGGGAACAGCTGACGTTACTTAACCCCAATAACAGAGGAGGGACTGTCGGGACTGTGCGTACAGCACTACCAGGCAACAACTAGCGGTGTTGGAGCCCAGGGACAGGAGGAGAAGCAGAGGAACACAATGTAGGCCGAAGCCTGATTGGAGAAAGTCGAAAGGGAACCTTTAACCCCCCCCCAAGGCGTTTGTAGCTGAAAGAGCCAGCTTGTGCAGCAAAAAAGATGCAAAAGGAAAAGGTGGCTCTTTTCATTATGCTCCTTGCAAACACAGAACTAAACACTTATAAAATGTGTCCCCTGATACCGTGTGACAGTCCCGGAGGTGGGACTTTCCTTCGTAATATGACGCAGCACAGCCGTCATTCCTACCCCCTTGGCGCCGTGCCCCAGCTCCTCAGCGTTGTTTTATTCCGTCCCGGAGCCTGCGCTGTTATGTTATCCCTTGGCCAGGCACACTTAGCGCTTCCCATCTTCTGACATCATTTGGTGTCAGGCTGGCTGCGCCTGTGCGGCCGCGCTGGCCGAGAGCCCGCCTCGCAGTGTCGTCTAATGTAATCCCACCGCGGGCCTGGGATCCGTGGCCATGCGCAGTGCATATCCTCGCCTCTCACTCCCCTCCCTACGGCTTCTTAAGACTGTGCGGTGTCACGGCCGTGGCATGCTATTAGGGACCAGCTGACACCGCACAGTCTGAAGAAGCCGTAGGGAGATGAGTGAGAGGTGGAGGTTCAGATATGCACTGCGCATGTCCATGGATCTCAGGCCCCCAGTGGGATGAAATCAGAAGACACTGCGAAGCGGGCTCTCGGCCAGCGCGGCCGCACAGGCGCAGCCATCCTGACACCAAATGATGTCAGAAGACGGGCAGCGCTAAGTGTGCCTGGCCAAGGGATAACATAACAGCGCAGGCTCCGGGACGGAATCAAACAACGCTGAGGAGCCGGGGCACGGCGCCAAGGGGGTAGGAATGACGGCTGTGCTGCGTCATATTACGAAGGAAAGTCCCACCTCCGGGACGGTTTTACGGTATCAGTGGACACATTTTATAAGTGTTAAGTTCTGCGTGTGCAAGGAGCTAAACAAAAATAGCTACCTTTTCCTTGTGCAGCATTACTGCTGCACAAGGTGGCTCTTTCAGTAACAAACGCCTTGGGGGGGGGGGGACAGGTTCCCTTACATTTCAGTTGTTGTGTCAGCGTGGCGGTCGCAGGACACATTGCCGGCTACACAGCTGGGGATCAGCTGACGTTACTGAAACCCAATAACACTGGGTCGTATGTTTTGACTGTGCAGACGGCACTTCTGAGCCTCAACTGGCGGTGTTGGAGCCCAGGAATTTAAGTTCAGGTGGTAGAAAGATGAACACAACAGGAGACCTGGATACTGTAGACCATACCTCCCAACTTTTGAAGATGGGAAAGAGGGACAAAGTTTGCAAAGAGCGGCAAATTTTAGGCCACGCCTCTGACCACACCCATTCATAATTAGTCACACCCATATCCATGTCCCAACCACACCCATTTAGCACTGCCGATCACACTGTTTCATATACAATAGTTATAAACAAAAAAATATGGCCACACAGTGCTCCATACTGTATAATGACCACACATGATGCCCCATACTGTATAATGGCCACACATGACGCTCCATACTGTATAATGAACACACATGACGCTCCATACTGTATAATGACCGCATTCATACTGTATAATGGCCGCACATGATGCTCCATACTGTATAATGACCGCACATGATGCTCCATACTGTATAATGACCGCACATGATGCTCCATACTGTATAATGGCCACACATGATGCTCCATACTGTATAATGGCCACACATGATGCTCCATACTGTATAATGACCGCATGCATACTGTATAATGGCCGCACATGATGCTCCATACTGTATAATGAACGCACATGATGCTCCATACTGTATAATGGCCACACATGATGCTCTATACTGTATAATGACCGCACATGCTGCTCCATACTGTATAATGGCCGCACATGATGCTCCATACTGTATAATGACCGCACATGATGCTCCATACTGTATAATGACCGCATGCATACTGTATAATGGCCGCACATGATGCTCCATACTGTATAATGAACGCACATGATGCTCCATACTGTATAATGACCGCACATGATGATCCATATTGTATAATGACCGCACATGATGCTCCATACTGTATACTGGCTGCACATGATGCTCCATACTGTATAATGACTGCACATGATGCTCCATATTGTATAATGACCGCACATGATGCTCCATACTGTATACTGGCTGCACATGATGCTCCATATTGTATAATGACCGCACATGATGCTCCATACTGTATAATGACCGCACATAATGCTCCATACTGTATAATGACCGCACATAATGCTCCATACTGTATGCTGGCTGCACATGATGCTTCATACTGTATAATGACTGCACATGATGCTGCATACTGTATAATGACTGCACATGATGCTCCTTACTGTATAATGACCGCACATGATGCTCCATACTGTATAATGACCGCACATGATGCTCCATACTGTATAATGACCGCACATGATGCGCCATACTATATAATGACCGCACATAATGCTCCATACTGTATGCTGGCTGCACATGATGCTGCATACTGTATAATGACCGCACATGATGCTCCATACTGTATAATGGCCACAGTTCTCCATACTGTATAATGACATACAGGCACGCAGCTCACACACACGCTCACACACACAGCTCACACACGCACGCAGCTCACACACATGCAGCATCACACACACAGTATCACACATACACACGCAGCATCACAAACGCAGCTCACAAACACATGCAGCTTTGACACAAATGCATCACACACGCAGCCATCACACACACACACAGCCATCACACACACATGCAGTCATCACACACACACACGCCGCCATCACACACACACACAGCCATCACACACACACGCAGTCATCACACACACACGCAGTCATCACACACACGCAGTCATCACACACACGCAGTCATCACACACACGCAGCCATCACACACACGCAGCCATCACACACACATGCAGCCATCACACACACACACGCAGCCATCACACACACACACACAGCCATCACACACACACACGCAGCCATCACATACACGCAGCCATCACACACACACCCCCAGCCATCACACACACACACACCCAGTCATCACACACACACACCCAGCCATCACACACACACACACCCAGCCATCACACACACACACACCCAGCCATCACACACACACACCCAGCCATCACACACACACCCAGCCATCACACACACACACAGCCATCACACACACCCAGCCATCACACACACACACCCAGCCATCACACACACACCCAGCCATCACACACACACACCCAGCCATCACACACACACCCAGCCATCACACACACACCCAGCCATCACACACACCCAGCCATCACACACACCAGATACCTCATACACACATGACACACACACAAATGCAGCATCACACACACACAATGACACACACATGCAGCATCAGACACACACACACATCTCACACACACACACACACACACATCACACACACACACATCACACACACACACACATCACACACACACACAATCTCCTCTGTAGTGCAGGGGCGGCTGATCTGTCCATGTGCAGCTCTTCCGTTTCTCCTGCTCACAGCTCTGCACTGTCCCGGCACCTCCCCCGTCTCTCCTTCTCTGCCGGGATAGCAGATAAGAGCAGGAGAAGCCGGAGCTCCGTGCACACACAGGAGGAAGTGAGTCGCTGACCTCTCATCTTGATCGCTGCTGGCTCTCTTCCTCAGCGTGGCAGCGCCGCACACACAGGGGGCGGGGGGGGGGCGGGGTCGGTCGGGAGGAGACCCAGCATGTATAAGAAAAAAAAAACAGCCACAAACCTAAGCTACTCAGGTGCCGCCCCCTGCATTGTCCCCGCCCCAGGCACGTAGTGCGGGACATTAGTGTCCCGCCCGGGATCCCGGGGCTGGCTGTCAAAATCAGGACAGTCCCGCGGGATCCGGGATGGTTGGGAGGTATGCTGTAGACAGTCACCTAATTATTTAATCAGGAAGAGGAGTGGCAAATTCCTGCGAGATCCAGGCCTTGTTCATTTTCAGGAAAGTAAGCCGGTCAACGTTATCGGAGGATAGTCGCATGCGACGGTCAGTTAGTACACCACCTGCAGCACTAAAGACACGTTCCGATAATACACTGGCCGCAGGGCAAGACAGCACCTCCAATGCATACTGGCTTAGCTCTGGCCATGTATCCAGCTTTGAGACCCAAAACTTGAAAGGGGAAGAGCCGTCTGGGAGTACAACAAGAGGGCAAGACATGTAGTCTGTCACCATCTGACGGAACCGTTGCCTCCTGCTGACTGGAGCCGTCTGTGATGGTGCAGACTTTTGTGGCGGGCACAGAAAACTGTGCCACAGTTGGGCCATACTGCTCTTGCCTTGGGCAGAGGCACTGCTTCTGCTCCCTCTTTGTGCAGAGCCTCCACCACTGCCTGGACGCACTGAGCTGCTTTGTAATGCACTAGCAGCACTTCTCTCACTTGGAATGGAGAAGATGATGGAATTCACCAGTGTGTCTTGGTACTCCCGCATTTTTCGCTCCCGGTTCAACGGTGTGATGAGGCTTTCTACGTTGTCCCGGTAGCGAGGATCGAGGAGGGTGAACACCCAATAATCAGACATGTTGAGAATGTGGGCGATGCGGCGGTCGTTTCTCAGGCACTGCAGCATGTAATCCACCATGTGCTGCAGACTGCCAACTGCCCAAGAAACGCTGTCCCCTGCTGGAGGCGTGATCTCTGCCCGCTCGTCATCACCCCACCCTCGCTGTACACACTGACTACTGGACAATTGTGTAACTCCCTCCTCTGGACGGATGTCTTCCTCCTCCATTGACTCCTCCTCATCCTCCTCACAAACTGTCCCCTGCCTACACGTTTGTGAGGAACCACGTGGCGCTGACTGTCCAGAAGATGATGGAAATGCTGAATCCTCATCCTCCACCTCTTCCACAAAATCATCCCTTAGCGCTTGCAGTGATTTTTCAAGCAGGCAGATAAGGGGGACAGTCATGCTGACTAGTGCATCATCTGCACTCGCCATCCGCGTGGAATAATCGAAGGGACGCAAAACCTGGCAGACGTCATTCATAGTGGCCCACTCTGTGGTTGTGAAGTCTGTACGGCGCTGACTACGACTTCTTTGCGCCTGAAGCAGCTGGTACTCCATTACAGCTTGCTGCTGCTCACACAACCGCTCCAACATATGTAACGTGGAATTCCACCTGGTAGGTAGGTCACATATGATGCGATGTTCCGGCAGGCGGTGTCGGCGCTGCAGAGCCGCAATGCGCGCTTTTGCCGTGCTGGAACGCCGCAAGTGAGCACACTCTAGGCGGACCTTGTGCAGCAGTGCATCAAGATCCGGATAGTCCCTCAGAAAACTCTGCACGACCAAATTGAGCACATGTGCCAGACATGGGATGTGAGTGAGGTTGCCGAGGCCCAGAGCTGCCACCAGATTTCGGCCATTATCACACACTACCATGCCTGGCTGGAGATTCGCTGGCACAAACCACACATCGCTCTCCTGCTTGATGGCATTCCAGAGCTCCTGCGCTGTGTGGCTTCGATTCCCCAAAGAAATTAATTTCAAGACGGCCTGTTGACGTTTGGCCACGGCTGTGCTCATGTCGGTCGTAACAGGTACACGTTCATCACGGGTCCATGTGGAGGTGGACTGTGACGGCTCCTGCAGCGATGATTCTGAGGAACTGGTGTAGGAGGAGGAGTCAATGCGTACAGAATGGATTCCTGCAATCCTTGGAGTGGGCAGGACACGTCCTGCGCCACTCGCACGGTCTGTACCCGGCTCAACGACATTAACCCAATGGGCAGTGAGGGAAAGGTATCGCCCCTGTCCATGTTGACTGGTCCACGCATCGGTGGTGAGGTGGACCTTGCTACTGACGGCATTCTGTGTTTTATGTGTCCCTCCACATGCTTGTGCAGGGCAGGGACGGCTTGCCTGCTGAAGTAAAAGCGGCTGGGCACATTGTACTGTGGGACTGCCAATGACATCAAGTCACGGAAGCTGTCAGTCTCCACCAGCCTGAATGACAGCATTTCCAGTGACAGAAGTTTGGCAATGCCTGCAGTCAGAGCCTGTGCTCGTGGGTGGTTTGACGAGAAAGGCCGCCTTTTCTCCCATGCCTGTACTACCGATGGCTGTAGACTGGGCTGGGAGTGTGTGGATGACTGGGAAAGTGGTGCTGCGGGTGGAATTACAGCGGGTCTCTGGACAACAGGGCCAGAGGTTCTTCCACGGCGATCCTGGGAGGAAGCCGAACCAGCTGCATGTGAGCTGGAGGAAGAGGCAACACGAGCTGAAGAGGTGGTAGCTGCCGCTGTTGGTTGGCCTAGCTCTTCAGTGTGTTTTTCTAACAACGCCGCGTGCCTGTTGCGCACATGTTTCCACATGTTGGAGGTATTGAGGCTGCTGACATTTCGACCTCTTTTGACTTTCTGATGACACACCTTGCATTTGACATAGCAAATGTCATCTGCAACTGTGTCAAAAAAGGCCCAGGCACTGCAAGTCTTGGGAGCGCCCTTTTTGGCTTTTGGAAGAGACATGCTCCTAACGGGTGCCAAAGCGGAGGCTGCAGGATCCGCAGTCTTCCCCCTCCCTCTCCCTCTTTGGGCCGTACGGGGAATCTCTTCCTCAGAGCTGCTCCCACCACCTTCCTGTCCCTCACGCCAAGATGGGTCAAGGACCTCATCATCTACACTACCCTCTGCCCCCAACTGCTCCTCCTGGGTAGTCTCAGCAGCAGAGCACGCACCAGTAAGTGGCACCTGAGTGTCATCATCAGCGGATGCGGCCTGCGATGTGGTGACCGGAGGCACTGGCCCACCCGCCTCTTCAGACTCAGAGAGAAAAAGCTATTGGGCATCACTGCACCCTGCCTCTTCTTCCATTTCTCCAATGCTGCTTGGCTGGCCCCCTGTTTCCGAGCCAAGAGATTCAGAGAACAGAAGTAGAGACGTGTTGTGAATTTGGATTCTGGGCTCCCCCGGTGGCTACTGGTGGAATTGAACTGGTGTCTTCATCTTCTCTGTTCACCTGTTCCCATCAAGATGTGGGAGTCGCTATATAACCTTGCTGCTTTGTTAGTTGCTTGCCGGTCAACAATGTTATCAGAAGCCTCTCTGTGCTTGTTCCTGCTCCTAGACAACTACTAGATAAGTTGGACTTTTGTCCATGTTTGTTTTTGCATTTTTGTTCCAGTTCACAGCTGTAGTTTCGTTACTGTGTCTGGAAAGCTCTTGTGAACAGGAATTGCCACTCTGGTGTTATGAGTTAATGCCAGAGTTTTAAAGTAATTTCTGGATGGTGTTTTGATAGGGTTTTTAGCTGACCATGAAAGTGTTCTTTCTGTCTTCTGCTATGTAGTAAGTGGACCTCAAATTTGCTAAACCTATTTTCATACTACGTTTTGTTATTTCATCTTAATTCACCGCCAATACATGTGGGGGGCCTCTGTCTCCTTTCGGGGTATTTCTCTAGAGGTGAGCTATGACTTGTTTTCCTCTGCTAGCATTATTTAGTCCTCCGGCTGGTGCTGGGCATCTAGAATCAACGTAGGCATGCTACCCGGCCACTGCTAGTTGTGTGTTAGGTTTAGTTCATGGTCAGCTCAGTTCCCATCTTCCAAGAGCTAGTTCCTATATATGCTGATGCTATGTTCTCTTGCCATTGAGATCATGACAGTTTGACCGGCCCACAAAGTGTTAATTGTTTGGGCTGAAGCAGGAGATAGAGAAGTGTTTAAGGGAAATTTTTTTTTTTTTTTTTCCCTTCAGAGTTTTGCTGTCTAGCCCTTAATTGCTGTCTAGCTGCTTCTTACCTCCTCTTAACCCTTGAATGGCTCTGTGTCCACCTGTTTGTAATGGATCTTCAGAGTGTAACTGCAGGTTTGAATAATCTCGCCACGAGGGTACAAAATTTGCAAGATTTTGTTTGTCATGCACCTGTATCTGAGCCGAGAATTCCTTTGCCGGAATTTTTCTCGGGGAATAGATCTGGGTTTCAGAATTTTCGAAATAATTGCAAATTATTTTTGTCCCTGAAATCTCGCTCTGCCGGAGACCCTGCACAGCAGGTCAGGATTGTTATTTCCTTGCTCCGGGGCGACCCTCAAGACTGGGCTTTTTCATTGACACCAGGGGATCCTGCGTTGCTCAATGTGGATGCGTTTTTTCTGGCCTTGGGGTTGCTTTATGACGAACCTCATTTGGAGCTTCAGGCAGAAAAAACTTTGATGTCCCTATCTCAGGGGCAAGATGAAGCGGAAATTTACTGCCAAAGATTCCGTAAATGGTCTGTGCTTACTCAGTGGAATGAGTGCGCCCTGGCGGCGACTTTCAGAGAGGGTCTCTCTGATGCCATTAAGGATGTTATGGTGGGGTTCCCTGTGCCTGCGGGTCTGAATGAGTCCATGACAATGGCTATTCAGATCGATAGGCGTTTGCGGGAGCGCAAACCAGTGCACCATCTGGCGGTGTCCACTGAGAAGTCGCCAGAGAGTATGCAGTGTGATAGAATTCTGTCCCGAAGCGAGCGGCAGAATTTTAGACGTAAAAATGGGTTGTGTTTCTATTGTGGTGATTCTACTCATGTTATATCAGCATGCTCTAAACGCACTAAAAAGCTTGGTAAATCTGTTTCCATTTGCACCTCACCGTCTAAGTTTATTCTATCTGTGACCCTGATTTGCTCTTTGTCATCTATTACCACGGACGCCTATATCGACTCTGGCGCCGCTTTGAGTCTTATGGATTGGTCCTTTGCCAAACGCTGTGGGTATGATTTAGAGCCTTTGGAGACTCCTATTCCTCTGAAGGGGATTGACTCCACCCCATTGGCTAATAATAAATCACAATACTGGACACAAGTAACTATGCGTATTAATCCGGATCACCAGGAGATTATTCGCTTTCTGGTGCTGTATAATCTACATGATGATTTGGTGCTAGGATTGCCTTGGCTGCAATCTCACAACCCAGTCCTCGACTGGAGAGCTATGTCTGTGTTGAGCTGGGGATGTAAGGGGGCTCATGGGGATGTACCTGTGGTTTCCATTTCATCATCTATTCCCTCTGAAATTCCTGAGTTCCTGTCTGACTATCGTGACGTCTTTGAAGAATCCAAGCTTGGTTCGTTACCTCCGCACCGAGAGTGCGATTGTGCCATAGATTTAATCCCGGGTAGTAAATACCCAAAGGGTCGTTTATTTAATCTGTCTGTGCCTGAACATGCTGCTATGCGAGAATATATAAAGGAGTCCTTGGAAAAGGGACATATTCGTCCATCGTCATCTCCCTTAGGAGCCGGTTTTTTCTTTGTGTCAAAAAAAGACGGCTCTTTGAGACCATGTATTGATTATCGGCTTTTGAATAAAATCACTGTTAAATATCAATACCCATTGCCGTTGCTGACTGATTTGTTTGCTCGCATAAAGGGGGCCAAGTGGTTCTCTAAGATTGACCTTCGTGGGGCGTATAATTTGGTGCGAATCAGGCAGGGGGATGAGTGGAAAACCGCATTTAATACGCCCGAGGGCCACTTTGAGTATTTAGTGATGCCTTTTGGTCTTTCAAATGCTCCGTCAGTTTTCCAGTCCTTTATGCATGATATTTTTCGCGATTATTTGGATAAATTTATGATTGTGTATCTGGATGATATTCTGATTTTTTCGGATGACTGGGACTCTCATGTCCAGCAAGTCAGGAGAGTTTTTCAGGTTTTGCGGTCTAATTCTTTGTGTGTGAAGGGTTCTAAGTGTGTTTTTGGGGTACAGAGGATTTCCTTTTTGGGATATATTTTTTCCCCCTCTTCCATTGAAATGGATCCTGTCAAGGTTCAAGCTATTTGTGATTGGACGCAGCCCTCTTCTCTTAAGAGTCTTCAGAAATTTTTGGGCTTTGCTAACTTTTATCGTCGATTTATTGCTGGTTTTTCGGATATTGCTAAGCCATTGACCGATTTGACTAAGAAGGGTGCTGATGTTGCTGATTGGTCCCCTGATGCTGTGGAGGCCTTTCGGGAGCTTAAGCGCCGTTTTTCCTCTGCCCCTGTGTTGCGTCAGCCTGATGTTGCTCTACCTTTTCAGGTTGAGGTCGACGCTTCTGAGATCGGAGCTGGGGCAGTGTTGTCGCAGAAAAGTTCTGACTGCTCCGTGATGAGGCCTTGTGCCTTCTTTTCCCGTAAATTTTCGCCCGCTGAGCGGAATTATGATGTTGGGAATCGGGAGCTTTTGGCCATGAAGTGGGCTTTTGAGGAGTGGCGCCATTGGCTTGAGGGGGCCAGACATCAGGTGGTGGTATTGACGGACCACAAAAATTTGATTTATCTTGAGACCGCCAGGCGCCTGAATCCTAGACAGGCGCGCTGGTCATTATTTTTCTCTCGGTTTAATTTTGTGGTGTCATACCTACCGGGTTCTAAGAATGTTAAGGCGGATGCCCTTTCTAGGAGTTTTGAGCCTGACTCGCCTGGTAACTCTGAGCCCACAGGTATCCTTAAGGATGGAGTGGTATTGTCAGCCGTTTCTCCAGACCTGCGGCGGGCCTTGCAGGAGTTTCAGGCGGATAGACCTGATCGTTGCCCACCTGATAAACTGTTTGTTCCTGATGATTGGACCAGTAGAGTAATCTCTGAGGTTCATTCTTCTGCGTTGGCAGGTCATCCTGGCATTTTTGGTACCAGGGATTTGGTGGCAAGGTCCTTCTGGTGGCCTTCCCTGTCACGAGATGTGCGAGGCTTTGTGCAGTCTTGTGACGTTTGTGCTCGGGCCAAGCCTTGTTGTTCTCGGGCTAGTGGATTATTGTTGCCCTTGCCTATTCCTAAGAGGCCTTGGACGCACATCTCGATGGATTTTATTTCAGATCTGCCTGTTTCTCAGAAGATGTCTGTCATCTGGGTGGTGTGTGACCGTTTCTCTAAGATGGTCCATTTGGTTCCTCTGCCCAAGTTGCCTTCTTCTTCCGAGTTGGTTCCTCTGTTTTTTCAAAATGTTGTTCGTTTGCATGGTATTCCTGAGAATATCGTTTCTGACAGAGGGACTCAATTCGTGTCTAGATTTTGGCGGGCATTCTGTGCTAGGATGGGCATAGATTTATCTTTTTCGTCCGCTTTCCATCCTCAGACGAATGGCCAGACCGAGCGGATTAATCAGACCCTGGAGACATATCTGAGGTGTTTTGTGTCTGCTGACCAGGATGATTGGGTTGCTTTTTTGCCATTGGCGGAGTTCGCTCTCAATAATCGGGCCAGCTCTGCCACTTTGGTGTCCCCGTTTTTCTGTAATTCGGGGTTTCATCCTCGATTTTCCTCTGGTCAGGTGGAATCTTCGGATTGTCCTGGAGTGGATGCTGTGGTGGAGAGATTGCATCAGATCTGGGGGCAGGTGGTGGACAATTTGAGGTTGTCCCAGGAGAAGACTCAGCTTTTTGCCAACCGCCACCGTCGTGTTGGTCCTCGGCTTTGTGTTGGGGATTTGGTGTGGTTGTCTTCTCGTTTTGTCCCTATGAGGGTCTCTTCTCCTAAGTTTAAGCCTCGGTTCATCGGCCCGTATAAGATATTGGAGATTCTTAACCCTGTTTCCTTCCGTTTGGACCTCCCTGCATCCTTTTCTATTCATAACGTTTTTCATCGGTCATTATTGCGCAGGTATGAGGTACCGGTTGTGCCTTCCGTTGAGCCTCCTGCTCCGGTGTTGGTTGAGGGTGAGTTGGAGTACGTTGTGGAGAAAATCTTAGACTCTCGTGTTTCCAGACGGAGACTCCAGTATCTGGTCAAGTGGAAGGGATACGGCCAGGAGGATAATTCTTGGGTGAATGCATCTGATGTTCATGCCTCTGATCTGGTTCGTGCCTTTCATAGGGCCCATCCTGATCGCCCTGGTGGTTCTGGTGAGGGTTCGGTGCCCCCTCCTTGAGGGGGGGGTACTGTTGTGAATTTGGATTCTGGGCTCCCCCGGTGGCTACTGGTGGAATTGAACTGGTGTCTTCATCTTCTCTGTTCACCTGTTCCCATCAAGATGTGGGAGTCGCTATATAACCTTGCTGCTTTGTTAGTTGCTTGCCGGTCAACAATGTTATCAGAAGCCTCTCTGTGCTTGTTCCTGCTCCTAGACAACTACTAGATAAGTTGGACTTTTGTCCATGTTTGTTTTTGCATTTTTGTTCCAGTTCACAGCTGTAGTTTCGTTACTGTGTCTGGAAAGCTCTTGTGAACAGGAATTGCCACTCTGGTGTTATGAGTTAATGCCAGAGTTTTAAAGTAATTTCTGGATGGTGTTTTGATAGGGTTTTTAGCTGACCATGAAAGTGTTCTTTCTGTCTTCTGCTATGTAGTAAGTGGACCTCAAATTTGCTAAACCTATTTTCATACTACGTTTTGTTATTTCATCTTAATTCACCGCCAATACATGTGGGGGGCCTCTGTCTCCTTTCGGGGTATTTCTCTAGAGGTGAGCTAGGACTTATTTTCCTCTGCTAGCATTATTTAGTCCTCCGGCTGGTGCTGGGCATCTAGAATCAACGTAGGCATGCTACCCGGCCACTGCTAGTTGTGTGTTAGGTTTAGTTCATGGTCAGCTCAGTTCCCATCTTCCAAGAGCTAGTTCCTATATATGCTGATGCTATGTTCTCTTGCCATTGAGATCATGACAGAGACGGCTCCTGTCCTGGGCTCTCTGTCTGCCTGGGCAATTTGGCAGGTGGTGAAGAGACAGATGGCTGCTCTCCAGTGCTCTGTGTCTGAGAGGATGTGGCACTAATTGAAGTTGATGCATTAGCTGCCATCCATCCGACAACGGCTTCAATTTGGTCTTCACGCAGCAGCGGTGTACGGCGCTCTGCAACAAAGCTGCGCATGAATGACTGTTCCCTTGTGAAAGTGGGTGCTGATGAGTCACCGGTGCCCGCAGCGGGCACAGAATCCCCACGTCCCCTCCCTGCTCTGCGCCCACGCCCACGCCCACGTGCCTTACTCACTGCCTTCTTCATCTTGGGTGACTGATAAAGATAAGCAGAAAAGTACTAACGGCTTTGTGTGCTTATTCCTGAACAACTCCTCCTAACAGGTATAAGAAACACTAATTTTCTAAAGTGTGGACTAGACTTTAATATGAGCTAATGTGGCCTACAGAAATGTAAAGTGGTGTCACTGGTGTGTTTGGTGAACTTTATTATTTATTTATTTTTGGGGGGCTGAACTGACAACAGAGAGAGCTGCAGTCACACGGAGACCGTGCAGACAGCCGTAAACGGCGCTGCAAGGCCCAAAAACCCTCCTCTACGTTATCCTATGTAGTGTTTTTCCACAAGTTAGCTGGAGACGGGTGGAAAGACACTAATAGGAATTTTTTGAAAAAATGTGCAGCAGCCTGCACTACTTAAAACAAAATGAAAATTGATTTTGCGGTATGACGCAGTGAACAACCCTGAGCTGGAGACAACCAGGCTATGGCTGCTCACAGACTACAGGGCGAGCTGCAGTCACACGGAGACCGTGCAGACAGCCGTAAACGGCGCTGCAAGGCCCAAAAACCCTCCTCTACGTTATCCTATGTAGTGTTTTTCCACAAATTAGCTGGAGACGGGTGGAAAGACACTAATAGGATTTTTTGTTAAAACTTAGCAGCAGACTACACTACTTGGAAAAAAAAAAAAAAAAAAGAACAGTATGAGGCAATGAACCACCCTCCCTGAACTGAATACAACCAGCTATGGATGGCCTATGTGGCTGCACTCAGACTAGAGAGTGGGCTGCACTCACACACACACACACACACAGACCTTGCAGATCGCTGTGAAAACAGCGCTACAAGGCAAAAGCAAGGTGAATAGTAGGTGAACACAGCAGTTGCTAAATTAGCCTTTGGAAAGCACAAAGAAGCAAATCGCTATCTCTAAACTGTCCCTCAGTCAGCAAACAGCGTCCTGTCACTAACTGAATTCACAGCAGAGTGATCGCAAAATGGCGCCAGCGACTTTTAAACTGCATCATGACATCATTTCAGCAGCCAATCACAGCCTTGCCAGTAGTTTCATGCCCTCCATGCTAAACAGGATGTGCCCACACTTGGAATCATTCTCATTGGCTGAATTTGTGCATTTTGAATCTGGGAACTTCCGATTCCGGTATCCGATACGCGGCAAGTATCGGAATCCCGGTATCGGAATTCCGATACCGCAAGTATCGGCCGATACCCGATACTTGCGGTATCGGAATGCTCAACACTAGTCCTTACTGTAATTTGTGCCCACTCCGTAAAACGTGATATGCACCACGTCCATACTGTGTTGGGCCAGACTACGCAAAATATCATACTTTAGCAGGGGTCATCGCTGCTGCCGGAGTCTCTGCAACATATGCAGAGTGGAATTCCACCATGTCGGCACATCGCCTATCAGCCTATTACACGGTAGCCTGAACAACCTCTGTAGTGATTCATGTCAATGACACGCAGGGTGTGGACTCCAGAAATGAGCACACAGTGATGGTGCTTTCTGCAGCAACACATACAGGCTGGGATAGCAGCGTAGAAATTGCTGTACTGCCAGGTTGAAGGCATGAGCCTTGCAAAGCACATGTGTGAGGTTGCCCCAGCGCAGGTCCACCACCTTAATTTGCACCGTTATCGCACACGGCCTTCCCTGACTCCAGGTTCAGTGGAGACAGCCATTGATCTAACTCTGCCTGTAAACCTGTCCATAGGTGACCGTGATCTACGAGGCATAATAATTGAAACACTGCCTGATTGCGGTGAGCCCTGGCAGCGCAGTACGGAGATGGTGGGGATTCTAACTGCACTGTTGGAAAGTGTGTCTCATTAACAAAGAGATTGAGGGCGCAGGTGAAGGCCCTAGAGGAGGTGGAGGAGGCAGAAGCAGTGGAGGACGTGTTAGATACAGAGGTTTGTGCTGCAGATATTGGGGATTCCAAGATTTTCTGTCAAGTGACACCTTGGTGTCTAGTGTTTTATTTCACCATCGTTTGGTGTGTTGTAGTTTAGTTCTCAATCCCCTGGTGTGCAATGGTTTAGTTCTCCAAAAGTAGGTGTTTAGTACTTTAATTCTTCCATCTTCAGGTGTGTAGTTGCTTAGTTCTCCATCCCCAAGCGACCTGCAAGCCTTGCGGATTCCAAGACTTGTGGAGCAGCCCTTTCCCTACCTGTCCCCACAACCACCAGAGTCACTCAGTCCCAGTCAGCGAGGTGTAACGCCCCTGTCTATGCTTACCCGTCCAAGTAGCAGTGATAAAATGCACCCTGGCAGACATAATTTTGTTTTTAGGGAACGGGTGAAGTTTCTCAATACATGTAGATTCACCGTACATAATGACATGCAATGGGTCAAAATCCGCAGCAAAGACTACGGAAATGTACATGCTGTGGATCGTAAACCCACATGGTAGGTGACTTTATGCAGCATTAAATAGAAGCACAGTGGACGCGTGATTTCTATAAATCCAATCCACTGTGCATGAAATGCAGCATGCAGCGTTTCGCACACAGCACAGAGACTGCTATTACACATAGCCTAAATCTCCCCCACAGACTAAATACCCAAACACAGTAAATACCGCCACAAAATCCAGTAAATATTTCTTCTTCCTCCCGTTACTTTCAATCTTCGGTATCTTCAGCTCCACAAATGAGTAGCACTTACCACCAATGTGCACCGGCGTGTGACGTCAGCAGCATGGTCACATGACTTGATCACGCTGCTGACGTCACTCTGACCCGTCGGTAAGAGCTTTCAATGGTGCCTGCATCTGAAGTGGCTCAGAGAATGGCCGACTACCAGTCTGGGGGGTGGCAAAATGCAGCTGCAAGGAGAGACACCTCAGACCATCACATTAGGCAGCCCTACTGTGCCCCCTGCCAGCTGCCCCACGCTCATATATGCCTCTGTACTGCCCTGTAGGCATGCACGCTCTGAAAGGCAAATACTGCCTGCCAGGCGGAGAACTGACCCTCATTTACACTCACCCAAGTTAGGCCAGGTTCACACAGACATATTTTCTGTCCGAGTGAGGAAGGGGAAAAAAGCAACAATCATCAGCTCATCATTGGGGATGTGCCGAACCGTGGATGCTTGGGTCCGTTGGGTTCTGACAAACTTCCTATAAATGTTCGGTTTGGGTACAGGAAAAGTACCAGAACTTTATCTCAAACCCGAACCACATTCAAGTCAATGGGGGGGCCATTAACATCGGCGGTTCCCACGTTGTGCTCTGTGTGACAGCGTAGGAAACAGCGCTCTGACTGGCGGTAAAATTACTGAAGTCACCGTTGGGAAGAGCCACTGTGTATGGTGCAATGCTATGGGCTTCCACACTGTCACTCAGATGACAGCATGTGATACAGCATGTGATCCAGCATCTGCAACCACTGGTCAGGCTTCAGTGTCATCTGCAATGTGGAGCTTGGCAGTGGAGTTTGGATGCTAAGTGTGGTGTTTTCTCTTTGTCCCTTTCGTGTTGGTCACTGTCCCCTATGTAATACTATCTGCAGTGGTGAGGCTAGCACTCCTTGCCGGCCAGTACGCTAGCCAGGGCAGTGTGAGGTGACAACTAGGGACGAGGTTCCTGACAGTGGTGGGGGGAAGGACCCACTTAGGGTGTTAGGGGAGTGCAGGGACAGGCTCAGGTTTGAGTAGGAGGTGACCATTCCTTCATTTCCCTATTGATAGGGCCCTCCTCCCCCTTTTCCAACCCGTTATGAGTTTGTTGTGCTGTCCACTGACAGAATACCCGTTGGGTTGTGTCACATTGTGACAGATAATAGATAGATGTATAAATAATAGATAGATAGATAGATAGATAGATAGATAGATAGATAGATAGATAGATAGATAGACTGTACATGTATTTAATTAATAAAACATTATTTTTCTGAAAAAAATGGTGTGGGCTCCTGCCTAATTTTCATACCCAGCAGAGGGAAAGCCGATGGCTGGGGGCCAATGTTTATAGCCTGGGAAAGGGTAATACCTTAATATCAGCTCACAGCTGTATACTTAACCTTTACTGGCTATTAAAATGGGGGACCCTAAAAAAATGATGTAGGGTGTCCCTATAATAACCAGCAAAGGTTATGCAGACAGCTGTGGACTGATATTAATAGCCCAGGAAGGGGTCATGGTTACTGCCCCCCAGGCTAAAAACATTAGCTCTCAGCCACCCCATCAATGGCACTTAGCCTTGCTCTTCCTACTTGCCCTGTAGCAGTGGCAAGTGGGGTGATAGTTGGGGGGTTGATGTCACCTTTGTATTAGTAACATAGTAAGGCTGAAAAAAAGCCATTTGTCCATCCAGTTCAGCCTATATTCCGTCAGAATAAATCCCCAGATCTACATCCTTCTAAAGAACCTAATAACTGTAAGATACAATATTGTCACGCTCCAGGAAGACATCTAGGCCTCTCTTTAACCCCTTCACTGAGTTCGCCATCACCACCTCCTCAGGCAAGCAATTCCAGATTCTCACTGCCCTAACAGTAAAGAATCCTCTTCTATGTTGGTGGAAAAACCCTCTCTCCTCCAGGCACAGAGAATGCCCCCTTGTGCCCGTCACATTCCTTGGTAGAAACATATCCTCGGTGAGATATTTGTATTGTCCCCTTATATACTTATACATGGTTATTAGATAGCCCCTGAGTCGTCTTTTTTCTAGACTAAATAATCCTAATTTTGCTAATCTCACTGGGTATTGTAGTTCCCCAATCCTCCTTATGAATTTTGTTTCCCTCCTTTGTACTCGTTCCATTATGTCCTTCCTGAGCACCGATGCCCAAAACTTTACACAGTGAGGTTTAGCCAGAGATTTGTACAAAGGCAGTATAATGTTCTCATCATGTGTATCCAGACCACTTTTAATGCACCCCATGATCCTGTTTGCCTTGGCAGCTGCTACCTGGCACTGGCTGCTCCAGGTAAGTTTATCATTAACTAGGATCCCCAAGTCCTTCGCTATGTCAGATTTACCCAGTGGTTTCCCGTTCAGTGTGTAATAGTGATATTGATTCCTTCATCTCATGTGTATAACCTTACATTTATCATTAAATAATAAATAGAAAATACTGCGCTGCAAAAGATGATTGTAACGGGGTCTACCATGCTGGAGTACCTCTTTCAGTACCACCCCGTGTTTCAGGAGGTCCACTCTGCTTTGCCTGGAGTCTGAATGAAGGACGCTGGCTGGAATTGCTTGGTTACATGGGCGCATATAAAAGATCACTGCTTCTCCACGTATTTCCAGTGTGACAACACTTTACTCACAGGACACAGAATATATCACACAGATACAGAGGGCAGACCAATTGAAAAGCGGCAGGCCAGACATACATTACAATAGCCGCAGGTGGCCGGAGCCTGCCGATATTTACTGTGGGAATTACAAAGGTGGGGGAGGTCAGAAGGGGGATATCTTGTTAACAAGTTAATTGTTATTAACTTCATTTTAAGTTAATTTACCACTTAAATAGCGCGTAAGCGCTATTGAATGTTGTTATTATTTACTTTAGTTTAATCACCAGCAGCGTTAATTAGATAGCAATGAGCGTGCCGAGCGTTAGCTGGCTGGAAACATCTAGTATATTTATAACTACCCTCTGCTTTCTGTCACTAAGCCACTTAGTTACCCATTTAAGTAGAAGAGAAGAAAGATATCCAGCTATGAGCAGGTAGGAAGATAAAGTAACAGTTCGGAGGCAGAGCAAGTGTTAACGTGGGGTTTAATTTAACAGGTATACTCCTCCCACGGTGAGAAAATAGATAAAACAGTATAAAGGCCCCATCTCACATAGCGAGATCGCTAGCGAGATCGCTGCTGAGTCACAAGTTTTGTGACGCAACAGCGACCTCAGTAGCGATCTCGCTATGTTTGACACGTACCAGCGACCCGGCCCCTGCTGTGAGATCGCTGGTCGTGTCGGAATGGCCTGGACCTTTTTTTGGTCGTTGAGGTCCCGCTGACATCGCTGAATCGGTGTGTGTGACACAGATTCAGCGATGTCTTCACTGGTAACCAGGGTAAACATCGGGTTACTAAGCGCAGGGCCGCGCTTAGTAACCCGATGTTTACCCTGGTTACCATCGTAAATGTAAAAAAAAAAACACTACATACTCACATTCTGGTGTCCGTCAGGTCCCTTGCCGTCCGCTTCCCGCACTGACTGACTGCCGGCCGTAAAGTGAAAGTACAGCACAGCGGTGACGTCACCGCTCTGCTGTTAGGGCCGGCACTCAGTCAGTGCAGGAAGCGGACGCCGGGGGACGCGAAGGTGAGTATGTACTGTTTGTTTTTTAACATTTTACACTGGTAACCAGGGTAAACATCGGGTTACTAAGCACGGCCCTGCGCTTAGCAACCCGATGTTTACCCTGGTTACCCGGGGACCTCGGCATCGTTGGTCGCTGGAGAGCGGTCTGTGTGACAGCTCTCCAGCGACCACACAGCGACTAAACAGCGACGCTGCAGCGATCGACATCGTTGTCTGTATCGCTGCAGCGTCGCTATGTGTGACGGGGCCTTAAAGGAACACAGGGGACGTAACTCAGGGAAAGCGGATGTGAAGCATACGGTAGGAAGTTCAAGGATAGCAAGCTTATCAGTCTGACGACTTCATAATGCGGTTAGTTCAGGATGTGGATGTTGGCGGCAAAGCAGTGGCGCATAAGGGGTCCAGTATGGTCCTGGAAAAGATGGTGTCCTGGATCCTGGCGGCAGCAGTGATTCCTCGTGGTCCAGTGTAGTCCTGGAAAAGATGGCATCCTGGATCCTGGCGGCAGCAGTGATTCCTCGTGGTCCAGTATAGTCATGGAAAAGATGGCGTCCTGGATCCTGGCGGCAGCAGTGATTTCTTGTGGTCAGGTCGGTGATCGGTATGTCAGGAAACAATGAGCCGGACAGAGCACAGTCTTTCCCCCTTTCAGCGTACAGGGACAATGAGCAACTCTATTCAGGTAGAAAGGGAAAGCCCTCACAGCGGGTGTCCCAATTCTTGGTGCATGCGCAGGCTTATGTCCTGACTGGGCGTCCTGTCACTCACGGTCAGCTATGTCAGCGGGGACCAGGTACGTCGATGTCAGCAGTCTCTGTTAACAGCTTTTAGCCTCTGCTGGTTTTTGCCTGCTCTGGCAGTTGGCCCCCCCGCAGAAGCCCTGACACTGCCCTCCTGCGTGATGCACGTTCCCACGGCAACTAACTGATTTGTTGAGCACTGTGGCCACAAAGATAAAAGTCTAAGGGGGTCAGATCAGGAGAACTTGGTGGCCATTCAACTGGCCCACGATGACCAATCCACTTTCCAGGAAACTGTTCATGTAGGAATGCTCGGACCTGACACCCATAATGTGGTGGTGCACCTGCAGCGCCCCAGAGTCCTGGTCGTGCAGTATTGTCGCTCTTCCACTAAGGGGAGTGATGTTACGTCTGATTGTACTAAAGGAGTTCACCTGACCAGGTATCACAGTCACACACTACACTTCACACTCCGGCCACCAGGGGGAGCAAAAGGTGCTATCTATAAGGCCACTCCTCACACATCTAGTCAGAGACAGAAAGCTGACTGGGGGGACCCAGGGAGGTCCCTGTCAGGGGTGGGATCCTGACAGTGGCCTAGCACGTGATAGAACGTTACGGAGCTGTGCCTGCACCTCATTGCGGCGGCATCCTAAGAAAGGACAAGAAGCGAAGTATATTGTGGAGAAGTGAGAAACGAGATCACAGCACTAGGAGATAATACCAGGAGGAGTCCTGCCTTAAGATCGTGGCAACATCCTTCTGAGGCGCGTAGCCGGTGGCTGGAACACCGAGGGAGTACTGACTCTACGCATTACTTCAAACAACGGCAGGACAGTTAACTTTAGGTTGGCTGTCTCACCTTTACACCTATGAAGACAACGGAGGCAATTGTGGGAGAGGGGCATCACTAGGGTCCCTATAAATTAACGCCAGGCCTACCCCGTCATACGTGTGTGTCCTATCCATACCATCTGGGGGATGGAGAGAAAGAACATCAGAAACGTACACAAGAGTTGTGAGGACTATCCCGTGGTGCTCAGCAGGGAGGTACTACAACACACAGGCGCTAGTAGGAAGGCTACTGATTTCCACCTGCAAAGGGAACTCTGGATGTGCCTTCGGACCGGCCGGATTCAGCCAGCCCTGTTAGCAGTGCTCTGGATTGTGGACGCTGAAGTCTTCAGTAAAAGGTAAAGAGACTGCAACCTTTGTGTCCTCGTTATTCATTGCGCCTTACAACACCCATCATTACCACCTACTCATCAAGGGAAGCCCTGGGGACATACTTCACCTGTGGGAAGGTATACCATCTAGCTGCCATTCCATCACCCCAGCGGCTCCTAGCAGCATCGGTCATCCTGACCGAACACCACAGGTGGCGTCACGAACACTTGACAAACTTTCATCTACACCTTTAATTGGACGCCCCTTAGCAAGGCCACGGACCGGGTCGGGCCACCGTGACATCCCCAGAACCGAGACAGAGGCGACCCGGTGTCGAGTACCCCCTTGCCCTGTGCCTGGGGGCGATCCACACATCTTGCTGGATAAACTCAGGGAACGTGCCATCTTCAGTGCATAAAGAGGGCAACACATGATGGTCGTGGTGGGCCAGTTGAATGGCCACGAAGGTCTCCTGATTTGACCTCTGTAATATATAAGAATTAGATCTGTCTCTTTAAGAAAGTGAAGGCGGGAGTTGAGTTTAGTTTCAGTTTCTGTTATAGCCTCAGGAGGAGATGTTATGTTGTGTGCTGGAGGAAAAGAGGAGAAGAATAAATTACAGTTAAAGCTTACTCTCTCTTAAATTCCTTACACCGTGTGGATGCTACAACTGGCGACGAGGATGGGATTGAATCACCTGCTACTGTGAGTACTGACCCCTGCTTTACTGCTTCACACGCCAGCACCACTGAGAGACTCCATCATGGCTGAATACTTGCACACGTTCCCACAGTTTGATATGACTGATGTCACTAATCTCTCTCATAACTGGAGAAAATGGTTAAATTGGTTTGAGAATTTCCTGGAAGCAATAGATATAAAGGATGATAAAAGAAAGCGAGCCGTGTTCCTGCATTGTGCGGGCACAGGAGTCTGACATATGCAGCACAGTACCAGCAGCAGAGACAGACACGTACAGCAAATGCTCCAAAGCTCTCACTGACTACTTCAACCCTAAACAAAACATCAGATATGAAAGATACAAGTTCAGGATTGCTAAGCAGCTTCCAGAAGAATCCATAGACACCTATGTCACCCGGATAAAAGAACTAGCACATGGGTGTGCATTTACTGACGTTGATGATGACATCCTAACTCAAGTAATTGTCACCTGCTCGTCTAATAACATAAGGCGCAGGGCCACCATCAGGGCATGACAGCCATGACTGGCATATGGGGTCCGGTGAGCAGAGGGGGCCCGCATCGGGCCCCGTCTAATCTGCTCACCGGGCCCCCCCCTGCCGGCGCTGCGGGCCCCCCCTGCCGGCGCTGCGGGCCCCCCACCTGCCAGCGCTGCGGGCCCCCCCCTGCCGGCGCTACGAGCCTGCGGGACACTATTGACGTGCGGGCCCGCCCGTGCCTGCACGTCAATAGTTAACAGCCGCCGCCAGCCAGTCGGAGGCTGGCAGCTGACTTGAGCGGCCGCAGTGCGCAGTCGCACTTCGCCGGTGTCTGACGTCATTGTCAGCCGCCGGCGAGTGCGTCCTTCACCTGCGTGGAGGAAGTGAGGTTCCCCGCCGCAGGAATGCATGACCAGGTAAGAACTCGTTTTTTGGTTTTTTTTTGAGAGCGGCGATCCCATGGGGGTGGGACCCGGGGCCCGGGGCAGAACGCTGGACACGGGCAGTATGCTGGACACAGGGGCAGAGATACTGGACACAGGGGGCAGAGATGCTGGACACAGGGGGCAGAGATGCTGGATACAGGGGGCAGAATGCTGGACACAGTGGGCAGAGATGCTGGACACAGGGGGCAGAGATGCTGGACACAGAGGGCAGAGATGCTGGACACAGGGGGCAGAGATGCTGGACACGGGGCAGAATGCTGGACACAGGGGGCAGAGATGCTGGACACGGGGCAGAATGCTGGACACGGGGCAGAATGCTGGACACAGGGGGCAGAGATGCTGGACACAGGGGCAGAGATGCTGGACACGGGCAGAGATGCTGGACACAGGGGGCAGAGATGCTGGACACAGGGGGCAGAGATGCTGGACACAGGGGGCAGATATGCTGGACACGGAGCAGAGATGCTGGACACGGGGCAGAGATGCTGGACACAGGGGCAGAGATGCTGGACACAGGGGGCAGAGATGCTGGACACGGGCAGAGATGCTGGACACAGGGGGCAGAGATGCTGGACACAGGGGCAGAGATGCTGGACACAGGGGGCAGAGATGCTGGACACAGGGGCAGAGATGCTGGACACAGGGGGCAGAGATGCTGGACACAGGGGCAGAGATGCTGGACACAGGGGGCAGAGGTGCTGGACACAGGGGCAGAGATGCTGGACACAGGGGGCAGAGATGCTGGACACAAGGGCAGAGATGCTGGACACAGGGGGCATAGATGCTGGACACAGGGGCAGAGATGCTGGACACAGGGGGCAGAATGCTGGACACAGGGGCAGTATGCTGGACACAGGGGCAGTATGCTGGACACAGGGGCAGTATGCTGGACAAAGGGGCAGTATGCTGGACAAAGGGGCAGAGATGCTGGACACAGGGGCAGAGATGCTGGACACAGGGGCAGTATGCTGGAAAAAGGGGCAGAGATGCTGGACACGGGGCAGAATGCTGGACAAAGGGGCAGTATGCTGGACAAAGGGGCAGAGATGCTGGACACAGGGGGCAGTATGCTGGACACGGGGCAGAATGCTGGACACACGGGGCAGAATGCTGGACAAAGGGGCAGTATGCTGGACAAAGGGGCAGTATGCTGGACACGGGGCAGAATGCTGGACACAGGGGGCAGAATGCTGGACACGGGGCAGAATGCTGGACACGGGGCAGAATGCTGGATACAGGGGGCAGAATGCTGGACACAGGGGCAGTATGCTGGACACAGGGGCAGTATGCTGGACAAAGGGGCAGAGATGCTGGACACAGGGGCAGAGATGCTGGACACGGGCAGAGATGCTGGACACAGAGGCAGAGATGCGGGACACAGGGGCAGAGATGCTGGACACAGGGGCAGAGATGCTGGACACGGGCAGAGATGCTGGACACGGGCAGAGATGCTGGACACAGGGGCAGAGATGCTGGACACAGGGGCAGAGATGCTGGACACGGGCAGAGATGCTGGACACAGGGGGCAGAGATGCTGGACACAGGGGCAGAATGGAGATATGGGGTATGAAAGACATGGGGGCATGACTGGAGACAGATGGGGAAGGATTGGAGACACTGGGGGCAGAATTGGAGACAGATTGTGCAGGATCATGGGGCAGGATGGATACGATGGAGACAGATGGGGCAGGATGGGGAGATCATATGGGGCAGGATGGATACTCATGAGGGCAGGATGGGAGAACATATGGCTGACGCCAGGAATGAGACACACGGGGGCCAGGATGGGGAATATTATTACCATAGGGACTAATTAAGGGATATTATTACTGCAGTGATGTATTTATTTTTTGAGGACACTGTTTTAAATGAGGGGGCGGTCCTGTTACTGTGTAGAGTGACACTATGTCACCTCTTTTTCTTTATGCGGTGTAATGTAGAAGTTGGGAAAAATTAAGTAATGTGTTCTACAAGCGGAGCTCGAGAAAACTGTGTTATTTCCTGCAGAAACGAGTCCTGGCTGGAAGACATGATGGCGGTCTGTGCTGGATGAAAAATGAAGGACTTCACCTAGAGACGTCACTGGTAAGTCAGTGTTACCTATACACTGACACTATACACTGTATACTATATACAGAGCTCCTGTGTATAATTTCACTAGTGATCACTGTATTATCTGTACACAGACGCTGCATACTAAGTACAGATCTCCTGTGTATAATGGCACTTATGGTGATAGTGTGGTGCTTTTTTTTTATTACTGATCAGAATTGTAGTATTCAGTAACTATGTGGTGGTAATATGTGGTCTGGACATGGTGTTGCGGTATTTGTTCCTTGTATGTGATATTATTCGATCACTGTGGTGGTAATATGTGGTCCGGACATGGTGTTGCGGTATTTGTTCCTTGTATGTGATATTATTCGATCACTGTGGTGGTAATATGTGGTCTGGTCATGGTGTAGCGGTATTTGTTCCTTGTATGTGATATTATTCGATCACTGTGGTGGTAATATGCGGTCTGGTCATGGTGTGGCGGTATTTGTCCCTTGTATGTGATATTATTCGATCACTGTGGTGGTAATATGTCATCTGGTCATGGTGTAGCGGTATTTGTTCTTTTTATGTGATATTATTGGTCATTTTAAAAATTGAAAAATAAATAAAAATATACCTAAATTGTATTGCATATTTTAACAAATATTTAATAGGTTACAGCAGAGTAGGGCCTCACCAAAAGAGTCTACCGTGTTATGGTGGCGGCTTACAAAATCTTTTGGCCAAAACAAAAGCTGCCGGCTATATGTGTGATCTGGTGATGGGAACTGTTAGGGTATGTGTCCACGTTAAGTAAACACTGCGTGTTTGACGCTGCGTGGGGCCACAGCGTCAAACACGCAGCGTCCAGATGTTCCAGCATAGTGAAGGGGATTTTATGAAATCCCGTCTCCACTATGCGTGGTAACACGCACCCGGTGGCCCTGTGACTCCGAACATGCGGCGCTTCTTTTAAGATCGCAGCATGTCCGTGTTGCAGCTGCGCCGCCGCAAGCTATAACACAGGGCCCTATGTGTGGGGTGCGATGATCCCGGATGTGTGCAATGAACACATCCGGCATCATCGCGTCACAGTAGGGGGCGGGGCTTAGCGCCGAGCTGGTTTGCCGCTCCGACGCAACCGCCGGCCATCCTGAAGGTGGACACGTACCCTCAATGTGTGATTGGTGAGAAGTGGAGTTTTTCCAAGAGAGAGCGGTGGGACTGTGGACAGTTTGAGGGGTGGAGCGTGGAGGCGGGGCTGGGGTGGAGCCTGGGCGGAGTCTCAAGGGGGCCCCGAAAATTTTGCCAGTATGGGGCCCCGAAATTTCTAGTGGCAGCCCTGATAAGGCGTAAAGCTCTGCAGCAGGATCTCTCTCTGCATGATTTACTCAAGATGGCCCGTGCTATAGAGATAGCAGATCATCAGGCAACTGCAATGGAGAAGGGGGATAATTTACAGGTGCATAATCTCAAACATAATAGTGCACAAGGCAAGCAAGCCCCGCAACAGAAGAAATGTTATAGATGTGGACAAGATTTCCCTCACCACATGAACAAATGTCCAGCTATAGGACAAACCTGCACTAAATGTGGAAAAGGGAACCATTGTGCAGTTGTCTGCAAATCAGCGCCCAACAAGTCTCCTCTGCCAATGACAAAGCCTGCAAATATACAAAAGGTAAATCAGGATGTGGAAGAAATGTCTGTGGCTGAGAACTATGTGTTCAGGACTTCTGTTACTGGCTCAGTGCAGTCTCCATGTATTACACACGGATGTCACCCTTACAATAGATACAGGAGCTTCGGTGGATATCATAGACAGCAATGCTTATGAACAGTTGAAAACAAAGCCAGTCTTACAGCAAGTGCAGAGTAAAATCTTTCCATATGGATCTAAAACACCTCTGGTTACAATGGGACAATTTGATGCTGAACTTAGCTATAAAGAAAATAGGCAGAAAACCACTTTTCACACATTACAAGGATCAGGAGGCTGTCTTCTTCTCAGCTATCACACTGCCTTGAAGCTAGGACTCATCCAGATTGTTCATACCATAACCGACCCTGCGGCCCTGGATGTACAAGCCACGGTGAACAGTTTGCCCTCCCTATTTAGTGGACTCTCAAGTGCATCTTCATGTGGATGACAGTGTTCGTCCAGTAGCCCAGGCTCACAGGCGTATTCCATTTCACCTGAGAAAGAAGGTAGAAAAGGAACTCCAATTACTCATGGATGATGATGTCATAGAAACTGTTTCTGGTCCCACTCCGTGGGTCTCTCCACTTGTGGTAGTTCCAAAACCAAAGACCCCAGAGCAGGTGAGACTGTGTGTTGACATGCGCCTGCCCAACACTGCTATTCAAAGGGAAAGACACATCTCACCCACAATTGATGATATTATTCATTTATTAAATGGAGCAACCGTTTTTTCAAAGCTCGACCTCAATAAGGGCTATCATCAACTAGAATTGAGTCCAGAATCCAGATACTTAACAACATTTTCCACCCATGTGGGTCTCAGAAGATACAAAAGATTGACAATTGGGGTCTGCTCAGCAGCGGAAATTTTTCAAGATACGATAAGGAGCGTCATTCAACATATTCCAAATGCCTTTAATTTCAGTGACGACATACTGGTTTTTGGGAAAACTCAAGCTGAACATAATCGTGCTCTATATGCTATCTTTGAATGTCTGCTCTCTGCTGGACTCACATTAAACAAAGAAAAATGCGACTTTGATAAAAATTCATTGGAGTTCTATGGTCACATTTTCTCAGCGGATGGAGTACGACCTAATCCCAAGAAAGTGGAATCCATCAGAGCAGCTTCAATTCCACAAAATACCAGTGAAGTGCGCTCTTTTCTTGGAATGGCAAGCTACTGTGCTAGATATATTCAAAATTTTTCGACAATCAGCACTCCATTAACCCCTTCATGACCCAGCCTATTTTGGCCTTAATGACCTGGCCGTTTTTTGCAATTCTGACCAGTGTCCCTTTATGAGGTAATAACTCAGGAACGCTTCAACGGATCGTAGCGATTCTGAGATTGTTTTTTCATGACATATTGGGCATCATGTTAGTGTTAAATTTAGGTCGATAATTTCTGAGTTTATTTGTGAAAAAAACGGAAATTTGGCGAAAATTTTGAAAACTTTGCAATTTTCACATTTTGAATTTTTATTCTGTTAAACCAGAGAGTTATGTGACACAAAATAGTTAATAAATAACATTTCCCACATGCCTACTTTACATCAGCACAATTTTGGAAACAATTTTTTTTTTTGCTAGGAAGTTATAAGGGTTAAAATTTGACCAGTGATTTCTCATTTTTACAACAAAAATTACAAAACCATTTTTTTAGGGACCACCTCACATTTGAAGTCTTTTTGAGGGTTCTATATGGCTGAAAATACCCAAAAGTGACATCATTCTAAAAACTGCACCCCTCAAGGTGCTCAAAACCACATTCAAGAAGTTTATTAACCCTTCAGGTGTTTCACAGCAGCAGAAGCAACATGGAAGTAAAAAATGAACATTTAACTTTTTAGTCACAAAAATGATCTTTTAGCAACAATTTTTTTATTTTCCCAAGGGTAAAAGGAGAAACTGGACCACGAACGATGTTGTCCAATTTGTCCTGAGTACGCTGATACCTCATATGTGGGGGTAAACCACTGTTTGGGCGCACGGCAGGGCTCGGAAGGAAAGGGGCGCCATTTGACTTTTTGAATGAAAAATTGGCTCCAATCTTTAGCGGACACCATGTCGCGTTTGGAGAGCCCCCGTGTGCCTAAACATTGGAGCTCCCCCACAAGTGACCCCATTTTGGAAACTAGACCCCCCCAAGGAACTTATCTAGAAGCATAGTGAGCACTTTAAACCCCCAGGTGCTTCACAAATTGATCCGTAAAAATGAAAAAGTACTTTTTTTTCAAAAAAAAATTATTTTAGCCTCAATTTTTTCATTTTCACATGGGCAACAGGATAAAATGGATCCTAAAATTTGTTGGACAATTTCTCCTGAGTACACCGATACCTCACATGTGGGGGTAAACCACTGTTTGGGCACATGGTAAGGCTCGGAAGGGAAGGAGCGCCATTTGACTTTTTGAATGAAAAATTAGCTCCAATCGTTAGCGGACACCATGTCGCGTTTGGAGAGCCCCTGTGTGCCTAAACATTGGAGTTCCCCTACAAGTGACCCCATTTTGGAAACTAGACCCCCAAGGAACTTATCTAGATGCATAGTGAGCACTTAAAACCCCCAGGTGCTTCACAGAAGTTTATAACGCAGAGCCGTGAAATTAAAAAATAATTGTTCTTTCCTCAAAAATTATGTTTTAGCAAGTAATTTTTTATTTTTGCAAGGGTAACAGGAGAAATTGGACCCCAATAGTTGTTGCCCAGTTTGTCCTGAGTACACTGGTACCCCATATGTGGGGGTAAACCACTGTTTGGGCGCACGTCGGGGCTTGGAAGGGAGGGAGCACCATTTGACTTTTTGAACGCAAGATTGGCTGGAATCAATGGTGGCGCCATGTTACGTTTGTAGACCCCTGATGTGCCTAAACAGTGGAAACCCCTCAATTCTAACTTCAACGCTAACCCCAACACACCCCTAACCCTAATCCCAACTGTAGCCATAACATTAATCACAACCCTAACCCCAACACACCCCTAACCACAACCCTAACCCCAACACAGCCGTAACCCTAATCCCAACCTTAACCCTAATCCTAACCCTAATCCCAACCCTGTTATGACCCCAATGGCGAGGGTCTCAGAGGAACAAGTAAGTCTGCGAAGTACAAAAATCCAGCTCATAGGGCAGTGGTAACTGGGTTGACCATATATCTACTCCTAACGCCAACACTAGAAGTAGCCGGGGAACATGCCTACGTTGGTCGCTAGATGTCTCGCGCCAGCCGGAGGACTAACTACCCCTAGAAGAGGAAAACAAAGACCTCTCTTGCCTCCAGAGAATAGACCCCAAAAGTTGGATACAAGCCCCCCACAAATAATAACGGTGAGGTAAGAGGAAATGACAAACACAGAGATGAACTAGGTTTAGCAAAGAGAGGCCCACTTACTAATAGCAGAATGTAGTAAGATAACTTATATGGTCAACAAAAACCCTATCAAAAATCCACACTGGAAATTCAAGAACCCCCGAACCGTCTAACGGCCCGGGGGGAGAACTCCAGCCTCCCTAGAGCTTCCAGCAAGGTTAGAATACAGATAATGTACAAGCTGGACAAAAATGCAAACAAAAACAAATAGCAAAAAGCAAGAAAGCAGACTTAGCTTAATCTAGCAGGAACCAGGAGCAGTAGACAAGAGCACAACAGATTAGCTCTGATTACAACGTTGCCAGGCATTGAACTGAAGGTCCAGGGAGCTTATATAGCAACACCCCTGACCTAACGACGCAGGTGAGCATACAAGGGATGGCAGACATTCCCAGAGTCAAATCACTAGTAACCACTAGAGGGAGCCAAAAAGGTAAATTCACAACAGTACCCCCCCCTTAGTGAGGGGTCACCGAACCCTCACCAAGACCACCAGGGCGATCAGGATGAGCGGTGTGAAAGGCACGAACCAAATCGGCCGCATGCACATCAGAGGCGACCACCCAGGAATTATCCTCCTGACCATAGCCCTTCCACTTGACCAGGTACTGAAGCCTCCGCCTGGAGAGACGAGAATCTAAGATCTTCTCCACCACGTACTCCAACTCGCCCTCAACCAACACCGGAGCAGGAGGCTCAGCAGAAGGGACCACAGGCACAACGTACCGCCGCAACAAGGACCTATGAAATACGTTGTGAATGGCAAACGACACCGGAAGATCCAGGCGAAAGGATACAGGATTAAGGATTTCCAATATCTTGTAAGGACCAATGAAGCGAGGCTTAAATTTGGGAGAGGAGACCTTCCTTAAGAATACCCACAGGTTCAGCGACTCCAGGAGCATCAGGCACAAAGCTCCTAGACAGAGCATCGGCCTTCACATTCTTAGAACCTGGTAAATACGAGACCACAAAGTCAAAACGGGAGAAAAACAATGACCAGCGGGCCTGTCTAGGATTCAGGCGTTTAGCAGACTCGAGATACATCAGATTTTTGTGATCAGTCAAGACCACCACACGATGCTTAGCACCCTCGAGCCAATGACGCCACTCCTCAAATGCCCACTTCATGGCCAACAACTCCCGATTGCCCACATCATAATTTCGCTCTGCCGGTGAAAACTTCCTGGAGAAAAAGGCACAAGGTCTCATAGTAGAGCAACCAGGGCCTCTCTGCGACAAAACGGCCCCTGCCCCAATCTCCGAAGCATCCACCTCCACCTGAAAGGGAAGTGAGGTGTCAGGTTGGCACAAAACAGGCGCCGAAGTAAACCGGCGTTTCAACTCCTGGAAAGCCTCCACGGCAGCAGGAGCCCAGTTAGCTACATCAGAGCCTTTCTTGGTCATATCCGTCAATGGTTTAACAACGCTAGAAAAATTTGCGATAAAACGACGGTAGAAGTTAGCAAAACCCAAGAACTTCTGAAGACTCTTAACTGACGAGGGTTGAGTCCAATCATGAATAGCTCGGACCTTGACTGGGTCCATCTCCACAGCAGAAGGGGAAAAAATGAACCCCAAAAAGGGAACCCTCTGTACACCAAAGAGACACTTTGAGCCTTTAACAAACAAAGAATTTTCACGCAAAATCTTAAAAACCATCCTGACCTGCTCCACATGCGAGTCCCAATCATCAGAAAAAACCAGAATATCATCCAGATAAACAATCAAAAATTTATCCAGATACTTCCGGAAAATGTCATGCATGAAGGACTGAAAAACTGAAGGTGCATTAGAGAGCCCAAATGGCATCACCAAGTACTCAAAATGACCTTCGGGCGTATTGAATGCGGTTTTCCATTCATCGCCTTGCTTAATGCGCACAAGGTTGTACGCACCACGAAGGTCTATCTTGGTGAACCACTTGGCACCTTTAATCCGGGCAAACAAGTCTGACAACAGCGGCAAAGGATACTGAAATTTGACAGTGATCTTGTTTAAAAGCCGATAGTCAATACAAGGCCTCAAAGATCCGTCCTTTTTGGCCACAAAAAAGAATCCCGCACCAAGAGGGGAAGAAGAAGGACGGATATGCCCCTTCTCAAGAGACTCCTTGATATATGAACGCATCGCGGTATGTTCAGGTACCGACAAATTAAACAGTCTCCCCTTGGGAAACTTACTGCCAGGAATCAAATCTATTGCACAGTCACATTCCCTATGAGGAGGCAGTGCACTGGACTTAGACTCGCTGAAGACATCCTGATAATCAGACAAATACGCCGGAACTTCCGAAGGCGTAGAAGAAGTAATAGACAAGGGCAGGGAATCTCCATGAATTCCATGGCAGCCCCAACTTGACACCGACATTGCCTTCCAGTCCAAGACTGGATTATGGGTCTGTAACCATGGCAAACCCAAAACAACCAAATCATGCATCTTATGCAGAACAAGAAAACGTATCACCTCCCGATGTTCGGGAGTCATGCACATGGTAACCTGTGTCCAAAACTGCGGTTTATTTTTTGCCAAAGGCGTAGCATCAATACCCCTAAGAGGGATAGGATTTTCTAATGGCTCCAGAACAAAACCGCAGCGCTTGGCAAATGACAGATCCATCAGACTCAGGGCAGCACCTGAGTCTACAAACGCCATGACAGGATACGATGACAGTGAGCAAATCAAAGTTACAGATAGAATAAATTTAGGTTGCAAATTACCAATGGCGACAGGACTAACAACCCTAGTAAGACGTTTAGAGCATGCTGAGATAACATGTGTAGAATCACCACAGTAGTAACACAAGCCATTCTGGCGTCTATGAATTTTCCGCTCATTTCTAGTCAGGATTCTATCACATTGCATTAAATCAGGTGCCTGTTCAGATAACACCATGAGGGAATTTGCGGTTTTGCGCTCCCGCAACCGCCGGTCGATTTGAATTGCCAGGGCCATGGAATCATTCAGACCTGTGGGAATGGGAAAACCCACCATCACATTCTTAATGGCTTCAGAAAGGCCATTTCTGAAATTTGCAGCCAATGCACACTCGTTCCACTGGGTCAGCACGGACCATTTCCGAAATTTTTGGCAATACACTTCAGCCTCGTCCTGGCCCTGAGACATAGCCAGCAAGGCTTTTTCTGCCTGAATCTCAAGATTGGGTTCCTCATAAAGCAAACCGAGCGCCAGAAAAAACGCATCAATATCAGCCAATGCCGGATCTCCTGGCGCCAGCGAGAAGGCCCAATCCTGAGGGTCGCCCCGTAAAAAAGAAATAACAATTTTCACTTGCTGAGCAGAGTCTCCAGATGAACAGGGTCTCAGGGACAAAAACAATTTACAATTATTCCTGAAATTTCTAAATTTAAATCGGTCTCCGGAAAACAGTTCAGGAATCGGTATCTTAGGTTCTGACATAGGATTTCTGATAACATAATCTTGTATGCCCTGCACACGAGCAGTAAGCTGGTCCACACCTGTAATCAAGGTCTGGACATTCATGTCTGCAGCAAACACAAGCCACTCAGAGGTAAAGGGGAAAAGAAAAAAAAATGAGAAAGAGAAAAAAAAAACAAAAAAAAAACTCAGACTTTTCTTTCTTATAATCCCGCTTCTGCAATGCATTTAACATTTAATACTGGCCTGGCAAACTGTTTTGACCCCAATGGCGAGGGTCTCAGAGGAACAAGTAAGTCTGCGAAGTACAAAAATCCAGCTCATAGGGCAGTGGTAACTGGGTTGACCATATATCTACTCCTAACGCCAACACTAGAAGTAGCCGGGGAACATGCCTACGTTGGTCGCTAGATGTCTCGCGCCAGCCGGAGGACTAACTACCCCTAGAAGAGGAAAACAAAGACCTCTCTTGCCTCCAGAGAATAGACCCCAAAAGTTGGATACAAGCCCCCCACAAATAATAACGGTGAGGTAAGAGGAAATGACAAACACAGAGATGAACTAGGTTTAGCAAAGAGAGGCCCACTTACTAATAGCAGAATGTAGTAAGATAACTTATATGGTCAACAAAAACCCTATCAAAAATCCACACTGGAAATTCAAGAACCCCCGAACCGTCTAACGGCCCGGGGGGAGAACTCCAGCCTCCCTAGAGCTTCCAGCAAGGTTAGAATACAGATAATGTACATGCTGGACAAAAATGCAAACAAAAACAAATAGCAAAAAGCAAGAAAGCAGACTTAGCTTAATCTAGCAGGAACCAGGATCAGTAGACAAGAGCACAACAGATTAGCTCTGATTACAACGTTGCCAGGCATTGAACTGAAGGTCCAGGGAGCTTATATAGCAACACCACTGACCTAACGACGCAGGTGAGCATACAAGGGATGGCAGACATTCCCAGAGTCAAATCACTAGTAACCACTAGAGGGAGCCAAAAAGGTAAATTCACAACACAACCCTAACCCTAATCCCAACCCTAACCACAACTGTAACCCCAACACACCCCTAACCCTATCCGTAACCCTAACCACAAGCCTATTCTTAACCCCATTTCCAACCCTAGCCCTAATTCCAACCCTAACTCTAATTCCAACCCTAACCCTAAGGCTATGTGCCCACGTTGCGGATTCGTGTGAGATTTTTCCGCACAATTTTTGAAAAATCTGCAGGTAAAAGGCACTGCGTTTTACCTGCGGATTTACAGCGGATTTCCAGTGTTTTTTTGTGCGGATTTCACCTGCGGATTCCTATTGAGGAACAGGTGTAAAACGCTGCGGAATTCGCACAAAGAATTGACATGCTGCGGAAAATACAACGCAGCGTTTCCGCACGGAATTTTCCGCACCATGGGCACAGCGGATTTGGTTTTCCATAGGTTTACATGGTACTGTAAACCTCATGGAAAACTGTTACGAATTCACCGCGGCCAATCCGCTGCGCATCCGCGGCAAATCCACTGCGGATCCGCAGCCAAATCCGCACTGTGTGCACATGCCCTAACCCTAACCCTACCCCTAACCCTACCCCTAACCCTAACCCTACCCCTAACCCTAACCCTACTCCTAACCCTGACCCTAGTTCTAACCCTAACCCTAGTGGAAAAAGAAAAAAAATATTTTCTTTTTTTTATTATTGTCCCTACCTATGGGGGTGATAAAGGGGGGGGGGTATTTATTATTTTTTTATTTTGATCGCTGTGATAGGACCTATCACAGCGATCAAAATGTACTTGTAACGAATCTGCCGGCCGGCAGATTCGGCAGGCGCACTGCACATGCACCCGCCATTTTGGAAGATGGCGGCACCCATGGAGAAGACGGACGGGCACCGGGAGCCTCAGTAAGTATAAGGGGGGAGATCGGGGCACGGGGGGGGGCGTCGGAGCACAGGGGGGTGGCATAGGAGCATGGGGGGAGCGGACAGGAGGACAGGGAGCGAAGCACAGGACGGAGGGGACTACGGGACAGATCGGTGGCTTGGGGGGGCGATCGGTGGGGTGGGGGGGCTCACATCAGGGTTTCCAGCCATGGCCGATGATATTGCAGCATCGGCCATGGCTGGATTGTAATATTTCACCAGTTTTTTAGGTGAAATATTACAAATCGCTCTGATTGGCAGTTTCACTTTCAACAGCCAATCAGAGCGATCGTAGCCACGGGGGGGGGGGGGGGGGCTGAAGTACCACTCCCCCTGTCCCTGCAGATCGGGTGAAATTGGAGTTAACCCTCTCACTCTGCAGGGACGCGATCATTCCATGACGCCACATAGGCGTCATGGGTCGGATTGGCACGGGTTTTCATGACGCCTATGTGGCGTCATGGGTCGGGAAGGGGTTAAGGGAACTCTCGAAACAAAATTGCGTTTTTCAATGGTCCCAAGACTGTCAGGCCTCTTTTGAAACAATTAAAAATGAACTCTGCTCAACAACCACCATGGCCTATTTTGATCCAGCTCTTCGAACCGAACTGATTGTGGACGCCAGTCCCGTGGGACTGGGTGCAATTTTAGCACAATACAAGGATGACAGTCAAAGTCCCCACATCATTTCTTATGCAAGTAAAAGCTTAACAAGCACTGAAAGAAAGTATTCGCAACCTGAAAAAGAAAGCTTGGCAGTCGTCTGAAAAAGTGTGGTTCCCAAATATGGATAAATTGGTGGAAGAGAAGATTAGACATTGCTCCACTTGTCAATTAATTACTCCATCGTCAACTCTAGAGCCATTACAAATGTCTCCGTTACCCACTGCTGTATGGGAGGAAGTGGCAGTCGACATATATGGACCATTACCAAATGGCCAATACATTCTAGTAACAATTGATGAATATTCTAGATACCCTGTCATTTCATTCATCTCTTCAACGTCTGCTAATAGTGTCATACCAGAGCTGGACAACATATTCTCTGCATATGGCATTCCAAGAGTGGTCAAAACAGATAATGGACCTCCATTCAATGGACATGTGTTTGCACAGTTTTCTGAATACTTGGGGTTCAACCACAGAAAGATCACACCTTGCTGGCCGCAAGCTAATGGAATTGTAGAACGTTTCATGCGCACCATGGGGAAACGAATCAAGGCAGCTAGCCTGGAGCACACCCCACTGAAACAGTCACTATACAAATTCCTGCGCAATTACCGCAACACGCCACATTCCACCACTAATGCTGCTGCATCTCATCTCATGTTCAGCACGGATCCCTGATGTGACCAGTCATCCCTTACCAAATGACTCTTCAGTGCGAACAACGGATTTCTTTAGCAAGCAAGCCATGAAACATTATGCAGACAGAAGGCGAGGGGCACAGCCATGTGCCATCAAAAGAGGTGATATGGTTGTTGTGCGTCAAAAATCAGCCAACAAAACCTCAGCTGTATATAGTCCTGCAAAATATAATGTTACTGAGAGAAAAGGCAATATGGTCACAGGTGAACGAGACGGACACTCCATCACTCGAAATTCCTCACATTTTAAAATCATACCGCAGAACAATGGTAATGAACTCCCACCAGTGGAAGATTTGATACCCGATGGTGGAGAGGACCAACAAGAGGTGGCTGATCCGTCAACGCTGGACACCCCCAATGAACCCAGACATTACCCTACACGGGAAAGAAGGGCTCCATCGAGACTTATTGAAGAGATATAATTTAAAAAAAGGGGGGAATTAGACAATACAGACATATGGGTTTTCTTGGACATTTTCGTGTTGTTGCATTGTCAATATTTGTTTTAGGTTGTTAATATATATATTTAAAAAAAAAAAAAAAAAAAAGGGGGATGATGTAATGTATAAGAATTAGATCTGTCTCTTTAAGAAAGTGAAGGCGGGAGTTGAGTTTAGTTTCAGTTTCTGTTATAGCCTGAGGAGGAGATGTTATGTTGTGTGCTGGAGGAAAAGAGGAGAAGAATAAATTACAGTTAAAGCTTACTCTCTCTTAAATTCCTTAGGGTACCGTCACACATTGAAATTTTCATCGCTGCGACGGCACGATTCGTGACGTCGCAGCGTCGTATGATTATCGCTACAGCGTCGTAGACTGCGGTCACACGTTGCAATCACGGCGCTGGAGCGATGCCGAAGTCCCCGGGTAACCAGGGTAAACATCGGGTAACTAAGCGCAGGGCCGCGCTTAGTAACCCGATGTTTACCCTGGTTACCAGCGTAAACGTAAAAAAACAAACCGTACATACTCACCAGTCGGTGTCCTTCAGGTCCCTTGCCGTCTGCTTCCTGCTCTGAGTGCAGCCGTACAGTGAGAGCAGAGCGCAGCACCGCTGTGATCTGCTCTCACTTTCCGGCCGGCACTCAGAGCAGGAAGCAGACGGCAAGGGACCTGAAGGACACCGACTGGTGAGTATGTACGGTTTGTTTTTTTACGTTTACGCTTGTAACCAGGGTAAACATCGGGTTACTAAGCGCGGCCCTGCGCTTAGTTACCCGATGTTTACCCTGGTTACAAGCGAAGACATCGCTGGATCGCTGTCACACACAACGATCCAGCGATGTCAGCGGGTGATCAAGCGATGAAAGAAAGTTCCAAACGATCTGCTACGACATACGATTCTCAGCAGGGTGTCTGATCGCAGTAGCGTGTCAGACACTGCGATATCGTAACGATATCGCTAGAACGTCACGAATCGTAACGTCGTAGCGATGGAAATTTCACTGTGTGACGGTACCCTTACACCGTGTAGATGCTACAACCTCCTTAGAGACTTTTATCTTTGGGGTCATCTGAAGGCAATTGTCTATGCTGTGAAGATACGAGATGTGCAGCATCTGAAACAACGGACAGTGTAAGCCTGTGCTAGCATTTCTTCTGCGGTGTTGCTATCATGCTATCAGTGTGTCAAGAGAGGGAGAAGAGGGTTGCATTGACAATCAACACAATGGACAGCTCTTTGAACACATTTTATAAGTGGTCATAAACTTGTAAATAACCCATGAAAGAATAAAGCTATGTTAAAACCAAGCACACCATTGTTTTTCATGTGAAATTCTCAATAAGTTTGATGTGTCACATGACCCTCTTCCCTTTCGAAAAAATAAAGTTGGATCCAAAATGGCCGACTTCAAAATGGCCGCCATGGTCACCACCCATCTTGAAAAGTTTTCCCCCTCCCATATACTAATGTGCCACAAACAGGAACTTGATATCACCAACCATTCCCATTTTTCTAAGGTGTATCCATATACATGGCCCACCCTGTATATATGTATGTGTGTCACTAACATCTATATATCTATGTATTCTTTGTTTATATGTCTATCCTATTCTAACCTGTCTGTGCGATTCTACTGTATGCAACAGATAAATTACCAGCTTTTCAAAGGACACCGGTGCATAAAAATCGGACAGCACTCGCATGGTCTGAGTGCTGTGCGGTATTTTTCTCGCCCCCATAGGCTTGCATTGGCGAGTCTCGGTGGCAGTCTCAGCATGCTGAATACACCTGATGTGAGCTGCCACATAGATTAACACTGGGCTGAACGCTATGCCATGTTTTATCGCACAGCACTCGCCCCCATTGTACGGTGGTGTGACTCCGGCCTTAGTATAATTGTCAGCCTGAGGAGAGGAGCGTAGATTCACAGCTGGGTGTGATTGGGCGTACATCTTCAGGAATGTGCAGGGCTCCTCCGCCTGAATGAAATCAATACTGAGGAATTTTAATCTCATCTAAAAATACGAGTCTAATATACAATATGGGGCATTTTTACTAGGAACAATACTCCACATTCAGCAACAATTGTCCGAGCCAGAGTTGGGTTACTCATCATTGTTTACTTTTGCCTTATCATGGAGAATGTGAAGCCCCAACTTTCTGTATGATAGGAAGCTGATGGTAGGTATTAGCCGGAAATGCCAAGAACTGCAGAGAAAGCGGAGGCAGAGGTGCAATCAGCTCCCTGGATGGCCATCATTCCTCATCAGATTGAGCAGGAGGATCTGTCTGCAACACGGAGCAATGCAGGCAAGGGGAGAATAGGAAGGTGTGCTCCCGAGCTGCCCATGTATGATGGTGGCCCCCTGAAGTGTCTCATAAACAATGGTGCCCCCTGAAGTGCCTCATTCATGATGGTGCCCCCTAAAGTGTCTCATGTATGGTGGTGCCCCCTGAAGTGTCTCATGTATGATGGTGCCCCCTGAAGTGCCTCATGCATGATGGTGCCCCCTGAAATGTCTCGTGTGAGATGGTGCCCCCTGAAGTTTCTCATGTATGATGGTGCCCCCTGAAGTGCCTCATGTATGATGGTGCCCCCTGAAGTGCCTCATGCATGATGGTGCCCCCTGAAATGTATCATGTAGGATGGTGCCCCCTGAAGTGTTTCATGTATGATGGTGCCCCCTGAAGTGTCTCATGTGTGATGATGGCCCCCTGAAGTGTCTCATGTATGATGGTGCCCCCCTGAAGTGTCTCATGTATGATGGTGCCCCCTGAAATGTTTCATGTGTGATGATGCCCCCTGAAGTGCCTCATGAATGATGGCTCCCCCTGAAGTGCCTCATGTGTGATGATGGCCCCTGAAGTGTCTCATGTATGATGGTGCCTCCTGAAGTGTCTCATGTATGATGATGGCCCCTGAAGTGTCTCATGTTTCATGGTGCCCCCTGAAGTGCCTCATGTATGATTGTGCCCCCTGAAATGTCTCATGTATAACGGTGCCCCATGAAGTGTCTAATGTATGATGGTGCCTCCTGAAGTGTCTCATGTATGATGGTGCCCCCTGAAGTGCCTCATGTATGATGGTGCCCCATGAAGTGCCTCATGCATGATGGCGCACCCTGAAGTGCCTCATGTATGATGGTGCCCCCTGAAATGTATGATGGTGCCCCCTGAAGTGTCTCATGTATGATGGTGCCCCCTGAAGTGCCTCATGTATTATGATGGCCCCTGAAGTGTCTCATGTGTTAGGGTGCCCCCTGAAGTGCCTCATGTATGATGATGGCCCCTGAAGTGTCTCATGTATTATGGTGCCCCCTGAAGTGCCTCATGTATGATGGTGCCCCCTGAAGTGCCTCATGTGTGATGGTGCCCCATGAAGTGTCTCATGTGTTATGGTGCCCCCTGAAGTGCCTCATGTATGATGGCGCCCCTTGAAGTGTCTCATGTGTGATCATGGCCCCTGAAGTGTCTCATGTATGATGGTGCCCCCTGAAGTGTCTCATGTATTATGGTGCCCCCTGAAGTGCCTCATGTATTATGGTGCCCCATGAAGTGTCTCATGTGTTAGGGTGCCCCCTGAAGTGCCTCATGTATGATGATGGCCCCTGAAGTGTCTCATGTATTATGGTGCCCCCTGAAGTGCCTCATGTATGATGGTGCCCCCTGAAGTGCCTCATGTGTGATGGTGCCCCATGAAGTGTCTCATGTGTTATGGTGCCCCCTGAAGTGCCTCATGTATGATGGCGCCCCTTGAAGTGTCTCATGTGTGATCATGGCCCCTGAAGTGTCTCATGTATGATGGTGCCCCCTGAAGTGTCTCATGTATGATGGTGCCCCCTGAAGTGTCTCATGTATGATGGTGCCCCCTGAAGTGTCTCATGTGTTACGGTGCCCCCTGAAGTGCCTCATGTATGATGGGGGGCCCCTGCAGTGTCTTATGTATGATGGTGCTCCCTGAAGTGTCTTGTGTATGATTGTGATAAAAATAAACTAGGTACTCAACTTAAAGATGAATTTTTTGACTTTTAATGTAGTCAAGGCAAAACGTTTCGGCCGCATCTGGCCTTTATCAATTACAAACTATACAGGAGTGTCAGGAATTCGTGGGAATTCTGGCCAAGGTTACAACAGAATTTCTGCAGTACTCAAGGTTCCTCAGAGCACAGTGGCCTCCATAATCCATAAATGGAAGATGTTTGGGACCACCAGAAGTCTTCCTAGACCTGGCCGCCCGGGCAAACTGAGCTATCGTGGGAGAAGAGCCTTGGTGAGAGAGGTAAAGAAGAACCCCAAGATCACTGTGGCTGAGCTCCAGAGATGCAGTAGAGAGATGGGAGAAAGTTCTACAAAGTCAACTATCGCTACAGCCCTCCACCAGTCAGGCCTTTATGGCAGAGTGGCCCAACAGAAGCCTCTCCACAGTGCAAGACATATGAAAGCCAGCATAGAGTTTGCTAAAAAAACACACGAAGGACTCCCAGATAGGGTTGAGCGACTTTTATTTTTATAGGATCGGGTCGGGTTTCACGAAACCCGACTTTCTCAAAAGTCAGGTCGAGTGAAATCGGCCGATCCTATAAAAAAGTCGGGGTCGGGGTCGGCCGAAACACGAAACCCAATGCAGTGCAATGGGATACTATGGTTCCCAGGGTCTGAAGGAGAGGAAACTCTCCTTCAGGCCCTGGGATCCATATTAATGTGTAAAATAAAGAATAAAAATAAAAAATATTGATATACTCACCTCTCCGGAGGCCCCTGGACATCACCGCTGGTAACCGGCAGCCTTCTTTGCTTAAAATGAGCGCGTTTAGGGCCTTCCATGACGTCACGGCTTCTGATTGGTCGCGGCCGCCCATGTGACCGCCACGCGACCTAGAATTAGGAATTTAGGACCTGAGAATTACGTCACGGCTTGTGATTGGTCGCATGGCGGTCACATGGGCGGCCGCGACCAATCAGAAGCCGTGACGTCATGGAAGGACCTAAACGCGCTCATTTTAAGCAAAGAAGGCTGCCGGTTACCAGCGGCGATGTCCAGGGGCCTCCGGAGAGGTGAGTATATCAATATTTTTTTTTTATTATTCTTTATTTTACACTTAAATGTGGATTCCGATACCGATTTCCGATATCGCAAACATATTGGAACTCGGTATACCGGTATTCCGATACCAGATTCAGAAGATCGCCGACCTCACAGCCGACCCCACACAGGGGTCGGGTCGGGTTTCATGAAACCCGACTTTGCCAAAAGTCGGCGACTTCTGAAAATGGCCGACCCGTTTCGCTCAACCCTACTCCCAGACTGTGAGAAATAAGATTCTCTGGTCTGATGAGACGAAGATAGACCTTTTTGGTGATAATTATTATTATTATTATTATTATTATTATTATTATTTATTGTTATAGCGCCATTTATTCCATGGCGCTTTACATGTGAGGAGGGGTATACATAATAAAAACAAGTACAATAATCTTGAACAATACAAGTCATAACTGGTACAGGAGGAGAGAAGACCCTGCCCGCGAAGGCTCACAATCTACATGGGATGGGTGAGGATAAAGTAGGCGAGGGTAGAGCTGGTCATGCAGCGGTTTGGTCAATCGGTGGTTACTGCAGGTTGTAGGCTTGTCGGAAGAGGTGGGTCTTCAGGTTCTTTTTGAAGGTTTTGATGGTAGGCGAGAGTCTGATGTGTTGTGGTAGAGGGTTCCAGAGTAGGGGTGATACGCGAGAGAAATCTTGTATACGATTGTGGGAAGAGGAGATAAGAGGGGAGTAGAGAAGGAGATCTTGTGAGGAATGGAGGTTGCGTGTAGGTAAGTACCGGGAGACGAGGTCACAGATGTATGGATGGCTTTGTACGTCATGGATAGGCTTTTGTACTGGAGTCTCTGGGCAATGGGGGCCAGTGATGGGATTGACAGAGGGGAGAGGCCGGGGAATAGCGGGGGGACAGGTGGATTTGTCGGGCAGCAGAGTTTAGAACAGATTGGAGGGGTGCGAGAGTGTTCGAGGGGAGGCCACAGAGCAGGAGGTTGCAGTAGTCAAGGCGAGAGATGATGAGGGCATGGACTATGGTTTTTGCAGATTCTTGGTTGAGGAATGTACAAATAATTCTAAGCAGTATGTGTGGAGAAATCCAGGCACTGCTCATCACCTGCCAATACAATCCCAAAAGTGAAGCATGGTGGTGGCAGCATCATGCTGTGGGGGTGTTTTTCAGCTGCAGGGACAGGACGACTGGTTATCATTGAATGAAACCTGAATGCAGCCAAGTACAGAGATATCCTGGATGAAAACCTCTTCCAGAGTGCTCTGAACCTCAGACTTGGCCGAAGATTCACCTTCCAACAAGACAATGACCCTAAGCACACAGCTAAAATAACAAAGGAGTGGCTTCAGAACAACACTGTGACCATTCTTGACCGTCCCAGCCAGAGCCCTGACATAAACCCAACTGAGCATCTCTGGAGAGACCTGAAAATGTTCGTCCACCAACGTTCACCATCCAACCTGACGGAACTGGGGAGGATCTGCAAGGAAGAATGGCCGAGGATCCCCAAATCCAGGGGGGGAAACTTGTTGCATCATTCCCAAGAAGACTCATGGCTGTACTAGCTCAAAAGGGGCTTCTACCCATCACTGAGCAAAGGGTCTGAAGACTTATGGCCATGTGATATTTCAGTTTTTCTTTTTTAATAAATTTACAAAAATTTCTACATTTCATATTTTTTTTTTCAGTAAAGATGGGGTGCAGAGTGTACATTAATAGGGAAAAAATGAACTCTTCTGAATTTACCAAATGGCTGCAATGAAGCAAAGAGTGAAAAGTGTAAAGGGACCTGAATACTTTCCGCACCCTCTGTATATTCTATACAATACCTGGTATATAAGGGCTGTGACGTTGGGTGCGACTCGGGAGTCCTTAGTTGCAGGGAGCGGTCGCCTAATCTTGATGGATGAGTGACAGGTATTGTCCGCACATATGTATAAGTTACATATTATATGCATACATCCTTGCTTGCTTTCGATAGTGGAGGGGCTGTAGGTAGGGTTTTGTAAACGCCTTGAATAAGTAAAGATCTGGAGGTGTATATATATAGGGACACCGAGCTTTTCCTGATCACACATCATGATGGCAGCATACACAAGCCTCATCCTGGTGATCGCCCTCTGTGTGGCCACAGGTAAGACCCTGCACCTGCCGGACCCCCGCACTGCTACTGATAGGTACTATGTAACCTATATAGCAGAATGCTGGACACCTCTGAGATTGTATCACACATTAGATACAACTATGGAAAGAAGAAACTGGGAAAGAAAAAGCATATTAGGGTCTTATCCGATGACAATGTGATGTCAGGGAAAGGGAAAAATACACTCACCTTGTTAGGCTGCTGAATGGCAACACATAATGGGCATATAAACAGCTTCTGCACAGATACCGGTCAAGAGGACGACCAGACATACAGAGAGGAAGACAGAGGTATCACTCATGTGCTGCTGCACAGGTTTACTAGTCAACGCGTTTCGAGGTCGCGCAGGACTTTTTCATAGTTTTGTCCTGATGAAGAGATCCTGCGTGATCTCGAAACGCGTTGACTTGTAAACCTGTTTAAATAAATGTTTTAATTTCACCGCTATGTCGCTATCAGCAGCGCCCGAGTGATACCTCAGTCTTCTCACATTAGATACAGCGGATCAGGCTTGCATATGGCAAATCAAAAGACAACTCTTAAAGAAGCCACAGTCTGAGCGAAACGTCTCTACTAGTTCTAATGAGAAATTTACACCTCATTGAACCAAACAATAGCATTAAACATTGGCCTGACATAATACTCCCACACCATGACAATGCATTACTACCACATAGTGTTGGATTAATGCCACCATATAGCTAATAATTAATACCTGTACACCATGACTACATATGACCAAAGCATCATGTGGAAAATCTCAGTGAATAATCGGTGGTATTAAGTGATCATGGCGTGAAAATATTATTTAATACCAATATGAAGGTAATTCTGTCATTGTGGTGGTAATATGTGGTCATGCTGTGGCAGTACTATTTATAACACTATGGTGGTATTACTCATTAACTAAGATTTCACATTTACTCCACATAATCACTAAATAATATACACTCCCTGCTTCTACCTCCATTATAGTATCTGTCAGTATCTTTCCTCCTGCTACCTCCATTATAGTATATGTCAGTATCCTCCCTCCTGCTACCTCCATTATAGTATCTGTCAGTATCCTCCCTCCTGCTACCTCCATTATAGTATCTGTCAGTATCCTCCCTGCTGCTACCTCCATTATATTATCTGTCAGTATCCTCCCTGCTGCTACCTCCATTATAGTATCTGTCAGTATCCTCCCTCCTGCTATCTCCATTATAGTATCTGTCAGTATCCTCCCTCCTACTACCTCCATTATAGTATCTGTCAGTATCCTCCCTCCTACTACCTCCATTATAGTATCTGTCAGTATCCTCCCTCCTGCTATCTCCATTATAGTATCTGTCAGTATCCTCCTTGCCTCTACCTCCATTATAGTATCTGTCAGTATCCTCCCTCCTGTTACCTCCATTATAGTATCTGTCAGTATCCTCCCTCCTACTACCTCCATTATAGTATCTGTCAGTATCCTCCCTCCTACTACCTCCATTATAGTATCTGTCAGTATCCTCCCTCCTGTTACCTCCATTATAGTATCTGTCAGTATCCTCCCTCCTGCTACCTCCATTATAGTATCTGTCAGTATCCTCCCTCCTACTACCTCCATTATAGTATCTGTCAGTATCCTCCCTCCTGCTACCCCATTATAGTATCTGTCAGTATCCTCCCTCCTACTACCTCCATTATAGTATCTGCCAGTATCCTCCCTCCTGTTACCTCCATTATAGTATCTGTCAGTATCCTCCCTCCTACTACCTCCATTATAGTATCTGTCAGTATCCTCCCTGCTTCTACCTCCATTATAGTATCTGTCAGTATCCTCCCTCCTGCTACCTCCATTATAGTATCTGTCAGTATCCTCCCTCCTACTACCTCCATTATAGTATCTGTCAGTATCCTCCCTCCTGCTACCCCATTATAGTATCTGTCAGTATCCTCCCTCCTGCAACCTCCATTTTAGTATCTGTCAGTATCCTCCCTCCTGCTACCTCCATTATAGTATCTGTCAGTATCCTCCCTGCTGCTACCTCCATTATAGTATCTGTCAGTATCCTCCCTCCTGCTACCTCCATTATAGTATCTGTCAGTATCCTCCATGCTGCTACCTCCATTATAGTATCTGTCAGTATCCTCCCTCCTGCTACCTCCATTATAGTATCTGTCAGTATCCTCCCTGCTGCTACCTCCATTATATTATCTGTCAGTATCCTCCCTCCTGTTACCTCCATTATAGTATCTGTCAGTATCCTCCCTCCTGTTACCTCCATTATAGTATCTGTCAGTATCCTCCCTCCTGCTACCTCCATTATAGTATCTGTCAGTATCCTCCCTCCTGTTACCTCCATTATAGTATCTGTCAGTATCCTCCCTCCTGTTACCTCCATTATAGTATCTGTCAGTATCCTCCCTCCTGCTACCTCCATTATAGTATCTGTCAGTATCCTCCCTCCTACTACCTCCATTATAGTATCTGTCAGTAACCTCCCTCCTGCTACCCCATTATAGTATCTGTCAGTATCCTCCCTCCTGCAACCTCCATTTTAGTATCTGTCAGTATCCTCCCTCCTGCTACCTCCATTATAGTATCTGTCAGTATCCTCCCTGCTGCTACCTCCATTATAGTATCTGTCAGTATCCTCCCTCCTGCTACCTCCATTATAGTATCTGTCAGTATCCTCCATGCTGCTACCTCCATTATAGTATCTGTCAGTATCCTCCCTCCTGCTACCTCCATTATAGTATCTGTCAGTATCCTCCCTGCTGCTACCTCCATTATATTATCTGTCAGTATCCTACCTCCTGTTACCTCCATTATATTATCTGTCAGTATCCTCCCTCCTGCTACCTCCATTATAGTATCTGTCAGTATCCTCCCTCCTGCTACCTCCATTATAGTATCTGTCAGTAACCTCCCTCCTGCTACCCCATTATAGTATCTGTCAGTATCCTCCCTCCTGCAACCTCCATTATAGTATCTGTCAGTATCCTCCCTCCTGCTACCTCCATTATATTATCTGTCAGTATCCTCCCTCCTGCTACCTCCATTATAGTATCTGTCAGTATCCTCCCTGCTGCTACCTCCATTATAGTATCTGTCAGTCTCCTCCCTCCTACTACCTCCATTATAGTATCTGTCAGTATCCTCCCTCCTGTTACCTCCATTATAGTATCTGTCAGTATCCTCCCTCCTGCTACCTCCATTATAGTATCTGTCAGTAACCTCCCTCCTGCTACCCCATTATAGTATCTGTCAGTATCCTCCCTCCTGCAACCTCCATTATAGTATCTGTCAGTATCCTCCCTGCTGCTACCTCCATTATAGTATCTGTCAGTATCCTCCCTCCTGCTACCTCCATTATAGTATCTGTCAGTATCCTCCATGCTGCTACCTCCATTATAGTATCTGTCAGTATCCTCCCTCCTGCTACCTCCATTATAGTATCTGTCAGTATCCTCCCTCCTACTACCTCCATTATAGTATCTGTCAGTATCCTCCCTGCTGCTACCTCCATTATAGTATCTGTCAGTATCCTCCCTCCTGCTACCTCCATTATAGTATCTGTCAGTATCCTCCCTCCTACTACCTCCATTATAGTATCTGTCAGTATCCTCCCTCCTACTACCTCCATTATAGTATCTGTCAGTATCCTCCCTCCTGTTACCTCCATTATAGTATCTGTCAGTATCCTCCCTCCTGTTACCTCCATTATAGTATCTGTCAGTATCCTCCCTCCTGCTACCTCCATTATAGTATCTGTCAGTATCCTCCCTCCTGCTACCTCCATTATAGTATCTGTCAGTATCCTCCCTCCTGCTACCTCCATTATAGCATCTGTCAGTATCCTCCCTCCTGTTACCTCCATTATAGTATCTGTCAGTATCCTCCCTCCTACTACCTCCATTATAGTATCTGTCAGTCTCCTCCCTCCTGTTACCTCCATTATAGTATCTGTCAGTATCCTCCCTCCTACTACCTCCATTATAGTATCTGTCAGTATCCTCCCTCCTGCTACCTCCATTATAGTATCTGTCAGTATCCTCCCTCCTACTACCTCCATTATAGTATCTGTCAGTATCCTCCCTCCTGCTACCTCCATTATAGTATCTGTCAGTATCCTACCTCCTGCTACCTCCATTATAGTATCTGTCAGTATCCTCCCTCCTGTTACCTCCATTATAGTATCTGTCAGTATCCTCCCTCCTGTTACCTCCATTATAGTATCTGTCAGTATCCTCCCTCCTGCTACCTCCATTATAGTATATGTCAGTATCCTCCCTCCTGCAACCTCCATTTTAGTATCTGTCAGTATCCTCCCTCCTACTACCTCCATTTTAGTATCTGTCAGTATCCTCCCTGCTGCTACCTCCATTATAGTATCTGTCAGTATCCTCCCTGCTGCTACCTCCATTATAGTATCTGTCAGTATCCTCCCTCCTACTACCTCCATTATAGTATCTGTCAGTATCCTCCCTCCTGCTACCTCCATTATAGTATCTGTCAGTATCCTCCCTCCTGCTACCTCCATTATAGTATCTGTCAGTATCCTCCCTCCTGCTACCTCCATTATAGTATCTGTCAGTATCCTACCTCCTGCTACCTCCATTATAGTATCTGTCAGTATCCTCCCTCCTGTTACCTCCATTATAGTATCTGTCAGTATCCTCCCTCCTGTTACCTCCATTATAGTATCTGTCAGTATCCTCCCTCCTGCTACCTCCATTATAGTATATGTCAGTATCCTCCCTCCTGCAACCTCCATTTTAGTATCTGTCAGTATCCTCCCTCCTACTACCTCCATTTTAGTATCTGTCAGTATCCTCCCTGCTGCTACCTCCATTATAGTATCTGTCAGTATCCTCCCTGCTGCTACCTCCATTATAGTATCTGTCAGTATCCTCCCTCCTACTACCTCCATTATAGTATCTGTCAGTATCCTCCATGCTGCTACCTCCATTATAGTATCTGTCAGTATCCTCCCTCCTGTTACCTCCATTATAGTATCTGTCAGTCTCCTCCCTCCTGTTACCTCCATTATAGTATCTGTCAGTATCATCCCTGCGTCTACCTCCAATATAGTATCTGTCAGTCTCCTCCCTGCTGCTACCTCCATTATAGTATCTGTCAGTATCCTCCATGCTGCTACCTCCATTATAGTATATGTCAGTATCCTCCCTCCTGTTACCTCCATTATAGTATCTGTCAGTATCCTCCCTCCTGTTACCTCCATTATAGTATCTGTCAGTATCCTCCCTGCTGCTACCTCCATTATAGTATCTGTCAGTATCCTCCCTGCTGCTACCTCCATTATAGTATCTGTCAGTATCCTCCCTCCTGTTACCTCCATTATAGTATCTGTCAGTATCCTCCCTGCTGCTACCTCCATTATAGTATCTGTCAGTATCCTCCCTGCTGCTACCTCCATTATAGTATCTGTCAGTATCCTCCCTCCTGTTACCTCCATTATAGTATCTGTCAGTATCCTCCCTGCTGCTACCTCCATTATAGTATCTGTCAGTCTCCTCCCTGCTGCTACCTCCATTATAGTATCTGTCAGTATCCTCCATGCTGCTACCTCCATTATAGTATCTGTCAGTATCCTCCCTCCTGTTACCTCCATTATAGTATCTGTCAGTATCCTCCCTCCTGTTACCTCCATTATAGTATCTGTCAGTATCCTCCCTCCTGTTACCTCCATTATAGTATCTGTCAGTATCCTCCCTCCTACTACCTCCATTATAGTATCTGTCAGTATCCTCCCTGCTGCTACCTCCATTATAGTATCTGTCAGTATCCTCCCTCCTGTTACCTCCATTATAGTATCTGTCAGTATCCTCCCTGCTGCTACCTCCATTATAGTATCTGTCAGTCTCCTCCCTGCTGCTACCTCCATTATAGTATCTGTCAGTATCCTCCATGCTGCTACCTCCATTATAGTATCTGTCAGTATCCTCCCTCCTGTTACCTCCATTATAGTATCTGTCAGTATCCTCCCTCCTGTTACCTCCATTATAGTATCTGTCAGTATCCTCCCTCCTGTTACCTCCATTATAGTATCTGTCAGTATCCTCCCTCCTACTACCTCCATTATAGTATCTGTCAGTCTCCTCCCTGCTGCTACCTCCATTATAGTATCTGTCAGTATCCTCCCTCCTGTTACCTCCATTATAGTATCTGTCAGTCTCCTCCCTGCTGCTACCTCCATTATAGTATCTGTCAGTATCCTCCCTCCTGTTACCTCCATTATAGTATCTGTCAGTATCCTCCCTCCTGTTACCTCCATTATAGTATCTGTCAGTATCCTCCCTCCTACTACCTCCATTATAGTATCTGTCAGTATCCTCCCTCCTGTTACCTCCATTATAGTATCTGTCAGTATCCTCCCTCCTACTACCTCCATTATAGTATCTGTCAGTATCCTCCCTCCTGTTACCTCCATTATAGTATCTGTCAGTATCCTCCCTCCTACTACCTCCATTATAGTATCTGTCAGTATCCTCCCTCCTGTTACCTCCATTATAGTATCTGTCAGTCTCCTCCCTCCTGTTACCTCCATTATAGTATCTGTCAGTATCCTCCCTCCTGTTACCTCCACTATAGTATCTGTCAGTATCCTCCCTGCTGTTACCTCCATTATAGTATCTGTCAGTATCCTCCCTGCTGCTACCTCCATTATAGTATCTGTCAGTCTCCTCCCTGCTGCTACCTCCATTATAGTATCTGTCAGTATCCTCCCTCCTGTTACCTCCATTATAGTATCTGTCAGTCTCCTCCCTCCTGTTACCTCCATTATATTATCTGTCAGTAACCTCCCTCCTACTACCTCCATTATAGTATCTGTCAGTATCCTCCCTCCTGTTACCTCCATTATAGTATCTGTCAGTATCCTCCATGCTGCTACCTCCATTATAGTATCTGTCAGTATCCTCCCTCCTGTTACCTCCATTATAGTATCTGTCAGTATCCTCCTTGCCTCTACCTCCATTATAGTATCTGTCAGTATCCTCCCTCCTGTTACCTCCATTATAGTATCTGTCAGTATCCTCCCTCCTGCTACCTCCATTATAGTATCTGTCAGTCTCCTCCCTGCTGCTACCTCCATTATAGTATCTGTCAGTCTCCTCCCTGCTGCTACCTCCATTATAGTATCTGTCAGTATCCTCCCTCCTGTTACCTCCATTATAGTATCTGTCAGTATCCTACCTCCTGCTACCTCCATTATAGTATCTGTCAGTATCCTCCCTCCTGCTACCTCCATTATAGTATCTGTCAGTATCCTACCTCCTGCTACCTCCATTATAGTATCTGTCAGTAACCTCCCTCCTACTACCTCCATTATATTATCTGTCAGTATCCTCCCTCCTACTACCTCCATTATAGTATCTGTCAGTATCCTCCCTGCTGCTACCTCCATTATAGTATCTGTCAGTCTCCTCCCTCCTGTTACCTCCATTATAGTATCTGTCAGTAACCTCCCTCCTACTACCTCCATTATATTATCTGTCAGTCTCCTCCCTGCTGCTACCTCCATTATAGTATCTGTCAGTCTCCTCCCTCCTGCTACCTCCATTATAGTATCTGTCAGTCTCCTCCCTCCTGTTACCTCCATTATAGTATCTGTCAGTAACCTCCCTCCTACTACCTCCATTATAGTATCTGTCAGTCTCCTCCCTGCTGCTACCTCCATTATAGTATCTGTCAGTATCCTCCCTCCTGTTACCTCCATTATAGTATCTGTCAGTATCCTACCTCCTGCTACCTCCATTATAGTATCTGTCAGTCTCCTCCCTGCTGCTACCTCCATTATAGTATCTGTCAGTCTCCTCCCTGCTGCTACCTCCATTATAGTATCTGTCAGTCTCCTCCCTGCTGCTACCTCCATTTTAGTATCTGTCAGTATCCTCCCTGCCTCTACCTCCATTATAGTATCTGCCAGTCTCCTCCCTGCTGCTACCTCCATTATAGCATCTGTCAGTATCCTCCCTGCTGCTAGTGCAGCGCCCCAGAGTCCTGGTCATGCAGTATTGTCGCTCTGCCACTAAGGGGAGTGATGTTATGTCTGATTGCCCTAAAGGAGTTCACCTGACCAGGTATCACAGTCACACATTACACTTCACACTCCGGCCACCAGGGGGAGCAAAAGGTTCTATTTACTAGGCCACTCCTCACACTCTGGTAAAACTGGGGGTTGGATAGGAAGTTAGAGAGAAGCTGACTGGGTTTTGCCCAGGTAACATCTAGAGAGAGAGTTGCTGGTAAGACCCAGGGAGGTCCCTGTCAGGGGTGGGATCCTGACATTGGCCTTGCACGAGACAGATCGTTACGGAACTGCGCCTGCACTTCATTGTGGCGGTATCCTAAGAAAGGACAAGAAGCGAAGTATATTGTGGAGAAGTGAGAAACGAGATCACAGCACTAGGAGATAATACTGGGAGGAGTCGGGCCCTAAGATCGTGGCAACATCCTCCTGAGTCCTGAGGTGTGTAGCCGGTGGCCGGAACACCGAGGGAGTACTGATTCTACGCATTACTCCAGATAATGGCAGGGCAGTTAACTTTAGGTTGGCTGTCTCACCTTTACACCTATGAAGACAACGGAGGCAATTGTGGGAGAGGGGCATCTCTAGGGTCCCTATAATTTAACTCCAGGCCTAACCCGTCATAGGGGTGCGTCCTATCCATATCATCTGTGGGACGGAGAGAGAACATCAGAAACATACACGACAGTTGTGAGGACTATCCCGTGGTGCTCAGCAGGGAGGTACTACAACACACAGGCGCTAAGTAGGAAGGCTACTGATTTCCACCTGCAAAGGGAACTCTGGATGTGCCTTCGGACCGGCCGGTCTCAAACAGCCCTGTTAGCAGTGCTCTGGACCGTGGACCTTGAGGTCTTCAGTAAAAGGTAAAGAGACTGCAACCTTTGTGTCCTCATTATTCATCGCGCCTTACATCACCATCTACACATCAAGGGAAGCCCTGGGGACATACTTCACCTGTGGGAAGGTATACCATCTAGCTGCCATTCCATCACCCCAGTGGACCCCTAGCAGCGTCGGTCATCCTGACCGAATACCACAGGTGGCGTCACGAACACTTGACAAACTTTCATCTACACCTTTAATTGGGCGCCCCTTAGCAGGGCCACGGGCCGGGTCGGGCCACCGTGACATCCCCAAAACCGAAACAGAGGCGACCCGGTACCGAGTACCCCATTGCCCTGCGCCTGGGGGCGCTCCACTACCTCCATTATAGTATCTGTCAGTATCCTCCCTGCTACTACCTCCATTAGATGACATACAGCTGTATACTATATATAAGGGAGATGACAAACATGTATATACTGAGGGGAAAAAGACAGGTGTGAGGTGAAAATGAAAAGGTGTGAGTGCAAAATGAGAGGAGTGAGGGAAAATAGTGGAGTGATCGGAAAATGACAGATTTGAGGTCGAAATGACAAGTGTTAGGGGGGATGAGAGGAGTGAGGGGGAAAATAAGAGGAGTGAGGGGAAAAATGAAAGATGTGAGGGAGAAAATGAGAGGCGTGATGGGAAAATAAGAGAAGTAAGGTGCTATAACTAACCACAGATATTTACTATGCCCAGGCAACGCCGGGCTCTTCAGGCAGTCTAATACAGTATATAAAGCTGAATGTGAATGTGTGTATGTATGTATGAGTGAATGTCCGGGATTGGCATCTGCACCGTCGCAGCTACAGCCACAAAATTTTGCACAGTCACATGTCTGGACCCCGAGAGCGTCATAGACTATGTTGTGAGGCGAATTTTAACCCCGCGCTTTCCAATTCACCAAACAATTTTGCCCCTATCTACATAATGTGGAAAAAGTGAAAGGTAAAGTGTTGGAGGCAAATTGAAAGCTGCCAGATGTGAACAAGGAGGACTTAAAGAATGAGAGTGATGGTGCCAAAGAGTATATAATGTACAGTTGCTAAGGTGGGGCCCCGACATGGGATACTCACCACACACGGGGATATGAACACACACACAAAATGCGCCACACACTATCACGTGCTTGAACACATATACCACCCTCAGCACACATTTCACCACACATACACCAACCTCGCCACATAAAAGTCGAAACACAAAAGTCACCGCTCAAAACTCGCCACGCGCAAAATTTGCCACATGCAAAACTCGCCACATGCAAAACTAGGCTCACGCAAAACTCACCTCATGGAAAACTCGGCACACGCAAAACTTGCACACGCGGAAAAATTGCCACATGCACAAAAGTTGCAACACATGCAAAAGTTGCCTCACACAAAACTTGCACATACTCAAAACGCACCACACATAAAACTTGCCACGCACAAAACTCGCCATGCGCAAAACTTGCTGCACAAAACTTGCTACACTAACCTGTCTCATGCAACTTGACACACAAAAAGTTGCTACACGCATGTCGCCACACAAAACTCATCTCACAAAAGTCGCTACATGCATGTCGCCACACGCAACTCAACACACACAACTTGAGACATGAAACTCTCCCTAAAACACACACAAGTCTGGTATTATCCTTCAAAAATAAAAATCTAATTAATAAGCAGACAAACTACAAGAGCAACAAATGTACCATATAGGAAATACGGCAGCTGTCAGTCGCATGATCTGTCTATTATGTGTATGTGTGAGCTAATATATTCTGCCGGGGGGGAGGGCTTCCTATTGGCTGGGGATTTATCAGGCTGCCTATTTAGCTTACAAATACTGAGGTAAAAATACTGACCAAATAACGTGTGAACAAGGTCTAATACAGGAGGAGATGACACACAGATATATACTATATACAGGAGGAGATGACACGCAGGTATATACTATTTACAGGGGAGATGACACACACATATATATAATATACAGGAGGAGATGACATACAGGTATATACTATATACAGGAGGAGATGACACAGGTGCATTCTATATACAGGAGCAGATGACACACAGGTATATACTATATACAGGAGCAGATGATGTACAGGTATATACTATATACAGGAGGAGATGACTTTCAGGTATATACTATATACAGGGGAGATGACACACAGGTATATACTATATACAGGAGCAGATGACACACAGGTATTTACTATATACAGGAGGAGATGACATACCGGTATATACTATATACAGGAGGAGATGACATACAGGTATATACTATATACAGGAGGAGATGACACATAGGTATATACAATATACAGGAGGAGATGACATACAGGTATATACTATATACAGGGGAGATGACACACAGGCATATACTATATACAGGAGGAGATGACACACAGATATATACTATATATAGGAGGAGATGACATACAGGTATATACTATATACAGGAGCAGATGACATACAGGTATATATTATATACAGGAGGAGATGACACACAGATATATACTATATACAGGAGGAGATGACACACAGGTACAGTATATACTATATACAGGAGCAGATGATGTACAGGTATATACTATATACAGGAGGAGATGACTTTCAGGTATATACTATATACAGGAGGAGATGACACTTGGTATATACAATATACAGGAGGAGATGACATAAAGGTATATACTATATACAGGAGATGGCATACAGGTGTATACTATATATAAGAGAGATGAAAAACATGTATATACTGAGGGGAAAATGAGAGGTGTGAGGTGAAAATGAGAGGACTGAGGGAAAATAGTGGAGTGATCAGAAAATGACAGATGTGAGGTTGAAATGACAAGTGTTGGGGGGAATGAGAGGAGTGAGGGGTAAAATAAGAGGAGTGAGGGGGAAAATGAGAGGTGTGAGGGAGAAAATGAGAGGTGTGATGGGAAAATAAGAGAAGTGAGGTGCTATAACTAACCACAGATAATTACTATGCCCAGGCAACGCCGGGCTCTTCAGCTAGTATATGATATTAATGCTGTATCCTCTCCCATAATGTTTGATCCTCTGCAGAGCTGTTATATCTAAACTCAACAGCTGTATCCAATCTTATACGTTATAAGATTGGATACAGCAGTCAGTATCACATGTGATAAGATTGGATACAGCAGTCAGTATCACATGTGATAAGATTGGATACAGCAGTCAGTATCACATGTGATAAGATTGGATACAGCAGTCAGTATCACATGTGATAGGATTGGATACAGCAGTCAGTATCACATGTGATAAGATTGGATACAGCAGTCAGTATCACATGTGATAGGATTGGATACACCGCGGTGCACTATATAACCTTTCTCTTTTGCTCGCAGTTTACTCGCTGAATTGTTACACCTGCTCATTACAAACTTCCAATGCCAATTGTCAGACTTCGACAACCTGCAGCAGCGGAACAGCGTATTGTCAGACCATAGTGGGATCAGCCTCCTCTGGTGAGTTCACCATTTTGTTGTGTGATTATGGGGGTTGTAGTCCTCGTTCACCTACAGCCGGGAGACTACAAACCCAAGGTGCTGTACATATAGAATCTTTATATACATGGCAATGACTGACAGGTTGGAGCCCCACTACTTTGTCACATTTTTGTTTTCTCCGCGCTAGGTGGGATTTCGGCCTCCGTCATCAGTAAGACATGTGAAACATCCTGCACTGCAGGCACCTACAGCGTCTCCGGCGCCACCGCCACCACCTCCTGCTGCAACACCGACCTGTGTAATGTCAGCGGCGGCGCCAGCATCAAGGCCAGCTCTGCCACCATCATCCTGGTGCTGGGATCCCTCCTGACAATCCTGAGGAGCTCAGTCCTGTAACCGCAGACGTGAGACATCAGCAGAACACAGAAATAAAGAATGAATATTTTCATGATCTCTGCTTGCTATCAGTGAATTGATGTATTTTTTCTTCCACATCTAGAGGCTGGAACGTTTCAGAACATCTAGAGGATAGAATAGAAAGAGGTCAGGGCACACAGAGCATTGTGGCTATGATAGAAAGAGGTCAGTTCACACAGAGCATCACAGCTTTGATAGAAATAGGTCAGGAAACACAGAGCATCAGAGCTATGATAGAAAGAGGTCAGGACACACAGAGCATCACAGCTATGATAGAAAGAGGTCAGGACACACAGAGCATCACAGCTATGATAGAAAGAGGTCAGGAAACACAGAGCATCACAGCTTTCATAGAAAGAGGTCAGGACACACAGAGCATCACAGCTATGATAGAAAGAGGTCAGGAAACACAGAGCATCACAGCTTTCATAGAAAGAGGTCAGGACACACAGAGCATCAGAGCTATGATAGAAAGAGGTCAGGACACACAGAGCATCACAGCTATGATAGAAAGAGGTCAGGACACACAGCATCACAGCTATGATAGAAAGAGGTCAGGACACACAGAGCATCACAGCTATGATAGAAAGAGGTCAGGACACACAGAGCATCACAGCTATGATAGAAAGAGGTCAGGAAACACAGAGTATCACAGCTATCATAGAAAGAGGTTAGGACACATAGAGCATCATAGCTATGATAGAAAGGTGTCAGGACACACAGAGCATTGTGGTTATGATAGAAAGAGATCAAGACATACAGAGCATCACAGCTATAATAGAAAGAGATTAGGACACACAGAGCATCGCAGCTATAACAGAATGAGATTAGGACACACAGAGCATTGCGGCTATGATAGAAAGGGTCAGGACACACAGAGCTTCACAGCTATGATAGAAAGTGGTCAGGACACAGAGTATTGCAGCTATGATAGAAATAGGTCAGGACACAGAGCATTGCAGCTATGATAGAAAGAGATCAGGACACACAGAATCACAGCTATGATTAGTCTTGAGCATTCCGATACCGCAAGTATCGGGTATCGGCCGATATTTGCTGTATCGGAATTCCGATACTGAGTTCCGATATTTTTGTGATATCGGAAATCGGAATCGGAAGTTCCCAGTGTATGGTTCCCAGGGTCTGGAGGAGAGGAGACTCTCCTTCAGGCCCTGGGATCCATATTCATGTAAAAAATAAAGAATTAAAATAAAAAATATGGATATACTCACCCCTCCGGCGGAGCCTGGACCTTACCGAAGTAAGAATGAGAAGTTTAGGACCTGCGATGACGTCGAGGCTTGTGATTGGTCGCGTGAGCGGTCACATGAGCGGTCATGCGACCAATTACAAGCCGCGACGTCATCGAAGGTCCTAAACTCCTCATTCTTAGGAACGGAGGCTGCCGGTTACATCGGTAAGGTCCAGGGGCCGCCGGAGGGGTGAGTATATCCATATTTTTTATTTTAATTCTTTTTTTTTTACATGAATATGGATCCCAGGGCCTGAAGGAGAGTTTCCTCTCCTTCAGACCCTGGGAACCATCCAGGATACCTTCCGATACTTGTGACCCATTGACTTGCATTGGTATCGGGTATCGGTATCGGCGATATCCGATATTTTTTGGATATCGGACGATACCATCCAATACCGATACTTTTGAGTATCGGAAGGTATCGCTCAACACTAGCTATAATAGAAAGAGGTCAGGACACAGAGCATTGCAGCTATGATAGAATGAGGTCAGGACACACAGTGAATTGTGGCTATTAGGGTTGAGCGAAACGGATCGGACAAATTCAAAAATCGCCGACTTTCGGCAAAGTGGAGTTTCATGAACCCCGACCTGATCGTAGTGTGGGATCAGCCATGAGGTCGCCGATCTGCGCTCAAAAGTCGCGTTTCATATGACGCTTTCAGCACCATTTTTCAGCCAATGAAGGAGGACGCAGAGTGTGGGCAGCGTGATAACATAGGTCTCGGACCCCACCATCTTAGAGAAGGGCATGACAGTGATTGGCTTGCTTTCTGCGGCGTCGCAGGGGCTATAAAGGGGTGTGCACGCCGACCGCCATCTTACTTCTGCCGATTTCAGCATAGGGAGAGGTTGCTGCAGCTTCATCAGAAGCAGGGATATACTTAGGGAGGGAAGATTAACCCCCAAACTGCTGTAGCGATTTCCACTGTCCAACACCACCTTTGTTTTGCAGGGACAGTGGAGGCTATATTTTTGTGCATCAGCTCTGTAGCTTATTAGGCTGCCTTATAAGGCTCCCTGATTAGTGTTGAGCATTCCGATACCGCAAGTATCGGGTATCGGCCGATACTTGCGGTATCGGTATTCCGATAACGAGTTCCGATACTTTTGTGATATCGGAAATCGGAAGTGTGCGGTGCCTATGGTTCCCAGGGTCTGGAGGAGAGGAGACTCTCCTTCAGGCCCTGGGATCCATATTCATGTATAAAATAAATAATAAAAATAAAAAATATTGATATACTCACCCGTCCGGCGGCCCCTGCTCTTAGTGGTGCCTCCATTCCTAAGAATGCAGGAGTGAAAGACCTTCGATGACGTCGCGGCTTGTGATTGGTCGCGTGAACGGTCATCGAAAGTCCTTCAGGCGCTCATTCTTAGGAACGGAGGCTGCCGGTTACAGCAGTTACTACCAGGGCGCGTCAGAGGGTGAGTATATCCATATTTTTTATTTTTATTCTTTATTTTACACATGAATATGGATCCCAGGGCCTGAAGGAGAGTTTCCTCTCCTTCAGACCCTGGGAACCATCCAGGATACCTTCCGATACTTGTGTCCCATTGACTTGTATTGGTATCGGGTATCGGTATCGGCGATATCCGATATTTTTTCGGATATCGGCCGATACTATCCGATACCGATACTTTCAAGTATCGGAAGGTATCGCTCAACACTATCCCTGATAGCTGCATTGCTGTTTGCACGCTGCTGTGCAAACCAACTGCTTTTTTAAAAGCAGAAATCCTGTTGCTTCTTTCTGCACAGTCATCTTGTTTATTTGTCCCCACTTTTATGTGCAGCAGTACTTTTTATTGCTGCCATACTTGTCCTGAGATCATTGTAGGGAGATTGAAATTGTAGTACAGTCCTTGTATTATTTTATATATCTTCCAGCCACTTTCTGCCACTTACATTGTGTTGTTTTATACACTGGGCCTGAGTTTTGGTGCAGTCTCCCCCCAAAAAAAGGGAGATTCAAATTGTCACAAAGTGGATATACGTCAGTTCTGTTAGTTTGTCGTATATCAGCCAGCCACATTCTGCCACTTACATTGTGTTGTTTTATGCACAGGGCCTGAGTTTTGGTTCAGTCTCCCCCCAAAAAAAGGAGATTTAAATTCTCAACAAGTTTAGATACACCTTCTACTTTGTTTTACAGTACCATATAACGGTTGTTATTTTGGTTAGATTTTCCAAAAAATGAGGAAGTCTGGTGAAAGAGCCCGTGGGCGGTGGTTGCCAGCTGGTACTGATGGTGGTGGTGCATCTGGTGGTAGTGGCAAAAGCACAGTAGCACCTAAGGCTGGAGGTGTTGAGCCAGCGTCATCGTCACGCTACACAAGGCCTCCAAGGCTCCCTTATCTGGGAGTAGGAAAACCACTTTAAAAGCCGGAGCAGCAGGAACAAGTTTTGTCTATCCTTGCTGACTCAGCCTCTAGCTCTTTCGCCTCCTCTTCAGAAAGTTCCAAATATAAAAGCAATGAGTCGTCAGTGGATGCTCCCTGTCAGGAACAAGACGTTTCCTTGTGTCCTTCACCCAAACCAAAAGTGAAGGATGCGTCAGGCGACACTACAGTTTACTCCATGGAACTCTTTACACATACCGTGCCAGGTTTAGAAAGGGAAATTGTTAACTGCCCATTACAAGATGAATCGGACATGGAGTGCACTGATGCACAGCCACAGCTAGATTATTATGCTGTTCCATTGACTCAGATCACTACATTGCCCTGGCAGTGTACTGAGCCAGAATCTGACCCTGATGAGACTATGGTGCCCCGTCCCGAACTCTATAGCACCTTACACGGTGACACAGAGGAAGGTGCACATGACATTGAAGAGGAGGTGATAGATGACCCAGTTCTTGACCCAGATTGGCAGCCATTGGGGGAAGAGGGTGCCGCTGCCAGTAGCTCAGAAGCGGAGGAGGATGATCCGCAGCAGCCATCTACATCGCAACAGCTGTCATCTGGCAGGCCCGTATCAGGCCAAAAACATTTGTCAAAAACAGTTTTAGGACAGCGTGGCCATCCGGTGAAAGTAGCACAGCGTGCAATGCCTGAAAAGGTATCCCATAGTAGGAAGAGTGGAGTGTGGCAATTTTTTAACCAAGATCCGAATGACCAGTCAAAAGTTATCTGTAAGAAACGCTCCAAGACCTTTAGCAGAGGGAAGAATCTTCAAAATTTAAATACAACGTGCATGCGTAGACATTTAACCAGCATGCACTTGCAAGCCTGGACTAACTACCAAACGTCCCGTACCATTGGTGCACCTGCTCAGAATGAAGGTAGTCAGCAACGCTACATTGCTTCCCTCACTGTAAGCCCACCAGTTAGGACACCACCAGCAGCAAATGTGGAGGTATTGTCGCAAGGCCAAAGCAGTCAGGGAATCACAAGGTTATTGGTAGGAAACACTGTATGTAGGCCAACATCAAGAATACCATCACCAACCCTCTCTCAATCCGCCATGTCCACCACCACCACCGCTAGTTCCACCATATGCAGCTCTCCAGTCCAGCTCAACCTACAAGAGACTCTCGTTAGGAAAAGAAAGTACTCATCCTCTCATCCGCGTACACAGGGTTTGAACGCCCACATTGCTATACTAATCTCGTTAGAGATGATGCCCTACGGGTTGGTTGAAAGCGAAGCTTTCAAAGACCTGATGGCCTACGCAGTACCACGCTATGACCTACCCAGTTGGCACTTCTTTGTGAGAAAAGCCATCCCAGCCCTCCACCAGCATGTCAAAGACCGCATTGTCCATGTACTGCAGCAATCAGTCAGTGGAAAGGTGCACCTCACAACAAATGCATGGACCAGTAGGCATGGCCAGGGATGTTACGTGTCCATCATGGCGCACTGGGTTAATGTGGTGGATGCAGGGTCCACAGGGGACATTCATAGTGGGACAGTTCTGCCTAGCCCACGGTCTAGGAAACAGTTGGCAGTAGGCGTTCGACACCCCTCCTCTTCCTCCTCCTCCTCCAGAAGCGAAAGCTCATCCACAGAGCGCAGTCGCCCTACCACTCCATCCGCAGATGCCAGTGTTGCACACGAGGTGTCACATTATGGAACAGCTAGTGGTAAGCGTCAGCAGGCTGTGTTGGAAATGAAGTGTTTGGGCGCCAACAGAAACACCGCGGAAGTACTGGCCGAGTACTTGCAGCAAGAAACTCAGTCATGGCTGGGCAGTGTACATCTTGAGGCAGGAAAGGTAGTCAGTGATAACGGAAGGAATTTTATGGCTGCCATAGCCCTTTCACAACTGAAACACATTCCTTGCCTGGCTCACACCTTGAACCTGGTGGTGCAGTGCTTCCTCAAAAATTATCCGGAGTTACCAGCCCTGCTCCTGAAGGTATGAAGACTTTGCTCGCACATCCGATGGTCGCCCGTACACTCCAGCCGTATGCTGAACCATCAGCGATCGCTGACTCTTCCCCAGCACCGCCTAATAATCGACGTTGCAACAAGGTGGAACTCCACACTGCACATGGTTAAAAGGCTGTGCGAACAGAGGCATGCTGTAATTTATTTGTGGGAGGATACACATACACGGGCAGGTTGTTGGATGGCAGATATGGAGTTGTCTGGTGTGCAGTGGTCGAAGCTCCAAGACCTCTGTCAAATCTTTCAGTGTTTTGAGGAATGCACACGGCTGGTTAGTGCAGACGACGCCATCATAAGCATGAGCATCCCCCTAATGCGTCTGCTGATGCAAAGTTTGACGCACATTAAGGAGCAGGCGTCTGCAGCCGAGGAGGAGGGAAGCCTTGATGACAGTCAGCCATTGTCTGCTCAGGGAACTCTCCTGGATGAGGTGGCGGACGAAAAGGAGGAGGAGGAGGAGGAGGATGATGGGGATAAATATTTATGGGAGGAGGATGCTTCTCAGGGGGCAATAGAAACTGGTGGCGTTGCAAGGTCAGGTACAGGGGTTTTGCGGGACACAAGTGATGTTGATTTGCAAGAAAGTGCTCCTCAACCCAGCACAAGCAGTGAATTGACACCTGGAACATTGGCCCACATGGCTGATTATGCCTTCCGTATCCTAAAAAGGGACCCCCGCATTATAAAAATGATGACCGATGACGATTACTGTTTGGCCTGACTCCTGGATCCACGATATAAAGAAAAATTACAAAATGTCATGCCACATGAGAACCTTGAGCAAATATTGGCTACCAAACAAGCAACTCTTGTAGACCATTTGGTTCAGGCATTCCCAGCACACAGCGGCGGTGATGGTTCTCACACGAGCCGTAGGGGGCAACATGGCAGAGGTGTTAGATGTGCACAAATCAGAAGTGGTGTTGGACAGAGGGGATTTATGACCAGGTTGTGGAGTGATTTCGCAATGACCGCAGACACGACAGGTACTGCTGCATCGATTCAAAGAGACAGGAGACAGCATTTGTCCAGTATGGTTACGAACTACTTTTCCTCCCTTATCGATGTTCTCCCTTACAAGTCTTAACCCTTTGATTACTGGGCATCTAAAATAGACACCGGGCCTGAATTGGCAGAATATGCATTACAGGAGCTCGCTTGCCCTGCTGCTAGTGTGCTATCAGAAAGAGTCTTCAGTGCTGCTGGTTCAATACTGACCGAAGAAAGGACTCGTCTGGCTACCCAAAATGTTGATCTAACCTTCATTAAAATGAACCAATCATGGATTTCAAATTATTTTGCCCCACCTTCCCCTGCTGACACGTAGCTTGCCTGAAAAATGTCTTACTTTTGGCCTCCTCTTACTGACTTCTCCAATTCCTCCATTTGCAGCTGCTGAATGTCCACCATAGGCCATTTTTTTACCTCCCTAAATTGGCTGACTCCCCCCACAGGGCCGTGGTCACCACCTGGCGCAAGCACCCGTGCGAGAGCCGTTTGCCTGGACTGGGTGGGTGTGCCCACTCTTGTGCGACGGCACTGGCACAGGGTCCCTCATAGTACAATGAAGTGTCTCTGACGGTGGTGATGCACAACCAACGTTAGACACACCATCGTAATGTGAAGGGCCCTGGGCCAGTACCACCGCCCACGAGAGAGTGTTTCCCCCCAGCTCGAACAGTGCTCTACCACTTGCAATACTTACCTCTCCCTGCTCCACCACTGTGTAGTCTGGGCTGTTAAATCCTTCAATGGCACTGCCAATACAAATTTGTTGAAATGATAGATGATAGTTAAAATATACAGGGGCCCTGGCCTCCATTTAGACCAGTTAATACTGTGCGCTAACTACCACTGTCTGCTACTCAGCAGAGGAGCCCACCCCTGTACCTAGCTATGCCACCTGTTTAATAACTAATAACTTAGTCAGTCTCTCATTACAATTTTCCGATACTGTGCAAAGCAATGTCGCCTGTTTAGTCCTGTTACCAATTTTGAACTGCATTTAGCCCACTTTATTATTTGGGCCTATATCTGTGTTTCCTCCGCATCCGGCCCATTGCCCAGCCACTGCTAGATGAGTCTGCTGGTACATTGACCCAGACCACTACATTCCCCTCGCACTCTACACAGCCAGAATCTGACCCTGCTGAAAGTCAGGTTCCCCTTCCCGCATACTATACCACCTTACACAGGGACAGAGAGGAAGGTGCAGATGAAAGTGCAGGTTCCTTCATCAGGTGGGGAGGCATACTCATTGGTGACGTCACTGGCACAGGGCCCCTCATAGTACGCAAAAGTGTCTCTGCCAGTGGGAGGCGCCACCCGCCGTCAAACACACCGCCGTACTTTGAGGGGCCCTGTGCCAGTGCCAACGAGTGGCCCCCCTGCTTGCTCAGGATCACAGCACTTGCAAAGTTGAAATACTTACCTCTCCCTGCTCCACCGCCGTGACATATTCCGCGTTTCCTGGGCCCATGAAAATCTTGAGCCAGCCCTACCCCCCCACAACTTTAGCAAAATGACCCCCAGTTTTCAATGCCTAACTATTATTATAAAGTTAATTAAGATTGACAAGCTTAAGTAATAAGAATTGATGTTTTTGGCATTAAAATGAGCACTGTAGGTGTTTTCCTGTCCTCCACTCACTGCCGACTTTGATTCCCCATTGACTTCGTCAATAAGACGCCTATCCATTATTAATCCAATAGTAAGAAAGGGTTAATAAAACACGCACACATTAGGAAAAAGTATTTTAATATTCTTCATTTCACCATACTTACCATACTTCAGCGCCTGCAAAAAACATAAAATAATAAACCGTATAGTACCTGTCTGCCGTAGTCCAATTAATAACGAGTGTCCCACGATGATCTCCCCTATACAACAGTGACATCGGGTGATTTCATTGCTCTATAGGACCCTCAGTGACACACTGACAGGACACAATGGCTCCTGCAGTGCATCACTGAGAGGTTACCTGAGTTCAAAGTCTCACTTTATGGCAATTGCTGCCTGGGAAAATTTCTCATACAGCAATGCCGTAAAGTGAGACTAGGGACTTTTTTTTTACAGCGGTGGAGGAATACCTTCCTCCCGTCATTGTGTTTCTGGCGCCCCTGGAGAGTGGTTGCAACAGCTGTTGCTGCCGTTCTCCACGGGAGATCGTCGTGGGACACTCGTGGATTTCTGCGGACAGGGAGTATATTGGTTGTTTGTTTTTTTCATCTTTTTTACAGATGACACTAGCTTCGGGGATCAAAATGACAAGTAATGGTGAGTATGTAATCTATGTTTAATGTACTGTATGTCTATATGTATGTATTGTATGTAATGTATGAATGTATTGTATGTAGTATGTATGTAGTATGTATGTATGTAGTATGTATGTATGTATGTATGCAGTATGTATGTATGGAGTATGTATGTATGTATGTATGGAAAAAAGACAAAGGAAAAACGGACAGCCATAGAGGTCCAGTAAAATAGATTTATTAATGCAAAATAGTTAAAACCACCAGATACAAAAGTGTTATGAACTGGTGGTTTAGGAGCAACATTGGACGTGCTCTGGAGGAGGTGGTACCTTTACTGACCGCAGACCCTGAACTAAACACAACACTAGAAGTAGCCGTGGAATGTTCCTGTCACTCCCTAGACATCTCGTCACAGCCGGAGAACTAAATACCCCTAAAGATAGAATCAGGAAAGCTATCTTGCCTCAGAGAAAATCCCCAAAAGATAGGCAGCCCCCCACAAATATTGACTGTGAGTGAAGAGGGAAATGACATACACAGAATGAAACCAGGATATAGCAAAAGGAGGCCAATCTAGCTAGATAGATAGGACAGGACAGAGTACTGTGCGGTCAGTATAAAAAAATTAGAAAAAGCCACCACAGAGTTTACAAAAATCTCTACCACCTGACTAAAGGTGTGGAGGATAAATCTGCTTCTCCAGAGCTTCCAGCTTAACTGGATAAATTCATACTGACAAGCTGGACTAGAAAAAACATAGAATGTACAGAACTATTAAGTCCACAACATATGGACTACCAGGGACCAAGCCAGGACTTATCTTTGATGATCTGGTCAGAATAGCAAAGAAATCCAAGCAGAGATGTGACTCCAACCAGGAACATTGACAACTGGCACTAACAGAAGGATAGAGCCAGGCTAAATAGCCGAGCCCAAAAAGACAATCAGTGGAAGCAGCTGCAGACTGCTAAATCCAAGGAGCAGCCATACCACTTATAACCACCGGAGGGAGCCCAAGAACAGAATTCATAATAGTGCCACTTACAGCCACCGGAGGGAGCCCAAGAGCGGAATTCACAACAGTACCCCCCCCCCCCTTGAGGAGGGGTCACCGAACCCACACCAGAGCCCCCAGGCCGATCAGGACGAGCCAAATGAAAGGCACGAACCAAATCGGCAGCATGAACATCGGAGGCAACAACCCAAGAATTATCCTCCTGGCCATAACCCTTCCACTTGACAAGATACTGAAGCCTCCGCCTTGAAAAACGAGAATCCAAAATTTTCTCAACCACATATTCCAACTCCCCCTCAACCAGCACCAGGGCAGGGGGATCAACAGAGGGAACAACAGGCACCACATATCTCCACAACAAAGATCTATGGAAAACATTATGGATGGCAAAAGAGGCTGGAAGAGCCAAACGAAAAAGACACCGGATTGATAATCTCAGAAATCTTATAAGGACCAATAAATCGAGGCTTAAACTTAGGGGAAGAAACCTCCATAGGAACATGACGAGAAGATAACCAGACTAAATCCCCAACCCGAAGCCGGGGACCAACACACCGACGGCAGTTAGCAAAACGTTGAGCCTTTTCCTGAGACAACGTCAAATTGTCCACTACATGAGTCCAAATCTGCTGTAACCTGTCCATCACAGAATCCACACCAGGACAATCAGAAGGCTCAACCTGCCCTGAAGAAAAACGAGGATGAAAACCAAAATTACAAAAGAAAGGCGAAACTAAAGTAGCCGAACTAGCCCGATTATTAAGGGCAAACTCGGCCAACGGCAAGAAAGCCACCCAATCATCCTGATCAGCAGACAGAAAGCATCTCAAATAGGTTTCCAAGGTCTGATTAGTTTGCTCAGTTTGGCCATTTGTCTGAGGATGAAACGCCGAAGAAAAAGACAAATCAATGCCCATCCTAGCACAAAAGGACCGCCAAAACCTAGAAATAAACTGGGAACCTCTGTCAGACACAATATTCTCCGGAATGCCATGCAAACGAACCACATGCTGAAAAAACAACGGAACCAAATCAGAGGAAGAAGGCAATATAGGCAAAGGTACCAAATGGACCATCTTAGAAAACCGATCACAAACCACCCAGATAACAGACATCTTCTGGGAAACAGGAAGATCCGAAATAAAATCCATGGCCTCTCCAGGACTGGCAAAGGCAAAAGCAACCCACTAGCACGGGAACAGCAAGGCTTGGCCCGCGGACAGCGTGGCCATCCGGTTAAAGCTCAGTCTGCAATCCCTGAAAAGGGATCCGATGCTAGGAAGAGTGCAGTCTGGCATTTTTTTAAACAACATCCAATTGATCAGCGCAAAGTCATCTGTCAAAAATGTTCAACTAGCTTAAGCAGAGGTCAGAATCTGAAAAGTCTCAATATTAGTTGCATGCATAGACACTTAACCACCATGCATTTTCAAGCCTGGACTAACTACCAAACGTCCCTTAAGGTTGTAGCACCCTCGGCCAATGAAGCTAGTCAGCAACGCAACATCCCTTCCGTCACTGTAAGGCCACCATTTTCCGCACCACCGGCAGTATCTGTGCAGGTTTCTTTGCCAGCCTGTTGTGAATTTGGATTCTGGGCTCCCCCGGTGGCTACTGGTGGAATTGAACTGGTGTCCTCATCTTCTCTGTTCACCTGTTCCCATCAAGATGTGGGAGTCGCTATATAACCTTGCTGCTCTGTTAGTTGCTTGCCGGTCAACAATGTTATCAGAAGCCTCTCTGTGCTTGTTCCTGCTCCTAGACAACTACTAGATAAGTTGGACTCTTGTCCATGTTTGTTTTTGCATTTTTGTTCCAGTTCACAGCTGTAGTTTCGTTACTGTGTCTGGAAAGCTCTTGTGAACAGGAATTGCCACTCTGGTGTTATGAGTTAATGCCAGAGTTTTAAAGTAATTTCTGGATGGTGTTTTGATAGGGTTTTCAGCTGACCATGAAAGTGTCCTTTCTGTCTTCTGCTATGTAGTAAGTGGACCTCAAATTTGCTAAACCTATTTTCATACTACGTTTGTTGTTTCATCTTAACTCACCGCCAATACATGTGGGGGGCCTCTGTCTCCTTTCGGGGTATTTCTCTAGAGGTGAGCTAGGACTAATATTTTCCTCTGCTAGCTTTATTTAGTCCTCCGGCTGGTGCTGGGCATCTAGAATCAACGTAGGCATGCTACCCGGCCACTGCTAGTTGTGCGGTAGGTTTAGTTCATGGTCAGCTCAGTTCCCATCTTCCAAGAGCTAGTTCCTGTATATGCTGATGCTATGTTCTCTTGCCATTGAGATCATGACAGTTTGACCGGCCCACTAAAGGGTTAAAATCCTTGGCTGAGAAAGGAGAGAAATAAGAAGTCTGCTGAGATTTTTTTTTTTTTTTTTGTCCTCTTGAGTGTGCTCTTAATTGGACCTCTTGCCAGTCTGTCTATGCTGCAGCCTTTTTTTTTTTTTCTCTTTCTCTCCTTCTAATCTTTGAATGGCTCTGTGTCCACCTGTTTGTAATGGATCTTCAGAGTGTAACTGCAGGTTTGAATAATCTCGCCACGAAAGTACAAAATTTGCAGGATTTTGTTTGTCATGCACCTGTATCTGAGCCGAGAATTCCCTTGCCGGAATTTTTCTCGGGGAATAGATCCGGGTTTCAGAATTTTCGAAATAATTGCAAATTATTTTTGTCCCTGAAATCTCGCTCTGCCGGAGACCCTGCACAGCAGGTCAGGATTGTGATTTCCTTGCTCCGGGGCGACCCTCAAGATTGGGCTTTTGCATTGGCACCAGGGGATCCTGCGTTGCTCAATGTGGATGCGTTTTTTCTGGCCTTGGGGTTGCTTTATGACGAACCTCATTTGGAGCTTCAGGCAGAAAAAACTTTGATGTCCCTATCTCAGGGGCAAGATGAAGCGGAAATTTACTGCCAAAGATTCCGTAAATGGTCTGTGCTTACTCAGTGGAATGAGTGCGCCCTGGCGGCGACTTTCAGAGAGGGTCTCTCTGATGCCATTAAGGATGTTATGGTGGGGTTCCCTGTGCCTGCGGGTCTGAATGAGTCCATGACAATGGCTATTCAGATCGATAGGCGTTTGCGGGAGCGCAAACCAGTGCACCATCTGGCGGTGTCCACTGAGAAGTCGCCAGAGAGTATGCAGTGTGATAGAATTCTGTCCCGAAGCGAGCGGCAGAATTTTAGACGGAAAAATGGGTTGTGTTTCTATTGTGGTGATTTTACTCATGTTATATCAGCATGCTCTAAGCGCACTAAAAAGCTTGGTAAATCTGTTTCCATTTGCACCTTACCGTCTAAGTTTATTCTATCTGTGACCCTGATTTGCTCCTTGTCATCTATTACCACGGACGCCTATGTCGACTCTGGCGCCGCATTGAGTCTTATGGATTGGTCCTTTGCCAAACGCTGTGGGTATGATTTAGAGCCTTTGGAGACTCCTATTCCTCTGAAGGGGATTGACTCCACCCCATTGGCTAATAATAAACCACAATACTGGACACAAGTAACTATGCGTATTAATCCGGATCACCAGGAGATTATTCGCTTTCTGGTGCTGTATAATCTACATGATGATTTGGTGCTAGGATTGCCTTGGCTGCAATCTCACAACCCAGTCCTCGACTGGAGAGCTATGTCTGTGTTGAGCTGGGGATGTAAGGGGGCTCATGGGGATGTACCTGTGGTTTCCATTTCATCATCTATTCCCTCTGAAATTCCTGAGTTCCTGTCTGACTATCGTGACGTCTTTGAAGAATCCAAGCTTGGTTCGTTACCTCCGCACCGAGAGTGCGATTGTGCCATAGATTTAATCCCGGGTAGTAAATACCCAAAGGGTCGTTTATTTAATCTGTCTGTGCCTGAACATGCTGCTATGCGAGAATATATAAAGGAGTCCTTGGAAAAGGGACATATTCGTCCATCGTCATCTCCCTTAGGAGCCGGTTTTTTCTTTGTGTCAAAAAAAGACGGCTCTTTGAGACCATGTATTGATTATCGGCTTTTGAATAAAATCACTGTTAAATATCAATACCCATTGCCGTTGCTGACTGATTTGTTTGCTCGCATAAAGGGGGCCAAGTGGTTCTCTAAGATTGACCTTCGTGGGGCGTATAATTTGGTGCGAATCAGGCAGGGGGATGAGTGGAAAACCGCATTTAATACGCCCGAGGGCCACTTTGAGTATTTAGTGATGCCTTTTGGTCTTTCAAATGCTCCGTCAGTTTTCCAGTCCTTTATGCATGATATTTTTCGCGATTATTTGGATAAATTTATGATTGTGTATCTGGATGATATTCTGATTTTTTCGGATGACTGGGACTCTCATGTCCAGCAAGTCAGGAGGGTTTTTCAGGTTTTGCGGTCTAATTCTTTGTGTGTGAAGGGTTCTAAGTGTGTTTTTGGGGTACAGAGGATTTCCTTTTTGGGATATATTTTTTCCCCCTCTTCCATTGAAATGGATCCTGTCAAGGTTCAAGCTATTTGTGATTGGACGCAGCCCTCTTCTCTTAAGAGTCTTCAGAAATTTTTGGGCTTTGCTAACTTTTATCGTCGATTTATTGCTGGTTTTTCGGATATTGCTAAGCCATTGACCGATTTGACTAAGAAGGGTGCTGATGTTGCTGATTGGTCCCCTGATGCTGTGGAGGCCTTTCGGGAGCTTAAGCGCCGTTTTTCCTCTGCCCCTGTGTTGCGTCGGCCTGATGTTGCTCTACCTTTTCAGGTTGAGGTCGACGCTTCTGAGATCGGAGCTGGGGCAGTGTTGTCGCAGAAAAGTTCTGACTGCTCCGTGATGAGGCCTTGTGCCTTCTTTTCCCGTAAATTTTCGCCCGCTGAGCGGAATTATGATGTTGGGAATCGGGAGCTTTTGGCCATGAAGTGGGCTTTTGAGGAGTGGCGCCATTGGCTTGAGGGGGCCAGACATCAGGTGGTGGTATTGACTGACCACAAAAATTTGATTTATCTTGAGACCGCCAGGCGCCTGAATCCTAGACAGGCGCGCTGGTCATTATTTTTCTCTCGGTTTAATTTTGTGGTGTCATACCTACCGGGTTCTAAGAATGTTAAGGCGGATGCCCTTTCTAGGAGTTTTGAGCCTGACTCGCCTGGTAACTCTGAGCCCACAGGTATCCTTAAGGATGGAGTGGTATTGTCAGCCGTTTCTCCAGACCTGCGGCGGGCCTTGCAGGAGTTTCAGGCGGATAGACCTGATCGTTGCCCACCTGATAAACTGTTTGTTCCTGATGATTGGACCAGTAGAGTCATCTCTGAGGTTCATTCTTCTGCGTTGGCAGGTCATCCTGGCATTTTTGGTACCAGGGATTTGGTGGCAAGGTCCTTCTGGTGGCCTTCCCTGTCACGAGATGTGCGAGGCTTTGTGCAGTCTTGTGACGTTTGTGCTCGGGCCAAGCCTTGTTGTTCTCGGGCTAGTGGATTATTGTTGCCCTTGCCTATTCCTAAGAGGCCTTGGACGCACATCTCGATGGATTTTATTTCAGATCTGCCTGTTTCACAGAAGATGTCTGTCATCTGGGTGGTGTGTGACCGTTTTTCTAAGATGGTCCATTTGGTTCCTCTGCCCAAGTTGCCTTCTTCTTCCGAGTTGGTTCCTCTGTTTTTTCAAAATGTTGTTCGTTTGCATGGTATTCCTGAGAATATCGTTTCTGACAGAGGGACCCAATTCGTGTCTAGATTTTGGCGGGCATTCTGTGCTAGGATGGGCATAGATTTGTCTTTTTCGTCCGCTTTCCATCCTCAGACGAATGGCCAGACCGAGCGGATTAATCAGACCCTGGAGACATATCTGAGGTGTTTTGTGTCTGCTGACCAGGATGATTGGGTTGCTTTTTTGCCATTGGCGGAGTTCGCTCTCAATAATCGGGCCAGCTCTGCCACTTTGGTGTCCCCGTTTTTCTGTAATTCGGGGTTTCATCCTCGATTTTCCTCTGGTCAGGTGGAATCTTCGGATTGTCCTGGAGTGGATGCTGTGGTGGAGAGATTGCATCAGATCTGGGGGCAGGTGGTGGACAATTTGAGGTTGTCCCAGGAGAAGACTCAGCTTTTTGCCAACCGCCACCGTCGTGTTGGTCCTCGGCTTTGTGTTGGGGATTTGGTGTGGTTGTCTTCTCGTTTTGTCCCTATGAGGGTCTCTTCTCCTAAGTTTAAGCCTCGGTTCATCGGCCCGTATAAGATATTGGAGATTCTTAACCCTGTTTCCTTCCGTTTGGACCTCCCTGCATCCTTTTCTATTCATAACGTTTTTCATCGGTCATTATTGCGCAGGTATGAGGTACCGGTTGTGCCTTCCGTTGAGCCTCCTGCTCCGGTGTTGGTTGAGGGTGAGTTGGAGTACGTTGTGGAGAAAATCTTAGACTCTCGTGTTTCCAGACGGAGACTCCAGTATCTGGTCAAGTGGAAGGGATACGGCCAGGAGGATAATTCTTGGGTGAATGCATCTGATGTTCATGCCTCTGATCTGGTTCGTGCCTTTCATAGGGCCCATCCTGATCGCCCTGGTGGTTCTGGTGAGGGTTCGGTGCCCCCTCCTTGAGGGGGGGGTACTGTTGTGAATTTGGATTCTGGGCTCCCCCGGTGGCTACTGGTGGAATTGAACTGGTGTCCTCATCTTCTCTGTTCACCTGTTCCCATCAAGATGTGGGAGTCGCTATATAACCTTGCTGCTCTGTTAGTTGCTTGCCGGTCAACAATGTTATCAGAAGCCTCTCTGTGCTTGTTCCTGCTCCTAGACAACTACTAGATAAGTTGGACTCTTGTCCATGTTTGTTTTTGCATTTTTGTTCCAGTTCACAGCTGTAGTTTCGTTACTGTGTCTGGAAAGCTCTTGTGAACAGGAATTGCCACTCTGGTGTTATGAGTTAATGCCAGAGTTTTAAAGTAATTTCTGGATGGTGTTTTGATAGGGTTTTCAGCTGACCATGAAAGTGTCCTTTCTGTCTTCTGCTATGTAGTAAGTGGACCTCAAATTTGCTAAACCTATTTTCATACTACGTTTGTTGTTTCATCTTAACTCACCGCCAATACATGTGGGGGGCCTCTGTCTCCTTTCGGGGTATTTCTCTAGAGGTGAGCTAGGACTAATATTTTCCTCTGCTAGCTTTATTTAGTCCTCCGGCTGGTGCTGGGCATCTAGAATCAACGTAGGCATGCTACCCGGCCACTGCTAGTTGTGCGGTAGGTTTAGTTCATGGTCAGCTCAGTTCCCATCTTCCAAGAGCTAGTTCCTGTATATGCTGATGCTATGTTCTCTTGCCATTGAGATCATGACACCAGCCAAAAGCAGTCAGGGTCAGGGAATCACCAGTTTTGTAGGAGGAAATATTGCATCTAGGGCACCGGCGTCTAACGGTCCGGGGGGAGAACACCAGCCCCCTAGAGCTTCCAGCAAAGGTCAGGATACAGATTGGAACAAGCTGGACAAAAATACCAAACAAAACAAAAGCAAAAAGCAAGGAAGCAGACTTAGCTTGAAAAACAGGAACCAGGATCAGAGGACAAGAGCACAACAGATTAGCTCTGATTTCAACGATGCCAGGCATTGAACTGAAGGTCCAGGGAGCTTATATAGCAACGCCCCTGAACTAACGGCCCAGGTGAGGACAAAGGAAAAAACAGAAGCTCCAGAGTCGAATCACTAATGACCACTAGAGGGAGCAAAAAGCAAAATCACAACAGTACCCCCCCCTGTTGTGAATTTGGATTCTGGGCTCCCCCGGTGGCTACTGGTGGAATTGAACTGGTGTCTTCATCTTCTCTGTTCACCTGTTCCCATCAAGATGTGGGAGTCGCTATATAACCTCGCTGCTCTGTTAGTTGCTTGCCGGTCATCAATGTTATCAGAAGCCTCTCTGTGCTTGTTCCTGCTCCTAGACAACTACTAGATAAGTTGGACTCTTGTCCATGTTTGTTTTTGCATTTTTGTTCCAGTTCACAGCTGTAGTTTCGTTACTGTGTCTGGAAAGCTCTTGTGAACAGGAATTGCCACTCTGGTGTTATGAGTTAATGCCAGAGTTTTAAAGTAATTTCTGGATGGTGTTTTGATAGGGTTTTTCAGCTGACCATGAAAGTGTCCTTTCTGTCTTCTGCTATGTAGTAAGTGGACCTCAAATTTGCTAAACCTATTTTCATACTACGTTTGTTATTTCATCTTTATTCACCGCCAATACATGTGGGGGGCCTCTGTCTCCTTCGGGGTATTTCTCTAGAGGTGAGCTAGGACTGATATTTTCCTCTGCTAGCATTATTTAGTCCTCCGGCTGGTGCTGGGCATCTAGAATCAACGTAGGCATGCTACCCGGCCACTGCTAGTTGTGCGTTAGGTTTAGTTCATGGTCAGCTCAGTTCCCATCTTCCAAGAGCTAGTTCCTATATATGCTTATGCTATGTTCTCTTGCCATTGAGATCATGACAGTTTGACCGGCCCACTAAAGGGTTAAAATCCTTGGCTGAGAAAGGAGAGAAATAAGTAGTCTGCTGAAATTTTTTTTTTTTTCTCTCCTTCTAATCTTTGAATGGCTCTGTGTCCACCTGTTTGTAATGGATCTTCAGAGTGTAACTGCAGGTTTGAATAATCTCGCCACGAAGGTACAAAATTTGCAAGATTTTGTTTGTCATGCACCTGTATCTGAGCCGAGAATTCCTTTGCCGGAATTTTTCTCGGGGAATAGATCTGGGTTTCAGAATTTTCGAAATAATTGCAAATTATTTTTGTCCCTGAAATCTCGCTCTGCCGGAGACCCTGCACAGCAGGTCAGGATTGTGATTTCCTTGCTCCGGGGCGACCCTCAAGACTGGGCTTTTTCATTGACACCAGGGGATCCTGCGTTGCTCAATGTGGATGCGTTTTTTCTGGCCTTGGGGTTGCTTTATGACGAACCTCATTTGGAGCTTCAGGCAGAAAAAACTTTGATGTCCCTATCTCAGGGGCAAGATGAAGCGGAAATTTACTGCCAAAGATTCCGTAAATGGTCTGTGCTTACTCAGTGGAATGAGTGCGCCCTGGTGGCGACTTTCAGAGAGGGTCTCTCTGATGCCATTAAGGATGTTATGGTGGGGTTCCCTGTGCCTGCGGGTCTGAATGAGTCCATGACAATGGCTATTCAGATCGATAGGCGTTTGCGGGAGCGCAAACCAGTGCACCATCTGGCGATGTCCACTGAGAAGTCGCCAGAGAGTATGCAGTGTGATAGAATTCTGTCCCGAAGCGAGCGGCAGAATTTTAGACGGAAAAATGGGTTGTGTTTCTATTGTGGTGATTCTACTCATGTTATATCAGCATGCTCTAAGCGCACTAAAAAGCTTGGTAAATCTGTTTCCATTTGCACCTTACCGTCTAAGTTTATTCTATCTGTGACCCTGATTTGCTCTTTGTCATCTATTACCACGGACGCCTATGTCGACTCTGGCGCCGCTTTGAGTCTTATGGATTGGTCCTTTGCCAAACGCTGTGGGTATGATTTAGAGCCTTTGGAGACTCCTATTCCTCTGAAGGGGATTGACTCCACCCCATTGGCTAATAAAAAAACCACAATACTGGACACAAGTAACTATGCGTATTAATCCGGATCACCAGGAGATTATTCGCTTTCTGGTGCTGTATAATCTACATGATGATTTGGTGCTAGGATTGCCTTGGCTGCAATCTCACAACCCAGTCCTCGACTGGAGAGCTATGTCTGTGTTGAGCTGGGGATGTAAGGGGGCTCATGGGGATGTACCTGTGGTTTCCATTTCATCATCTATTCCCTCTGAAATTCCTGAGTTCCTGTCTGACTATCGTGACGTCTTTGAAGAATCCAAGCTTGGTTCGTTACCTCCGCACCGAGAGTGCGATTGTGCCATAGATTTAATCCCGGGTAGTAAATACCCAAAGGGTCGTTTATTTAATCTGTCTGGGCCTGAACATGCTGCTATGCGAGAATATATAAAGGAGTCCTTGGAAAAGGGACATATTCGTCCATCGTCATCTCCCTTAGGAGCCGGTTTTTTCTTTGTGTCAAAAAAAGACGGCTCTTTGAGACCATGTATTGATTATCGGCTTTTGAATAAAATCACTGTTAAATACCAATACCCATTGCCGTTGCTGACTGATTTGTTTGCTCGCATAAAGGGGGCCAAGTGGTTCTCTAAGATTGACCTTCGTGGGGCGTATAATTTGGTGCGAATCAGGCAGGGGGATGAGTGGAAAACCGCATTTAATACGCCCGAGGGCCACTTTGAGTACTTAGTGATGCCTTTTGGTCTTTCAAATGCTCCGTCAGTTTTCCAGTCCTTTATGCATGATATTTTTCGTGATTATTTGGATAAATTTATGATTGTGTATCTGGATGATATTCTGATTTTTTCGGATGACTGGGACTCTCATGTCCAGCAAGTCAGGAGGGTTTTTCAGGTTTTGCGGTCTAATTCTTTGTGTGTGAAGGGTTCTAAGTGTGTTTTTGGGGTACAGAGGATTTCCTTTTTGGGATATATTTTTTCCCCCTCTTCCATTGAAATGGATCCTGTCAAGGTTCAAGCTATTTGTGATTGGACGCAGCCCTCTTCTCTTAAGAGTCTTCAGAAATTTTTGGGCTTTGCTAACTTTTATCGTCGATTTATTGCTGGTTTTTCGGATATTGCTAAGCCATTGACCGATTTGACTAAGAAGGGTGCTGATGTTGCTGATTGGTCCCCTGATGCTGAGGAGGCCTTTCGGGAGCTTAAGCGCCGTTTTTCCTCTGCCCCTGTGTTGCGTCAGCCTGATGTTGCTCTACCTTTTCAGGTTGAGGTCGACGCTTCTGAGATCGGAGCTGGGGCAGTGTTGTCGCAGAAAAGTTCTGACTGCTCCGTGATGAGGCCTTGTGCCTTCTTTTCCCGTAAATTTTCGCCCGCTGAGCGGAATTATGATGTTGGGAATCGGGAGCTTTTGGCCATGAAGTGGGCTTTTGAGGAGTGGCGCCATTGGCTTGAGGGGGCCAGACATCAGGTGGTGGTATTGACTGACCACAAAAATTTGATTTATCTTGAGACCGCCAGGCGCCTGAATCCTAGACAGGCGCGCTGGTCATTATTTTTCTCTCGGTTTAATTTTGTGGTGTCATACCTACCGGGTTCTAAGAATGTTAAGGCGGATGCCCTTTCTAGGAGTTTTGAGCCTGACTCGCCTGGTAACTCTGAGCCCACAGGTATCCTTAAGGATGGAGTGGTATTGTCAGCCGTTTCTCCAGACCTGCGGCGGGCCTTGCAGGAGTTTCAGGCGGATAGACCTGATCGTTGCCCACCTGATAAACTGTTTGTTCCTGATGATTGGACCAGTAGAGTCATCTCTGAGGTTCATTCTTCTGCGTTGGCAGGTCATCCTGGCATTTTTGGTACCAGGGATTTGGTGGCAAGGTCCTTCTGGTGGCCTTCCCTGTCACGAGATGTGCGAGGCTTTGTGCAGTCTTGTGACGTTTGTGCTCGGGCCAAGCCTTGTTGTTCTCGGGCTAGTGGATTATTGTTGCCCTTGCCTATTCCTAAGAGGCCTTGGACGCACATCTCGATGGATTTTATTTCAGATCTGCCTGTTTCTCAGAAGATGTCTGTCATCTGGGTGGTGTGTGACCGTTTCTCTAAGATGGTCCATTTGGTTCCTCTGCCCAAGTTGCCTTCTTCTTCCGAGTTGGTTCCTCTGTTTTTTCAAAATGTTGTTCGTTTGCATGGTATTCCTGAGAATATCGTTTCTGACAGAGGGACCCAATTCGTGTCTAGATTTTGGCGGGCATTCTGTGCTAGGATGGGCATAGATTTATCTTTTTCGTCCGCTTTCCATCCTCAGACGAATGGCCAGACCGAGCGGATTAATCAGACCCTGGAGACATATCTGAGGTGTTTTGTGTCTGCTGACCAGGATGATTGGGTTGCTTTTTTGCCATTGGCGGAGTTCGCTCTCAATAATCGGGCCAGCTCTGCCACTTTGGTGTCCCCGTTTTTCTGTAATTCGGGGTTTCATCCTCGATTTTCCTCTGGTCAGGTGGAATCTTCGGATTGTCCTGGAGTGGATGCTGTGGTGGAGAGATTGCATCAGATCTGGGGGCAGGTGGTGGACAATTTGAGGTTGTCCCAGGAGAAGACTCAGCTTTTTGCCAACCGCCACCGTCGTGTTGGTCCTCGGCTTTGTGTTGGGGATTTGGTGTGGTTGTCTTCTCGTTTTGTCCCTATGAGGGTCTCTTCTCCTAAGTTTAAGCCTCGGTTCATCGGCCCGTATAAGATATTGGAGATTCTTAACCCTGTTTCCTTCCGTTTGGACCTCCCTGCATCCTTTTCTATTCATAACGTTTTTCATCGGTCATTATTGCGCAGGTATGAGGTACCGGTTGTGCCTTCCGTTGAGCCTCCTGCTCCGGTGTTGGTTGAGGGTGAGTTGGAGTACGTTGTGGAGAAAATCTTGGACTCTCGTGTTTCCAGACGGAGACTCCAGTATCTGGTCAAGTGGAAGGGATACGGCCAGGAGGATAATTCTTGGGTGAATGCATCTGATGTTCATGCCTCTGATCTGGTTCGTGCCTTTCATAGGGCCCATCCTGATCGCCCTGGTGGTTCTGGTGAGGGTTCGGTGCCCCCTCCTTGAGGGGGGGGTACTGTTGTGAATTTGGATTCTGGGCTCCCCCGGTGGCTACTGGTGGAATTGAACTGGTGTCTTCATCTTCTCTGTTCACCTGTTCCCATCAAGATGTGGGAGTCGCTATATAACCTCGCTGCTCTGTTAGTTGCTTGCCGGTCATCAATGTTATCAGAAGCCTCTCTGTGCTTGTTCCTGCTCCTAGACAACTACTAGATAAGTTGGACTCTTGTCCATGTTTGTTTTTGCATTTTTGTTCCAGTTCACAGCTGTAGTTTCGTTACTGTGTCTGGAAAGCTCTTGTGAACAGGAATTGCCACTCTGGTGTTATGAGTTAATGCCAGAGTTTTAAAGTAATTTCTGGATGGTGTTTTGATAGGGTTTTTCAGCTGACCATGAAAGTGTCCTTTCTGTCTTCTGCTATGTAGTAAGTGGACCTCAAATTTGCTAAACCTATTTTCATACTACGTTTGTTATTTCATCTTTATTCACCGCCAATACATGTGGGGGGCCTCTGTCTCCTTCGGGGTATTTCTCTAGAGGTGAGCTAGGACTGATATTTTCCTCTGCTAGCATTATTTAGTCCTCCGGCTGGTGCTGGGCATCTAGAATCAACGTAGGCATGCTACCCGGCCACTGCTAGTTGTGCGTTAGGTTTAGTTCATGGTCAGCTCAGTTCCCATCTTCCAAGAGCTAGTTCCTATATATGCTTATGCTATGTTCTCTTGCCATTGAGATCATGACACCCCCCCTTAGTGAGGGGTCACCGAACCCTCACCACGACCACCAGGGCGATCAGGATGAGCGGCGTGAAAGGCACGAACTAAATCGGCCGCATGAACATCAGAGGCGACCACCCAGGAATTATCTTCCTGACCATAGCCCTTCCACTTGACCAGGTACTGAAGCCTCCGCCTGGAGAGACGAGAATCCAAGATCTTCTCCACCACGTACTCCAACTCGCCCTCAACCAACACCGGAGCAGGAGGCTCAGCAGAAGGAACCACAGGCACAACGTACCGCCGCAACAAGGACCTATGAAACACGTTGTGGATAGCAAACGACACAGGAAGATCCAGGCGAAAGGATACAGGATTAAGAATTTCCAATATCTTGTAAGGACCAATAAAACGAGGTTTAAATTTGGGAGAGGAAACCTTCATAGGAACAAAGCGGGAAGAAAGCCACACCAAATCCCCAACACGTAGTCGGGGACCCACACCGCGGCGGCGGTTGGCAAAGCGCTGAGCCCTCTCCTGTGACAACTTCAAGTTGTCCACCACAAGATTCCAGATCCGCTGCAACCTATCCACCACAGAATCCACCCCAGGGCAGTCAGAAGGCTCCACATGACCCGAAGAAAAACGAGGGTGGAAACCAGAGTTGCAGAAAAACGGCGAAACCAAGGTGGCGGAACTAGCCCGATTATTAAGGGCAAACTCAGCTAACGGCAAGAAGGTCACCCAATCGTCCTGATCAGCAGAGACAAAACACCTCAAATAAGCCTCCAAAGTCTGATTAGTTCGCTCCGTCTGTCCATTAGTCTGAGGATGGAAAGCAGACGAAAACGACAAGTCAATGCCCATCCTACTACAAAAGGATCGCCAGAATCTGGAAACGAACTGGGATCCTCTGTCTGACACAATATTCTCAGGGATGCCGTGCAAACGAACCACGTTCTGGAAAAACACAGGAACCAGATCGGAAGAGGAAGGCAGCTTAGGCAAAGGAACCAAATGGACCATCTTGGAGAAGCGATCACATATCACCCAGATAACAGACATGCCTTGAGACACCGGAAGATCAGAAATGAAATCCATGGAGATATGTGTCCAAGGTCTCTCAGGGACAGGCAAGGGCAAGAGCAACCCGCTGGCACGAGAACAGCAAGGCTTAGCTCGAGCACAAGTCCCACAGGACTGTACAAATGACCGCACATCCCTAGACAAGGAAGGCCACCAAAAGGATCTGGCCACCAGATCTCTGGTGCCAAAAATTCCTGGGTGACCTGCCAACACCGAGGAATGAACCTCGGAAATGACTCTGCTGGTCCACTTATCAGGCACAAACAGTCTGTCAGGTGGACAAGAATCAGGCCTATCAGCCTGAAATCTCTGCAACACACGTCGCAGATCTGGAGAAATAGCTGACAAGATAATACCATCCTTAAGAATACCAACAGGTTCAGCGACTCCAGGAGCATCAGGCACAAAGCTCCTGGAAAGAGCATCGGCCTTCACATTCTTTGAACCTGGTAAATACGAGACAACAAAGTCAAAACGGGAGAAAAACAATGACCAGCGGGCCTGTCTAGGATTCAGGCGTTTAGCAGACTCGAGATACATCAGATTTTTGTGATCAGTCAAGACCACCACACGATGCTTAGCACCCTCGAGCCAATGACGCCACTCCTCAAATGCCCATTTCATGGCCAACAACTCCCGATTGCCCACATCATAATTTCGCTCCGCAGGCGAAAACTTCCTAGAGAAAAAGGCGCAAGGTCTCATAACAGAGCAACCAGGGCCTCTCTGCGACAAAACGGCCCCTGCTCCAATCTCTGAAGCATCCACCTCAACTTGAAAGGGAAGCAAGACATCAGGCTGGCACAAAACAGGCGCCGAAGTAAACCGACGTTTCAACTCCTGGAAAGCCTCCACGGCAGCAGGAGCCCAATTAACCACATCGGAGCCCTTCTTGGTCATATCCGTCAAAGGTTTCACAATGCTAGAAAAGTTAGCGATAAAACGACGGTAGAAGTTAGCGAAACCCAAGAACTTCTGAAGACTCTTAACTGACGAGGGCTGAGTCCAATCAAGAATAGCTCGGACCTTGACTGGGTCCATCTCCACAGCAGAAGGGGAAAAAATGAACCCCAAAAAGGGAACCTTCTGTACACCAAAAAGACACTTTGAGCCCTTGACAAACAAAGAATTTTCACGCAAAATTTTAAAGACCATCCTGACCTGCTCCACATGCGAGTCCCAATTATCAGAAAAAAACAGAATATCATCCAGATAAACGATCAAAAATTTATCCAGATAGTTCCGGAAAATGTCATGCATAAAGGACTGAAAAACTGAAGGGGCATTAGAGAGCCCAAAAGGCATCACCAAGTACTCAAAATGACCTTCGGGCGTATTGAATGCGGTTTTCCATTCATCCCCTTGCTTAATGCGCACAAGGTTGTACGCACCACGAAGGTCTATCTTGGTAAACCACTTGGCACCTTTAATCCGGGCAAACAAGTCAGACAACAGCGGCAAAGGATACTGAAATTTGACAGTGATCTTATTTAAAAGCCGATAGTCAATACAAGGCCTCAAAGATCCGTCCTTTTTAGCCACAAAAAAGAATCCCGCACCAAGAGGGGAAGAAGACGGACGGATGTGTCCTTTCTCCAGAGACTCCTTGATATATGAACGCATAGCGGTATGTTCAGGTATCGACAGATTAAACAGTCTTCCCTTAGGAAATTTACTGCCTGGAATCAAATCTATTGCACAGTCACATTCCCTATGAGGAGGCAATGCACTTGACCTGGACTCGCTAAAGACATCCTGATAATCAGACAAATACTCCGGAACTTCCGAAGGCGTAGAAGAAGCAATAGACACAGGCAGGGAATCCTCATGAATACCACGACAGCCCCAACTAGACACTGACATAGCCTTCCAGTCAAGGACTGGATTATGGGTCTGTAACCATGGCAGCCCCAAAACAACCAAATCATGCATTTTATGTAGAACGAGAAAACGTATCACCTCGCGGTGTTCAGGAGTCATGCACATGGTAACCTGTGTCCAATACTGCGGCTTATTTTCTGCCAATGGCGTAGCATCAATACCCCTAAGAGGGATAGGATTTTCTAATGGTTCAAGAATAAAACCACAGCGCTTAGCAAATGAGAGATCCATAAGACTCAGGGCAGCACCTGAATCTACAAACGCCATGACAGGATAAGATGACAGTGAACAAATCAAAGTTACAGACAGAATAAACTTAGGATGCAAATTACCAACGGTGACAGGACTAACAACCTTAGCTATACGTTTAGAGCATGCTGAGACAACATGTGTAGAATCACCACAGTAATAGCACAAGCCATTCCGGCGTCTATGAATTTTCCTCTCATTTCTAGTCAGGATTCTATCACATTGCATCAAATCAGGTGTCCGTTCAGACAACACCATGAGGGAATTTGCGGTTTTGCGCTCCCGCAACCGCCGGTCAATTTGAATAGCCAGGGACATGGTATCATTCAGACCTGTGGGAATGGGAAAACCCACCATAACATTCTTAATGGCCTCAGAAAGGCCATTTCTAAAATTAGCGGCCAGTGCACACTCGTTCCAATGTGTCAGCACGGACCATTTCCGAAATTTTTGGCAATACACCTCAGCCTCGTCCTGGCCCTGAGACATAGCCAGCAAGGCTTTCTCTGCCTGAATCTCAAGATTGGGTTCCTCATAAAGCAAACCGAGCGCCAGAAAAAACGCATCAACATCAGCCAATGCCGGATCTCCTGGCGCCAACGAAAAAGCCCAATCTTGAGGGTCACCCCGTAAGAATGAAATAACAATTTTTACTTGTTGAGCAGAGTCTCCAGACGAACAAGGTTTCAGGGACAAAAACAATTTACAATTATTCCTGAAATTCCTAAACTTAAATCGGTCTCCTAAAAACAGTTCAGGAATCGGAATCTTGGGTTCAGACCTAGGATTTCTGGTAACATAATCTTGTATACCCTGCACACGAGCGGCAAGCTGGTCTACACTTGTAATCAAGGTCTGGACATTCATGTCTGCAGCAAGCTTAAGCCACTCTGAGGTAAAGGGGAAAAGAAAAAAAAAAATGAGAGAGGGAAAAAAAAAAAAAAAAACTCAAAATTTTCTTTCTTATAATCCCACTTCTGCAATGCATTAAACATTTAATACTGGCCTGGCAAACTGTTATGACCCCAGTGGACAGGGTCTCAGAGGAACGTGTAAGTCTGCGAGATACAAAAATACAGCTCATAGGGCTGTGGTAACTGGGTTGACCAAATAGCTACTCCTAACGCCAACACTAGAAGTAGCCGGGGATCATGCCTACGGTGATCGCTAGATGACTCGCGCCAGCCGGAGAATCAAACTACCCCTAGGAGAAGAAAACAAAGACCTCTCTTGCCTCCAGAGAAAGGGACCCCAAAGCAAGATACAAGCCCCCCACAAATAATAACGGTGAGGTAAGAGGAAATGACAAACACAGAAATGAACCAGGTTCAGCAAAGAGAGGCCAGCTTACTAATAGCAGAATATAGCAAGATAACTTATCTGGTCAACAAAAACCCTATAAAAATCCACGCTGGAGATTCAAGAACCCCCGAACCGTATAACGGTCCGGGGGGAGAACACCAGCCCCCTAGAGCTTCCAGCAAAGGTCAGGATACAGATTGGAACAAGCTGGACAAAAATACCAAACAAAACAAAAGCAAAAAGCAAGGAAGCAGACTTAGCTTGAAAAACAGGAACCAGGATCAGAGGACAAGAGCACAACAGATTAGCTCTGATTTCAACGATGCCAGGCATTGAACTGAAGGTCCAGGGAGCTTATATAGCAACGCCCCTGAACTAACGGCCCAGGTGAGGACAAAGGAAAAAACAGAAGCTCCAGAGTCGAATCACTAATGACCACTAGAGGGAGCAAAAAGCAAAATCACAACACACAAGTGACGTAGATTTGCCTGTAACTGCCCCTCAACCAATCACAACCGGAGATTTGAAAACTGGAACTTTGGCCCACATGGCGGATTATGCCTTACGTATCCTAAAAAGGGACACACGCATTACGAAAATGATGAACGATGACGATTACTGGTTGGCCTGCCTCCTTGATCCACGCTATAAAGGCAAATTGCAAAATATAATGCCACATGAGAACTTGGAACTAATATTAGCAACCAAACAATCAACTCTTGTTGACCGTTTGCTTCAGGCATTCCCAGCACACAGCGCACGTGATCGTTCTCACACGAGCTCCAGGGGGCAGCAGACTAGGAGTGTTAGGGGTGCACACATCAGAAGTGGCGTTGGACAGAGGGGTTTTCTGACCAGGTTGTGGAGTGATTTTGCTATGACCGCAGACAGGACAGGTACTGCTGCATCAATTGAAAGTGACAGGAGACAACATTTGTCCAGTATGGTTACTAACTATTTTTCATCCCTTATCGATGTTCTCCCTCAACCGTCATTCCCATTTGATTACTGGGCATCAAAATTAGACACCTGGCCAGAATTGGCAGAATATGCATTGCAGGAGCTTGCTTGCCCGGCAGCAAGTGTCCTATCAGAAAGAGTATTCAGTGCTGCAGGTTCAATATTAACCGAAAAAAGGACTCGTCTGGCTACCCAAAATGTTGACGATCTAACATTCATTAAAATGAACCACAACTGGATTTCAAAATCTTTTGCCCCACCTTGCCCGGCCGACACCTAGCTTTCCTATGAAAAGCTCTTGCCTGTGGACTACTGTGAATTACTTTTCTAATGTCTAATTTGCTGCAGCTGATTGTCCAGCATACGACATGTTTACACCTCCATAAATGGCCAAACTCCCCACACGGGGCCGTGGTATCGCGACTTGGCGCAAGCACCCGTGAGACTGCTGTTTGTCTGAAGAGGTGGGTGTGCCCGCTTTTGGTTGACGGCATTGCTACTGGGTCCCTCATAGTACAATGTAGTGTCTCTGGCGGTGGTGGTGCGCACCCAACGTCAGACACACCGTTGTAACATGAGGGGCCCTGGGGCGGTCCCGCCGGCCTCAAGAGAGTTCCCCCCTACCCCAGCTCAAAATGTGCTCTACCACGTGCAAAATTATGTCGCACAGCTCCACCAATGTTTAGTCTATTCGCTGACATCATTCAATGTCTGGCACTGACAATACAAATTTGTAGACATCTATGATGCTACTTAAAGTAGTCTGTGTCAGTGTCCTATATTGGCACCATTAAATAGTTACTGCCAAATTACTATGTCAGAAACTCAGTAGATGAGCCCACCCCTGTACCTAAGTATGCCACCTTTTTTTTTTTTTTTTTTTTTTTTGGGGTTGTTTTGCGAGACATTAACATCTATTTATATTTTGGGAGTACTGGGACAGACACTCCTTGCAATACTCCTCCACTGACCACAATGCTGCCTGCCTGTGTCTCCATGTAACTGATGTAAAACTGCCTTGAGCCTATTGTTTGCTATTTTAGGCCTTTGATAGCCTGTCTGCGGTCCCTACTTTAAATACTCCTCCATTGACAACAATGCTGCCTGTGTATCCATGTAACCGACGTAAAACTGCCATGAGCCTATTGTTTGTTATTTTATTCCTTTGATAGCCTGTCTGCGGTCCCTACTTTAAATACTCCTCCACTGACCACCAAGCTGCCTGCCTGTGTATCCATGTAACCGATGTAAAACTGCCTTGAGCCTATGTTTTGTTATTTTAGGCCTTTGATAGCCTGTCTGCGGTCCCTACTTTAAATACTCCTCCACTGACCACAATGCTGCCTGTGTATCCATGTAACCTATTTTAAACTGCCTTGAGCCTATGTTTTGTTATTTTAGGCCTTTGATAGCCTGTCTGCGGTCCCTACTTTAAATACTCCTCCACTCACCACCAAGCTGCCTGTGTATCCATGTAACCGATGTAAAACTGCCATAAGCCTATTTTTAGGTATTTTAGGCCTAGGAAGCCTGTCTGCAGTCCCTAATTCAAGTTGTCCTCAAATGAATAAAGCTGAGCTTCTACCTTCTGCCTCTCATTAACTACTGTTTTTTTAAAAAAAAATGGTGTTTAGGGCCTACTAACGGTTTCTGCCCCTCCCTGGTGTTGCCCTCAACTGAATACAGCTGAGCTTCAACCTTCTGCCTCTCATTAACTGGTGTTTTTTTAAAAAACAAAATGGTGTTTAGGGCCTACTAACGGTTTCTGCCGCTCCCTGGTGTTGTCCTCAACTGTATAAAGCTGAGCTTCAGTCTTTAGGCTTTTGGCCTATAGTAGCAGATATTAAACTGCATTTGGCCTACTGGTGTGGTTGGGCCCTTAAAACATTGTCTGCTGCTCCTGGGTTTGCTACTCCACTGAACAAAGCAATGCCGGCTGTTTAGTCCTGTTACCAATTTTGAACTGCATTTAGCCCACTTTATTCTTTGGGCCCATATCTGTTTCCCCCTCATCCTGCCCATTGCCCAGCCAGTGATAGATGAGTCTGCTGGTACATTGACCCATAATGCAACATTCCCCGTGCACGCTACACTGCAAGATTGTGACCCTGCTGAAAGTCAGGTCCCCCTTCCCGCATAAAATACCACCTTACACGGGGACAAAGAGGAAGGTGCAGATGAAGGTGCAGGTTCCTTCATCAGGTGGGGGGAGGAATACTCGTTGGCGACGTCACTGCCACAGGGCCCCTCATAGTACGCAAAAGTGTTGCTACCGGTGGGAGGCGCCCCCGCCGTGCAAACACACCGCTGTACTTTGATCAGTGACTACCCAGATAACGGTGCAGCTACGACACTTAAGTAAGCCCACCACGAAGTCCATCCCAACCATCTCCCAGGGCCTGTCTGCCACTGGCAGGGGGTAAAGTAGCCCAGCAGGCCGTTGCCGAGTAGACCGATTCTTGGCGCAGGAGACACATGCCCGAATATTATCCCCGACGTCACGAGCCATATGCGGCCACCAGTATGTTCTCGCCAGAAGCTCAAATGTCCTCTTGATCCCGAAATGTGTACCCTCCTTGGACAAAGGAGCCCAACAGAGAAACTCCGGTCGCAAATTTGATGGTACAAAAGGCTTGCCCGGGGGAACAGACTCTAGTGAATCCGGAGCCACGGTTCTCAGGCTCTCAGAAGGGACAATAAGCCAAGGCTCCTCCTCCTCTGATGACACTAAGGAGCGGGAGAGAGCGTCGGCACAAATGTTCTTCAACCTGGAGAAAAAAGTTAGGGTGAAATGGAACCGGGAGAAGAACAGGGACCATCTGGCCTGGCGAGAATTTTGCCGCTGGGCTGTCTGTTAGTACACAAAATTTTTTTGGTCTGTAAAAACTTTAGGAGGTGTCTCCACTCTGAGAAAGCCAACTTCATGGCTAGCAACTCCCTGTCCACGATGGAATAATTCCTGTCCGCTGGTGAGAAGGTCTTGGAGAAAAAGCAAGGATGCTTCCGACCTTGAGCATCCTTTTGGAAGAGGACTACTCCAGCACCAACGGATGAGGCATCCACCTCTATTATAAATGGCTTATCTACATCGGGGCGATGTAGGATGGGAGCGCTAGCGAAGTGTGACTTAATAGTGAGTAGGGCCTTGGAGACCTCCTCCGACCACAACTTGGGATTTGCTCCCTTCTTGGTGAGGGCAACCAAGGGAGCTACCAAAGATGAGAAGTGTGGGATGAACTGGCGATAGTAATTAATGAACCCCATAAAGCGCTGCACTGCTTTAAGAGAATGGGGTTCTTGCCAGTCCATTACAGCCTGTAGCTTGGCAGGATCCATAGCCAATCCCTGGTCAGAGATGATATAGCCAAGGAAAGGCATAGACTCCTGCTCAAACACACACTTCAGTTTGCCCGTAAGAGGTCAAAAACTTTGCAAACATCTCTCTGATTGGAGTCAATATCTGGAGAGTAGATGAGAATATCATCCAGATAGACTACGACCGAGGTGGTGAGCATCACCCGGAAGATGTCGTTCACAAAGTCTTGGAAAATGGCTGGGGCATTACAGAGTCTATCAAAGAGCTCAGATATCAAGGGCAAAGGATACTTATTCTTAAGTGATGGCGTTAAGACCCCAGTAGTCTATGCATGGACGTAGTTCTCCCCATATTGACAGCAGCATCAGAGGGGCTAAACGCCCACGATCAATGCTAGCAGGGCGTCACCTCTCATATTGAGTTGACACCCACATTTGATCGTGACGGTGCTTTGTGTGAGCTCATATGATCCCACAGCACTGTACATATATGGCGCATGTTGGGAAGGGGTTAAGAAAGAAGTGTGTAAAGACAGAAGACACAACCTTCAAAGAAATCATGCATTTTGGAAATTAAGAAAAGTAAACACTGAATCAGAAGGCAAACATTTTAATAAAATTCACAATACTAATAACAATACCACACACAATACAATACAACCACTCACCGATTCATCAAACCTACATACTAAAGATGACCTGCTAATAGTTGTTATCACATTTTACTGTCTTTATAAGTATAACAGCAGCTCTAGAATGTTGTCTTTATGTTGTTTTTTATCTATTTTGAAACACTACTGCTTTTGACAGAACAAACTTGACATTTAAGTCTGTCTTAAAATATTGTGCACAGGGCAACAAGCTCAGAGTACAAAACCAGCACTAAAACTACATATAAATTATGCAAAAGGAATCAATGAAGAAAGTAATGCAATAAAAGGGACAAATAATGTCATGTCAAATGCATACAGGTTGCTGGGGAGAGGATGTATGCCTACAAAAAAGTGCTGAATGATTGCCCACTGTCCTTAAAAGGTGATGATACCTATGGTGATAATTACAATCAGTTCCTTCTATAAAATCTTGCAATGGCTTTAAAATATAACACATTAAGTAGCAATGAAGAAAGTGTTTAAGTAGGAAAGATGGATATGCTTCTTAGACCAGCTAATTTTCCTTACTGCTCAGTTCACAGATCTGGGGGTATGACCTAGAATAATGGCCCAACAGACGGAACTTGATAACATTTCACCTGAGAAGAGCTGACAAGTGTCCATTCAGTTTTTATTATATATAACAGTAAAGGCATAACAATCATTTCCAAACCATGAAATCTTTGAGATCTCTTAGAGCCACAATTACAAAAAATATATAATGTGACTCATTAGAAACACATATATAAGACACTTTATAAGCGTGTCCCGAGGAACACTCCGGTATAAAACATCAGAAAATATAAAAATAAGTATTTTGCTTATAAAAAAGAAAATACTGGAGAGATATCAAATGCAGACATTTTAACATTAAAAACAAAAACACATGCAACAAAAAACTGGTACAGTACAAAAATTGGCCACCAGCTACAAAAACTTTCTCCTGCAAGTAGTTAACTGAAAGGTTTTTTTCAGTTGAAAACACAGATATGGCATCCACCAAGTGTTGTCCTGTCGCGTCTTCTTTACATTATTGCCAAGAGGCTGCAACTGAATAAAGCTGAGCTTCAACCTTATGGCTTTCGGCCTATAGTATCAGATATTAAACTGCATTTGGCCTTCAACTTTGGTTCCGGCCTACTAACGGTGTCTGCCCCTGCCTGGTGTTGTCCTCAACTGAATAAAGCTGAGCTTCCACCTTCTGGCTCTGATTAACTGCTGTTTTTTTTAAAATTGGCTGTTCCGGCCTACTAACGGTGTCTGCCCCTGCCTGGTGTTGTCCTCAACTGAATAAAGCTGAGCTTCCACCTTCTGGCTCAGATTAACTGCTGTTTTTTTTTTAAATTGGCTGTTCCGGCCTACTAACGGTGTGTGCCCCTCCCTGGTGTTGTCCTCAACTGAATAAAGCTGGGCTTCAACCTTCTGGCTCTTATTAACTGCTGTTTTTTTAAAAAATTGGCTGTTCCGGCCTACTAACGGTGTGTGCCCCTCCCTGGTGTTGTCCTCAACTGAATAAAGCTGAGCTTCCACCTTCTGGCTCTGATTAACTGCTGTTTTTTTAAAAAATTGGCTGTTCCGGCCTACTAACGGTGTGTGCCCCTGCCTGGTGTTGTCCTCAACTGAACAAAGCTGAGCTTCCACATTCTGGCTTTCGGCCTATACTATCAGATATTAAACTGCATTTGGCCTACTAGTGTGGTTAGGCCCTTGAAACAGTGTCTGCTGCTCTTGGGTTTGCTACTCCACTGAACAAAGCAATGCCGCCTGTTTAGTCCTGTTACCAATTTTGAACTGCATTTAGCCTACTTTATTCTTTGGCCCTATATCTGTTTCCTCTTCATCCTGCCCATTGCCCAGCCACTGCTAGATGAGTCTGCTGGTACATTGACCTAGACCACTACATTCCCCTTGCACTCTACACAGCCAGAATCTGACCCTGCTGAAAGTCAGGTTCCCCTTCCCGCATGTTATACCACCTTACACAGGGACAAAGAGGAAGGTGCAGATGAAAGTGCAGGTTACTTCATCAGGTGGGGGGGGGCATACTCGTTGGCGACGTCACTGGCACAGGGCCCCTCAGAGTACGCAAAAGTGTCGCTGCTGGTGGGAGGCGCCCCCGCCATGCAAACACACCGCCGTACTTTGAGGGGCCCTGTGCCAGTGCCAATGCGAACGAGTGGGCCCCCCCTGCTTGCTCAGGATCACAGCACTTGCAACGTTGAAATACTTACCTCTCCCTGCTCCACCACCGTGACGTAGTCCGCATTTCCTGGGCCCACGAAAAACTTGAGCCAGCCCTACTCCCCCCACAACTTTAGCCAAATGACCCCCAATTTCCTATGCCCAACTATTATTATAAAGTTAATTAAGATTGACAAGCTTCAGAAACAAGAATGGATGTTTTTGGCATTAAAATGGGCACTGTAGGTGTTTTCCTGGCCTCCACTCACTGCCGACTATGCTTCCTCATTGACTTGCATTGGGTTTCGTGTTTCGGTCGATCCCCGACTTTTAGCGATAATCGGCCGACTGCACTCGACTCGACTCTGGACAAAGACGGGTTTCACAAAACCCGACTCGATCTTAAAAAAATGAAAGTCGCTCAACCCTAGTAGTGACCATTAGATTTAGCTGTTAGTAGGTCATTAGAGACTTTAGTGAGGGCAGTTTCAGTAGAGTGTAAAGAGCGGAAGCCAGATTGAAGAGGGTCGAGAAGAGAGTTATCTGAGAGATAGCGGGTAAGACGGGAGTGGACCAGGAGTTCGAGGAGTTTAGAGATGAAGGGAAGATTAGAGACAGGTCTATAATTAGCAGCACAATTTTGGTCGAGGGAGGGTTTTTTAAGTAATGGATGTATGATGGCATGCTTAAATGAGGAGGGAAAAATACCGGAAGTGAGGGAAATGTTGAATATTTTTGTTAGGTGAGAGGTGACAGCCGGGGAAAGGGACTGGAGGAGATGTGACGGAATGGGGTCACTGGTGCAAGTGGTCGGGCGAGAAGATGCAAGGAGCCTGCTTACTTCTTCTTCTGTAACTGGTTCAAAGTCAGAGAGTGAACTAGATGCAGTGGGGGAGGGAGGACAGTGCATGGTATGAAGAGATAGGGAGATGATTTCCTGTCGAATGTGGTCAATTTTTTCTTTGAAGTAATTGGCCAGATCGTCAGCGCGGAGATCTGTAGTTGGGGCCTGCTCTCTTGGGTTGAGTAGGGACTGGAAAGTGTCAAAGAGACGTTTAGGGTTATTGGACAGCGAGGTGATGAGGGTGTTGAAATAGGTTTGTTTGGAGAGGTGAAGGGCAGAGTTGTATGTTTTTAGCATGAACTTATAATGGATGAAATCTTCGGGTAGATTAGATTTTCTCCACAGTCGTTCGGCGCACCTGGAGCACCGCTGTAGGAAACGTGTTTGCAGCGTGTGCCACGGTTGTCGCCGTCTGTGCCGAGTTGTTCTATGTTTAGGAGGTGCAGCTTCATCCAGGGCACTTTGCAGGGTTTCATTGTAATGCTTCAGAGCAGAATCAGGACATGAGATGGAGAAGATTGGGGCCAATGAGGACTGCAAGTTCTTCATAAGTTTCTGGATGTTAATGGCCTGTATGTTTCTATAAGTGTGGAAAGTGGGGGTGACCTGAGCGGGATGGCAGTTCTTGATAGAGAATGAAAGAAGGTTGTGGTCAGAGAGCGGGATAGGGGAGTTTGTGAAATCATCCAGTGAGCAAAGCCGGGAGAAGACCAAGTCAAGGGAGTTTCCATCTTCATGCGTTGGAGAGTTAGTATGCTGTGAGAGGCTGAAAGAGGAGGTTAGAGATAAAAGGTGAGAAGCAGATGGGGAGAGGGGAGAAGCAATGGGGATGTTGAAATCACCCATGATGAGGGTGGGGGTGTCACAGGAGAGAAAGTGTGGAAGCCAGGTGGCAAAATGATCCAGGAACTGATGAGAGGGGCCGGGAGGATGATACACCACCGCCACTCGCATGGAGAAGGGGACGTAGAGTCTGACAGCATTGACCTCAAAGGAAGGGAATACAAGTGAGGGTACTTGGGGGATAACTTGGAAGGTACAATTGGGTGAAAGGAGCAGACCAATGCCTCCACCTGCTCTGTTGTCCGATCTTGGGGTATGAGAAAAGTGTAGTCCACTATGTGAAAGAGCAGCAGCAGCAGAGGTGTCTGACTGCTGGATCCAGGTTTCAGTAAGCGCCAGGAGATTAAGAGAATTAGAAAGGAAGAAGTCATGAATGAAGGAGAGTTTATTACACACAGAGCGAGAATTCCAAAGGGCACAATTCAAAGAGACAGAAGGCATGCATGGAATATTAATAAGGTTAGAGGGGTTTCTGGGTGTAGCAATTGGGAGGTTTGACTGGCTATAACATGGGGGGGCTGGGGTTGGGAGAGATGTCTCCAGCGACTAGGAGAAGGAGGATAGAAAGAGTGAGCAGATGGTTAAGTGATTTGTGAGAGCGTCTCTTGTGTTGGATGGTGGAACTGAATGGATCTGCGCTGTTAAGCAATGTGAACAGAGCATGAGTGCTATACATAGGAGAGGAGAGGACAGAGGGGCCGATATGGATGGAGTGTAGAGAGTTAATGCAAGGGCGGTGAAAGTGTGTGAATGCGGCAGCCAGGATATAGATTATACAAATACATATGGTGAGTATTTGTTCTGTTCCAAATGAACAGGGAATAGATTTAGATTGTCTTACCTGTCTCCTGCCCTGTCCAACTGCCATGTTATAACTGCGAGTACTTAGAAAAAGAACTTTGAATAAATGTACATGAATAATAGTGCACGAATGCACCCCTGCACGAATGCATCCCCAAGCTATGTCTACATTTATAGAAGGCTAGCTCTTAGATCTCACTTTTTTTTTCTCGTTACCAATCAATCTAACCCAGTTGAGACAGCAGGACACAATAAATGTAGTGATCAGATAAACAAATGTCCAGGTCTACATGGATCATAAACCGCTTTGAAACAGTTATGTGATCTCTCTGCATAAGGACAAGCAGAAGTGAGTTAAATATCTATAAACACAAACAAATGCATAATAAGATGACTAACATATATAGATATATGCAGGATTCAATGCCGAACATAGAATGACTCAGATACCATTCAAGCTGCTTGCTGTCAGGGAATGGAGCAATAGACTATGAAAAGTCATACACAATAAACGGGGGCCCAGAGATCTGCTTGATCCCCCCAAACAGAGACACACGTCTCCGTCTGGTCATTTTCAGTTGCCAGCAACGCCCTGTAGATTAATTTGGAAATCACTGAGTTAACCATGAAGGATCACTGTAGATCCTCCCTCAACATTACGTGTTACCTTGTGTCACCGAATCTTGATGGTTCTTTTATTACATTCCGACTCGTCACTCAGATTGTAATTTATCTCTACCACTGGCATTATTATATGGCAAAAGCTTCAGGTCGACCGATACAGTCTATTGTACCACCAGGATGACCTTCTTCGCCGATGTTTATGTTATGTGTTTTTAGTTATTATTTGCTATTATTGATTTTGTTTTGAGTATTTTCTTTTCTTTGTTCATAGCGATCACATGACAAAGGCTCTGGTTGAGCCAAAACGTTGTAAAAAGATCGCATAAGTTGTATATTCTGTTACGCTCCCAGATTGTGTAAAACAAATTTACACCTAATTTTGTGTTAAAAATAAAGAGTGTGCGGTGAATCATACTTTACTATAGTTTGAGACCTTTGGTCTATTACACCAGCACCTCGCTCTTCAAGGCTGAGTGCACACCATAATCCTTTCTTCATCTGGTGGTAGTGGCAAAAGCACAATAGCAATTAAGGCTGGAGGTGTTGAGCCAGGGTCATTGTCTGGCTACACAATGCCTCGAAGGCTCCCTTATCTGGGAGTAGGAAAACAGCTTTTAAAGCCGGAGCAGCAGGAACAAGTTTTGGCTTACCTTGCTGATTCAGCCTCTAGCTTTTTCGCCTCCTCTTCAGAAAGTTCCAAATATAAAATCAGCGAGTCGTCAGTGGATGCTCCCGGTCAGGAACAAGACGTTTCCTTGTGTCCTTCACCCAAACCAAAAGTGAAGGATGCGCCATGTGACACTACAGGTTACTCCATGGAGCTCTTTACACATACCGTGCCTGGGTTAGAAAGGGAAATTGTTAACTGCCCATTACAAGATGAACCGGACATGGAGTGCACAGATGCACAGCCACAGCTAGATTATTATGCTGTTCCATTGACTCAGACCACTACATTCCCCTTGCACTCTACACAGCCACAATCTGACCCTGCTGAAAGTCAGGTTCCCCTTCCCGCATGTTATACCACCTTACATGGGGACAAAGAGGAAGGTGCAGATGAAAGTGCAGGTTCCTTCATCAGGTGGGGGGGCATACTCGTTGGCGATGTCACTGGCACAGGGCCCCTCATAGTACGCAAAAGTGTCTCTGCCAGTGGGAGGCGCCCCCGCCATCAAACACACCGCCGTACTTTGAGGGGCCCTGTGCCAGTGCCAATGCCAACGAGTGGGCCCCCCCTGCTTGCTCAGGATCACAGCACTTGCAAAGTTGAAATACTTACCTCTCCCTGCTCCATCGCCGTGACGTATTCCACGTTTCCTGGGCCCACGAAAATCTTGAGCCAGCCCTACCCCCCCACAACTTTAGCCAAATGACCCCCAGTTTTCAATGCCTAACTATTATTATAAAGTAAATTAAGATTGACAAGCTTCAGTAATAAGAATTGATGTTTTTGGCATTAAAATGAGCACTGTAGGTGTTTTCCTGTCCTCCACTCACTGCCGACTTTGATTCCCCATTGACTTGCATTGGGTTTCGTGTTTCAGTCGGCCCCCGACTTTTCGCAATAATCGGCCCATTTCACCCGACCCGACTTTTGACAAAGTCGGGTTTCGCGAAACCTGACTCGATCCTAAAAAAGTAAAAGTTGCTCAGCTCTAGTTAGGTGTTCCCGAGAATAGCACTTTTTTTTAATAACAGTCCAGTTAACCCAAACAAAGGTAATTTGCAATATCTGCCATGCAGTCATCAGTATGGGCAGCACAACTACCAGCCTGACCACCACCAGCATGCTCAAGTACATGCAAGCAAAGCATCTAATTACTTGGAGTGAACACCAAGGTCCAAAAACACTGTCTGTGGGTGACACCACTGGCTCTTTCCCTGTACTACGTGCACGCCAATCCCCTGTCCATCATCCATCATGTAGGAAAAAATGTGGTCTACCCAGCAACTGTCGTTGCACACTTGCAACCACAGTCAGCAACCTCATCTTTGTCCCAGCACAGCGTTCAGTTGTCCCTACCCCAGTCCTTGGAATGCAAGCGTAAATAAGAAGCCACCCACAGGCCACAAGACTAATCGGCCACATTTCCAGACTGCTTACCCTGGAAATATTGCCGTCTAGGCTTGTAGAGAAGGAAGCTTTCCGCAACCTCATGGTCATGGCCGTCCCTCGATACTCGGTCTCCAGATTCCACTATTTCTCCTGATGGGCGGTCCCCACTTTGCTCAAGCACGTGTCCGATAACATCAGCCGTACCCTCACCAACGCTTTTACTGGGAAGGTCCACTTTAAAAACGGATACCTGGACAAGCGCTTGTGGCCAGGGATGCTACATTTCCTTGACAACACACTGATTGAACATTGTGGAAGCCGGGACCCAGTCGGACCATGGGACGGAACATGTGCTATTGACACCAAGGATTGCAGGCCCTGGTTCAATCAGGGTTGCCCCCACCTTCTACAGTAGTTCCTGTACCTGCTCCTCCTTACCTTCCATCTCAGAAAAGTCAATATCAGTCCCAAGCAGCACTGCCCCGGTCAAGTGGCAACAGGCTCTGCTGAAGCTAATCTGCCTTGGTGACAAACAGCACACAGCCACAGAGTTGTTGAAAAGTCTTATACACCAGACTAATCTGTGGCTCTCGATCCTGACCCTACAACTAGACATGGACATGTGTGACAATGGCCCTAACCTGGTGGCTGCTCTGAAGCAATGTGACCTCGCTCTCATACCATGTCTGGCTCACGTGCTCAACTTAGTGTTTCAGGGGTTTCTCAAAACCTACCCATATCTGCCTGAGCTACTTGTGTAAGTACACCGTGTGTATCCCCATTTCCACAAGTCAGCTACAGCTGCCGCTGCCCTGGCTGTGCTGCAGCAGTGTTTGCAACTGCCAGCTCACCAACTGGTGTGAGATGTCACCACGCGTTGGAACGCCACGTTACATATGTTGGCAAGGCTTTGTGAGCAGCAGAGTGCAGTATTTGAATACCAGCTACACCATAGGCCACTTTCACACTTCTGTTTTTTACAATCAGTCACAATCCATCAAAATGTTGAAAAGACGAATCTTGTGCAGATTGTAAAAAAATGAATGCACTAGGTCCCTTGTTTGTGACGGATCCGTCGAGGCTATCTGCACATGTTGTGTATGTGCCTTCGCCGCATTTTTCCTTTGCAAAAACGCATACACAACACAGGTTAAAAATAATTTTAAAAAAATAAAATCATGATATTCGTACCTTCCCAGCCTTCCCGCGGCCTTCACGAGGCATTACTGGGAATGGGAGCTGCCGGCAGCAGGTGAGAATATCACAATTCTTTTTATTATTATTATTTTTAACATTATATCTTTTTATTATTGATGCTGCATAGGCAGCATCAATAGTAAAAAGAGAGAGACGGGGAAAAAGAACTTCCCTAACAGAAAATCCTTCCGCGCATGCTCAGTTTTAAAACACGGCATCCGTCGCTGGATTCCTGCTTTTGACGGTCAGCGACTGATCCTGCATCCATAGGCTTCCATTATAGCCAACAATGAACAGCATAGGATCCATTGCTGAGCAATTTTCCAAAATACAGAAAAAAACATTCCTCTGTGCGTTGTCTCTGCCCAACGGACAGCAACTTTACGACGGATCCAGTGCACGACGGATGAAATGGAAGGCCATCCGTCACAATCTGTCGCTAATACAAGTCTATATGAAAAAAACTGAGCCAGCAGAAACATTTGCTGGATCCATTTTTTTCACAAAACGACAGATTGTGACGGAAAAAGACGGAAGTGTGAAAGAGGCCTTACATTATTATTATTATTATTATTACTAGATGGTAGCCCGATTCTAACGCGTTGGATATTCTAGAATATGTATGTAGTTTACTTATGACGTTATGAGGTTTTCAGAATAATGCAATTTATACAAAGGATTCGGCCGGCCGTGACCAATTAGCGAAGCGTGGTTAAAATTCTGTGCCAATTCGCGGGTGGACTGCACCTGTCACTGATTGTTCGCGGCCGGGCGTGGCCAATCAGTGAAGCCAGGGCCAGCTCCAGGTTTTTGAGGGCCCCGGGCGAAAGAGTCTCAGTGGGCCCCCCTCTTTAACACATACCAGGATTCATGATGCACAGATACAGCAGAGAAATATAGCACAGACAAGTAGCATACAGCCCACGTACTATATAACACAGCCCACGTAGTATATAAGACAGCCCACGTAGTATATTGCCCAGCCACGTAGTATGTAGCACAGCCCCCGTAGTATATAGCACAGCCCACGCAGTGTATAACACAGCCCACGTAGTATATTGCCCAGCCACGTAGTATAGAGCACAGCCCCCGTAGTATATAGCACAGACATGTACTATATTGTCCAGCCGCGGAATATATTGCACAGCCACGGAATATATTGCACAGCCATGTAGTATATAGCACAGCCACGTAGTATATAGCACAGAGACGTAGTATATAACACAGCCCATGCAGTATATAACACAGCCCACGTAGTATATAACACAGCCCATGTAGCATATAGCCCAGCCACATAGTGTATAGCACAGGTCACGTAGTATATAGCACAGCCACTTAGTATAAAGCACAGCCCACATAGTATATAGTACAGCCCGCGTAGTATATTACACAGCCACATAGAATATTACACAGCCCACGTAGTATATTACACAGCCACGTAGTATATAACACAGCCCACGTAGTATATAACACAGACACGTAGTATATAACACAGACTCGTAGTATACTGCCCAGCCACGTAATATGTTGCCCAGCCACGTAATATGTTGCACAACCACGTAGTATATAGCACAGTGACGTAGTATATAACCCAGGCCACATAGTATAGAGCACAGCAATGCAGTATATTGCCCAGCCACGTAATATATACCACAGCCACATAGTATATAGCACAGCCCACACCGTATATAGCATAGAGATGTAGTATATAACACAGCCCACGCAGTATCTTAACACAGCCAACGTAGTATATAGCAATGTGGGCACCATATCGCTTTAAAAAAAAAAGAATTAAAATAAAAAAATAGTTATATACTCACCTTCCGTCGGCCCCTGGATCCAGGCGACGCGTTTACCAATGCTCCTCGCGATGCTCTGGTCCCAAGAGTGCATTGTGGTCTTGTGAGACCGCTACGTCATCATCTCGCGAGACCGCAATGCATGGACCGGACCGTCGCAAGGAGCGGGAAAGGCGCTGGAAGGTGAGTATATAATTATTTTTTTAATTATTTTTAACATTAGATCTTTTTACTATTGATGCTGCATAGGCAGCATCAATAGTAAAAAGTTGGTCACCCAGGGTTAATAGCAGCGTTAACGGAGTGCGTTACACCGCGGCATAACGCGGTCTGTTAACGCTGCCATTAACCCTGTGTGAGCGCTGACTGGAGGGGTGTATGGAGCGGGCACTGAGGCCATTTCGCAGCCGCACTGTGCCCGTCGCTGATTGGCCGTGGCCTATTGACTGCGACCAATCAGCGACTTGTGAATTCTGTGACAGACAGACAGAAAGACGGAAGTGACCCTTAGACAATTATATAGTAGGTTATTTATTATTATAGCGCCATTTATTCCATGGTGCTTTACATGTGAGGAGGGGTATACATAATAAAAACAAGTACAATAATCTTGAACAATACAAGTCACAACTGGTACAGTAGGAGAGAGGACCCTGCCCGCGAGGGCTCACAATCTACCGCTCTCTGCAGTCATCAATAATGGCCATCCTGACACCACCTGTAACATGGACGACAGAGGAGCTGCTGAGATCAGAGGAGCCTTCCTGATACCTGACTGCTGCTCCCTTTCTCAAAGATTTATCTTCTTTTTCTATCTTTTACCATTTAGTAATAAAAGCTGGAAAAATAACAACTAACATACAATGAGCGGGGAAAATATCAGTATTGTTCTGTTGCAGCCAATCAGGAGAGGAGCCAATAAAAACGATTCGCTGTCAGTTTCCTCTCAGGTCCGCACTGGCTATATAATAGCGGTAATAGCGCCCCCGTGTGGTCTCTGCAGACATATGATCAGCCAATCAGTGAGAGGGGAGGAGCCTGTATTGTGACATACCCCCGGGAGGCGTCATCTTTGTCCAGTTCTCACTCCGGTCCGCTCACACTCCATATAACGGAAAGATTCCGCGCTGATCTCACAGTCTGCTAAAGATTTTCTGAACGATGTCTGGTCGCGGTAAAGGAGGAAAAGGTCTCGGGAAGGGCGGCGCCAAGCGGCACAGGAAGGTGCTCCGGGATAACATCCAGGGCATCACCAAGCCTGCCATCCGCCGTCTCGCTCGCAGGGGAGGCGTCAAGCGCATCTCCGGCCTCATCTATGAGGAGACTCGCGGCGTCCTGAAAGTCTTCCTGGAGAACGTGATCCGTGACGCCGTCACCTACACCGAGCACGCCAAGAGGAAGACCGTCACCGCCATGGACGTGGTGTATGCGCTCAAGCGCCAGGGCCGCACTCTCTACGGCTTCGGAGGTTAATGCTTCTCCGCTCCGTCCTTACTCCCCAAAGGCTCTTCTCAGAGCCGCCCACATCTCCTGGGGAAGGGCTGCAATTCCTGCTGCGGGGCCGGGATACATCCGGTGCTCTGGATTGCGGGAATGAGCTCCCAAGATCGGTGACTGTACACTCCACAGTGCCGGGGAGGGACGAATACTCTTGATATCCCGCAGGTGATGGAGCAGACAGTAGTAAGAAGTGCAGTGAGGGCCCGCGCCGTGTAACCAGGGCCGTTTTCTGCAGACAGATTGATTGGGGAGTTGATAGTTTTCTGTGATCGCCCTTGTGTGAAGTGAGAGGCCGCTAAACGCGAGCAAATCGCCCGAGATCTGTTGCTCTGAGGCCGCGTGTTACCTGGATGACGACAGAGGAGGAGCTCAGCCAGTGAGCGGGAAATTCAAACTTATCAGCCAATAATAAATGAGCATCAGGTCCACGGCTCCGCCCACAGGAGACGCCGGCGCTAACTGGTTAGTGTCCAATATTTCCTACCTCCGATCTCTAAGGTATTTCCTGATTACACAGTGACTCGAGTCCGAAGCTTGCACTGGGGAGAATCACACCCGATCATCTGCAGCATCCCCTGCGATGGAGTGTGGCGGATATACAGCGCTATATGCGGGTATCGGCCACTTCCACGCCCCCTCGCGCTATACTCCGTGCTCCCACTGCAGGATGTGGAGGTCGGGGAGATTATTAGGAAGGAGCCGGGGTCGGAGCACAGGGGGCAGATTCTCCGCACAGACAGGAAAGATCAGATGCAGAATAAGATCTGTCACATTTCTGTCAGCAGCGACATTTGCTCCAAAGGGAAAACCAAAATCCTACATAGGAGTTTTATCTGCGGAGATCCAGGGGCCACAATGAGCAGTTACACGGTGACCGCCCGGCGCACTGCCGCTCCTCACACACCGGGATATTCTCTGGGGTTATAATTGGCGGCGCAGTGACTGCAGTGATTCCCGCATCCTCTATTCCAGCTCCTCCTATTATATCCTCCAGGTGATGACGCTGTAATCTGATCGTACCAGCAATATCCTGCAGACAGCGCGGATTCTGCGCACCTGATCCCATGTCCATCAGTGGACACAGTGCTCCTGATCGGCCGAGTGCTGTGTAATAATAATAATAATAATAATTTTATTTATATAGCGCCAACATATTCCGCAGCGCTTTACAACTTATAGAGGGGACTTATACAGACAACAGACATTACAGCATAACAATAATCACAGTTCAAAACAGATACCAGGAGGAATGAGGGCCCTGCTGCTCGCAAGCTTACAAACTATGAGGAAGAGGGGAGACACGAGAGGTGGATGGTAACAATTGCTTTAGTTATTTGGACCAGCCATAGTGTAAGGCTCGGGTGTTCATGTAAAGCTGCATGAACCAGTTAACTGCCTAAGTATGTAGCAGTACAGACACAGAGGGCTATTAACTGCAATCCACATGGCCGTATCCACATACCCCGATATAGTGCCGTGTATCCACATACCCGATATAGTGCCGTGTATTCACATATACCCCGATATAGTGCCGTGTATCCACATATACCCCCATATAATGCTGTGTATCCACATACCCCGTATAGTGCTGTGTATCCACATACCCCGATATAATGCTGTGTATCCACATACCCCGATATAGTGCCGTGTATCCCGATACCCCGATATAGTGCCGTATATCCCGATACCCCCATATAGTGCCGTTTATCCCGATACCCTGATGTAGTGCTGTGTATCCGCATACCCCCATTTAGTGCTGTGTATCCCGATACCCCCATATAGTGCTGTGTCTTGATGATGAGCGGTTGCTGCTGATCCTGAATGATTTTCTTTTTGTTTTCCCACAATATTGTAACATCTAAAAATAACAGAAATCTTACAATGAGCGGGAAATTCAAAATCATTAACCGCTCAGTGACCGGCCAATCAGAGAGCAGATAAACGTGAACGCCCGTAACATACACGCCCCAGAAATGCGTCACCAATCTGCAGTTCCCTCTCAGGTCCGCCCTACCGGGAGCTCGTCTCTGCTGTGGTTGGTGAACGGTTAGTGAAGCTCCGGACGATCTGTGCTTCTCTGCTGTTCAATCTTCAGGCTCCGGTCACTGCAGATAGGAAATCACTGATTATGGAGAACTGCAAGAAATAACAGACTCCAAATGGTTAACAATGGCGCCTCCTGTGGGCGGAGCCGTAGACGTGAAGCTTAATTATTAGCTGACTGCAGAATGTGATATTTCCGCTCCCTGCCTTTATTGCTCCTCCACCACACTCCATACAGTGCTAAATACCACCATACCCGCATATAGTGCTATACTCCCATACAGGGAAGTCCGCTCGTGTGAGGAGGGAGAGACGGCTCCGTGCTCCTGTGTGTGATCATGGGACAGAAGAGGGATGATGAAGCCGCACAGCCAGCAGTGTCTGCACCAGAGCCGCCAATGCCCGGGAGAAGAGATTGTAGGAGCCCGAGGAACATGAGCCGGTGCAGGTGAGGACACCGGAGATCAGCGGCTGCCAGCGCCCGGTGCAGGTGAGGACACCGGAGATCAGCGGCTGCCAGCGCCCGGTGCAGGTGAGGACACCGGAGATCAGCGGCTGGTGCAGGTGAGGACACCGGAGATCAGCGGCTGCCAGCGCCCGGTACAGGTGAGGACACCGGAGATCAGCGGCTGCCAGCGCCCGGTACAGGTGAGGACACCGGAGATCAGCGGCTGCCAGCGCCCGGTGCAGGTGAGGACACCGGAGATCAGCGGCTGCCAGCGCCCGGTGCAGGTGAGGACACCGGAGATAAGGGGACATGAGCATTTCTTTATCTCCTGTAGTGAGGAATCTGCTCTTTTCTGGTGTCTCCGGCAGAATATATTGCTCCAGAGCAGTAATCTCTCCAGTAATGTTTCCTCCTCACCTACAACTCCCATCTACACGGTTTCTTACCCGGTAACTGCTCAACTAATCACAAAGAAAAACATCACAGCCGCAGCTGCACCGACAACCACGAATCAAGTGGAAACAGAAGCGGCCGCGGCGGAGAAGAGGACAGGACCCGGCGGAGAAGAGAACAGGACCCGGCGGAGAAGAGGACAGGACCCGGCGGAGAAGAGGACAGGACCCGGCGGAGAAGAGGACAGGACCCGGCGGAGAAGAGGACAGGACCCGGCGGAGAAGAGGACAGGACCCGGCGGAGAAGAGGACAGGACCCGGCGGAGAAGAGGACAGGACCCGGCGGAGAAGAGGACAGGACCCGGCGGAGAAGAGGACAGGACCCGGCGGAGAAGCAGCTCTTCTAGTGAGGGTGTGGGCGGCTCTTAGAAGAGCCTTTGTGGTGAGGAGCGGAGCACGGAGCCGATCACTTGGCGCTGGTGTACTTGGTGACGGCCTTGGTGCCCTCGGACACGGCGTGCTTGGCCAGCTCTCCGGGCAGCAGCAGGCGCACGGCGGTCTGGATCTCCCGGGAGGTGATGGTGGAGCGCTTGTTGTAGTGAGCCAGGCGGGAGGCTTCCCCTGCGATGCGCTCGAAGATGTCGTTGACGAAGGAGTTCATGATGCCCATGGCCTTGGAGGAGATGCCGGTGTCGGGGTGCACCTGCTTCAGCACCTTGTACACGTAGATGGCGTAGCTCTCCTTCCTGGTCTTCCTCCGCTTCTTTCCGTCCTTCTTCTGAGTCTTGGTCACGGCTTTCTTGGAGCCCTTCTTGGCCGCTGGGGCAGACTTGGCGGGATCAGGCATGATGATCGCAGGACAACCTATTCAGTGAGGTGAGAATAGTGATCCTGCTCCTCCCAGTGCAGCCGCATTTATAGCCCAGCCATGCAAATGAGCACCGCTGTCTGCTCACTGTGCTATAGGAGAAATGAAGTCATGTGATCAGTATGACGTCATACATTCCTCCCCTGCAGCTGATTGGTGTTTCCACAAGTCTGTTTTCCATATCCTGCTTCAGATGCAAGATTCAACATGACAATGAATTGGGGAGGAAGGGGCATGTGAATACAATGGGGGAGAGGGGGGCACATAGTGGGGGGCGTTGCCTGCTAATTGGAGGAAAGAGTACAGGGGCTATTTCATGTATATATGTATTAGGTGGGGAAAATGGCTATGTAGTATTTATAGTTGGTGGGGCGCAGTGGTGGATTATGATTTATTTTGGAATGGTGGTTTGCGTTCTGCACTGTTTGGGTATACAGCACTATATGGGGGTATACAGAACTGTGGAGGCATCCTGCACTGTATGGAGTGTGGTGGAGGAGCAATAAAGGCAGGGAGCGGAAATATCACATTCTGTAGTCAGCTAATAATTAAGCTTCAATTCTACGGCTCCGCCCACAGGAGGCGCCATTGTTAACCATTTGGAGTCTGTTATTTCTTGCAGTTCTCCATAATCAGTGATTTCCTATCCCCCAGTGACCGGAGCCTGAAGATTGAACAGCAGAGAAGCACAGATCGTCCGGAGCTTCACTAATCGTTCACCAACCACAGCAGAGACGAGCTCTCGGTAGGGCGGACCTGAGAGGGAACTGCAGATCGATGACGCATTTCTGGGGCGTGTAGGTTACGGGCGTTCACGTTTATCTGCTCTCTGATTGGCCGGTCACTGAGCGGTTAATGATTTTGAATTTCCCGCTCATTGTAAGATTTGTTATTTTTAGATGTTACAATATTGTTGGAAAACAAAAAGAAAATCATTCAGGATCAGCAGCAACCGCTCATCATCAAGTCACAGCACTATATGGGGGTATCGGGATACACGGCACTATACGGGGTATGTGGATACACAGCATTATATGGGGGTATATGTGGATACACAGCACTATATCGGGGTATGTGGATACACAGCATTATATCGGGGTATGTGGATACACAGCACTATACGGGGTATGTGGATACACAGCATTATATGGGGGTATATGTGGATACACGGCACTATATCGGGGTATATGTGAATACACGGCACTATATCGGGTATGTGGATACACGGCACTATATCGGGGTATGTGGATACGGCCATGTGGATTGCAGTTAATAGCCCTCTGTGTCTGTACTGTTACATACTTAGGCAGTTAACTGGGTCATGCAGCTTTACATGAACACCCGAGCCTTACACTATGGCTGGTCCAAATAACTAAAGCAATTGTTACCATCCACCTCTCGTGTCTCCCCTCTTCCTCATAGTTTGTAAGCTTGCGAGCAGCAGGGCCCTCATTCCTCCTGGTATCTGTTTTGAACTGTGATTATTGTTATGCTGTAATGTCTGTTGTCTGTATAAGTCCCCTCTATAAGTTGTAAAGCGCTGCGGAATATGTTGGCGCTATATAAATAAAATTATTATTATTATTATTATTACACAGCACTCGGCCGATCAGGAGCACTGTGTCCACTGATGGACATGGGATCAGGTGCGCAGAATCCGCGCTGTCTGCAGGATATTGCTGGTACGATCAGATTACAGCGTCATCACCTGGAGGATATAATAGGAGGAGCTGGAATAGAGGATGCGGGAATCACTGCAGTCACTGCGCCGCCAATTATAACCCCAGAGAATATCCCGGTGTGTGAGGAGCGGCAGTGCGCCGGGCGGTCACCGTGTAACTGCTCATTGTGGCCCCTGGATCTCCGCAGATAAAACTCCTATGTAGGATTTTGGTTTTCCCTTTGGAGCAAATGTCGCTGCTGACAGAAATGTGACAGATCTTATTCTGCATCTGATCTTTCCTGTCTGTGCGGAGAATCTGCCCCTTGTGCTCCGACCTCGGCTCCTTCCTAATAATCTCCCCGACCTCCACATCCTGCAGTGGGAGCACGGAGTATAGCGCGAGGGGGCGTGGAAGTGGCCGATACCCGCATATAGCGCTGTATATCCGCCACACTCCATCGCAGGGGATGCTGCAGATGATCGGGTGTGATTCTCCCCAGTGCAAGCTTCGGACTCGAGTCACTGTGTAATCAGGAAATACCTTAGAGATCGGAGGTAGGAAATATTGGACACTAACCAGTTAGCGCCGGCGTCTCCTGTGGGCGGAGCCGTGGACCTGATGCTCATTTATTATTGGCTGATAAGTTTGAATTTCCCGCTCACTGGCTGAGCTCCTCCTCTGTCGTCATCCAGGTAACACGCGGCCTCAGAGCAACAGATCTCGGGCGATTTGCTCGCGTTTAGCGGCCTCTCACTTCACACAAGGGCGATCACAGAAAACTATCAACTCCCCAATCAATCTGTCTGCAGAAAACGGCCCTGGTTACACGGCGCGGGCCCTCACTGCACTTCTTACTACTGTCTGCTCCATCACCTGCGGGATATCAGAGTATTCGTCCCTCCCCGGCACTGTGGAGTGTACAGTCACCGATCTTGGGAGCTCATTCCCGCAATCCAGAGCACCGGATGTATCCCGGCCCCGCAGCAGGAATTGCAGCCCTTCCCCAGGAGATGTGGGCGGCTCTGAGAAAAACCTTTGGGGGGTGAGGACGGAGCGGAGAAGCATTAACCTCCGAAGCCGTAGAGAGTGCGGCCCTGGCGCTTGAGCGCGTACACCACGTCCATGGCGGTGACGGTCTTCCTCTTGGCGTGCTCGGTGTAGGTGACGGCGTCACGGATCACGTTCTCCAGGAAGACTTTCAGGACGCCGCGAGTCTCCTCATAGATGAGGCCGGAGATGCGCTTGACGCCTCCCCTGCGAGCGAGACGGCGGATGGCAGGCTTGGTGATGCCCTGGATGTTATCCCGGAGCACCTTCCTGTGCCGCTTGGCGCCGCCCTTCCCGAGACCTTTCCCTCCTTTACCGCGACCAGACATCGTTCAGAAAATCTTCAGCTGATTGTGAGATCAGCGCGGAGTCCTTCCTTTATATGGAGGGTGAGCGGACCGGAGTGAGAACAGGACAACGATGACGCCATTCGGGGGGCGTGTCACAATACAGGCTCCTCCCCTCTCACTGATTGGCTGATCTCTTGTCTGTATTTCCCTTTCTTTCTCTCTCCTCAGTGATGTGTGATGAGCTGTGTAGTGATAATAACACTTCCGGGCCTTGTGTGTGATATCTATATGTGGAGACGAGAAGGCGGATGTGACTACAACTCCTATCCGGCAGACAATGCCGGATTCCTGTCCTGTTAGTTTAATGTCCTTCTCTGCAGTGACCACACGGGGGCGATATTACCGCACATATTGGCCGCACTGTCTGAGTCCTTGCCCCCTAGTGGTAGATCTGGGCACAGACACAGGTGTCACTATTGGTCCATGTCGGGGGCTCCTTGTCTTATTTATGAGCAGTAATAATAATTACATCAGAACGATATGAAAGTCGCAGAATTCTGGTAACTGGAGAAAGTGCCGCAATATCCGCAGAGGAGGAAGGAGCGGAGCTCACCCTGTAATCACACAGCAGCCTCTCACCTTCCTGCAGTGGCTCCATTGTCTCCTCTCCTCCTGGGACTCACTGAGCAGTTGGTGATTTTGCATTTCCCGCTCATTGTACAATTTCTGCTTCGGTCTCCAGCTGCCAATGTAAAATAATGAAAAATCTTCAGGGAAAACAAGCGGCGACCGATCATTGTCAAGGACGATCGCATCCCCTCAGTCACCGCTCCGTGGTTTCAGGACGGGCCGCCATTACGGAGCAGCAGGTAAAACGAGTCCCAGGGCGGCTCCGCATCTAGAGGAGCGAGAACGGGAAGATAATGACGTTACAATCCACTGGCCACAAATGAGATCTGTCGCGACCATCGCACCGGAAGGGATCTATTTTCATCAAAGTCGCAAATCAAGAAAACAAAGTGAAATTCAGACCTGAAACTAAACCATCATCATAAGAGCCAGGAATAAGGAGCAGCAGCCGTGTAACCAGCAGAGCGCCGGCGGCACTAGGACCCTGCGAGGATGTATGGAGATATAGCGCTCAGCAGCGCACTCCAGGACACAGCGCACCAGGACACAGCGCACCAGGACACAGCGCACCAGGACACAGCGCACCAGGACACAGCGCACCAGGACACAGCGCACCAGGACACAGCGCGGCTTCTATAACGGAGCTTCTACTTTCACACTTATTTATAGCCTATTCCAGAGACGTCTCAACATTATGCAGCAATTAGACTAAAATCCCCTAGAAATAACCACAAGATGTTAAGCTGCGCTGAGGAACAGAATAACGGCACCACGAGTTCAGGACTGGATGTCGCACAGATGAGTAGATCCGGCGGTGAGTGGTCGGTGACCGAGGTCAGGGCTGAGTATTTCGTAGTGACGCTGCACAATGCGCGGAGTATTCTAGAGACCTACAGTGTGAAGACTTGGTCGTTTTCTGTGATCTTCCCGGTGTAGTGAGAGCGGCAGCTGGACTGACCCCAGTGTTACAGCGAGAACACAAATCGTCCTACCGGCCGGACCTGCGGGCTTGTAAACGAAGTGCATCCAGCAGCCGCTCATCAAGACTCATCCCCAGAAGTAACTGCTCCATCCACATTACAGGAGGTCACAAGGCGGCCATTACTGGGGACAGAGGGGGGCGCTGCCTGTAACAAGACCCGGCAGCTCCATCCCCCAGAAGAGAAACCGCTCAATTAAAGAAAAAACAAAATTCTAGGATATCGGGATAGACTGTGCTATATACGAGGGTGAGAGTTGCATATTAATGACACTCTCAAAACAAGGTGAACAGGTTCTCTCTCAGGTGTAAACCGGCCACAACCGCAGCAGTCACAGAACAGCACCGACAAACGCGGTCCCGGCAGTTTCTGCTGAAGGATACGAAGAGAAATCAGCTCGTTTGTGGGAGGATTTGGTGGCTCTGAAAAGAGCCTGTGTGTTGTCCTCGGCGCCTCGGAAGATCTAAGCTCTCTCCCCGCGAATCCTGCGGGCCAGCTGGATGTCTTTGGGCATGATGGTGACCCTCTTGGCGTGGATGGCGCACAGGTTGGTGTCCTCGAACAGCCCCACCAGATAAGCCTCGCTGGCCTCCTGCAGCGCCATCACCGCCGAGCTCTGGAAGCGCAGATCGGTCTTGAAGTCCTGGGCGATCTCCCTCACCAGGCGCTGGAAGGGAAGCTTACGGATCAGCAGCTCGGTGGACTTCTGGTAGCGGCGGATCTCACGGAGAGCGACTGTCCCCGGGCGGTAACGATGCGGCTTCTTCACTCCGCCGGTGGCGGGAGCGCTCTTCCTGGCGGCCTTAGTGGCCAGCTGCTTGCGGGGAGCTTTCCCTCCGGTGGATTTACGGGCGGTCTGCTTGGTTCTGGCCATAGCGCTGGATAGACGACGTGCACAGATGTGATGTGAGGAGCGGCGGGAGCAGGGTATTTATCCCCATGTGCGCGACCTCATTGGTCAATGGGAAACACGCCACCTTCACGCCATTGGTTGTTGTATTAAAAAGAAGTCAATAAAAGCCTGATATGCTTAACCAATCACCGTTACTGGAAAGCTCCGCCTCTCGCCCTGTAACCCCGCCCCCACCTCTAGATCCGCCTCTCAGCACTTCCCTTATCTTTACCCTCGGCTCCTGGATCAGCCGCCACCTAACTGCGCTGCCATGTCCCAGTGTGCACAGCGCTGAGCATCTCTACTTCACAGCCATCCCCACAGCTACACATTGCGCCAACATCCAGCCTGATTATCAGCAGCTCATGAATTACATATGTAGTAACCGCAAAAGTCCGGACACTGATCATACAGCTCTACGGGGAGGAGGCGGCACTGATCATACAGCTCTGCGGGGAGGAGGCGGTGGCACCAGTAGCGTAGCTACCAGGGGGGCACCCGGACCTGGTGCTCACCCGGAGCTACTCTACTGCAGTCACCTTGTGCGGCAGAGCAGGTAGAATCGATCTCCCTGCTCTGCCGCCGGCCGCTATGGGGCCCCTGAGCAGGCTGGGGAGCCGGGTGGCAGCAGTGAGCCCCCCAACTGTCATCTCGGGGTCAGCTGTACCGGCATTTAGCCGATACAGCTGACTGCTATAATGAGGGAAGGAGCGCTGCGGATGTGATGAGTCACTGCCAGGCACCAAGACGAGCGGGAGCAGCGCAGGAACCAGGAAGAAGAGAGGTGAGTATTTTTTTTAAGGGGTACTGCCTTATACTACAGAATCTGCCTAATACTAAAGGGTCTGCCTATGGGGGGTCTGCCTATAGGGGGAGTCTGCCTAATACTACAGGGTCTTCTTGTGGGGTTCTGCCTAATGCTACAGGGTCTGCCTCTGGGGGGTCTGCCTTATACTACAGGGTCTGCCTTTGCCTTTGGGGGGTCTGCATTATACTACAAGGTCTGCCTATGGGTGTGCTGCCTTATACTACAGGGTCTGCCTTTGGGGGGGTGCATTATACTACAGGGTCTGCCTGTGGGTGTGCTGCCTTATACTACAGTGTCTGCCTGTGGGTGCTACCTTATACTACAGCCCACGAAGTATATAGCACACCCAACGTAGTATATTGCACAGCCACGTAGTATATTGCACAGCCCACGTAGTATATTGCACAGCCCACGTAGTATATTGCACAGCCCACGTAGTATATTGAACAGCCCACGTAGTATATTGAACAGCCCACGTAGTATATTGCACAGCCCATGTAGTGTATAACACAGCCACGTAGTACATAGCACAGTCCACGTAGTACATAGCACAGTCCACGTAGTATATTGCACAGCTCACGTAGTATATTGCACAGTCCACGTAGTATATTGCACAGTCCACGTAGTATATTGCACAGCCACATAGTATATTGCACAGCCACATAGTATATTGCACAGCCACATAGTATATTGCACAGCCACGTAGTGTATAGCAATGTGGGCATCATATACATTATACTTTATTGAGGATGATCTGGTGCATTATACTATATGGAGGCTATCTAGAGGGGCATCATACAGTGTGGGGATTAGTATTGGGGTATCAGGTGCAGTAATAGGGACACATACGGCAGCAGCGGCTCAGTATTGGGGTATCAGGGGCAGTAATAGGGACACATACGGCAGCAGCGGCTCAGTATTGGGGTATCAGGGGCAGTAATAGGGACACATACGGCAGCAGCGGCTCAGTACTTGGGGTGTCAGCAGGATGCGGAGTTTGTGCAGGTTGGGAATAGATGGAGATGGGGCTGGAATATGAGAAGTGAAACTTGTCTTTGTTGTTTTCTCTGCAGACGAGTCGTTGCTGGAAGAAGTTGTCATGTCGGTCTGGGCCAGATGGAAAAGACGGGAAAAGTGACGATTCCATCATAAAGAACGTCAGCGGTAAGTCATTATCTGTAACTGTGCTGTGATCTCTTATATATATGTTCTGTAGGGCTGGTATCTACCACTGACCATATGGCGGTAATATCCATGGTGGTGTTAGGCTGCGTTCACATTTGTGTTGTTGGGCGCCACGTCGTCGACGCAACGCACGTCAAACGCATACACAACGCAGCGTTTTTTGACGCATGCATTGTCCTATGCAATTGAAGATTCAAAACGCCCCCCAAAAAATAAAATTATTCAAAAGGCGCATGCGTCAAAAAACGCGGCTCAACGCAGGCAACTGCGCCCTATGCGTTTTTTATAGACACTAATGTGTTTTTTTGGTGCATTTACGACGCAGGTGCGTTGCATGCGTTTTTCTTCGGAAATGTGACGCATCAAAACTGCAACCTGTAGCGTCGTCCGCGCCCTGTCTGGTGCGCAAAAAAAATGCATGCGTTATACAATGCATGACAACGCATACCGGCGCATGTCCATGCGCCCCCCCATGTTAAAAATAGGGGCGCATGACGCATGCGTCGACGACGCTGCGCCCAACAACGCAAATGTGAACGTAGCCTTATATAGAGATTATCTTCAGTAATAGTGCGGTCATCTGCTGAGGTTCTCCACTATTAGGGCGCATCACCGAGTTGTAATCAAGGTTACCTGGTTAGCGGCCCACTCAGAAGCTTCGCCCCCGAGCCAAAACCCTAGCTATGCCACTGGGTGGCACTGATCGTACAGCTCTGCAGGGAGGAGGTGGTGGCACTGATCATACAGCTCTGCGGGGAGGAGGTGGTGGCACTGATCATACAGCTCTGCGGGGAGGAGGTGGTGGCACTGATCATACAGCTCTGCGGGGAGGAGGTGGTGGCACTGATCATACAGCTCTGCGGGGAGGAGGTGGTGGCACTGATCATACAGCTCTGCGGGGAGGAGGAGGTGGCACTGATCATACAGCTCTGCGGGGAGGAGGTGGTGGCACTGATCATACAGCTCTGCGGGGAGGAGGTGGTGGCACTGATCATACAGCTCTGCGGGGAGGAGGTGGTGGCACTGATCATACAGCTCTGCGGGGAGGAGGTGGTGGCTCTGATAAGAGCCTTTGTGGTATGAGGACAGGGCGGCTCCTCTTACTTCTTGGCCGCAGGCTTCTTCGCTTTAGCCGCCTTCTTAGCCGGACTCTTGGCAGCTTTGGGTTTCGCCACCTTCTTAGCGGGACTCTTCGTCACCTTCTTGGGCTTTGGAGCGGCCTTCGGCTTCTTGGGGCTCTTGGCTGCGGGCTTCTTGGCCTTTTTCGGGCTCTTCTTGGCCGCGGTCGGAGCCTTCTTAGGCTTCTTCGGGGATTTAGCAGCCTTCTTGGCTGCGGGTTTCTTGGCTTTGGCCGCAGTCGCCGGCTTCTTCTTGGCCGCCTTATCCTTCGTCTCCTTGTTCAGCTTGAAGGAGCCGGAGGCGCCGCTGCCCTTCACCTGGAGCAGGGCTCCCTTGTTGACCAGACCCCGGACGGCCAGCTTCAGGCGGCTGTTTATTCTTCTCCACATCGTACCCTCCGGCAGACAGAGCCTTCTTCAGGGCGGCCAGGGACACACCGCTGCGCTCTTTAGAGGCGGACACGGCTTTGACGATCAGCTCGGACACGCTGGGACCAGAGGGCTTCTTGCTCTTTTTGGCGCCTCCTGCGGCGGACTTCTTGGGCTGCTTCTTGGATTTGGCGGCCGGTTCGGCGGGAGGAGGAGCGGCGGCACCTGGCGCGATCTCTGCCATCGTGTGATCGACAAGAACTGACACAAGAATCTCCTGGAAGGAAAACTGAGCACGGAGCTGGAGGCGCCTCCTATATGTACAGTCACACTGCGCACTGATTGGCTGCCTCCTCCTGAGCTCCTATTGGCTGACACTGGACACAGGCCCCGCCCCTGTCTGAGCCCTTGAAGCTCCGCTCTCCCCTTGTGCTTCCCTGCCGGGGATAAGCGGCCATTACCGGCCAGAAGAGCGCGCTGTCTCCGTGTCCTCCTCCTCCCTGACATCTCCCCTACATGTCTATAGCCGTCACTGGCGGAGGAGGCAGGAAGGAGCCGGGAGGAGCCCCGGGATCTCCCCATAGTCCTCCCGGGCTGCACATCACTGGGTCTCTGCAGAGATAAAACTGCTTCGGGAGCTCATCCCTTCTATTCCCGGCACCGGTCACCACCGCAGGGGTCTGTACCACAATCTGTACCGTGCAGGAAGCGGATTGTACGATGTGAGGAGCAGCTGAGAGGCCGGAAAGAGACACAGGCGGCGGCGGCGCTCCTGTATATATACATCCAGTGTGTGCAGTGTATGGGGGGGACACACATGGTAACAAGGAATTAATATCAGGAACGAGGAAATCACCGAGTGCAGAGATCCGCCCGATCACTGATGGGAATGACGCCGACCAGTAAAGAGTTAACAGCCCGCCTCTTGTAACCGGCAGAGATTTGCTAGCGGTTAAGGTGCTTAATTTTAAAGCAAAAACAAATCCCCACTCCAAAGAATGTACAAATGAAAGGAGAAAAGGGAGCACTCAGGTATAAATAGTAACAAATATTTTATTAATAATTAAACCAGAACATGTATATAACCAATATACCCATCAGGGATTGTGCACGGTAAAACATTAGCAGGATGGAGACAGAGAGACCAGGGGATCCATAATTACAACTGCCCAAATAGACATGAAAACATTTATGTAAAGTGCCAGTGTAGTACTATCTTAAGCTGTAAGGTAGCCCCTCAGACAGAATATAAGGTAAAGGCAGAACATTAGAAAGTCACAGGACAAAACTTACCACAGGCAGAGAATAGAGGACCCTGGGCCAGGTGTAGGAGACCCCGACGCGCGTTTTGCGTGTCAAATACACCGCTTTATCAAGGGGAATGTACGTGTAGGGCAGACAGGACCTTTTATGGCCATGTGACAAGACACGTGTTGTCTAGAAGGCCAATGATGGTGGTCTATATCGTGTATGCGCCCCGTCCATCTCAGGCTCCGGCAGATACACAGGGACGTCATGCATTGCTGCGCACTCGTGGGGACAGGGGAAGTCCCAGGCGTGCAAGAAAGGCCAAAAGACGCGCCGATACATGACGGAGACCATGATCGGCGGCACGCATGCGCACTCCCACGGCATCAACATCGAGCTTACTATATATGGTAAACAGACAAGCCATAAGGGATTCCCCTAATGGCACCAAACAGAAACCTACACAAACGATGATATCGATGTAATCACACCAACCAAGTGCAATACAAATATACCATTAAAAACGACAGCAAATAACAGTAACACGATACAAATATCAACAATAATTCTGCATATGTCCAAGGGCTGGCGGCATAGACAGGCAGGGAGGGTGATCAGTTGAAAGGCAATCAGTCAGAGACAAACTGGAGATGGACTGGGCGGAAAGTCCTGCTGTGAAATTTGGACAGAAAAAGATTATAAGACATAACATACAAGTAAAAACAAATAAAAATAAGTTAAAAGAAAGCACCCAGGCGAGGGATGTAGAGGGAGTAGCAGAAAATGTCCTGCACACACTCACGCACACGCATTCATAGTTCTCTAGATGTAAGGCCTATATAGATTTCAGGACAGCCACATGTGGCATAATAGATGACGTTCATGCTGCTACACGAAATTCGATGTCTGATATCAAATTGTTTTTTTCCATCGGAGGAGAGAAATGTCATGCAGCACAGGACATTTGTGCAGGCAAGACAGTGACCACATGGTATAGAACCGGGTATGGGGCCCCTAGAGCCAAAAGGATGATTAGAGGTAGGAATATAATGACTGCACAAAAAAAGGTCACTAAGGTTTTTAGACCTCCTGGCAGACATAGATGGACAATCACCTAAGGTTGCTCCCAGGGAGGGCTCGGCACTCAAGATGGACCAATGTTTTTTGAGGATCTGCCTCATATCCTCCCATCCATGGTTAAATGTAGAAATAAACCTTATGGGTCCATTATTGGTAGTGCGTGGTCGGTCCCTGGAAGGCGTAAGAAAATCACTACATGGGGTAGCCCTAGCTCTCTGATATCCCTGATTTAGGCACCTGTTGGAGTACCCACGTGCGGAAAATCTTGCTTTCAGATCTGAGGCCTGTGCTTCAAATTTGGCGTCAGATGAGCAAATCTGCCTCATCTGTAGGAACTGTCCGACTGGGATGGCCCTAATTGTGGAAGAATTACGAGAAGAGGATGCATGAATCAGTGAATTGACTGACGTAGGTTTACGATAAATGTCAGTCTGAATCCGACAACTATGGTCAACCTCAAAACTAACATCCAAAAAAAGGATTTTTTTAAGGATCAAATGTATAGGTGAGATGAATATTTAAGGAATTCTGATTTAGACTGTATTGTGATGAAAGCACATGGCCATGTATCTACCGGAGCTCTGAGAACTAGCGAGCCAGTGGCCTGCGCATGCGCACAGTTGGCGGGCAATCAGAGACAATGCGCGAGAATCGTACGATGTGTATTAGAGGGCCATAGATTGTAAATATTACTACTGCTTCCGAAGGTTTCTTAAATAAGATCAATTAGTATGTGGTCAGCGTTGGGACTGGGGGGGAAGGATAAAAAAGGGCCTCTCCCCTCTGTCAATCCCTGCACTGGCTCCGCATTACCCAGAGACTCCAGTACAAAACCCTAACCGTGACATACAAAGCCATCCACAGTCTGTCTCCTCCATACATCTGTGACCTCGACTTACCTCCACGCAACCTCCGACCCTCACAAGATCGCCTTCTCTACTCCCCACTTATCTCCTCTTCCCACAACCGCATCCAAGACTTCTCCCGCGTATCCCCCCTACTCTGGAATTCTCTACCCCATCAGACTCTCGCCTACCATCGAAACCTTCAAAAAGAGCCTGAAGACCCACCTCTTCCGACAAGCCTACAACCTGCAGTGACCACCGATCCACCAAACCGCTGCACGACCAGCTCTACCCTCACCTACTGTATCCTCACCCATCCCTTGTAGATTGTGAGCCCTTGCGGGCAGGGTCCTCCCTCCTCCTGTACCAGCTGTGACTTGTATTAAGATTATTGTACCTGTTTTTATTATGTATACCCCTCCTCACATGTAAAGCGCCATGGAATAAATGGCGCTATAGTAATAAATAATAATAATAATAATAATTGTGCCAATACTGCAAATTGCCAGAAAAGAGTGACAACAACATTACTTATTATTAGAGAGAAAGGGACTGTGAAAAAGTGCTAAGTGAGGCTGTGTGAAATCTTATTTATAAATGTAACTAGATGGGTATTTCCTGAAGGAACTACAGATAGTGCTTTGGAATGGTGCCAGGGCTGCCCCTGCAAGACTTTCACACTTGGGTGCCCCTCAGGCGGTCCGATTTGGTAGGCGGAGTCACTCTGGGTCTGATTTGGTGGGTTGGGTCAATCTGGGTCAGGTTTGGTGGGCGGGGTCACTCTGGGTCAGGTTTGGTGGGCGGGGTCACTCTGGGTCCGATTTGGCGGCCGGCGCCACTCTGGGTCCGATTTGGCGGCTGGCGCCACTCTGGGTCCGATTTGGCGGCCGGCGCCACTCCGGGTCCGATTTGGCGGGCGGCGCCACTCCGGGTCCGATTTGGCGGGCGGCGCCACTCCGGGTCCGATTTGGCGGGCGGCGCCACTCCGGGTCCGATTTGGCGGGCGGCACCACTCCGGGTCCGATTTGGCGGGCGGCGCCACTCCGGGTCCGATTTGGCGGGCGGCGCCACTCCGGGTCCGACTTGGCGGGCGGCGCCACTCCGGGTCCGACTTGGCGTGCGGCGCCACTCCGGGTCCGACTTTGCGGGCGGCGCCACTCCGGGTCCGATTTGACGGGCGGCGCCACTCCGGGTCCGATTTGACGGGCGGCGCCACTCCGGGTCCGATTTGACGGGCGGCGCCACTCTGGGTCCGACTTGGCGGGCGGCGCCACTCTGGGTCCGAGTTGGCGGGCGGCGCCACTCTGGGTCCGATTTGGCGGGCGGCGGCAATCTGGGTCCGATTTGGCGGGCGGGGGCACTCTGGGTCCGATTTGGCGGGCGGGGGCACTCTGGGTCCGATTTGGCGGGCGGCGCCACTCTGGGTCCGATTTGGCGGGCGGCGCCACTCTGGGTCCGACTTGGCGGACAGGCGCCACTCTGGGTCCGATTTGGCGGGCGGCGCCACTCTGGGTCCGATTTGGCGGGCGGCGCCACTCTGGGTCCGATTTGGCGGGGGGCGCCACTCTGGGTCCGATTTGGCGGGCGGCGCCACTCTGGGTCCGATTTGGCGGGCGGTGCCACTCTGGGTCCGATTTGGCGGGCGGCGCCACTCTGGGTCCGATTTGGCGGGCGGGGGCACCACTCTGGGTCCGATTTGGCGGGCGGCGCCACTCTGGGTCCGATTTGGCGGGCGGCGCCACTCTGGGTCCGATTTGGCGGGCGGGGGCACTCTGGGTCCGATTTGGCGGGCGGCGCCACTCTGGGTCCAATTTGGCGGGCGGGGGCACTCTGGGTCCGATTTGGCAAGCGGGGGCACTCTGGTCCGATTTGGTGGGCTGGGTCCGATTTGGTGAGCGGGGCAATAATGATAAGACTACAGATAGTGCTTTGTAATTGTGCTGTACTGTCACTTTAAGAGCTGATATTATCTGACAAAACTTGTGACCTGGTGGGCTGATGTAGAGTTTATAGGTGTTGGCATAGTAACTGGGTCTCACTGCGCATATCAATGAGGTAATCAGCCAGGTGGCAGTTATTTTTAGAAATTGCCTCAGAAATCAGGCCCATTATAAACGTATTGGAAAATTTCCCTATTGAAATGCATTGAGACACTTTTTTCAAACGCAAATTGCGCCAAAACTACAAATCCGATCGACATGAAAAATACTTAGCACACCTCTCAGGAACGCTGGCTTCGAAATGACACCTCACTGGAGTCTGTGAGTTTAGCGGTTCGGGCCGCATTACGTGCGGACTGAATAATAAGAAGAACTAGATGGGTATTTCCTGAAGGAACTACAGATAGTGCTTTGGAATGGTGCCCGGGCTGCCCCTGCAAGACTTTCACACTTGGGTGCCCCTCAGGCGGTCCGATTTGGTGGGTTGGGTCAATCTGGGTCTGATTTTGTGGGCGGGGTAAATCTAGGTCCGATTCGGTGGGCGGGGTCACTTTTGGTCCGATTCTGTGGGCGCGGCCACTCTGGGTCCGATTCGGTGGGCGGAGCCACTCTGGGTCCGATTTGGTGGGCGGGGCACCTTAGGGACCAATTTGGTGGGTGGGGTCACTCGGTCCGATTTGGTGGGCTGGGCACCTCAGGGTCTCATTTGGTGGGCTGGGCACCTCAGGGTCCGATTTGGTGGGTGGGGTCACTCTGGGTCCGATTTGGTGGAAGGGGTCACTCTGGGTCTGATTTGGTGGAAGGGGTCACTCTGGGTTCGATTTGGTGGGCGGAGCCACTCTGGGTCCGATTTGGTGGGCGGGGTCACTCTGGGTCCGATTTGGTGGGCGGGGTCACTCTGGGTCCGATTTGGTGAGCCGGGCCCCTCGGGGTCCGATTTGGTGAGCGGGGTAATCTACTATATAATTGTCTAAGGGCACTTCCGTCTTTCTGTCTCACAACACCGCTACGTCATCATCTCATGAGACCGCAATGCACTCTTGGGACTGGAGCGCGCAACAAGCATCGGGTACCGGCAACTCCAGGTGCAACAAGCATCGTGTACCGGCCGCTCTAGGAGGTTCAACAACCATCAGATACCGGCCGCTCCAGGAGGTGAGTATGTAACTTTTTTATTTTAATTCTTTTTTTTTTTTTTAACAGGGATATGCAGTATACTATGTGACTGGACAATATACTACGTGACTGGGCAGTATAACTACGTGGCTCTGCGCTGTATACTGCGTGGCTCTGCGCTGTATACTGTGTGGCTCTGCGCTGTATACTACGCGGCTCTGCGCTGTATACTACGCGGCTCTGCGCTGTATACTGCGCGGCTCTGCGCTTTGTACTGCGCGGCTCTGCGCTATATACTGCGTGGCTCTTCGCTGTATACTACGCGGCTCTGCGCTGTGTACTGCGCGGCTCTGCGCTGTGTACTGCGCGGCTCTGCGCTGTGTACTGCGCGTGTCCGTGCTGTGTACTGCGTGTGTCTGCGCTGTATACTGCGCGGCTCTGCGCTGTGTACTGCGCGGCTCTGCGCTGTGTACTGCACGGCTCTGCGCTGTATACTGCGGGGCTCTGCACTGTATACTGCGGGGCTCTGCGCTGTATACTACGCGGCTCTGCGCTGTATACTGCGCGGCTCTGCGCTGTATACTGCGTGGCTCTACGCTGTGTACTGCGCAGCTCTGCGCTGTATACTGCGCGGCTCTGCGCTGTATACTGGGCGGCTCTGCGCTGTGTACTGCGCGGCTCTGCGCTGTATACTGCGCGGCTCTGCGCTGTATACTGCACGGCTCTGCGCTGTGTACTGCGCGGCTCTGCGCTGTGTACTGCGCGGCTCTGCGCTGTGTACTGCGCGGCTCTGCGCTTTATACTGCGCGGCTCTGCGCTGTGTACTGCGCGGCTCTGCGCTGTGCACTGCACGGCTCTGCGCGGTATACTGCGCGGCTCTGCGCTCTGTACTGCGCGGCTCTGCGCTGTGTACTGCGCGGCTCTGCGCTGTATACTGCGCGGCTCTGCGCTGTGTGCTGCGCGGCTCTGCGCTGTGTACTGCGCGGCTCTGCGCTGTGTACTGCGCGGCTCTGCGCTGTGTACTGCGCGGCTCTGCACTGTATACTGCGTGGCTGTGCAATATACTTCGTGGACATACATATTCTAGAATACCCGATGAGTTAGAATCGGGCCACAGTCTAATAATCATAAGACTAAGGATAGTGGTTTGGAATTGTGCTGTACTGTCACTTTAAGAGCTGATATTATCTGACAAAACTTGTGACCTGGTGAGCTGATGTAGACTTCATAGGCGTTGGCATAGTAACTGTGTCTGACTGCGCATATCAATGAGCTAATCAGCCAGGTGGCAGTTATTTTTAGAAATTGCCTCAGAAACCAGCCCATTATAAACGTATAGGAAAATTTCCCTATTGAAACGCATTGAAAGACTTTTTTCAAACACAAATTGCGCAAAAACTACAAATCCGATCGGCACGAAAAATACTTAGCACACCTCTCAGGAACGCTGGCTTCGAAATGACACCTCACTGGAGTCTGTGAGTTTAGCGGTTCGGGCCGCATTACGTGCGGACTGAATAATAAGAATAAGAAGAAGTTTACCACGGTGGAATAACAGTATAGTGCTTTGTTCCAAAGCACTATAATTAAAGTACTAAAACCCACATTTTCACGTGATACGCTTCACTGCACCAAGCTAAGTGTCAATAATTATTGTGAATAGGTAATTATTGCCAAGGACAACATCTGCAAGGAGTTTGTATGTTCTCCCCGTGTTTGCGTGTGTTTCCTCCGGGTTCTCCGGTTTCCTCCCACATTCCAAAGACATACTGATAGGGAATCTAGATTGTGAGCCCCAACAGGGACAGTGATGATAATGTGTGCAACCTGTAAAGCCCTGCGGAATATGTTAGCGCTATATAAAGATTATTATTACTGCATTAGTAATAATGCACAGATGAAATAAAATATTATTACTGTTTAGACAAGATGAATTGGGACAATAGCAGTTATCATGGAGCAGAGCGGTGTCATGATTTAACCCCTTAACGACCACTGAAACGCCTTTTAGCGGCTGCAGTTAAGGCTACTTAAACCACAGCGCTGTGGAAAAAGTGTATAGTCAAATTTTCTCTGGGGTCTCGGTTGCCAGGGGTAGCCGAGACCCCAGAGAACATGATTCAGGTCGGTTTTTACCGACCCCCGGGTTGTGATCGCCGGTAATTAACAGTTTACCGGTGGCTGCAAAAAAAAAAAAAACGCAATTTCCCATTTAATTTCTCTGTCCTCCAATGTGATCTCACATCAGAGGACAGAGAAATGGGGTCCCCAATCCTCACCCGTCTCCCCCGATGCTCCTCGTGGCTCACGATGGGCGCCGCCATCTTTTTCCCGGAAACAAATGGCGTGTGCATGCGCAATGCACCCACCAGCCGGCACCCGGCAGATCTTTGAGGTCTTGGCTGTCGGAGGTAGCCAAGACCCCAAAGAACATGATCGGACTCGGTTTTTACTGACCCCTGTTTTGCGATCGCCGGTAATAAACCGTTTACCGGCGACCACAAAAAAAAAGTGGCGTGTCATTCTCTGTCCTCTGATGTGATCGCACATCAGAGGACAGAGAAATAGGGGAATCGGGGACCCTGTTATACTTACCGGTGTCCCTGGGTCCTCCTGCGTCCCCTGCTGGCCGCCGGCTTCTTCCTTTGGGAAGAAGATGGCGGGCGCATGCGCAGTGCACCCGCCGTGATCTGCCCCGGCCAACAGAGGAAGATTCTTCCTCGTGTTTTATTTTGGACACTGTGAGATCCTATCACAGTGATCAAAATAAAAAAAAATAGTAACCCCCCCCCCCCCCTTTATCACCCCCTTAGTTAGGATGAAATAAAAAAAAAATGTATGTATTTCTATTTTCCGGTTAGGGTTGGGGCTAAAGTTAGGGTTAGGGCTAGGGATAGGGTTGGTGCTAAAGTTAGGGTTAAGGTTGGGGCTAAAGTTAGGGTTAGGGTTGGGGCTAAAGTTAGGGTTAGGATTGGGGCTAAAGTTAGGGTTAGGGTTGGGGCTAAAGTTAGGGTTATAGCTGGGATTAGGTTTAGGGTTTGGATTAGGGTTAGGGTTGGGATTAGGGTTGGCATTAGGGTTATGTCTGGGATTAGGGTTAGGTTTGGGATTAGGGTTAAGGTTAGGGTTGCGATTAGGGTTAGGTTTGAGGTTAGGGTTGAGACTATATGATTAGGGGTGTGTTGGGTTTAGGGATTTGATTAGGGTTAGGGTTGGGATTAGGGGTGTTTTGGCATTAGGGTTGTGATTAGGGTTATGGTTAGGGCTGGGATTAGGGTTAGGGGTGTTTTGAGGTTAGGATTTTGATCAGGGTTATGGATTGGGTTCGGATTAGCGTTAGGGGTCTTTTGGGGTTACGGTTGGAGTTAGAATTGGGGGGTTTCCACTGTTTAGGTACATCAGGGGGTCTCCAAACGCGACAGCCAATTTTGCACTCAAAAAGTCAGTTGGAGCTCCCTCCCTTCTGAGCTCTGCCGTGCGCCCAAACTGTGGTTTACCCCCATATTTGGGGTATCAGCGTACTCAGGACTAATTGGACAACAACTTTTGGGGTCCAGTTTCTCCTGTTACCCTTGCAAAAATAAAAAATAAATTGGTGGCTAATAAATCATTTTTGTGGGAAAAAAAATGATTTTTTATTTTCATGGCTCTGCGTCAAAAATGCTCACCACACATCTAGATAAGTTCCTTGGGGGGTCTAGTTTCCAAAATGGGGTCACTTGTGGGGGGTTTCTACTGTTTAGGTACATCGGGGCTCTGAAAATGCAACATGACGCCCGCAGACCATTGCATCAAAGTCTGCATTTTAAAACATCACTACTTCCTTTCCGAGCCCTGATGTGTGCCCAAACAGTGGTCCCCCCCTCATATGGGGTATCAGCGTACTCAGAACAAATTGGACAACAAATTTTGGGGTCCAAATTCTCTTGTTACCCTTGGGGAAAAAAAATTGGGGCCTAAAAAAATCATTTTTGTGGAAAAAAAACATTTTTATTTTCACGACTCTGCATTATAAAGTTCTGTGAAGCACCTGGGTGTTCAAAGTGCTCACCACACATCTACATAAGTTCCCTGGGGGGTCTAGTCTCCAAAATGGGGTCACTTGTGGGGGTTTTCTACTGTTTGGGTACATCAGGGGCTCTGCAAACGCAACATAACGCCCGCAGACCATTCTATCAAAGTCTGCATTCCAAAACGGTGCTCCTTCCCTTCCGAGCTCTGCCATGCGCCCAAACAGTGCCCCCCCCCCCCCCCACATATGGGGTATCAGCGTACTCAGGACAAACTGGACAACAAACTTTGTGGTCCAATTTCTCCTGCTACCGTTGAGAAAATAACTAATTGCAAGCTAAAAAATCATTTTTGAGGAAAAAAAAAAGATTTTTTTTTCACGGCTCTACGTTATAAATTTCTGTGAAGCACTTGGGGGTTCAAAGTGCTCACCACACATCTAGATAAGTTCTTAATGGGTCTAGTTTCCAAAATAGTGTCACTTGTGGGGGGTTTCCACTGTTTAGGCACATTAGGGGCTCTGCAAACGCGACATGGTGTCCGATCTCAATTCCAGCCAATTCTGCATTGAAAAAGTCAAACGGCGCTCCTTCTCTTCCAAGCCCTGTCGTGCGGCCAAACAGTGGTTTACCCCCACATATGAGGTATCGGCGTATTTAGGAGAAATTGCACAACAAAGTTTGTGGTTCATTTTCTCTTTTTACACTTGTGAAAATAAAATAAATTGGTTCTGAAGTAAAATGTTTGCAAAAAAAGTTAAATGTTCATTTTTTCCTTCCACATTGTTTCAGTTGCTGTGAAGCACGTAAAGGGTTAATAAACTTCTTGAATCTGGTTTTGAGCACCTTGAGGGGTGTAGTTTTTAGAATGGTGTCAAGTTTGGGTATTTTCAGCCATATAGACCCCTCAAAGTGACTTTAAATGTGAGGTGGTCCCTAAAAAAAATGGTTTTGTAAATTTTGTTGTAAAAATGAGAAATCACTGGTCAACTTTTAACCCTTATAACTTCCTAACAAAAAAAAATTTTGGTTCCAAAATTGTGCTGATGTAAAGTAGACATGTGGGAAATGATATTTATTAACTATTTTGTGTGACATATCTCTCTGATTTAAGGGCATAAAAATTCAAAGTTTGAAAATTGCTAAATTTTAAAAATGTTCGCCATATTTCCATTTTTTTCATAATAAATCACAAGTAATATCGAAGAAATATTACCACTAACATGAATTACAATATGTCACGAAAAAACATTCTGAGAATCATCGGGATCCGTTAAAGCGTTCCAGAGTTACAACCTCATAAAGGGACAGTGGTCAGAATTGTAAAAATTGGCTCGGTCATTAAGGGGTTAAAAAAATACAAATTTGATTGTGTGTTAAAATCCTAAGGGAATGTGTGAAGTAAGAAATTCTGCAGGCTCTTGCAGTGATACATGATCAAAAGAAGCCAAATAGACACCCAAAATCCATATTATTAACTAAAAACATTATTATTAAACAAAAATTGAGGTGAAGTGAAGCTAAAGCAAGTCTGTAGGAAGGTATCCATAAGAAAGCCTCAACAATTATGAGTGATGGTATTTCAGGTATCTGGAACTTGCTGGAATTGGAGAAAATGTATGTGTCTCCTATAGGAAAAGTTCTTAAGGCTAGGTTCACATTGCGTTAATGTGTGCACGCTAACGGACAGCGTTGCACGGCGAAAATGTCGCAATTAACGCCGTGCAACGGGTCCGTTAGCGCGCCCATTGACAGCAATGTAAATTTTGCCTGTAGCGCATCACTAGCGCGTGCCTTTTTCGGCTCGCGCTAGCGATGTGCCGTTCTTCTGTGACACGCCTCGGACGCTGCTTGCAGCGTCCGCGGCGCGCCCGAGGTCCGTCCCCGCTCTCGCAGATCGGGGATCTGCGAGAGCGGGGACGTTAGCGCGACCCCTAACGCGGCCCCTACAAAAACATTGCGTTAGCGCAATCCGCAAGCGCTAGCGCTAAACGGATTGCCCTAACGCAATGTGAACCTAGCCTAAGGTCCAATGTCAAAGTTTCCTATACTTGTCCCAGATTCAGAATGCCACGGAAAGTCCATCCAGAAGGGACCAAGGATGTTCACTCTTCTGGACCATAACCGAACTCCTCATAGGATCCTTGCCATGATGTGCCAATAAGGTAAGACAAAAAAAGATCAGATGAAAGCTAGAATAAAGGTACCGAAAAAAGAACATAGCTAAATCAAATTAAAAAGAGTTACCGCACATAACCCCTGCCACCTGTGCTTCGAAACTTCAATCCTCCATATACCAAATATCATTTTGCTCTAAAAGGGGAAAACCAGAATATTTACGCTCAATGTACCTAATGAATTGCCCCAAAACCAAAGCTTTCATTTAGGCCTGATAGGGCCAGGGTACCCAGTCTGTAAATCCATTCGCATTCTGTCTTGGCCAGTCGCTTGCCCAGGTCACAAGCCCTGAAGCCCATGGAAATAAAGTCAATGCCTCTAAGTTTAAGTAAATTGGGGTTATCGTACATTGATAGAACTTTTGGAAATGTTTTGGTACGGTTTTTACCATGGTGTCATCAGTAATGTTTTTCGCCTTTTCAATGTCTAAGCAGGGTTCCCTTACTCTGATCGTCAACTCCCTGCTTGCTAAACCAATATAGATCTCGTTGCACGGACATACTGCATAGTACATAACCCCCTTAGTAAAACAAGTAATATGCCAACGGATCTCATAGGTGTTGGTGCCATTTTGGTTAGTGAATTTTTTACTCTTAACCATATTCGCACACCCTTTGCACAGAAGAAGCCACTTTTATCGGTTCCCCGTGTGTCCTCCTCCTGTTTTTTGGGATCATAGTGACTGTGGATAAGCATATACCGTAGATTGCGGAACTTCTAGCCACTAGGGACAGATTGTTTTTGATACCTAGAATTATTCCTTCATCTTGAGCGGCTCTGGAATATCCAGCACAACGTTGGCATTTGTTCCCTTTCATTTCCAGCATCTTTCTGCATTTATTTTGTAGGGTTTTTTTTCTAAATGTTTTATATATTGTTGTAAAATAAAAATCATTTTGATAGAAGGATCTGTTAATATACCCCTTGTTTGTCACCTGGATGATGCACATCCTTGTTTTATATACTGCAATACTGAGGTATTATAATATATAGTATTGGCAATCAGACAATCACAAGTTCAAGGCCCCTAAGAGGACGAAATAGTAATGAATATCTTAAAAGCAAAACCAAAAAAACAATAACAGAATTGCATTTGTTCACTGCAGCACTGTGGGAGGGGCACCATTTAATTTGCCTCAGGTATCAGAAAAGCCAGAATCAGCTCTGCTTGGGATAAAACATCAATATTAGATTATTTTTCTTTTTTCTTATTATGCATCTGCCCCGGATCTGTGTGGGCTTTGCAGATGGTCTGGCATGATCCCATGTGATTATCTGCCTGGGCCTATATAAGCCTCACCAAGACATAAACCTGTGTCTTGGTAATAAGACTTCAGTGTTCCTAAACATTTAGCTTGTCAGTGTACTGCTTCTGTCCGCCTGTGGCTTCCAGTAACCCTGTGTGTGGTCTCCAGGACATCTACTGTCTGCCTCCGGCTTCCAGTAACCCTTGTACATGTGTGCGGTCTCCAGGACATCTCCTGTCTGCCTCCGGCTTCCAGTAACCCTTGTACATGTGTGCGGTCTCCGGGACATCTCCTGTCTGCCTTCGGCTTCCAGTAACCCTAGTACCTGTGTGCGGTCTCCAGGACATCTCCTGTCTGTCTCCGGCTTCCAGTAACCCTTGTACATGTGTGCGGTCTCCAGGATGTCTGTCTGCCTGCGGCTTCCAGTAACCCTTGTACCTGTGTGCAGTCTCCAGGATGTCTCCTGTCTGTCTCCGGCTTCCAGTAACCCTTGTACATGTGTGCGGTCTCCAGGATGTCTCCTGTCTGCCTGCGGCTTCCAGTAACCCTAGTACCTGTGTGCGGTCTCCAGGACGTCTCCCATCTGCCTGCGGCTTCCAGTAACCCTTGTACCTGAGTGCAGTCTCTGGGATGTCTCCTGTCCGCCTGCAGTTTCCAGTAACCCTTGTACCTGTGTGTGGTCTCTGGGAAGTCTCTTGTCTGCCTGATCCTCCTCTCCAGCTAAGCCTCACAATTCTCCTCTAATGTAAACTGTAATGCCGAGACTGAAAAGCAACACTACACTAACATCACACTGTCATCTAACAATGCAAATAAACAGTGCCAGTCAGCGGACACCGTCTGTGCCATAGGCAGCAGTTGAGCTGTTCAGATTCATTTTAGACCAATATTCACCAAAGTAAAAGAAAAATGTCGTACCTGATTTTCAATAAATTTAGCACATATTGGCCGGCTCTGGATGGAAGTCTCCAACTCACATGGCTGGACAATAAAATATTGCATTTTTTTAAGATACTGGCGAACTTATAGCTTTGCTTTTTATAACAAACTAAATATGTGCCGAAGTTTCCAGTCACTGAACTACAACCCCCATTAAGTAACTGTCCCCTGCAACTAATAACTCCTGTATATTTTCTAACCTCAACACCCCAGAATATCGAGACCATATATAACATCTCAGAATAACGGGATCATATATAACACCCCAGAATAACGGGACCGTATATAACACCCCAGAATAACGGGACCATGTATAACAACCCAGAATATCGAGACCATATACAGTACAGACCAAAAGTTTGGACACACCTTCTCATTTAAAGATTTTTTTGTATTTTCATGACTATGAAAATTGTACATTCACACTGAAGGCATCAAAACTATGAATTAACACATGTGGAATTATATACTTAACAAAAAAGTGTGAAACAACTGAAAATACGTCTTATATTCTAGGTTCTTCAAAGTAGCCACCTTTTGCTTTGATGACTGCTTTGCACACTCTTGGCATTCTCTTAATGAGCTTCAAGAGGTAGTCACCGGGAATGGTCTTCCAACAATCTTGAAGGAGTTCCCAGAAATGCTTAGCACTTGTTGGCCCTTTTGCCTTCACTGTGCGGTCCAGCTCACCCCAAACCATCTCGATTGGGTTCAGGTCTGGTGACTGTGGAGGCCAGGTCATCTGGCGTAGCACCCCATCACTCTCCTTCTTGGTCAAATAGCCCTTACACAGCCTGGAGGTGTGTTTGGGGTCATTGTCCTGTTGAAAAATAAATAATGGTCCAACTAAACACAAACCGGATGGAATAGCATGCCGCTGCAAGATGCTGTGGTAGTCACGCTGGTTCAGTATGCCTTCAATTTTGAATAAATCCCCAACAGTGTCACCAGCAAAGCACCCCCACACCATCACACCTCCTCCCCCATGCTTCACGGTGGGAACCAGGCATGTAGAGTCCATCCGTTTACCTTTTCTGCATCGCACAAAGACACGGTGGTTGGAACCAAAGATCTCAAATTTGGACTCATTAGACCAAAGCACAGATTTCCACTGGTCTAACGTCCATTCTTTGTGTTTTTTTAGCCCAAACAAGTCTCTTCTGCTTGTTTCCTGTCCTTAGCAGTGGTTTCCTAGCAGCTATTTTACCATGAAGGCCTGCTGCACAAAGTTTCCTCTTAACAGTTGTTGTAGAGATGTGTCTGCTGCTAGAACTCTTTGTGGCATCGACCTGGTCTCTAATCTGAGCTGCTGTTAACCTGCGATTTCTGAGGCTGGTGACTCGGCTACACTTATCCTCAGAAGCAGAGGTGACTCTTGGTCTTCCTTTCCTGGGGCGGTCCTCATGTGAGCCAGTTTCTTTGTAGCACTTGATGGTTTTTGCCACTGCACTTGGGGACACTTTCAAAGTTTTCCCAATATTTCAGACTGACTAACCTTCATTTCTTAAAGTAATGATGGCCACTCGTTTTTCTTTACTTAGCTGCTTTTTTCTTGCCATAATACAAATTCTAACAGTCTATTCAGTAGGACTATCAGCTGTGTATCCACCAGACTTCTGCTCAACACAACTGATGGTGCCAACCCCATTTATAAGGCAAGAAATCCCACTTATTAAACCTGACAGGGCACACCTGTGAAGTGAAAACCATTCCCTGTGACTACCTCTTGAAGCTCATCAAGAGAATGCCAAGAGTGTGCATAGCAGTCATCAAAGCAAAAGGTGACTACTTTGGTGACTACTTTGAAGAACCTAGAATATAAGACATAATTTCAGTTGTTTCACACTTTTTTGTTAAGTATATAATTCATTAATTTGCTCCTGGACGTCTCGATCCGCCTCAAGTTGTGGCTCCAGCTTGCTCTTTCTGTCACGTCCCCCCCAGATGAATGGTTTAGCCTGCAGGAGACCCTGCGTTGAGCCATTTTTAAAGACACCTGATGCTCAGGCCCTGCTGCAGCAGGTGTTTCACTGCAAAACAAACAACGCCTATAGGGGCAGCCCAGCCTTTGCATGGGCCCTTCGGAGCCCGCCTCCACATGGTCAGAGTTCTCGCCACCACGCGAGCCTGAGGAAGGCTGGCCAGGCAATGGGCCAAGCAGCGTCTACTGGCCACACCACCCTGGATACGCCCGATCTCGGAAGCAAAGTAGGGCTGGGCTTGGACTGTACTTGGATGGGAGACCTCCTGGGAACACCAGGTGCTGTAGACAGTTTTGATGACATTTTGCCCCCTTGCCCAGCTCGGCTAGTATAGAGTGGCGCCTTCCCAGACACCGACCCTACGTAACCTAGAGGCTGGAAGCCCCAAGCCCCACAAGGCCTCTGAGACTGTTTGCAGCTAAGGATGCTACCCTGCCGCCTCCTTGCATGCCTCACACTGAGATCCCTGCCGTGGCTAGGAGTGCTTATTGACCCCGCTGCCCGCCTTCTGGAAATGATGGCGTTATAAGCATCCCGGACCGTGAAGGGGGCAGATTTTCAGCAGGCGCCCCGGGGATGATTTTTAGAGGCCGGCTGGCAGAAGTAACGTCTTTTTCTGCAAAGAAGCTTGTGTAACTAACCCAATCAGATGGCTGCCCAGGACCCCAATTCAGGGCTGGGAAGGAGCGGGAGGGAATTGGGGGTGTTTTCCTGCTAAGACACAGAAATAATCATAATAATAATAAGACAAACAGGAGAGTCTGACACATGGTGGCGCTGAGGCTGCAGGGGCAAATAGGTGTGGCCACGTGCAAGCATATGTGTGTGCTCGCTTGCGTGTGAGTGTGCGCATCCTAGGTGTGGCACGCTGCAGACAGTCAAAGGAGTTGTTCCTTTCAATAAAAGTTCATCCCAGCTTGCAGGCTATTAGAAAGCAACAAACCGCCCTGTACTCACCCTACCCGGGTCCACCGGAGAGTCTCAGCGCTGCTGTAGGTCTGTGGCATTGGCTGCGACGCTGACGTCACGTCGGCAGCCGATCAGTGAGCTCAGCGGCTCTGAGCTGGGCGTTTTGCCTACAAACCCTTTAAGGGAGACAGCAAAAAAGTGAAGAGAAAGGAAAGCACAAAAGGGCCTCTTGATGAGCACAGGACAGGGCAGGGCAGGGCAGCCAGACTGCAAAGTAGAAAAGCAGCAAGTGAGAGGCCTGTCTCTGCCTACGGCCACACCACCCTGAACACGCCTGATCTCGGAAGGGTCGGGCCTGGTTAGTACTTGGATGGGAGACTGCCTGGGAATACCAGGTGCTGTAGGCTTTTGCCTTCCTTCCTTCCACCAGCAGGGGTCACTCTCCTCTATGCCTTTTTTCCATTCCCTTTCACAAGGGCACACATGCTTCTTTCTTCTTGTCATTTGCTTTCACTCTTGCGCTATTCCATCCTTGCAAAATGCCAGCATCCTTCTCATCACCGTGGGCCTCCAGCATTGTTGCTTATTTACTTTTAATACTAGGCTTCTTTTCAACAGGACCAGCGCCTCCTGCGGGCTTGGAAGCAACCGCCAGTAACCTGGTGGCCAGTTTACAGGCCGAAGCAAGCAGAACACCTTTGCAGGCAACACGACCCCCCTGAAGAGCAGCTCAGTCACTTGCCACCATCTCACCCTCTTCCTTCATTAGCTCACGTCCCCCCCAGATGAATGGTTTAGCAGGTGTAATACGTAGTCCACATCACCTGCTAGGCTTTTTATTAGGCTATCCACTATTTATTATGTTTTATTATGAATATCTCTTACAATACACAACAAGGTTGCCTATAAATAGGCTGAACATGTGTACTATATGCCACCCGCCAAGTTCTTACCAGAATATTTATCTCCTATTATTTTAATGTGCCTTGATTGTTCTAACTAATGAAATACATTTTCTTTTAATATTCCTTCAGGCATAGTCTACCTGATTTTTAGGTCTACACAAATTGTTTTTAGTTTATATTATTAATAAAATATTGTTTTTTAATTTAGCAAAATCTGCATTCAATAAAGTATCTTTCGTTCTAACCTCAAGCACAATTCATATTTTACATATGGTATATGAAGCAAGTATTGATTTTATTACAAAAAGGGCATATCTTCAGTATAAAAAAACACGTCCCCTTTTTTGATGCAACAAATGCTCCATAAATATACCCTGCATATATACTTTTTGAACGTTCAAGATAATCATTGCATGCTTTAACGTGTTTCATACCCATTTTCTAAAGGCAGCTAGAAGAAACTTTTTAGCATGAATGCAGGTCATTCCAATTAATTACAAAATCTGCTACACATAGCACCTAATTAAGCAGCAGAGGCGACAGGTGGGCGACACTGTAGAAGGGCGGGCTATACAGGGGAGACAGTCCTGACGAAGAAGGAATGTATCGCTCGAAACACGTTGGACTAATCTGGCCCCTGCACGCGCCCGTCTATCAGCCGTGTGACATCTGAAATCTTTTTGACATGCCCCCTCCGCACTCCGCCACAGCCTCGGCGTTGCTTCCGGCTGGGGCACGCCTGAAGCCGGTGGTTCTCTGCGGCCAGCCAGGAGGACCCCTTTGGAGGGGAGGACGCTCCCGCATCATTCCCTGGTTGCTATGGCGCTCCATGCCATTCTGAACCGGAAGGTTTGTTATCTACAACCCTGCAGTACACTAACATTTGGTCCTAAAACGGACTCTGCACTTGTCATCGTGAAAGCACCTCACCGCTACCAACAAACTTAGGCTTCTTTCACACTTCCGTCTTTTACAAGACGTTGCAATGCGTCGTTCTGTGTAAAAAACGCATCCTGCCAAGTTGCCCGCAGGAGGCGTTTTTTTGCACATAGACTTGTATTATCGCGACGTATGGACACACGTTCCATACGTCGTGCACTGGATGCGTCGGCATTTGGCGGGCCATCGTATATAAAAAAGTTCAAGGGAACGTTTTTTCGTACGTCGGGTCCTGCATTTTAAACTGCACATGCCCGGCCGGAACTCCATCCCCTCCTTCCTGGGACTTAACAATGGGCAGCGGACGCGTTGAAACACTGCGCCCGCTGCCCACATTGTGCTAAAAAAACTTCAACGTCTGTCGGTACGTCGCGCCGACGCTTAGTGACGGCCACGTACCGACGGAAGTCTGAAAGAGGCCTAAGTCTATAAGCGAATTAACAGCACCATTCTAATGTTTGCTCTGCTTTTATTATGACAACAGTTAGGCAACCTCCAGCACAACTTCTGTGCAATTGACACCACAAACATCTACATAGTACTTGTTCTGCCCTTCCTAATGAAGGACAGGGGTTCGTCCAAGCATTAAAGTTTCACTGCTATAGTTCTGGTTTTGCTGTGTTATAGCACCACCCAGTGGTGGAGAAATTTATTACCTGTGTTTTTCTTAGTATCATCAGAGTGTTGCAATATGGGATTGCACCAAAGCATCATGGGACAGGGGAATTCCCCATTTTTTTCTCTCTGTGTATTTTCCTGTACACTCGTGTTATTCTGCTGTGTTGGAACTACTTCACTTACCTGCCACCCTGGTTAGTTTATCCGGTAAGATTGCTATCCTTGTTCTTGCAATATAGTGTTCTATAGAATGTGATTACTGTATAGCAACTAGTACCTGGGAAATCTATTATCTGTCAGTTACTGTATGTAGTTGCATGTAGAAGTTGCATCATCCTGTATGCTTTCTCTGCTAGTTATAAGTATCAGTTGTGCTGTTATTTGCCCAATACTTACCCAAATCATTTGTATTCTTATAGTTTTAGCGCATTTCAATACCTGTTACCAATAAACAAGTTAGACTACAGAAAACAGTCTGCTTACTTTGGAAGACAGAAGTGGTTTATGCTGTATGTTGGCTCACACACCGTATCAACGTGTATGAAGACAGAACAGTAAAACGGGTGCTAAATACCAGTGGAGGCCAGTAAAACGGAAGCTAGACGCCGGGATGACAGTAAAAGGAGGCTAGATGCCAGCGATAGCAAATACCACTTACGCAGCCGCTTGTTCCGCACCGCACTGCCTGCAGATACCGCAGCGGCCGCCATACAGTCACAAGTACCGAGAGTGCAGCCCACCAAGCACCACACGTCTCAGTCCACGCTGAATTAACCCCTACCCGCTCTGAGACGTCCTACAACCTGCAAACGGACATAAAATGTCTGCAAGTCAAACATCTTCACTCAGGACGAGGTCCCAAACAAGCCGCTCTAGCAAGTCTTCCTCGAAAAGGTCTGTCACCCTTGCCTGAGCAGAAGCTGAGGTGGCGAAAGTAAGATCCTCCTTCGCTGCACAAGAGATGCAGTTAAAGTTGAGACAAGTGGAGCAAGAAACAGAAAGAGCCCGCCTGCAAGCCGATAGAGACGCAGATAAGCGCGCCTGCGAGCGACCTTAGAAAGGCTTTCCGCTGAAAAAGAAGCAGCAGCCGCAATAGCCAAAGCTGAGTTCTTAGAAGCCATGGAGTTTCCTGAATCTGAGCGTGACAGTGACGTACGTGGACCAGACCTTGATCGTCAGGACCCTGCTCAACGCGTCTCAGAATATGTCCGCCAACATCCCAAAATAGAAGACAACTCTGATCCGTTACACCAACCAGCCTATGCAGATTACCAGAGACCCTTCCTCCAAACACCGTACTGGAAGCAGGAAAGTATACTGCGAAACGACATTGATCACCACTACCGTCTTACGGAACAGAAGGTACGGCCTCCGCCCAGACTGACAGGGACACCCTTCGCCACTGAACGGGTTTACACAGACTTTCCTAAGCCAGAAGCTCCTACCAGGTATGAGGATGCACCACAAACACCACATAACAACAGCACACCAGCTCACGTCGGCACTGACTCAGCCACTATGAACTTTGCAAGGTTCTTTACCCGCCGGGAGCTGGTGACCAAGGGACTTGTAAAGTTCACTGATCGAGCTGAAAGCTACAGAGCATGGCGAGCCTCTTTTCAGAATGCCATCAGAGACTTGCATCTTTCCAGTAGTGAAGAGTTAGATCTACTGGTTAAGTGGCTTGGGAGCGAGTCAGCTGAACACGCCAAAAGAATCAGGAACATTAACATAAAGTACCCACACACAGGACTTTGTATGGTGTGGGAGAGACTCGAAGAATGTTATGGGTCAATAGAAGCTATAGAAAATGCTTTGTATAAAATAATTGATGATTTCCCCAAAATAGCAAATAAGGGTTATCAAAAGCTCAGGGAACTGAGCGACTTGTTAATGGAGGTACATGCTGCTCAGGCAGAAGGTGATCTACCAGGGTTGGCATTCCTGGACACTGCCAGAGGTGTCAACCCGATTGTCCAAAAGCTCCCTTATAACTTACAAGAAAAGTGGATCAGTCACGGGTCCCGTTACAAACAGGCTCATAAGGTACCATTTCCTCCCTTTGGGGTGTTTGTAGACTTTGTTGCTCAGCAGGCTAAAGTTAGAAATGACCCTAGTTTCGATTTCACTATGTCATGTACCACTGCCTCTGGTGTAAAACCCAGTAAAACACCAGTGGCAGTCCACAAAACTAATGTTACCTCCACAGGTTTTCCTTACAGGGCAAGTAAGTCCTCTCCAGAAGAGGACAAACCGCAGGATCTCAGCAAACACTGCCCCCTACACAAGAAACCTCATCCTCTACTAAAATGTAGAGCCTTCAGGGAGAAGTCTTTAGAAGACCGTAAGAGTTTCCTAAAGGAAAACAAGATATGCTTCAGATGCTGTGCGACAACCTCACACTTCGCCAAGAACTGTGAAACCAGTGTGAAATGCACAGAATGTAGTAGTGTGGAGCACAACACGGCCTTACATCCTGGACCACCCTCAGGGGTATTGTCGCGAGTAGAAGAGTCTGCCGAAAAACAGATTGACACTGACATGGACACCCCAGTGGTCACTTCTCAGTGCACAGAGATCTGCAAGGAACTCATAGCAGGAAGATCCTGCTCAAAGATCTGTCTTGTCAGAGTATTCCCAGCAAGCCAACGGGATAAGGCGATCAAGGTATATGCAATCTTGGATGATCAGAGCAACAGGTCTCTAGCTAAGTCCTTTCTCTTCGACACCTTCAACATTGCTGGTCCCGGCTCTCCATACTCCTTGAAGACATGTGCAGGTACTGTCGAGACGGCGGGGAGGAGAGCAACTGGATTCAAAGTAGAGTCTATAGACGGTCAAACCTGTTTATCCTTGCCATCAATACTGGAGTGCAACCAGATTCCAGACAACAGGTCTGAGATACCTACACCAGAGGTAGCAGCTCATCACACCCACTTGAGATGTATAGCTCACCTGATACCAGAGCTTGACCAAGGAGCTCCTATCATCTTACTTCTCGGAAGAGACATACTACGGGTCCACAAGGCTAGAGGACAGATCAACGGCCCACAAAACGCCCCATATGCTCAGAGACTTGACCTAGGATGGGTCATTGTGGGAGATGTCTGTTTGGGTGGAGCACACAGGCCGACATCAGTCAATAGCATGCTCACCAATACCCTCGAGAATGGACGCCCGTCTCTCTTCCAGCCATGCGAGAGCAGTTTCCTGATTAAAGAATTGCCACACCACACCCCTCCACCTTGTCCGTTAGCTGATCCTTCCTGTGAAGACCATGCATGCGACGGTGAGCAAGATCATATAGGGTGCACAGTTTTCCACAGGACAAGAGAAGACAACCAGGTAGCAATGTCCATAGAGGACAGACTGTTCTTGGACATCATGGAGCGAGAGATAGTAAGAGATGAATCAAAGAGTTGGGTCGCACCTTTACCATTCAAACCACAGAGGCAACGCTTACCCAACAACAGAGAACTTGTCTACAGTCGATTTGTCTCCCTTACGCGCAAACTGCAAAAGGCACCGGAAACAAAACACTTCTTTACCTTCATGGAGAGAATATTCCAGAGTGGCAACGCGGAAATTGCACCTGTACTTCAAGATTCCGAGGAATGTTGGTACTTACCTATTTTCGGCGTGTATCATCCGAAGAAACCAGGTCAGATAAGAGTGGTATTTGACTCAAGTGCCAGATACGAAGGTGTTTCTTTAAACGACGTCTTCCTGTCTTGTCCAGACCTCAACAACAGACTTCTGGGAGTACTTCTTAGTTTCCGCAAAGATGCAGTAGCATTTATGGCCGACATACAACAGATGTTTCACTGCTTCCTTGTTAAAGAAGAACACAGAAACTACTTGAGGTTCTTCTGGTACCGCAATAATGACCCCTACAAGGACATCGTGGAATATCGTATGAAGGTTCACATCTTCGGGAACATCCTTCCCCTGCTGTCGCTATCTATGGCCTTAGACATTCAGCCAGAGAAGGTGAAGCGAAGTATGGATCGGATGTAAGATCTTTTGTGGAAAAGGATTTCTACGTAGATGACTGCCTGAAATCTACACCCAAAGAGGAGTCGGCAGTCAGTCTCCTAAAAAGGGCACAAGAAATGCTCGCTTCATCCAATTTGAGGTTGCACAAAATTGCTTCCAACAGCCAGAAACTAATGGCAGCCTTTCCCTCTCAAGATTACTCAACCGATTTAAAAGACTTGGATTTAAGCACGGACTCCCTTCCCATGCAGCGGAGCCTGGGTCTACTCTGGGATTTGAAAAAGGATGCATTCACCTTCCAGATCAGCGAAGAAGAGAAACCCTTCACGCGTAGAGGCGTCCTGTCCGTTGTGAACAGCTTGTACGATCCTCTGGGATTTGTAACCCCTGTAACTATCCAAGGTAAAATGATGTTGAGAGACTTCACCCAAGAGACATCCGATTGGGATGATCCGCTTCCCAGCGATAAAAGAGAATTGTGGGAAAGATGGAAAAATTCTTTAGAAGCCCTGTCAAGTCTCTACGTGGCACGACCATATGCTTCTGTGCCTTCATCAGAAATCAAGGTGCAAAGGCTTTGTATCTTCTGCGATGCCTCAACCAAAGCAATTGTGGCAGTGGCGTATTTGAAAACAACTGACATCAATGAACAATGCCACGTAAGGCTTGTTATGAGCCGGACAAAATTGGCCCCACTCCGTGAACACACAGTACCCAGACTGGAACTCTGTGCAGCTGTGCTAGCAGTAGAGTTAGCTGACCTTATCTCGACAGAAATGGACCTGGAAATCAAAGAAGTCGAGTTCTACACTGACAGCAAGGTAGTGCTGGGGTACATTTGCAATGAAACTCGTCGCTTCTATGTCTATGTCAGCAATCGGGTGCTAAGGATCAGGAGATCCATCGAACCTAAACAGTGGCACTATGTGTCCACGCACCACAATCCAGCAGACCACGCAACCAGATCCGTTGAAGCAAGACACCTTAAGGACACAACCTGGTTCACCGGCCCTACATTCTTATACCGTTCGACGCCATATGTGGACGAGTCAAACATCTTTGAACTGGTGGATCCAGAGGCAGATGAGGAAATCTGCCCTCAGGTATCCGTTCTACGTACGGTGACTAAAGACAATCACCTCAAATCCCACCGCTTCAACAGGTTCTCAACTTGGGACTCACTTGTTCGTGCCCTCGTTTGTTTAATTCATGTGGCTCGATCCTACAAGTCAACGTCACCTGCCATCCAGAAACCTTGCAAAGGTTGGCACCACTGCAAGCTTGCCTTTACCGTTCCAAGCATGGAAAATGCCAAGAACGTTATAATTCGTACCATACAACGTGAATGTTACGCCAAAGAAATAGATAACCTCAATAAAAGCCAACCTGTTTCCAGAGATAGTGTCTTGAAGAAGCTTGATCCAATCATTGACCAGGATGGGCTGTTAAGAATTGGAGGTCGTCTTCAAGAAGCTGAAGTGGAATTTGGGGAGAAACACCCTATAATAATTCCTGGACATCATCATGTCATGACCCTGCTTGTGCAACACCACCACGTCTTGGTGAAACATCAGGGCCGACTGTTTACTGAAGGAAATCTACAAACTGCTGGACTATGGATAGTCGGAGCAAAGCGATGCGTGAGTAAACTCATTTACAATTGCGTGATTTGTCGCAAACTCCGTGGCGGGACTCAAAAGCCGAAGATGGCCACCAGACAGACTTAGTACAGAACCTCCCTTTACCAAGGTCGGACTGGACGTATTCGGGCCATGGTCTGTGGTTGCACGGAACACTAGAAGAGTCCAGGCCAATGCCAAACGCTGGGCTGTTATGTTCACCTGTATGTCCATTAGAGCAGTCCACATTGAAGTAATTGAGTCCATGGACACTTCAGGGTTTATAAATGCACTCCGACGTTTCATCGCCATCAGAGGTCCCGTGAAGCACATATGCTCCGATAGAGGTACCAACTTTGTAGGAGCAGTGAAAGAACTTCAAATCCCTTCCAACCTAGACAACACCGGTGTGGAAAGATACCTGTGTGAGCAAGGATGTACCTGGACTTTCAATCTACCACACTCTTCTCATATGGGAGGTGCTTGGGAGAGGATGATAGGAATAGCACGCAGAATCCTTGACTCCATTTTCTTGCAAGCAGGTAGTGCAAGACTCACACATGAAAGTTTGACCACATTCATAGCAGAAGTTTCGGCCATCATTAATGCCAGACCATTGACTTCACTTTCTAGTGACTCTGAGGATCCGACCATTCTCACTCCTGCCATGTTACTTACTCAGAAAGCCAGCATTCTCAACGCTCCACTTGGAGAATTTAGCAACAAGGACCTCTACAGACGACAATGGAGACAAGTCCAAAGTCTCTCCAATACCTTCTGGGACAGATGGAGGAAGCAGTACCTCTCCACCTTACAACCAAGGAAGAAGTGGCAGACTGACAAACCAAACATCAAAACCGGTGATGTCGTTCTCATGAAAGACAGCCAGTCACACCGTAATGAGTGGCCACTAGGCCTCATCACTAAAGTATTCCCAAGCAAAGATGGGAAGATCCGTAAGGTTGAGGTCTAAGTAGGCAAGTCCGGGGAAAGCAAACTATTCCTTAGACCAGTGGCGGAACTTGTCTTACTGTTTTCGCCAAAAGAACCTGTAGGTGGCATCGGTTGATGCCAAGCGGGGAGTGTTCTGCCCTTCCTAATCAAGGACAGGGGTTCGTCCAAGCATTAAAGTTTCACTGCTATAGTTTTGGTTTTGCTGTGTTATAGCACCACCCAGTGGTGGAGAAATTTATTACCTGTGTTTTTCTTAGTATCATCAGAGTGTTGCATTATGGGATTGCACCAAAGCATCATGGGACAGGGGAATTCCCCATTTTTTCTCTCTGTGTATTTTCCTGTACACTCGTGTTATTCAGCTGTGTTGGAACTACTTCACTTGCTTGCCACCCTGGTTAGTTTATCCGGTAAGATTGCTATCCTTGTTCTTGCAATATAGTGTTCTATAGAATGTGATTACTGTATAGCAACTAGTACCTAGTAAGTTGCATTATCCTGTATGCTTTCTCTGCTAGTTATAAGTATCAGTTGTGCTGTTATTTGCCCAATACTTACCCAAATCATTTGTATTCTTATAGTTTTACCGCATTTCAATACCTGTTACCAATAAACAAGTTAGACTACAGAAAACAGTCTGCTTACTTTGGAAGACAGAAGTGGTTTATGCTGTATGTTGGATCACACACCGTATCAACGTGTATGAAGACAGAACAGTACTGCATACCTCCCAACTGTCCCGGATCCTGCGGGACTGTCCTGATTTTGACAGTCAGCCCCGGGATCCCGGGAGGGACATTAGTTGTCCCGCACTGGTTGGGAGGTGTTCATATCACCCGGTCAGTCCCTGAGCCCCTGCACCCGCCCACAAAGAACTGCAGCATATTGGCTGCTCTGTGCGCACAGGCTCAGGACCTGTGATGAAGTCACAGGATGGGAGGAGTCAGGGGGTCACATGATCGGGAGGACCTCCTGTACAGGACTCTGCTGGTTGTCATGACGCTGGAAGGTAAGCATGTGTGAGGTCAGGAGGTGTTTACAGTGTGGATGTAGCAGAGTCGTGTGTGTACAAGGTGTGTGGATCGGAGCAGCGTGTGCAATGTGTATGGAGCGGAGCTGTGTGTGTACGAGGTGTACGGAGCGGAGCCGTGTGTGTATAAGGTGTATGGAGCAGAGCCGTGTGTGTGTACGGAGTGGAGCCGTGTGTGTACGGAGCGGAGCCGCATGTGCAAGGTGTATGGAGCAGAGTCGTGTATGTACAAGGTGTATGGAGCGGAGTCGCATGTGTACGAGGTGTACGGAGCGGACTCTGGCTGTCAGATCGGAGCAGATATTGCTCCACGCTCTGACACTGACTGGCACAGGAGACACGGAGGTCTTTATCAGTGGCGTATCAGAGCTGCAGCGACGTGAGCAGTCAGCGGAACAGCTGGATGACACCATTCAGCACCATGGGAGTGGAAGCTGCCGGCTGCTGCGAGGGAGCGCGGTGAAAGGTGTTTGTGTGTAGTGATGGAGAAGGCAATGATGGGAGTGGGGTAACCATGTGTGGCCATTATACTGCATCCAGCATTATGTGTGGCCATTATACTATATCCAGCATCGTGTGGGGCCATTATACTGTACAGAGCATCATGTGGCGCCATTATACTGTATGGACCATCACGTGGGGCAAGTATACTGTATGCAGCATCATGTGTGGCCATTGTACAGTATGGAGCGTCGTGTGGCCAATGGCCATTGTACAGTATGGAGCGTCGTGTGGCCAATGGCCATTGTACAATATGGAGCGTCGTGTGTGGCCATTGTACAGTATGGAGCGTCATGTGTGGCCATTGTACAATATGGAGCGTCGTGTGTGGCCATTGTACAGTATGGAGCGTCGTGTGTGGCCATTGTACAATATGGAGCGTCGTGTGTGGCCATTGTACAGTATGGAGCGTCGTGTGTGGTCATTGTACAGTATGGAGCGTCGTGTGTGGCCATTGTACAGTATGGAGCGTCGTGTGTGGCCATTGTACACTATGGAGCGTCGTGTGTGGCCATTGTACACTATGGAGCGTCATGTGTGGCCATTGTACAATATGGAGCGTCGTGTGTGGCCATTGTACAGTATGGAGCGTCGTGTGTGGCCATTGTACAATATGGAGCGTCGTGTGTGGCCATTGTACAGTATGGAGCGTCGTGTGTGGTCATTGTGCAGTATGGAGCGTCGTGTGTGGCCATTGTACACTATGGAGCGTCGTGTGTGGCCATTGTACAGTATGGAGCGTCGTGTGTGGCCATTGTACACTATGGAGCGTCGTGTGTGGCCATTGTACAGTATGGAGCGTCGTGTGTGGCCATTGTACACTATGGAGCGTCGTGTGTGGCCATTGTACAGTATGGAGCGTCGTGTGTGGCCATTGTACAATATGGAGCGTCGTGTGTGGCCATTGTACAGTATGGAGCGTCGTGTGTGGTCATTGTACAGTATGGAGCGTCGTGTGTGGCCATTGTACAGTATGGAGCGTCGTGTGTGGCCATTGTACACTATGGAGCGTCGTGTGTGGCCATTGTACACTATGGAGCGTCATGTGTGGCCATTGTACAATATGGAGCGTCGTGTGTGGCCATTGTACAGTATGGAGCGTCGTGTGTGGCCATTGTACAATATGGAGCGTCGTGTGTGGCCATTGTACAGTATGGAGCGTCGTGTGTGGTCATTGTACAGTATGGAGCGTCGTGTGTGGCCATTGTACAGTATGGAGCGTCGTGTGTGGCCATTGTACACTATGGAGCGTCGTGTGTGGCCATTGTACAGTATGGAGCGTCGTGTGTGGCCATTGTACACTATGGAGCGTCGTGTGTGGCCATTGTACAGTATGGAGCGTCGTGTGTGGCCATTGTACACTATGGAGCGTCGTGTGTGGCCATTGTACAGTATGGAGCGTCGTGTGTGGCCATATTTTTTTGTTCATAATTATTGTTAACGAAACATTGTGATCAGAAGTGCTAAATGGGTGTGGTTGGGGCGTGGCTAGTTGTGAAATGGGTGTGGCCTAAAATTTGCTGCGACGCGCTACGCGCGCCGCTGACTTTGTCCTTCTTTCCCTTCCTTGAAAGTTGGGAGGTATGTAGTAGGTCCTGGGTAGTCAGTTTCTCTATATTCCCAAAACTAAGGTTTATTCGTTAGCCCGGGTGATCACTTCTTTCTACTACTTATAATTTCATTTACAGAGAGGGTAGTACACAGACCCTGTCACATCACCAGCAGCTTCTGCCATTTTTAGGGTATGTGCACACGCTGCAGATTTTGCTGTGGATCCGCAGCGGATTTGACGCTGCGGATCCGCAGCAGTTTTCCCAAAGTTTACAGTACCATGCAAACCTATGGGGAAAAAAAAACGCTGTGCACATGCTGCAGAAAAATCCGCGCGGAAACGCAGCGGATTATTTTCCGCAGCATGTCACTTCTTTCTGCGGATTCCGCAGCAGTTTTCAACCTGCACCAATAGGAAAGTGCAGTTGAAAACCCGCAGAGGAATCCGCAAAAGAAACCGCAGGAAAATCCGCAGCAGAATCCGCAACATGTGGCCTTATGTATTCTCTTCCTTCTTCTCAGGTGAAGCGCCAGTGTGTATTTATTTGTATTCTAAATAATAACAATAATAATAATAGATATGTCTGTCTTTGTGGTGTATGTGTGGCTGCTCCCGCCTTTTATTCTAACATGACAAGACGCAGGGATAACGAAGCGTTAATGGCCGGGACCACCCCAGTACTAGGCGGTAGTAGCAGAGTGAGACCGGCAGCTGGCGCATGCGCGGTAAATCAGGAAGCCGGCTCTATCACTGTGGTTGCGTCTAGTTTGGAGTGGATTTTTTGTGGTCCTCAAAAAATCAACTCCATTCTAACTGATTCAATAGTGAGCTGTCTAGATCGGAGTTGATTTTTTGAGGCCTCATTTTATCAACTCCATTCTAGACGGCTCACTACTGAAGTGACTAGATCGGAGTGGATTTTTTGTGGTCCTCATTCCATCCACTCCACTTTAGCCGGTTCACTGGTGAGGTGACTAGATTGGAGTTGAATTTTTGAGGCCTCACTGCAGTCACATGTTTTTGATGACCTAATTTTAGCCACTCCACTGTAGGCCAGTTTCACACGTTAGTGATTCCGGTACGTGAGGTGTCAGTTTCCTCATGTACCGGAGACACTGACACACGTAGACACATTAAAATTAATGTGTCTCTGCGCATGTCAGTGTGTTTTCACGGACCGTGTGTCCGTTTGAAAAACACGGAGACATGTCAGTGTTCGTGGGAGCGCACGGATCACACGGACCCATTAAAGTCAATGGGTCCGTGTAAAACACGTACCGCACACAGATGCTGTCCGTGTGCCATGCAGGAGACAGCGCTACAGTAAGCGCTGTCCCCGCAGCGTGTGGTGCTGAAGTCGCCATTCATTTCTTCTCTCCAGCAGCGTTCGCTGGAGAGAAGAAATGAAAAATCTTTTTTTTTTTTTTTTTTTTTGTTAAAATAATGTTCCCGGTACCATAGGGGTGGAGCCGCATATTCATCTGTAATGGGCGGCACCACGTGACGTGAAGAGCCTGCCCTTTCCCCCCCTCCAGTGACTGGCTGAAGAGCCTGCCCTCCCCCCCCCCTCTCCAGTTACTGGCTGAGGCTCCTGACCTCCTCTCCAGTGACTGGCTGAGGCTCCTGACCTCCTCTCCAGTGACTGGCTGAGGCTCCTGACCTCCTCTCCAGTGACTGGCTGAGGCTCCTGACCTCCTCTCCAGTGACTGGCTGAGGCTCCTGACCTCCTCTCCAGTGACTGGCTGAGGCTCCTGACCTCCTCTCCAGTGACTGGCTGAGGCTCCTGACCTCCTCTCCAGTGACTGGCTGAGGCTCCTGACCTCCTCTCCAGTGACTGGCTGAGGCTCCTGACCTCCTCTCCAGTGACTGGCTGAGGCTCCTGACCTCCTCTCCAGTGACTGGCTGAGGCTCCTGACCTCCTCTCCAGTGACTGGCTGAGGCTCCTGACCTCCTCTCCAGTGACTGGCTGAGGCTCCTGACCTCCTCTCCAGTGACTGGCTGAGGCTCCTGACCTCCTCTCCAGTGACTGGCTGAGGCTCCTGACCTCCTCTCCAGTGACTGGCTGAGGCTCCTGACCTCCTCTCCAGTGACTGGCTGAGGCTCCTGACCTCCTCTCCAGTGACTGGCTGAGGCTCCTGACCTCCTCTCCAGTGACTGGCTGAAGCGCCTGCCCCCCTCCAGTGACTGGCTGAATCATGTAGGCGCCTTCAAACAGCGGCTTTTAAATGGTTGCGACCAGTGTGCGCCTGTTGATCTGTCATCGCCAACCACAAGCCCTAATGCGGCTTCATCAACCGAAAAAGAACAAGCTTTGATTCCTGTTAATATTGTTATGGCGGCGCCCGGCCACAGTACTGGAAGTGCGGCAGTGGGGAGCAAATGACTCCTCCTTTCAGGGTGGGACAGAGGCTGCCGCAGTGACCGCACTCTCTGCCCTCTAATTACATCGCCTTTGGGTATCCCAGCATGCACTGGGATTATCAAAAAAGCATCAAATAGGAAGTTTAAAAAAAAAAAAAAATTAAATAACATATATATAAAGTGGTTAGAGTAGGGAGATTTTAATGAAAGTACATTAGAGGAGCAATTAGATCATTACATTAAATTGAAATGTAGGATTACCGTAAATCAATGTTAGTTTCGGACCGCCCTTGTTTGTGTGAGAAACTTAAAGCACTTCTATTACTTCTCAACCTTTTGCTATAACGAATGGCAGCCTTCTAAAATAACTTGGCATTACTTAGCGCTCCAAACTCCGCCATTTCTGTGGTCTTATGGAAGTACTAACATCCCATCACTTAAGGCACTTCCCCCAAGTACTGAAAAACCCATTACCGACAAATGTTTGGGAGTTTGCTGTCCTAGTAGCAAGAAAAGCCGGAGTGGTATGCATTGAAGAACGTCATTAGAATTAATTTTTCCTTTAGTTGTCTACATTGCGCCATAACAGTGTCCCCCCCCCCCCCAACTCCCGTCCACCAGGCCCACCAACAGGTCATGTATTCAGGCTTTCCTCAGTATTGTATAGGGGATTGGGCAATGTGAAGGAAATCTGGAAAACACGAGGAGGATGGGAACTGGGGAACACTGCTATAAGAATGCCGGGTCCTTTTTGATATTTCTGCGTTGCTTTGCAGGTGGTGTGTGCAGACAGGACGTTTCTGTGATGGTGAAGAGCTCACCGGCAGATCTAGTGACGGCTACAGATCAGAAAGTTGAAGAGATGATCATCTCCTCCATCAAAGAGAAATATCCGTCTCACAGGCAAGGCTATGTATAGTTATTGAACAATTTTGTAGAGCTTATGCGCCTGATTTATCAAAGCTTTCACCCTAGAATTCTGACATGGAAGCTTTTGAAAAATCGCAAAGTTTAGGCACTAGTCGTATTTACACCTAATTTTTGCAACTGTTGGTGTCTTCATTAGTTTCTCCACTAAAATGGTTGGGAATGGACGGAGGGCGTGGAGACCACTGCTCATAAAATTCGTGAAGAGCAGTGCCATTTGCTGTGCCCCAAATGTTACTCTGCAGGGACTGGAGTAGGATTTTTGGCGAGGTGCACACTTGTCCGACACTCCTGATCCTACACCTCTCTATGAATCTGGAGCGTCTGACTCCTGCACGCCCCCTAATAAGAGCGGCGTGAACAATGGTTTTGATGAATCGGGCCCTATAGATACATTTTGGAAGATTTTAGAAATTCTGCAGATATTTTCTAAAGTGTAAAATGTGCACTATAGTTCTTAAATTATTGTGCCAACTTTACCGACAGTCAGTCTGTAACAAGTGCATTAAGGCTACTTTCACACTAGCGTTAACTGCATTACGTCGCAAATCCGTTTTTTTGCCGAAAAAACGGATGCGTCAAAAAAGTGAAAAACGGTGACAAACGTATGCCACGCATCCAGCATTTCGACGGATCCGTCGCAAATCCGCTAAACGTTTCCGTCGAAAATACTGGATGCGTTGCATACGTTGCATACGTTTTACCATCCGTTGTATCCGTTTTTCCGACGGATCCGTTTTTAAAAGGGGAGGCTCCCAAAATTTGATTGGCTACTGGAAAATTTGAAAAACTATATAGTACTGTATTTACAGCCCATCTTTGTGGGTTTTAGTTTTGTGGCAGCGATGGAAGGTGTTCTTGGGAGGATTGCTAGTTTGGTTACCGACGTTATCTTTGAGACGAATCGCCTGGATATCATAGTGCGGGAGAAGGAGGCGGCAGCGGAAAGGCGTAGGATGCTTCTGCAGCAACGGAGACGGAGACGACTGTGGATTCATCCGATTAATCAACTACGGATGACCCGGGGTGTCCAGTCCACTCTCTAACTGGAGTTGCGGCACAATCCACACAAATTCCACAACTACGTGCGGATGAGGATTGAACATTTCGATTTTTTGCTTGCAAAAATGGAGGATGTCATCCGAAGACAGGATACAAGGATGAGGCTTGCCATCACACCGGCGGAGCGGCTGATGGTGACCCTGCGGTAAGCCTCTTTTTTTTATTTCATTGCTGATATTGGATGTTATATTACATGCTGCAGACAATACTGCGCTGCCATATTGCGCACTATTTTCTGCAGCATGTAATTTGGGTTTTCTTGGCGGACATTCCACTGTTTTTTTACACTGGTTTCATGCTGGTTTTATTGGGTGTCCCGTCCTTAAAAAAAAAATAACAGTGCCATATTAAAACTTGTTGGTCTGTGCAATTTTTTCTAACATTTTTTTTTTTTTTTTTTTTTAAGTTTCCTAGCTACGGGTGAATCTATGACTTCGCTCCATTATCAGTTCAGGCTGGGCATTTCCACTATCTCTGGAATAGTGAAGGACACATGTCGGGCTGTTTGGACCACTTTGCAACCAGAGTATATCCCCCAACCATCCATGGAAATCTGGTTGCGAAGTGCTGAAGAGTTTCTGCAAATTTGCAATTTCCCTAATTGTGTGGGTGCAGTTGACGGGAAACATATAAGGATTGCGAAACCGGCAGGAACAGGATCGGAGTATTATAATTATAAGAAGTATTTCTCCATCGTCCTTATGGCTATTGCAGATGCCAACTGCAGGTTCCTTGCCGTGGACATCGGAGCCTATGGACGGTCCAACGATTCGCAAGTTCTTAAAAACTCTCCGATGGGTCGTTGCCTTTATGGAGAGACCTACGATTTCCCGCCAGCCAGACCACTGCCAGGAACAAATGACCCAGCCCTGGAATATGTTTTTGTAGGTGATGAAGCCTTTCAACTGTCGCCGCACCTACTGAAACCGTACAGTAGCCGGAACTTAACCCGTACCAAGCGGGTCTTTAATTACCGGCTTACTAGAGCACGAAGAGTCGTGGAGTGTTCCTTTGGCATATTGACGGCGAAGTGGCGGGTTCTGCTGACGGCTATCAAGCTGAAAACCACAACTATAGACGAGGTCGTTAAAGCCTGTGTGGTGCTCCACAACTTTGTCCTGTCAAAGGAGCCCGTTTCTTTGGATGATGAAGAGTTGGAGACCACCTTGTGGGACTACCGCAGCAGCTCGGTTCGCTCTACAGGTTCAGTTACAAGGATGAGGGACCAGTTTGCCGATTATTTTGTCTCACCTGTCGGGCGGATCCCGTGGCAAGACATGATTGTGTAACCTGTTTCCCATGTGTAACCTGTTTCCCATGTGTAACCTGTTTCCCATGTGTTTTGTTTATGTAAAAAAAGTGTTTCAGCCCCCCCCCAAAAAAAGGCCCAAAAGCGTGGTTTTCTTGCTAGTAAAACCATTATGTTATACCTTTTACATGTCTGGTGTTTGTTTTTATTAAACCTTTTTTTATTATATTACCTTATTAAATCCACACACACACAAAGAGTAGAATTGTAATCAGAAATTTATTTTATCTTTTTTTTTTTGTTGTTTTGCAAAAAAAATATATTTTTATTTTCCAACTTTTTTTAAAAAAAATTTGAACATTTTTTATAATATTATTTACATTAATAACACTTTACAAATTTTCAAAGTGTTGGGTGGAGATATGAGAGGAGGAGGGGCAGGAAGGTTGGACCACGTCGCTAGGTGGGGAAACCCTACTTGTTTGGGGTGCAGTGGAAGGGGGGGTTAAACCAAGAGGCTGACCAGAGGGGGGTGGTGTTGGGGTAGGGGGAAGAGAAAAGTTGAGTAAGGAAAACATTGGGGAAGTAATTTGGTCTGGGGGCCGGGATTGTTGTGGGGACTGGGTCGGGTATTGTGACTGGGTAGGGTAGTGGGACTGGCGTGGGGTTTGGTAATGGTGCTGGTGTGGGGATTGGAGCTGGGTTTGGTAATGGTGCTGGTGTGGGTATTGGGGCTGGGTTTGGTAATGGGGGGTATGGTGTGGAAATGGGGCCTGGGGTGGAATTGGAGTGGAGGTGTGGGGAGGTGTGTGGGTCGATTCATTAATGGCCTGCAGTGCAGCATTATGGCAGGTATTCATTACCCGCATCTGTTGCTCAAAAGAAAGCTTCTCCATGCTCATGAGCATGGATTGGAAAAAAAGATTGGCTGGATCGGGACTTACAGCTGAATGCAGCCTATCCAAGCGACTGCTGGTTTCACGGCTTGTTTCACTGATGCGTGACTGCACCATGTTGAAACCAGCAGTCACTTGCTCTCCCAAAATTTTGAAAGAGCCTTGGAAGGATGTGGAGCGCCCCCACACCGCCGCAGGGCCGAGGGGTACCCGGAGCCGGGCCTCTGGGATCTCAGTCCTGGGGTTGTCACGGTGGCTAGACCCGGTCCGTGGCCCTGTCCGTCAGTGGGGGACGTCCGGTGCAATAAGTGGTGTGGTAACGGTGCAGTTGTGGGGTGCAGGTCGCGGTAAATAACGAGGACACCAGGTTGCAGTCTCTTTACCTCTTTACTGGAGATCTCTGAGTCCTCAGTCCAGAATACGGTTCACCAGGCTGCGCAAGTCCGGCCGGTCCAATGGCACCTCCAGAGTTCTCTTCACAGGTGGAAATCAGTGCCTTCCTTCTTAGCGCTGTGTGTTGTAGTCCTTCCCTGCTGTGCTTACGGAAAGTACCCCACAACCGTTGTGTCTGTTTCTTAAGTTCCCTCACAACTCGATTAACTGATCTTCTGCTAATCTTCCGTCCCTTCCTGATGTTACAGTAAGAACGGCACCCGTTTGTCAGGTAGGCCTGGAGTTCTTCCGGGACCCTAGTGACGCCCCTCTCCCGCAATTGCCCCCCAAGACTTCATAGGTGATATGTGGTAGACAGCCCGCCTGAGACTGACTGTCCTGCCGCTGTTTGGAGTATGGTTTAAAGCTGTATATTATTCCACTCCCTCGGCGTTCCGGCCACCGGTAATGCGCCTCAGCAAGGTGCTGCCTCTTTCAACAAAACCCCTGCTGGTATTCTCCTTCTGCTTGATCTCGTTTCTCACTCAGCACAATCTATCTCGCTTCTAGTCCTTTCTTGGGCACCGCCGCTATGCTGAGCAGGCACGGTCCCGTTACGTTCTTTCCAATGCCAAGCCTCTGCCAGGATCCCACCCCTGGCAGAGACCCTACTGTCTCTTCCTCCACAACACCCTCTCTCACTAGGTGTTGCTTCGTTCAATCCAGTCAGCGTTCTCTCTAACTTCCTGCCTGACCCCCAGTTTACCCACTATGGTGGGGAGTGGCCTAATGAATAGCACCCTTAGCTCCCCCCGGAGGCCCTGCTGTGAAACATATTGGTGTCTGTGATACCTGATCAGAGGCACTCCTTCAGTGCCATCGAACGCACCATGGCTCCCCTTAGTGGCGGAGCCACAGTACTGCAACGACCAGAACTCTGGGGCGCTGCAGATGCATTCAGGTGTAAGAACTCAGGAGCATAGCTCCTTTCCTGACCCCTCTGTCGCTGCCGCCACGAACCTAATGGTGGTGTCGAGGTGGCAGGATCAGAGGGGTGGGGTAAAGGGAACGCTAACTGTTCAGCATCAGATGCGAGCAATGAAGCCTGCAATAATGCTCCACTGCTTGGGGCGGATGAAGTAGAGGGGTCAGAGGAGGGGACAGAGGGGTCAGAGGAGGGGACAGAGGTGTGGGGCCTACCGACGTGGCCCTCAGTGGCGGACTCAGGAGGGATCGCTCCAGAGGGCGCAGAGGAAGATGCAGGCGCCCGGTGGCTGGAGAAGGTGCTGTGAAAGAAAAAAAAAAAAATTAATACATTGGAATGAAAAAGCCCTGACTGAAAGCAAACTAAGTAGACAGGTTAACATGGTTATTAGTGGGCTGTAGAATACTTACACTCTGCTTAGCATGGTTCGCCTCAGGAAGGAGAGGGCCGGGCCATATTTATATTTGCTCCTCTTCCTTCCTGCAGAGCCACTCGGGGCCTTCATCTCATCGTTGAATTCCCTCTTAAAGCGATCCCTCAGTGACCGCCACCGCTTCCTAACCTTTCCACCTGTGAAGACAAGAATCAAAAGAAAAAACAAAAAATTGGTAAATGCAATACATTACAGTCAGCTCAAAACATCACTGGAAAGTGAATACTTACCTAGTTTGCTCTGCTGCTGAGGATGAAGGCTCTCCCGCCTTGGAAACAGGTTGCGACACACTTCGTCCCAGAGCCGACGGGTGACACCGGTATCAGCATGCCTGCGGTCAGCCATGTTCCACAGCGGCTCCCGCTCGCGAACCTCCTCAATTAGATTATCAATGTCGATGTCATCGTCTTCATCGTCATCTACTGCGGGAGCACGCTGTGAAGCCTGTGCCAAAAAAAAGGAAGAAGAAAAACAAACTTATTAGTACACTGAAACACTAAGTACCAATAGAATCCCCCTCCCAAAAAAAAAAAAAAAAAAAAAAACTCACTGATGGCCGACCGCGGCGACGAGTCCGCCGACTCTGGGATTGTCTGGGAGAACCTTCAGCGGCAGCAGCAGCAGCAGCCTGAAATAAAGGAAACAAATTCTCAGTAATGTAGGCATATATTTTCTGTGTTTAGTTATGTATGAAAATCTGTTTTGTGTATGGTGCAGTGTGATGTGCGAAAAAACTGTTTCACCACTACTTACACTTGGTTCCTCCTCCACTAGCATCTCTCCACCCGTCTCGCCCCCTTCTGACAGCTCCTCATCTGATTCAGCTTCCTGTTGAAACATAATTTATGCATGTGGTTAGACATCAAAATGTAATTTTAAAAAACCAAAAAAAAATAAACCCATTTTTTGCGTTAACTTTTACCGATACACGCTGTTGCTGTGGAGGAGGGCTGTCAGAAGAGGACATTGTTTTGTGGTCCTGGTGGGCAGCGGCTGTTGTCCTGGTGTTTCTGTAAGTTAAAGAGACACTTGCAATCTGCTCGACACATTGAAGTAGCAGATTGTGGGTCTTCAAAACTTACTTCTAACACTTAGCTGTGGTCCTGGTGGGCAGCGGCTGTGGTCCTGGTGGGCAGCGGCTGTGGTCCTGGTGGGCAGCGGCTGTGGTCCTGGTTTATCTGTTAATATGTATAATGGATCTATAGTTAGACCACCCCCTGAACTAGGTAATGTTCAATGATAAACACCCTACTGAAATGATGTCAGAAATGTTCATACAGGTGAACAACAAAAACCCCCAAAAAGTTGCACGTTATACCATTCATTTCCATGTCCCAAAAAATAAAATTTTAAAATGTTAACACTATGAAAAAATATATTTGACACATTTTATTTAAAAAAATAACCTCCCCCCCCCCCCCAAAAAAAAAAAAAACTTTACAAGATAACCTTTATTAAAAAAATGAGCCCTCAACCAACCCTGTATTGCATGTGTAACCATTGGTACATACACCAGTTTTAAATTTACCTTTATGAAATAATACTACGGACATTTTTTTAAAACACATTTTATTATTATTTTTTTTTTTCTCTCTTTTTTTAAAAATCACAATTAGGAGCTGACATGCTCTTTATTTTAAATACAAGTACTTCAAATGCAAATGGTTATAACTGTAATTAAAATAAAATCAACACTTTTATTAAATAGAAAAACCCCACGCTCACACATTCAAACCACAAGCTGCAGACCGCTAGACTTTTTTAAAAAACACATCAGATTTAAAAAAAAAAAAAAATCACATTTAAACCACATGCTGCACAGACCACTATACAGTCCATACATCAGAAAAAGGCAAATAACCAATTACAGCATGGACAAATGCACATGCAATCAACAAGACGTACACAAAAAACATGCATGGTATGTTTCCACATTCCGGATTGCATCAGAATTTGGTCAGGATTTCCCATCAGTATTTGTAAGCCAAAACCAGGAGTGTAAAAATTAGGTAAAGTATAATAGGAAAACAGGCACACTTTTGATTTTATCACCCACTCCTGGTTTTGGCGTACAAATACTGATGGAAAATCCTGACCACATCCTGATGCAATCCTGCACATGGACACATACCCTCCCACATGAACAGGCATAAAATTGGCAAAGGCATAATAAGGTGTAGGCACATGATACAAAATCACACAGCCGTAAAAAAATACACACATACACATGCACGCACATAGCTTTATGCAAATACACATATGTACAACAAAGGCAGAAAGGTGAACCCAATCAGAAGACGCATACACACACACACATACAAAAGGCTGACAATCCTTTGGCTGAAGCAACAGGTCTTCACAGTGGCTGGCATCATGGTGGATCTGGACTCTAGCATGGCACTGGCTGGTGCAGGACGATGGCAGGCCTCAGGTTCTCTTCAGGTTTTAAGCTCTTTCTGTAGTCAGTACCTCATATACACACACAAATGCACAGGCACACAGATGCACACAAAAATTGCAATACTCACACTGGCTCTATGGTGGCTGGCTCCTGTGGCTGGAGTCCTGTGGCTGGCTCGGGTCTTGTGGCTGGCTGGGGTCCTATGTCTGTCTCCTGTGGCTGGCTCTATGGTGGCTGGCTCCTGTGGCTGGCTGGGGTCTTGTGGCTGGCTGGGGTCCTGTTGCTGGCTGGGCTCTTGCTGGCAGTCTTCTCTCTGGCTCTTGCTGGCAGTCTTCTCTCTGGATCTTGCTGGCATATGTGGGGTTGAAGGCCCAGGCCAGGTTTATATAGATTTGGGGGTGTCTGACCAATTGGCAACAAAATACTTCTTCTGAGCATGCTCAGTGTAAAAAAAACGTATTGCAGCGCTGTATTGCGTCGTACGACGTGTCCCGACGCATCCGTCGCTCATAGGCTTCCATTGCAGCCAACGACGTATGCCGCAGGATGCGTCGCAACACGTTTTTTAGGCGGAGACAAAAAACGTTACAATCTACGTTTTTTTGAGACGACGTGTCGCCAAATTTCGACGCATCCGTCGTAAAACGTACACGACGTATGCCAATCCGTCGCCATACGTCGCCAATACAAGTCTATGGGGAAAAAACGCATCCAGCAAAAAGTTTTGCTGGATGCGTTTTTTCTGAAAAAAGACGTTTTGAAACGTAATGCAGTTAACGCTAGTGTGAAAGTAGCCTAAGTCTCCCAGGACTGGAAAATGGATAGCTTATTAGCATTAAAGGGCTGTTCCCCCATATCACAATGTGGTCTTGTAGTAATGTACACCTATTTAATTTATTATATAACCCATATTAGATCTGCCCCGCACATATCACCGCCCCTCCAAGCTCTGTTTTCCCTCCAGTTGCCATTGAAGCTGTCCTATAGTACTTCAAGTCTCCCTGGTCTATTATGTGCAGTCTCTCAGTTGGCATCCTTCCATCATAGCTCTGCCCTGGGACATGCCTGTCATGGAGCGTTTAATGTGAGGGTACGATGTCATGGAAAGCCCTGGAGCCTCCTTCATTTTAGAGCAGAGCTCCTGCCTGGAAGCAGCAGTGTGCCGCTAACTTAGGCTACGTTCACATTTGCGTTGTGCGCCGCAGCGTCGGCGCCGCAGCGCACAACGCAAACGAAAACGCGGCAAAACGCACGCTAAAACGCTGCGTTTTGCGCCGCATGCGTCGTTTTTGCCCGCAAGTTGGACGCAAAAAAAATGCAACTTGAAGCGTTTCTTGCGTCCAACGCTTGCGGCCATGCGGCGCAAAACGCAGCACAACGCATGTCCATGCGCCCCCATGTTAAGTATAGGGGCGCATGACGCATGCGGCGCCGCTGCGGCGCCCGACGCTGCGGCGCTGACCGCAAATGTGAACGTAGCCTAAGAGGAGCGATTTTCTACAGGATGAGGCTGTGTACAGGGGGAGGAGAAGAGGGATATAGTTTTGATGCCTTCAGTGTGAATGTACATTTTTCATAGTCATGAAAATACAGAAAGATCTTTAAATGAGAAGGTGTGTCCAAATTTTTGGTCTGTACTGTATAACACCCCAGAATAACTGGATCATATATAACACCCCTATGTCATGAACCGGGGTTGTTTGGTTGCCCCCAGTTCTTTTCTGAAGGGGATTTATCTATATCCCACTTCCCAGCTCCGCTTGGAACTTGCAGCTCTCTGGCGCCCCACTTACCCTCAGGTCAGTTACGGTACTGCACCTAGGATAATTAGTCAGCAGAAAGGCTGCCTGCTATGTACTGGCTATTGGGCACGCACTGCAGTTAGGGTGATATAATTATTCCCAGCCGCAGCCAAGCAATACACTTATAAACCCCGTTCCATCGCTGCCAGCTTTACCCAACAAGCTCAGTACGGTCTGCTGCCACCAGCTCCTATTCCTTAATTAATAACGGGTCCGGAGCCATCCCAGATTAGTAGCGTAATTTGCTTCAGAGTATGTGACAGTACGTTATAGAGCAAGGAGAAACGGAGCTAGTAATTTTATATATTACTCCAAAAGTTAGGCAGTGTTTACAAAAGTATAAAAGATATTATAACATGAGCCAAGTATCGCATGTACAGACTATTATGAAATAAAAAGGTTTTAAAGGAAGAAAATAGACTTACCGTTCTTTCATATCATGGCTGACCATGCAGCTGGGGGGAGGGGAGCATATGTCCCAATGCATCACAGAGTGTCTCTCAGCTAGTTCCTTGGACAAAGGCTAGTGAAAAATGAACTGCCCCTCACTTTTACCCCCTGGTCGTGACATCACTGAGTGGGCGGAGCTATGGACTCCCCTCACCTTTCCAAAAAGATGCAGAACTTTATAAAAACTCATGTAGAGTGACGATGAACTTATTGGATGTGTTCTCACGAGGTCAGCTTCCATTTATGTCTGCACATGGGGTAGCTTGGTGCCCCGGCTAAGTAGTAATCCGTTTCTCCGTTTCTGCTAGGTGCTGCGCTTAGAAAGCGCATGGGTGTGTAGCCCTATTGTTGCACATCCAAAAATATGTAACTTTCATATCTCTGTCGCCACCTGGGGTTGCATTATTCATCATGAATAATTCTCCCACAACTCAGCAAACACATGGCTGAAAACAAAAGAAATAGTTTTCTACTAGCCCCCTCATTCTTGAGGGAGGGGGGACAGAGTCACACACTGGAGTTTCATGTTACAGCTGTATTGTCAGCAGGGAGAAATAGCTGGGAGGAAGGGAGGCCGGAAAGCCCACAGGGTGTGTCTGTACTCAGCTCTAATGGATGTAGCAGAGCTCAGTGTGCGTTATCCTTGACAATCAAATACATCATATTCCTGACAAACACCCCAGAATAAAAGGACCCTATATAACACCCCAGAATGACGGGCCCGTATATAACACCCCAGAATAACGGGACCGTATATAACACCCCAGAATAACGTGACTGTATATAACACCCCAGAATAACGGGACCGTATATAACACCCCAGAATAACGGGACCGTATATAACACCCCAGAATAACAAGACCGTATATAACACCCCAGAATAACGGGACCGTATATAACACCCCAGAATAACGGACCGTATATAAGACCCAGAATAATGGGACCGTATATAACACCCCAGAATAGCGGGACCGTATATAACACCCCAGAATAACGGGACCGTATATAACACCCCAGAATAACAAGACCGTATATAACACCCCAGAATAACAAGACCGTATATAACACCCCAGAATAACGAGCCTGTATATAACACCCCAGAATAACGTGACTGTATATAACACCCCAGAATGACGGGACCGTATATAACACCCCAGAATGACGGGACCGTATATAACACCCCAGAATAACGGGACCGTATATAACACCCCAGAATAACGGGACCGTATATAACACCCCAGAATAACGGGACCGTATATAACACCCCAGAATAACGGGACCGTATATAACACCCCAGAATAACGGGACCGTATATAACACCCCAGAATGACGGGACCGTATATAACACCCCAGAATAACGGGACCGTATATAACACCCCAGAATAACGGGACCGTATATAACACCCCAGAATAACGGGACCGTATATAACACCCCAGAATAACGGGACCGTATATAACACCCCAGAATAACAAGACCGTATATAACACCCCAGAATAACGAGCCTGTATATAACACCCCAGAATAACGTGACTGTATATAACACCCCAGAATAACGGGATCGTATATAACACCCCAGAATAACGGGACCGTATATAACACCCCAGAATAACAGGACCGTATATAACACCCCAGAATAACGGACCGTATATAAGACCCAGAATAATGGGACCGTATATAACACCCCAGAATAATGGGACCGTATATAACACCCTAGAATAACAGGACTGCATATAACACCCCAGAATAACGTGACTGTATATAACACCCCAGAATAACGGGATCGTATATAACACCCCAGAATAACGGGACCGTATATAACACCCCAGAATAACGGGACCGTATATAACACCCAGAATAATGGGACCATATATAACACCCCAGAATAATGGGACCGTATATAATACCCCAGAATAACGAGACCGTGTATAACACCCCAGAATAACGAGTCCGTATAAAACACCCCAGAATAACTAGCCCGTTTATAACACCCCAGAATACCGGGACCGTATATAACACCCCAGAATAACGGTACTGTATATAACACCCCAGAATAACGAGCCCGTATATAACACCCCAGAATAACAGGACCGTATATAAGACCCAGAATAATGGGACCGTATATAACACCCCAGAATAATGGGACCGTATATAACACCCCAGAATAATGGGACCGTATATAACACCCTAGAATAACGTGACTGTATATAACACCCCAGAATAACGGGATCGTATATAACACCCCAGAATAACGGGATCGTATATAACACCCCAGAATAACGGGACCGTATATAACACCCCAGAATAACGGGACCGTATATAACACCCAGAATAATGGGACCATATATAACACCCCAGAATAATGGGACCGTATATAATACCCCAGAATAACGAGACCGTGTATAACACCCCAGAATAACGAGTCCGTATAAAACACCCCAGAATAACTAGCCCGTTTATAACACCCCAGAATACCGGGACCGTATATACCACCCCAGAATAACGGTACTGTATATAACACCCCAGAATAACGGGACCGTATATAACACCGCAGAATAACGGTACTGTATATAACACCCCAGAATAATGGGACCGTATATAATACCCCAGAATAGCGGGACCGTATATACCACCCCAGAATAATGGGACCGTATATACCACCCCAGAATAGCGGGACCGTATATAACACCCCAGAATAACGGGACCGTATATACCACCCCAGAATAGCGGGACCGTATATACCACCCCAGAATAACGGGACCGTATATAACACCCCAGAATAGCGGGACCGTATATACCACCCCAGAATAGCGGGACCGTATATAACACCCCAGAATAGCGGGACCGTATATACCACCCCAGAATAGCGGGACCGTATATAACACCCCAGAATAACGGGACCGTATATAACACCCCAGAATAGCGGGACCGTATATAACACCCCAGAATAACGGGACCGTATATAACACCCCAGAATAGCGGGACCGTATATAACACCCCAGAATAGCGGGACCGTATATACCACCCCAGAATAACGGGACCGTATATAACACCCCAGAATAACGGGACCGTATATAACACCCCAGAATAGCGGGACCGTATATAACACCCCAGAATAACGGGACCGTATATAACACCCCAGAATAGCGGGACCGTATATAACACCCCAGAATAGCGGGACCGTATATACCACCCCAGAATAACGGGACCGTATATAACACCCCAGAATAACGGGACCGTATATAACACCCCAGAATAGCGGGACCGTATATAACACCCCAGAATAGCGGGACCGTATATACCACCCCAGAATAGCGGGACCGTATGTACAATATATATAATGTTACGCTAAAACCTCTGTTTGTTTTCTAGATTCCTGAAAATCCAATCTTTCTGGTTTTGCAGTGATTGATTCTTTGTTACTTTCTCCCCAGCAGATTCTTCTGTGACAGCCGCTTGCTGATGGTTTCCCATTTTTCGATTCATGCTTGGCTCCCTCCTTATTATCTTGGTATAACGCTACAGGACTTGTACTGTTATTTACCAGACAAACACTCCCTCTCTCTCTTCCTTTCTGTAATGTAATCTCCTGCAAACAAGAGCAGCATTGAGTCCAACCACAGCTGATTATATACCTGCACGCACCAGTAACACCAGCACGTGCTGTATACTGGGAACGTTTTTCCATACACCCTTATCTAAGAGGGACCAATCACTTTATTCATCCTGAGCCTTCTGGTTCATGAATAGAATGGTAGAAGTGCAAGAGGGAGCGGATCCATGGGAAGACCATTAATAGCGGACATTTGGAAAAGCTTAGTCTGTGCCCACTCAGCGAATGAGTGAGTTATGCAGCCAGTGGCGGCTTTATCATCCCAGTCACTGTTGACAGCTCCTATGCAGAGCACAGTAGCTAAGATCAATTTGTCATTGACTGCTGGGCTCTGCATAGGCAGCAACCAAAATGACAAAACTCTCAATATAACAAAGTGATGATCAACTGGTCTTGACATCTGTGCTCTGCTATCACCATCAACCAAGATGACTGCCAATGAGGAGCTTATGAAGACCGGAATAAATGGTGGGAACTGCACTGTGCTCTTGTAAGGAGGCGGCAGGGACCGTCAATTGCCTCCTCTCCCCTCTGCACTGAGTTCGTGCGACACCCTTAGGGTGTGTGTCCACGGTCAGTAAATGCTGCTTGTTTGACGCTGCGCAGAGCTGCAGCGTCAAACACGCAGCGTCCAGATGTTCCAGCATAGTGGAGGGGATTTTTTGAAATCCCGTCTCCACTATGCGTGGAAACCCGCACGCGGCGGGCCTGCGACTCCGGACATGCTGCGCGTCTTTTCAGATCGCAGCATGTCCGTACACCTTGCAGGGACGCAGCGTCCCCGCAAGGCATAACACAGGGCGCTATGGGAGGGGGGCGATGATCCCGGATGTGAAGAGTTAACACATCCGACATCATCGCGTCCCAGAAAGGGGGCGGGGCTTCGCCGCTCCGACGATACCGCCGGCCATCCTGAACGTGGACACGCAGCCTAATGGTTCCCATGTGTTTACAATGTTATACATGTTTAAGTGTGCAATATGTTCTGTTACAGGAAAGATATATATCTTGGTACCGTGTTAGACAGTAGATAGAAAAATATTTAGAATTGAGAGTCCTCAGTGGTTGATACCTTTTAACCCCTTCATGACCCAGCCTATTTTGACCTTAATGACCTGACCGTTTTTTGCAATTCTGACCAGTGTCCCTTTATGAGGTAATAACTCAGGAACGCTTTAACAGATCCTAGCGATTCTGAGATTGTTTTTTCATGACATATTGGGTTTCATGTTAGTGGTAAATTTAGGTCGATAATTTCTGAGTTTATTTGTGAAAAAAACGGAAATTTGGCAAAAATTTTGAAAATTTCGCAATTTTCACATTTTTAATTTTTATTCTGCTAAACCAGAGAGTTATGTGACACAAAATAGTTAATAAATAACATTTCCCACATGTCTACTTTACATCAGCAAAATTTTGGAAACAATTTTTTTTTTTTGCTAGGAAGTTATAAGGGTTAAAATTTGACCAGTGATTTCTCATTTTTACAACAAAATTTACAAAACCATTTTTTTTAGGGACCACCTCACATTTGAAGTCATTTTGAGGGGTCTATATGGCTGAAAATACCCAAAAGTGACACCATTCTAAAAACTGCACCCCTCAAGGTGCTCAAAACCACATTCAAGAAGTTTATTAACCCTTCAGGTGTTTCACAGCAGCAGAAGCAACATGGAAGTAAAAAATGAACATTTAACTTTTTAGTCACAAAAATGATCTTTTAGCAACAATTTTTTTTATTTTCCCAAGGGTAAAAGGAGAAACTGGACCACAAACGTTGTTGTCCAATTTGTCCTCAGTACGCTGATACCTCATATGTGGGGGTAAACCACTGTTTGGGCGCACGGCAGGGCTCGGAAGGGAAGGAGCACCATTTGACTTTTTGAATTAAAAATTGGCTCCAATCTTTAGCGGACACCATGTCGCGTTTGGAGAGCCCCTGTGTGCCTAAACATTGGAGCTCCCCCACAAGTGACCCCATTTTGGAAACTAGACCCCCCAAGGAACTTATCTAGAAGCATAGTGAGCACTTTAAACCCCCAGGTGCTTCACAAATTGATCCGTAAAAATTAAAAAGTACTTTTTTTTCACAAAAAAATTATTTTAGCCTCAATTTTTTCATTTTCACATGGGCAACAGGATAAAATGGATCCTCAAATTTGTTGCACAATTTCTCCTGAGTACGCCGATACCTCACATGTGGGGGTAAACCACTGTTTGGGCACATGGTAAGACTCGGAAGGGAAGGAGCGCCATTTGACTTTTTGAATGGAAAATTAGCTCCAATCATTAGCGGACACCATGTCGTGTTTGGAGAGCCCCTGTGCGCCTAAACATTGGAGCTCCCTTACAAGTGAACCCATTTTGGAAACTAGACCCCCCAAGGAACTTATCTAGATGCATAGTGAGCACTTAAAACCCCCAGGTGCTTCACAGAAGTTTATAACGCAGAGCCGTGAAAATAAAAAATAATTTTTCTTTCCTCAAAAATGATTTTTAGCCCGGAATTTTTTATTTTCCCAAGGGTAATAGGAGAAATTGGACCCCAAATGTTGTTGTCCAGTTTGTTCTGATTACGATGATACCTCATATGTGGGGGTAAACCACTGTTTGGGCGCACGGCAGGGCTTGGAAGGGAAGGAGCGCCATTTGGCTTTTTGAATGGAAAATTAGCTCCAATCATTAGCGGACACCATGTCGCGTTTGGAGAGCCCCTGTGTGCCTAAACATTGGAGCTTCCCCACAAGTGACCCCATTTTGGAAACTAGACCTCCCAAGGAACTAATCTAGATGTGTGTTGAGCACTTTGAACCCCCAAGTGCTTCACAGAAGTTTATAACGCAGAGCCATGAAAATAAAAAATAATTTTTCTTTTCTCAAAAATTATTTTTTAGCCCACAATTTTTTATTTTCCCAAGGGTAACAGGAGAAATTGGACCACAAAAGTTGTTGTCCAGTTTCTCCTGAGTACGCTGATACCCCATATGTGGGGGTAAACCGCTGTTTTGGCACACGTCGGGGTTCGGAAGGGAAGTAGTGATGTTTTGAAATGCAGACTTTGATGGAATGCTCTGCGGGCGTCAGGTTGCGTTTGCAGAGTCCCTGATGTGCCTAAACAGTAGGAACTCCCGCACAAGTGACCCCATTTTGGAAACTAGACCCCCAAGGGAACTTATCTAAATGTGTGGTGAGCACTTTGAACCCCAAAGTGCTTCACAGAATTTTATAACGCAGAGCCGTGAAAATAATAAATGTGTTTCCTTTCCTCAAAAATATTTTTTTAGCCCAGAATTTTTTAATTTTCCCAAGGGTAACAGGAGAAATTTGACCCCAAAAGTTGTTGTCCAGTTTCTCTTGAGTACGCTGATACCCCATATGTGGGGGTAAACCACTGTTTGGGCACATGGCGGGGCTCGGAAGGGAAGTAGTGACGTTTTGGAATACAGACTTTGATGGAATGGTCTGCGGGCATCATGTTACGTTTGCAGAGCCCCTGATGTGCCTAAACAGTAGAAACCCCCCACAAGTGACCCCATTTTGGAAACTAGACCCCCCAAGGAACTTATCTAGATGTGTGGTGAGCACGTTCAACCCCCAAGTGCTTCACAGAAGTTTACAACGCAGAGCCGTGAAAATAAAAAATCATTTTTCTTTCCTCAAAAAAGATGTTTTAGCAAGCAATTTTTTATTTTCACAAGGATAACAGGAGAAATTGGACCCCAAAAGTTGTTGTCCAGTTTCTCCTGAGTACGCTGATACCCCATATGTGGGGGTAAACCACTGTTTGGGCGCACGTCAGGGCTCGGAAGGGAAGTAGTGACATTTGAAATGAAGAATTTGATGGAATGATCTGCGGGCATCACGTTGCATTTGCAGAGCCCCTGATGTGCCTAAACAGTAGAAACACCCCACAAGTGACCCCATTTTGGAAACTAGACCCCTCCAAGGAACTTATCTAGATGTGTGGTGAGCACTTTCAACCCCCAAGTGCTTCACAGACGTTTATAACGCAGAGCGGTGAAAATCAAAAATAATTGTTCTTTCCTCAAAAATTATGTTTTAGCTAGTAATTTTTTATTTTTGCAAGGGTAACAGGAGAAATTGGACCCCAATAGTTGTTGCCCAGTTTGTCGAGTACGCTGGTACCCCATATGTGGGGGTAAACCACTGTTTGGGCGCACGTCGGGGCTTGGAAGGGAGGGAGCACTATTTGACTTTTTGAACGCAAGATTGGCTGGAATCAATGGTGGCGCCATGTTGCGTTTGGAGACCCCTGATGTGCCTAAACAGTGGAAACCCCTCAATTCTAACTTCAACACTAACCCCAACACACCCCTAACCCTAATCCCAACTGTAGCCATAACCCTAATCACAACCCTAATCCCAACACACCCGTAACCCTAATCCCAACCCTAACCCTAATCCTAACCCTAATCCCAACCCTAACCCTAATCCCAACCCACAACTGTAACCCCAACACACCCCTAACCCTATCCGTAACCCTAACCACAAGCCTAATCTTAACTCTATTTCCAACCCTAGCCCTAATTCCAACCCTAACTCTAAGGCTATGTGCCCAAGTTGCGGATTCGTGTGAGATTTTTCCGCACGATTTTTGAAAAATCTGCAGGTAAAAGGCACTGCGTTTTATCTGCAGATTTACAGCAGATTTCCAGTGTTTTTTTGTGCGGATTTCACCTGCGGATTCCTATTGAGGAACAGGTGTAAAACGCTGCGGAATCCGCACAAAGAATTGACATGCTGCGGAAAATACAACGCAGCGTTTCCGCACGGAATTTTCCGCACCATGGGCACAGCGGATTTGGTTTTCCATAGGTGTACATGGTACTGTAAACCTGATGGAAAACTGCTATGAATTCGCAGCGGCCAATCCGCTGCGGATCCGCGGCCAATCCGCTGCGGATCCGCAGCCAATCCGCTGCGGATCCGCAGCCAAATCCGCACTGTGTGCACATGCCATAACCCTACCCCTAACCCTACCCCTAGTTCTAACCCTAGTTCTAACCCTAACCCTAGTGGAAAAAGAAAAAAACATATTTTCTTTTTTTTATTATTGTCCTATGGGGGTGATAAAGGGGGGGGGGGGGTCATTTACAATTTTTTTTATTTTGATCACTGTGATAGGTTATATCACAGTGATCAAACCATACCTGGAACGAATCTGCCGGCCGGCAGATTCGGCGGGCGCACTGTGCATGAGCCCGCCATTTTGGAAGATGGCGGCACCCATGGAGAAGACGGACGGACACCGGGAGGCCCGGTAAGTATGAGGGGGGGGATCTGAGCATGGGGGGTGGATCGGAGGACGGGGGGTGGGATCGGAGCACGGGGGGAGCGAGCAGGAGGACGGGGGAGCAGACAGGATGATGGAGGGGAGTGGAGCACCGGACGGAGGACCGGGGAGGAGATCGGTAGCGGTGGGGGGGGGTACATAAGTGTTTCCAGCCATGGCTGATGATATTGCAGCATCGGCCATGGCTGGATTGTAATATTTCACCAGTTTTTTAGGTGAAATATTACAAATCGCTCTGATTGGCAGTTTCACTTTCAACAGCCAATCAGAGCGATCGTAGCCACGGGGGGGGGGGGGATGAAGCCGCCCCCCCTGGGCTGAAGTACCACTCCCCCTGTCCCTGCAGATCGGGTGAAATTGGAGTTAACCCTTTCACCCGATCTGCAGGGACGTGATCATTCCATGACGCCACATAGGCGTCATAGGTCGGATTGGCACCGACTTTCATGATGCCTACGTGGCGTCATGGGTCGGGAAGGGGTTAATGGCTAACTGAAAAGATGGTAACAAATTGCAGCTTTCGAGACTACTCCGGTCTCTTCATCAGGCATAGACTAAAGCAAATTCTGAAGAATCACATATTTATACACAACACACCACAGAACTGTCATTATGGGAGAGTGAGAAGTGATAAACAGTTGTGTCCATAAATATTGGAAAGTTCCTAGATTAGGAGTGAATGTTTTATTGTCCTCTGATTGGGGTCTGGTTCTGTTATGATGACCCCACAAGGTCTGAAGTGCAAATTCTTTAATTGATGTAAAAAGACATAAATCCATGCGACACATTCATTCCACCACTAAGACAGTCAAAGGTCGTCATCAGTTTATATTCCCAGACTCTCCTGTCTCTCTGAGATTTGAAGTTACCTTTTAGCACAAGTAATTTCATGTCCATAATGTTATGATTTGGGAGACAGAAATGTTTGGCCACAGGTAGATCCATTCTTTTTTCTCTTATTGTGTGGCGATGAGAGTTCATCCTTGTTCTCAGTTTCTGCCCTGTCTCCCCACATACAGACCCCCAGTTGGACATTTGGTACAAATAATTAAGTACACCCCATTAGAAGTGACGCAGCTGAAAGTACCTGGGATCTTGTAGTCCTGGTGTGAATTGGGATCTTTATCTTGTCCGTGGTCATTATAAATGGACAGGTTTTACATTTTTTCTGGTTGCAGGGAAAGGTTCTAAGGGTAAGGACTAAGGTGAGGAATAGGGTTAGCGCTAGGTCTAGGATGAGGGCTAGGGTGAGGAATATTGTTAGCACTAGGTCTAGGATGAGGGCTAAGGTGAGGGATAGGGTTAGCGCTAGGTCTAGGATGAGAGCTAGGGTGGGGAATATTGTTAGCGCTAGGTCTAGGATAAGGACTAAGGTGAGAGATAGGGTTAGCGCTAGGTTTAGGGTAAGGACTAAGGTGAGGAATAAGGTCATCGCTAGATCTAGGGTAAGGTGAGGAATAGGGTTAGCGCTAGATCTAAGATGAGAGCTAGGGTGAGGAATAGAGTTAGTGCTAGGTCTAGGATGAAGGCTAGGGTTAGCGCTAGGTCTAGCGTAAGAGCTAGAGTAAGGAATAGAGTTGTCGCCCAGGTCTAGGATAAGGCTAAGGTGAGGGATGGGATAGTGTTAGCGCTAGGTCTAGGATGAGGGCTAGGGGAAGGGATAAGGTTAGCACTAGGTCTAGGGTAAGGGCTAGGGCGAGGAATAGGCTTAGTGCTTCAGTGAGGGGTAGGGTTAACGCAAGGTCTAGAATGAGGGCTAGGGTGAGGGTTATGGTTAATGCTAGGCCTAGGGTGCGAGCTAGGGTGAGGAATAGGGCTAGCACTAAGTCTAGGATGAGGTCTAAGGTGAGGGATAAGGTTAGCGCTAGGTTTAGGATGAGAACTAAGGTGAGGGATAGGTTTAGCACTAGGTCTAGGGTAAAGGCTAAATTGAGGAATAGTGCTAGGCATAGGATGCGGGCTAGAGTGAGGAATAGGGTTAGCGCCAGGTCTAGGATGAGGGCTAGGATGAGGGATAGGGTTAGCGCTAGGTCTAGGGTGAGGAATAAGGTTAGCACTAGATCTAGGATGAGGGATAAGGTGAGGGATAGGGTTAGCGCTAGGTCTAGGATGAGGGGTAGGGTTAGCGCTAGGTTTAGGGTAAGGGCTACAGTCAGGAATAGTTAGTGCTAAGGTGAGGAATAGGGTTAGAGCTAAGGCTCGGGTGAGGGATAGAATTAGTGCTATGGTGAGAGCTACATTTAGTGATACAGTTAGCTCTAGCGTGAGGGAAAGGTTGGTTATGGCTGAAGTTTGGGAAATGGTAACAATGTAGTTTTACATAAAAAAAGACAAAAATGTAATAATAAGATAAAGTCAGTATCAATGTGTATACCTTTAATTAATTTCATGTTGGATTTTGGCAAAAGCAGAAATTAGAGGGTCAAAGGCAAACGTTACTTACATTATTGTTTTCCTAATACGTTTGATAGGGGATAAGAGGCTCAATACTGGACTAGAGGAAGGGCTCAGGGAGCTCTAGTTGTCCATGGGGCACACAATCTTTGCCTTGCCCCGGGCACACGCAGCCCAAGGTACTTGATGCCCATAATTTTGGTTACTATATGGTTTGTACATGGAAGCCAATTAGACTTATAATATACCTGACACAGAGGCTGGAGAACCTAACCGCATCCTGCTCGCACAGCTGAGGGTTTGTCACAGTGATATCCTCCGTGGGGTAAACACATTATGACAGATCTCTGCTCATAATATTTTGTTACAATGTATCAGACTGTATCAGAGGATTGTCTTGACTGGATACGATTTTAGCAATCCCTCAGCTGTGAAAAGTATAAGGTCAATCAAGACGTATACTCTACAGATGTGAACAAGATTCTTTTCATTCATTGAATGGAAGCGGAGATCTTAGAAATGGGAAGAAAAATGAAATGTATGTCCGTGAAGTTCTGATCTCTTTATTTCTGTGTTCTGCGGTTACAGGACTGAGCTCCTCAGGATTGTCAGGAGGGATCCCAGCGCCAGGATGATGGCGGCAGAGCTGGCCTTGATGCTGGTGCCGCCGCTGACGTTACACAGGTCGGTTGTGCAGCAGGAGGTGGAACCAGAAGCCAAGGAAATACCGGTGCTGCTCGCAGTGCAGGTCAATGCACATGACTTAGAGATGGAAGTGGCCGAGATCGCACCTACAGCGGAAAAAAGCAGATTTGATGAATTGACCGGGATTGGAAGGGTTAAAAGCTGCTCACGACAAGAATGTAGTTTACAAGTCACTGGGCAGAATGCTGTGTACAGTACCGGGCCCCTGTGTACAAGGAGGACGAGGGGGCAACCTCTGCCTCTAGAAGAAAGGTTGTATCATCATCACACATGAGATTCTTTGTGATATCAGCAATGTGACTATGGATTCTTTACTGTTCGAGCAGTGACACTATAGATTTTGTACTATACAAGCAAAGACACTATGGATTACTCATTGTATGAACAGGGACTCTACTGATTATCTAGTGTAGGAGCAGTAATACTACGGATTCCTTACTGTATAAGCAGTGAGACTATGGATTCTTTACTGTAAGAACAGTGAGACTATGGATTCTTTGCTGTAAGAACAGTGAGACTATGGATTCTTTACTGTAAGAGCAGAGAGACTATAGATTCTTTACTGTAAGAGCAGAGAGACTATGGATTCTTTGCTGTAAGAACAGTGAGACTATGGATTCTTTACTGTAAGAGCAGAGAGACTATAGATTCTTTACTGTAAGAGCAGAGAGACTATGGATTATATACTGTAAGAGCAGTGAGACTATGGATTATATACTGTAAGAGCAGTGAGACTATGGATTCTTTACTGTAAGAGCAGTGAGACTATGGATTATATACTGTAAGAGCAGTGAGACTATGGATTATATACTGTAAGAGCAGTGAGACTATGGGTTCTTTACTGTAAGAGCAATGAGACTATGGATTCTTTACTGTAAGAGCAGTGAGACTGGATTCTTTACTGTAAGAGCAGTGAGACTATGGATTATTTACTGTAAGAGCAGTGAGACTATGGATTCTTTACTGTAAGAGCAGTAAGACTATGGATTCTTTACTGTAAGAGCAGTGAGCCTATGGATTATATACTGTAACAGCAATGAGACTATCGATTCTTTACTGTAAGAGCAGTGAGACTATGGATTCTTTACTGTAAGAGCAGTGAGACTATGGATTATATACTGTAAGAGCAATGAGACTATGGATTATTTACTGTAAGAGCAATGAGACTATGGATTCCTTACTGTAAGAGCAGTGAGGCTATGGATTCTTTACAGTAAGAACAGTGAGACTATGGATTCTTTACAGTAAGAGCAGTGAGACTATGGATTCTTTACTGTAAGAGCAGTGAGACTGTGGATTCTTTACTGTAAGAGCAGTGAGACTATGGATTCTTTACTGTATGAGTAGAGAGACTATGGATTCTTTACTGTAAGAACAGTGAGACTATGGATTTCTTACTGTAAGAGCAGTGAGGCTATGGATTCTTTACAGTAAGAACAGTGAGACTATGGATTCTTTACTGTAAGAGCAGTGAGACTATGGATTCTTTACTGTAAGAGCAGTGAGACTGTGGATTCTTTACTGTAAGAGCAGCGAGACTATGGGTTCTTTACTGTAAGAGCAGTAAGACTATGGATTCTTTACTGTATGAGCAGAGAGACTATGGATTATTTACTGTATGAGCAGTGAGACTATGGATTCTTTACTGTATGAGCAGTGAGACTGTGGATTCTTTACTGTAAGAGCAGTGAGACTATGGATTCTTTACTGTATGAGCAGAGAGATTATGGATTCTTTACTGTAAGAGCAGTGAGACTGGATTCTTTACTGTAAGAGCAGTGAGATTATGGGTTCTTTACTGTAAGATCAGCAAGACTATGGATTCTTTACAGTAAGAGCAGTGAGACTATGGATTCTTTACTGTAAGAGCAGTGAGACTATGAATTCTTTACTGTATGAGCAGAGAGACTATGGATTCTTTACTGTAAGAGCAGTGAGACTATGGATTATTTACTGTAAGAGCAGTGAGACTATGGATTCTTTACTGTATGAGCAGAGAGACTATGGATTCTTTACTGTAAGAGCAGTGAGACTATGGATTCTTTACTGTAAGAGCAGAGAGACTATAGATTCTTTACTGTAAGAGCAGAGAGACTATGGATTCTTTACTGTATGAGCAGTGAGACTATGGATTCTTTACTGTAAGAGCAGTAAGACTATGGATTCTTTACTGTATGAGCAGAGAGACTATGGATTCTTTACTGTAAGAGCAGTGAGACTTATGGATTCTTTACTGTAAGAGCAGTGAGCCTATGGATTATATACTGTAAGAGCAGTGAGACTATGGATTATATACTGTAAGAGCAGTGAGACTATGGATTATATACTGTAAGAGCAGTGAGACTATGGGTTCTTTACTGTAAGAGCAATGAGACTATGGATTCTTTACTGTAAGAGCAGTGAGACTATGGATTCTTTACTGTAAGAGCAGTGAGACTATGGATTATTTACTGTAAGAGCAGTGAGACTATGGATTCTTTACTGTAAGAGCAGTAAGACTATGGATTCTTTACTGTAAGAGCAGTGAGCCTATGGATTATATACTGTAAGAGCAATGAGACTATGGATTCTTTACAGTAAGAGCAGTGAGACTATGGATTCTTTACAGTAAGAGCAGTGAGACTATGGATTATATACTGTAAGAGCAATGAGACTATGGATTATTTACTGTAAGAGCAATGAGACTATGGATTCCTTACTGTATGAGCAGAGAGACTATGGATTCTTTACTGTAAGAGCAGTGAGACTGTGGATTCTTTACTGTAAGAGCAGCGAGACTATGGGTTCTTTACTGTAAGAGCAGTAAGACTATGGATTCTTTACTGTATGAGCAGAGAGACTATGGATTATTTACTGTATGAGCAGTGGGACTATGGATTCTTTACTGTATGAGCAGTGAGACTGTGGATTCTTTACTGTAAGAGCAGTGAGACTATGGATTCTTTACTGTATGAGCAGAGAGACTATGGATTCTTTACTGTAAGAGCAGTGAGACTGGATTCTTTACTGTAAGAGCAGTGAGACTATGGGTTCTTTACTGTAAGATCAGCAAGACTATGGATTCTTTACAGTAAGAGCAGTGAGACTATGGATTCTTTACTGTAAGAGCAGTGAGACTATGAATTCTTAACTGTATGAACAGTGAGACTATAGATTCTTTACTGTAAGAACAGTGAGACTATGGATTCTTTACAGCAAGAGCAGTGAGACTATGGATTCTTTACTGTATCAGGTTCCTTGCATCATGTTCTCACACACTTTATGCAGTTAATAGCACTCTGTGTCTGTACTGCTACATACTTAGGCTGTTAACTGGTTCATGCAGCTTTACATGAACACCCGAGCCTTACACTATGGCTGGTCCAAATAACTAAAGCAATTGTTACCATCCACCTCTCGTGTCTCCCCTTTTCCTCATAGTTTGTAAGCTTGCGAGCAGCAGGGCCCTCATTCCTCCTGGTATCTATTTTGAACTGTGATTTCTGTTATGCTGTAATGTCTATTGTCTGTACAAGTCCCCTCTATAAGTTGTAAAGCGCTGCGGAATATGTTGGCGCTATATAAATAAAAATTATTATTATTATTATTATTACTGTAAGAGCAGTGAGACTATGGATTCCTTACTGTAAGATTAGTGAGACTATGGATTATTTACTGTAAGAGCAGTGAGACTATGGATTCTTTACTGTAAGAGCAGTGAGACTATGAATTCTTTACTGTAAGAGCAGAGAGACTATGGATTCTTTACAGTAAGAGCAGAGAGACTATGGATTCTTTACAGTAAGAGCAGAGAGACTATGGATTATATACTGTAAGAGCAGTGAGACAATGTATTTTTACTGGAAGATCAGAGAGGCTATGGATTCTTTACAGTAGGAGCAGTGAGACTATGGATTCTTTACTGTAAGAGCAGTGAGACTATGAATTCTTTACTGTAAGAGCAGAGAGACTATGGATTCTTTACAGTGAGAGCAGAGAGACTATGGATTCTTTACTGTAAGAGCAGTGAGACAATGTATTTTTACTGGAAGATCAGAGAGGCTATGGATTCTTTACAGTAGGAGCAGTGAGACTATGGATTCTTTACTGTAAGAGCAGTGAGACGATGGATTCTTTACTGTATGAGCAGAGAGGCTATGGATTCTTTACTGTAAGAGCAGTGAGACAATGTATTTTTTACTGGAAGATCAGAGAGGCTATGGATTCTTTACAGTAGGAGCAGTGAGACTCTGGATTCTTTACTGTAAGAGCAGTCAGACGATGGATTCTTTACTGTAAGAGCAGTGAGACTATGGATTCTTTACTGTAAGAGCAGTGAGACTATGGATTACTTACTGTAAGAGCAGAGTGACTGTAGACGTTTCTGCTATAACATGTTATAACTAGGCTATATAAAATGATGACATATGCACAGTCCGTGTAGACCGGTGCTCGGCTGGAGCTGACTGTACAGGACTACGACCATAAAACCAAAATGCTGAGCTCACCGATTCCGACTGACGCCACTATCGTCTGACAATACGTTTCTCCATTAGTGCAGTTTGCCGCAGTCTGACAATTGGAGTTGGAACTTGCTGAGGTACAGACGTAGCATTTCAGAGAGTAAGCTGCGGGCAGAAGAGAAACATTACAGTGGGCGACCGGACGTATATCCCATCCTAGTGTAGACATGGAGGATCGGCCTCGCCTAGCAGCTCGCTCTCGGCATTTATGTGTGCTCACGTAAAGATATCTAGTATCGGGGCTTTCCTGGAAATCCAACTCTAGTATGCCAACGATGCCGAGGTCCCCGGGTAACCAGGGTAAACATCGGGTTACTAAGCGCAGGGCCGCGCTTAGTAACCCGATGTTTACCCTGGTTACCAGCGTAAAATGTAAAAAAAAAAAAACACTACATACTCACATTCGTGTCCCCCGGCGTCCGCTTCCTGCACTGACTGAGCGCCAGCCCTAACAACAGAGCGGTGACGTCACCGCTGTGCTGTACTTTCACTTTCACTTTACGGCGCTCAGTCAGTGTGGGAAGCGGACACCGGGGGACGCGAAGGTGAGTATGTAGTGTTTGTTTTTTTTACATTTTACACTGGTAACCAGGGTAAGCATCGGGTTACTAAGCGCAGCCCTGCGCTTAGTAACCCGATGTTTACCCTGGTTACCAGAGTAAAACATCGCTGGCATCGTTGCTTTTGGTGTCAAACACAACGATACACGGCGATCGGACGACCAAATAAAGTTCTGAACTTTGTTCAACGACCAGCGATATCACAGCAGGATCCTGATCGCTGCTGCCTGTCAAACTCAACGATATCGCTAGCGAGGACGCTGCAACGTCACGGATCGCTAGCGATATCGTTTAGTGTGAAGGTACCTTTACCGTCATATGTGATACTTTGCTGAACTGCTGAAGCTAATACTATCCTGTGTAATAGTCTGCTGGGCCGTGTATCTAATCATCTCATGTGTGATACGGTCTGCTGAGCCGTGTAGCTAATCCTATATACACTGTGTGCAGAATTATTCGGCAAGTTGTATTTTGGTCACATGATACTTTTTATACATGTCGTCCTACCCCAAGCTGTTCAGGCTTGAGAGCCAACTACCAGTTCAGTAAGTCAGGTGATGTGCATCTCTGTAATGAGGAGGGGTGTTGTCTAATGACATCAGAACCCTATATAAGGTGTGCTTAATTATTAGGGAACTTCCTTTCCTTTGGCAAAATGGGTCAGAAAAGAGATTTGACGGCTCTGAAAAGTCCACAATTGTGAGATGTCTTGCAGAGGGATGCAGCAGTCCTGAAATTGCCAAACTTTTGAAGCGTGATCACCGAACAATCGAGCGTTTCATGGCAAATAGCCAACAGGGTCACAAGAAGCGGGTTGGGCAAAAAAGGCACAAAATAACTGCCCATGAATTGAGGAAAATCAAGCGTGAAGCTGCCAAGATGCCATTTGCCACCAGTTTTGCCATATTTCAGAGCTGCAACGTTACTGGAGTAACAAAAAGCACAAGGTGTGCGATACTCAGGGACATGGCCAAGGTAAGGAAGGCTGAAAAACGACCACCTGTGAACAAGGAACATAAGATAAAACGTCAAGACTGGGCCAAGAAATATCTTAAGACAGACTCTTCAAAGGTTTTCTGGACTGATGAAATGAGGGTGACTCTTGATGGGCCAGATGGACGGGCCAGAGGCTGGATCAGTAAAGGGCAGAGAGCTCCACTCCGACTCAGACGCCAGCAAGGTGGTGGTGGGGGACTGGTATGGGCTGGGATCATCAAAGATGAACTTGTGGGACCTTATCGGGTTGAGGATGGAGTGAAGCTCAACTCCCAGACCTACTGCCAGTTTCTGGAAGACAACTTCTACAGAAGAAGTCGGTATCGTTCAAGAAAAACATGATTTCCATGCAGGACAATGCTCCATCACAGCCTCCAACTACTCCGCAGCGTGGCTGGCCAGTAAAGCTCTCAAAGAAGGAAAAATAATGACATGGCCCCTTGTTCACCTGATCTGAACCCCATAGAGAACCTGTGGTCCCTCATAAAATGTGAGATCTACAGGGAGGGAAAACAGTCCACCTCTCGGAGCAGTGTCTGGGGGCTGTGGTGGCTGCTGCACGCAATGTTCATCGTAAACAGATCAAGCAACTGACAGAATCTATGGATGGAGGCTGCCGAGTGTCATCATAAAGAAAGGGGGCTATATTGGTCACTCATTTCTTGGGGTATTGTTTTTGCATGTCAGAAATGTTTATTTCTAAATTTTGTGCAGTTATATTGGTTTACCTGGTGAAAATAAACAAGTGAGATGGGAACATATTTGGTTTTTATTAAGTTGCCTAATAATTCTGCACAGTAATAATTACCTGCACAAACAGATATCCTCCTAAGATACCAAATAAAAAATAAAAAAAAACACTCCAACTTCCAAAAATATTAAGCTCTGGTATTTATGAGTCTTTTGGGTTGATTGAGAACATAGTTGTTGATCAATAATAAAAATAATCCTCTAAAATACAACTTGCCTAATAATTCTGCACACAGTGTAGTGTGATACTTACTGCTGAGCTGTGTATCTAATCCTATCCTGTGTGATACTGACTGCTGAGCTGTGTATCTAATCCTATCCTGTGTGATACTGACTGCTGAGCTGTGTATCTAATCCTCTCCTGTGTGATACTGACTGCTGAGCTGTGTATCTAATCCTCTCCTGTGTGATACTGACTGCTGAGCCGTGTATCTAATCCTCTCCTGTGTGATACTGACTGCTGAGCCGTGTATCTAATCCTATCCTGTGTGATACTGACTGCTGAGCCGTGTATCTAATCCTATCCTGTGTGATACTGTCTGCTGAGCTGTGTATCTAATCCTATCCTGTGTGATACTGACTGCTGAGCCATGTATCTAATCCTATCCTGTGTGATACTGACTGCTGAGCCGTGTATCTAATCCTCTCCTGTGTGATACTGACTACTGAGCCGTGTATCTAATCCTATCCTGTGTGATACTGTCTGCTGAGCCGTGTATCTAATCCTATCCTGTGTGATACTGACTGCTGAGCCGTGTATCTAATCCCATCATATGTGCAGAGCTGCTGAATCTAATACATCATGTGTGAGACTCTCTGCTGAGCTGCTGTATTAATCCCATCATGTGTGATACTTTGTGCTGAGCTGTGTATCTAATCTTATACTGTGTGATACTCTCTGCTGAGCTGCTGTATCTAATCCCATCATGTGTGATAATCTCTGCTGAGCTGCTGTATCTAATCCCATCATGTGTGATAATCTCTGCTGAGCTGCTGTATCTAATCGCATCATGTGTGATATTCTCTGCTGAGCTGCTGTATCTAATCCCATCATGTGTGATACTTTGTGCTGAGCTGTGTATCTAATCTTATCCTGTGTGATACGGTGTGCTGAGCTACTGTATCTAACCCGACCATGTGTGATACTCTCTGCTGAGCCCCATTATTGCAGTACCAGCAGTGCGGGGGTCGGACAGGTGCAGGGTCTTACCTGTGGCCGCGCAGAGGGCGATGACCAGGAGGAGGTTTGTGTGCGCTGCCATTGTGCGGTGTGACCGGTGAGGATGCTCTTCTCTATATATACAGCTCTTTGTGTGTTTATAAAAATGTTTCCATGAAAACCATAATTGTCCTCATTCACCCAATGTAAGTAATGATGTAAGGACGGCAAACAGAGACAAACAAAACACACGAGCGGCTAACAACCCATACATGTGCGGACAATACGTGTCACATACCTGCAACCCCAATTATCTCACCAACAACTAGTAACTAATAACGCCACAATAACCTCTAACCTCACAGTGTCCATATACAGTGCTGTGAAAAAGTGTTCGCCCCTTCCTGATTTCCTATTATTTTGCATGTTTGTCACACTGAAATGTTACCGATCACCAAACAAATGTAAAGATTAGACAAAGATAACAGAAGGAATCACAAAATGCAGTTTATACATAAACATGAAGGTCTTTATTACTAAGATAAAAAGAAATCCAAACCTCCAGGGCCCTGTGTGAAAAAGTGATTGCACCCCCCCTTCCTTAAAAACATAAATTAACTGTAGTTTACCACATCTTTGGGAAGCTGAGGTCACATTCCCTAGCCACACACAGGCCTGATTACTGCCACACCTGTCCTCAATGAAGAAATCACTTAAAAAGGACCTGCCTGACTAATTTAAGTAGACCAAAAGATCCTCAAAAGCTAGACCTCATGCCACGATCCAAAGAAATTCTGAAACAAATGAGAAAAAAATTAATTGAGATCTATCAGTGTAGAGAAGTTTATAAAGCCATTTCTTAAGCTTTGGGACTCCAGTGAACCACAGTAAGAGCCACTATTCACAAATGAGAGAAAACATGTAACAATGGAGAACCTTCCTAGGAATTGCCGGCAGACCAAAATTACACCAAGAGCACAATGATTACTCATCCAAGAGGTCCTGAAAGACCCCACAACAACATCCAAAGAACTGTTGACCTCACTTACCTCAGTTAACCCCTTAGTGACAGAGCCAATTTGCAGCTTAATGACCGGGCCAATTTTTACAATTCTGACCACTGTCCCTTTATGAGGTAATGACTCTGGAGCTTCCATGGATCCTGCTGATTCTGAGAATGTTTCTTCGTGACATATTGTACTTCATGTTAGTGGTAACATTTCTTCTATATTACTTGGATTCATTTATGAAAAAAACGGAAATATGGTGAATTTTTTTTAAATTTTGCCATTTTCAAACTTTTAGTTTTTGTGCCCTTAAATCAGAGAGATATGTCACACAAGATACTTACTAAATAACATTTCCCACATGTCTAATTTACATCAGCACAATTTTGGAAAATGTTGGAATTTTTGTTTTTTTGTTAGGAAGTTATAAGGGTTAAAAGTTGACCAGTGATTTCTCATTTTTGCAACAAAATTTACAAAACCATTTTTTTTAGGGACCACCTAACATTTGAAGTTAGTTTGAAGGGTCTATATGGCTGAAAATACCCAAAAGTGACACCATTCTAAAAACTGCACCCCTCAAGGTGCTCAAAACTACATTCAAGAAGTTTATTAACCCTTTACATGCTTCACAGGAAGTGAAGCAATGTGGAAGGAAAAAATGGACATTTAACTTTTTTTTTTACAAACATTGTACTTGAGAACCTTTTTTTTTTTCACAAGTGCAAAAAGGGAAAATGAACCACAAAATTTGTTGTGCAATTTCTTCTGAATGCGCCGATATCCCATATGTGGGGGTAAACCACTCTTTGGGCGCACAGCAGAGCTTGGAAGGGAAGGAGCGCCGTTTGACTTTTTCAATGCAGAATTGGCTGGATTTGAGATCGGACGCCATGTTTCGTTTGGAGAGCCCCTGATGTGTCTAAACAGTAGAAACCCCCCACAAGTGACCCCATTTTAGAAACTAGACCCCTAAGGAACTTATCTAGATGTGTGGTGAGCACTTTCAATGCCCAAGTGCTTCACAGAGGTTTATAATGGAGAGCATGAAAATAAAAAATCCTTTTTTTTCCGCAAAAATGACTTTTTAGCCCCCATTTTTTTTTATTTTCCCAAGGGTAACAGGAGAAATTGGACCCCAAAACTTATTGTCCAATTTGTCCTGAGTACGCTGATGCCCCATATGTTCGGTAAACCACTGTTTAGGCACATGGCAAAGCTCAGAAGAGAGGGAGCACCATTTGACTTTTTGAACACAAAATTGGCTGGAATCAATGGTAGCGCCATGTCACGTTTGTAGACCCCCTGTTGTACCTAAACAGTGGAAACCCCCCAATTCTAACTCCAACTCTAACCCCAACACACCCCTAACAATAATCCCAAGCCTAACCATAACCCTAATCCCAACCCCAACCATAACCCTAACCACAAACCTAACCCTAATCTCAACCCTAATTAAAACCCTAACCCTAAAACTAACCCTAATCCCAACCCTAGCCACAACCCTAATCCCAACACACCCCTAACTCTAATCCCACCCCTAACCCTAATCCCAACCCTAACTCTAATCCCAACCTCAACACTAACCCTAATCCCAACCCTAACCCTAACTTTAGCCTCAAGCCTAACCCTAAATTTTGCCCCAACCCTAACCCTAACTTTAGCCCAACTCACTTTAGCCCAACCCTAGCCCCAGTGGGAAAATAGAAATAAATGCATTTTCTTTATTTTATTATTTTTGCCTAACTAAGGGGGTGATTAATTGGGGTTTATTTACATTTTTTTTATTTTGATCACTGTGATAGGGTCTATCACAGTGACCAAAATGAACCAATAGGAAAAATCTTCTTATTGTTGCTGGGGGCAGCAGCGGCCGTGGGGGGAAGCAGGGGGACCCAGGGACACCGGGAAACACTGGTAGTGTAGTTGGATGTGCAGGCCAGCATCTGGAGTGGCATGGAACTGAGGAGCTTGATATGCTACATCGTATGCAGAACAGCAGAGCTGAGTTTGTGGATCAGCACTTTGGCACAGCAAAGCAGAGTATGCAGTCATGCATCTTGCTGCATAGAAAAGTTTGTGAAAAGGCACAGTATGGAGAATGTGAAGAAGAGTCTAGTGATTATGAAGTTTGGCAAGTACAAAGTAGGGAAGAGGGGAGAGGAAGCCATCTCATCCAGAGGACAGAACCCTCAACCCTAGCAGGGGAATCCAGCCCAGCCGGCAACTGATCTCCAAAACTCCAAAGACCATGCATCCATCCATCGATCCATGGCTCCAGATCATCTCCCCTCAAAGTCACTCTCCCAACTTCCTGACTGAACATGTGGATTGTTTTCCTCCCTTCCCCTTAAACATTTGCTTTAAGCTCAACGGATTGAAGCATATTCCAGCATCCCATCACCTAGGACTGCACGTAAGACCCCTGTGGTGGCGGCTCCCCTGGGTCTACAATCCCCATCCACACAATGTTTTATACATTCATTTATATTAATATACATATATACATATTTAGGGAGGACTGTAGAGTCTTTGTTTCCTCCTTAATGTTACCCATTTCGCTTTCTTCATGTTTAACTATCAGCTTCATGACCATCATTGAACCGGCTGAGAGGATCTGATTCCATTCGCTTCGAAATGTGTCTGTGCAAAAAGCATAAAGGTAGATTTCCAGTGGCGTTATTGTAGGAACACGGAGTATACACGCATATAATGATCTATATGACGAGACTAGATGAATGCAGCATGTAACATATGACATATGTATCGAGCTTCTTCTGTGCAGTGCGCTAGTATAGCTGGAAAAGCTACTGCCCGTAATCTGTAAGACTGCCACAGACCCGACAGGTGGCTAGGCGGTATGCCAAGGTATTCACTGCACGGTATGTTCAGATAATCCTGGGACTGAAAGAAGGGATTAACGCGTATGAACAGTCATAAGGTCAGATCCAAATTGTCACTCGTGCTAGACGCAGTCCCGTTAATCGCTGGTACGCGCACTCATACCGGTTAGTAGGTACACATATGTTGGGGATTTATGCGATTGTTTGAAAATGTTATTGGAGCGCAAACAGCTCAACCTCACTATGGAGGCCATTAGGACTTAATACGTTCAGGTGAAAAATCCATTGACTTTCTTTCCGTGACATCTTTTTAATGAATTCGCATCTCCCCAATCTTCTTTTACTGTTTGGATGCCCCACAGTCCGGCACCTGAGAGCGAGCCCCATGCTTTTCTTTGTAGTGTTTGGATAGGGGGAGTCCATCAAAGTTTTTGGTAAAATTACAGATATGATCCTTTTTGTCAATGGTCTTTTGTGTGTCCAATATATTTTTTCGGGCAGGGGCATTAGATGCAGTATATAACCCCTTTTCTCCGACAAGTTCTGAAGTCTTTGATGGTAGAATGGTCCTTTCCGTTATCAATTTCTTTCTTTTTCTAGGGGAGTAGCGTGCGGCACACTTCACATCGATTGCAAGGAAAAAAAATCCATTCCTATTAATTTCTGGTGTAATAAGTCCGTTCCGACGTTTTCTGAATGCTCCACATTCTACATATACTCCGCATCCTTCCCGTAGCCCCTGTGGAAATCTACCTTTATTTATTCTATCATCACTCTCTGCCAACAAGTGGTAGTTGGCAAACTTGGCAGCTGGAACCCGGGCACTTAGTTCTCTATTTTAGTCTTCTGTGCACAAAAAAGTGGTGTAATCCTTTAGGAATCATTTACTTTGAAATCTAGGATGTTAATTTATCCAATCATGGAATTAATGGTGCTATATAAATAAATAATAATAATAATAATCCCCAGAATGCGTGATGTCTGAAATATACACTTTCACATAACTTGGGACTTTTAGGCCCCGGTGCAAATCCTATGGAGGATCTCAAATAAATGAACTTTTACAAGTTTATTTCAAAATTCCAAATAAAGATAAGAAAAATGCACAACATTGTAATTAGAACTGTTGGCAAAAAGTAAGCTACCGGGCCTAAAAGACTTAGGTTACTCATTTTAGGGCTGGATTTTTTATTTTCCAATTGTCTCATCAGAGTAACTTCTGCAGGAGTTTTTATGGCGACAGTCATCGTATTAATAGTTTTGTTGAAAATAGACACAAACTTAACTAAACGTCCGGAGTCATTGTTAATATCTGTAAAGTTTGATATTCGTGTAGAATCCATGGGTGCAAAATATGTAATAGCCACCCAGCTGCGGCACCCATCTTGGATGGAAATCACCGCACGGAGCCGCCCGAGTCCGGGTCACTTCATATAGTCAGAAGAAAAAGCCAATTCTCCAGCATTGATTATGTAGGTAAAACGTCACTTTTATTTGCTAATGATTAATATTTCTTATTGACATATCACCGAAATGCCAGAGAACTGACCGACGCGTTTCGACTTTGCCGAGTCTTAGTCGTGGTCTGCTGCATACAGGTGCCAGTGTTACTTATATACCTATCCCTCACCACACACCTGGAAAGTCACTGGTCAATCAATGGAGTATACATACGATTAACCCTATGTTGTGCAGGAAGAAAAAGGCATACAAATTAAAATATGAAAAACTCTGGTAATCAACAATAAACACATTGATTAATTATATAGCAAAATCAGATCCTGTCTTATGTTCATACAATACTTGTCATGGCTGTGATTGGGCTGGAAGTGCTCACACTGGCAAAGCTTGTGATTGGATGCACTGCAGCCTTTCAACAAACTTTGTTCGGGCTACTGAATCAGAACGGTAGCACAGACTTCTTATAGAAATTTGTTTTTGGGGTCTGAGCATGGACACTAGGTGTTTGGTACAGACCCAGAACTTTACAGTATTGGGTTCACCCATTACTACTGGTGACGTATTCATGTACTGAAGATGGTACCTTGTTGTATTTATTTACTGATGATGGTTCTGGTGATGTATTCATGTACTGATGGTGGTTCTAGCAACCTATTTATTTACTGATGATGATCCTGGTGCTGTATGTATGTCCTATTAATGGCTCTGTTGTTCTATTTATGTTCTGATAATTATATTGGTTTCATTTTCATGCACTCATGATGGTTCTGATGATGAATACATCACCATAATGATTATCACTAAATGCATACATCACCAGAGCCATAAGTAGTAGTGTCTCGATCCTTTCCAGGGTTTAATCTTGTCTGCCCTTTTTCCGGGCGGATCATGTCAAGGGTTAACTTTGCTTTGCCTCATTCTGGGTTCCAGTTTGCTATTTAGCTCCTATGCATCCTGCTGGCAGTGACAGCTATAGTTCTGCCTTCGGCATGTGAACCTGACTCTGGTAGCTCTTGATTTGTCCTGTTGTGATCCCTGACGTGCCCCGTGTCTGTTGACTCCCTCTCTCTGCCCTTTTCCCAGCGTTTCCCTGTTTTTTGGTTTTGATTCTCTGGTTTCTGACTTGACTTGTATTCGGACTCGCTTCTGCCTTCTGACTTTGTCTTATACGCTTCTGACTGTTGCTGAACCTCCTGGCCTGTTCAAGACCATGTGTTCTGCTGATCCCTTTAGTACTTCTGTCTATTGTTGTTTTTTGACTCAGCTTGTTTGACCACTCTCTCGCCACTTGGGGTCGCCTATGCTGCTGCTCTATGGTTCTTCTCTGTGTACGCAGTCTCACTTCCCTCTCAAGCTCCCTCTGGTGGAGGTTGCGTTATACTGCACTGTAGCAGCATGACAAGTAGTGCATGTATACAGCACCAGAACAGCCAACACTACATGAATTTGTCACCAGAACCAATATCAGAACAGGAATATGTTACCAGAACAACCATCAGTAAAGGAGTACAGCACCAGATCACCATCAGTTTTGTTGCAACCTGTTTTTGTCGTATGATGGATGCAAAAACCATCAGGCATATCACTTGGACTATAAAGTGGTCTAGTTAGTTTCCATTATGGTATCCGCCAAATGCTGGACACCTTAATTGAAACCAAACAGCCCCTCCATTACAGTTAAGCTATATTAATTTCCATAATACCCCTCCTCACATGGAATAAATGGCGCTATAATAATAAATAATAATAACATCCTTTGGTCTTACATTTAAAATGTAGGATGTCAGGGATGTATATCGGTATTTGCCCCTTGTATTGCATAAATGGTTTCGAACAATGAGTGATTGCACTCCCGGTTAAGCCTCACCCTTACACTACACTACTTTTTCATCAAAAAATATCAGCTAAAATAAGAAAGGTAACAATTCTAGTGGAAGTGGTGGTCAGAGCTTGTTAGCTGACCCATCGGAGGGGGTGCATTAGGGGTCCTGTCATCTTGTCTCTGACCCATTCCTTTGCTTGGGAGCTGAGAGGTGGAGTGGGGGCGCCATCAGCTTCATCTGCCTTGGACACCAAAATATCTTGTCCCCGGCCCTTCCCTCCAGCCTCCATTGTGTCTCCATGGCAGATGGAAAGATCTCTGCTTCTACATAGTGGACAGGAGGGCCAGGCTGCCTCAGATGCCCCTTCGGTAGCTATTAAGGGGCCACTTAGGGGTGACGACTACTGCATACAATTTGGGTTAGTACATTTTACAGCCTTCCTTCTATAAATAAGTAAATTAGGTCTGCATGATCAAAATCTCCGCTTGCTGTCATTGAACAGGAACATTTTTGTTTTCATGGAGTTGCTGAAAACCTCCCAATCTAGTCTGAAACAACAGGGAATTTGCTACATTAGTATCCAGCCCGGACTCCACATTGATCCATTCTACCTGCACTAATACATTGTAACAAAGCATCAGCAAAGATTACGTCTTGGTTCCAACTTATAGTATCCAATGAGAAGGAATGGAGATTGTTACGCGGCTGATGACCAGTTGCCATGTCTGGTGTCTGGGGATGGACTACACGTCCTGTCCCTGATCAGGAAAAGAACACATAAGGGGCTTGGACTTTCCGTAACTGGATTTGTTGTGGACACGGCCCGTTGTTGTTCTCAGGTTTCAGCACTATTCACTTTCACCATGATCTTAGTTTGGGAAACAATGGACACTTTTACGTTTCCTCAATTCTCCGCCATAGAGAACAACAGTTTGTATTAATCACTGTGGCCCCAGGGCGACACTATAATTACAGTCTGGGCCCTTGTATTCTCTGCCTCTGGGGCTATAATGGAGGGATTCTCAGCCATGCCAATAAGGGCTGACAATAGGGGCAAAGGGGTCCTCCTTCAGTGCATCTGTGGCAAAATGGGAGATAGAAAACCAAATATTGATCAACCAATCCGTAATAACTGGGCAACACCAGCACACACGAAAAAGAGCTGTCTTCTCCGCACGTCCCCAAACAGGATCTCCAGTGATTTGGGAAGGTGCCGTACATTTTCCCAGGAGATAGCTGCATCCATGTGTGCGAGGACTACACCTAGCTATTACTCGGGGAGATCGTACATCACAACCTAAAATCCTTATGACTTCTCCCAATCACTTTTATATAGGAATGTCTCTTCTTGGAACACGACTGGGTCCCAGAATGGGAACAGTTTTAAAGAGGTGCTGCAGCAGCTGAAAGTTTGCAGAGCATGGAGTAATGCAGGAACACCAAGGAAAAGCAATATTGGACTGAAGGGAGAGAAAGGCTCCATTCCTTGTGGAGCACCAGGGACTATAGTAGAGAGTGACGACCTCGGTGGAGAGCTGAGGTCAAGCAGACGGGAGGGAAAGAGACATTCTGCAGAAGAAGAGACAACCTGCAGGACGGGAGAAGAAGAGACATTCTGCAGAAGAAGAGACAACCTGCAGGACGGGAGAAGAAGAGGCATTCTGCCGAAGAAGAGACAACCTGCAGGATGGGAGAAGAAGAGACATTCTGCAGAAGAAAAGACAACCTGCAGGACGGGATAAGAAGAGACATTCTGCCAAAGAAGAGACAACCTGCAGGACGGGAGAAGAAGAGACATTCTGCAGAAGAAGAGACAACCTGCAGGACAGGAGAAGAGACATTCTGCAGAAGAAGAGACAACCTGCAGGACGGGAGAAGAAGAGACATTCTGCCGAAGAAGAGACAACCTGCAGGACAGGAGAAGAAGAGACATTCTGCAGAAGAAGAGACAACCTGCAGGACGGGATAAGAAGAGACATTCTGCCAAAGAAGAGACAACCTGCAGGACGGGAGAAGAAGAGACATTCTGCAGAAGAAGAGACAACCTGCAGGACAGGAGAAGAGACATTCTGCAGAAGAAGAGACAACCTGCAGGATGGGAGAAGAAGAGACATTCTGCCGAAGAAGAGACAACCTGCAGGACAGGAGAAGAAGAGACATTCTGCAGAATAAGAGACAACCTGCAGGACAGGAGAAGAAGAGACATTCTGCAGAAGAAGAGACAACCTGCAGGACGGGAGAAGAAGAGGCATTCTGCCGAAGAAGAGACAACCTGCAGGATGGGAGAAGAAGAGACATTCTGCAGAAGAAAAGACAACCTGCAGGACGGGATAAGAAGAGACATTCTGCCAAAGAAGAGACAACCTGCAGGACGGGAGAAGAAGAGACATTCTGCAGAAGAAGAGACAACCTGCAGGACAGGAGAAGAGACATTCTGCAGAAGAGACAACCTGCAGGACGGGAGAAGAAGAGACATTCTGCCGAAGAAGAGACAACCTGCAGGACAGGAGAAGAAGAGACATTCTGCAGAAGAAGAGACAACCTGCAGGACGGGATAAGAAGAGACATTCTGCCAAAGAAGAGACAACCTGCAGGACGGGAGAAGAAGAGACATTCTGCAGAAGAAGAGACAACCTGCAGGACAGGAGAAGAGACATTCTGCAGAAGAAGAGACAACCTGCAGGATGGGAGAAGAAGAGACATTCTGCCGAAGAAGAGACAACCTGCAGGACAGGAGAAGAAGAGACATTCTGCAGAAGAAGAGACAACCTGCAGGACGGGAGAGGAAGAGACATTCTGCCGAAGAAGAGACAACCTGCAAATTCAGAGACTCCCATCTGTATGAGGGCTGTTGTAGAGGCAGATGGGTCCAGAGACATGCAGTAGAGAAAGGCAGGAAACTGTGTGAGTCTGGAGGCTAACACTATGGACAGAGATCCATGGAGAACTGGAGATGAGGAGATGCCCCCCACAAGGGTTAGTTTCTGTCTGGCCCCACATGGCTTTACTGTAGTCAGGGGAGTCATTCAGTCAGAGTCCAGGACTCAGTCAAGTGCAAGTTCAGTGAGCGAGTCAGTCAGTGAAGGAGAGTAAAGCTAGACAAGACAGTGTTAGCAGGCGCAAGAAGAGGCAGATGTGGCAGAGCTGAATGGCTGCTGTCAGTCCCGGTTTCCCCACAGCTTGTGGACACATTCTAAGTTTCATCTTGGAACAGTCGGGCTTGAGGTCCGGAAGGGGTATTGAGAGCCATACACCTGCCCCCACAGGGAGAACGATATTAGCCAGGTTGCAGAGAAATTAAGGGATGGTGCTCACCAGAGAAGCTCTTATGCCAGGAGGAGACTCCCTGGGGCCAGCTAGGACAGTTGGGCCAGGGGCAAGTTGGGCAGAAAGAAACCAAAGACTGACACTCCAGGAAACATCACTAAAATGGGACTCTGTCTTACTGACTCTGACTCCTCTGGCTTCTGCTGGCCACGGGAGCTCCGCAACGTGGTCAAGTAGAGAGTACAGGAAGACTCTGGCCCGGGAGTGCCTGGCTGGGCTGCAGAGAGCCCAATTTGAGTAGCAGTGTACTGAGGGACATGTGGTTGACGTCAACCATATCAAAGGCTATGGTTTCATTAAAGAACAAGGCATAGGGGTTGGAGTCTATGTTAATAGGGCTAGGTGTCCCTTTTAACCATTGACCTATCACCTGCATAGCTTATATGTGGGGGGAAAGGTTGATTTCTGTAAGGTGTGGTGCCGCAAGGGGTGGCACGTGGTGGGCGTCACCAATCCCGCTACTACTGAAGAGATCACCCGCTGAGAGAAAGAGGAGGATTTTGAGGGGGAACACAGACACCAACGATGACACCCACCCCCGGAACACATGTTCCGGGCATCGGAACTGCCTATTCCTCCCCGAAAGGTGAGTGTGAGTACTCAAAACACCATACCAAACCGTGTTCGGGCCAAAGAAATGAGAAGCTCCTGTGCCAAAGCACCCCGTGTGGCCGTTCCAACCTTTTCGATGACCAACAACAATTCAACGAATATTATTGTAACCAAGTCTGATGTTCCGGAAGTGGACCATGGTAAGAAGTGCCCTGACCTTCTCTGGATGTGGGACTGCTCTCCTTCACGCAACACTTGGTTGACTTCTTTGACGTGAAATGAGTGAGGTTTGTTTTTTTTTCCTCCGGTGAAGCTGTTCCCTCAGTGGCCGTATGTTAGGCCAGCATTCCTGTTGAGCGCATAATGTCGTATAGAGTGACTGTTCAAGAAAGTTTTTTTCATCTGTGGTAGCCGGCTGCTACATGGAGGCTGTTGCCTCAAACTAAAAATGAACTCAGACCCTCCAGTTGGGCTGTTCTGCTTTGTGTCTGGCCATGTTTAGTCAGATGTGGACATCCTTCACGGGAGAAGAGAAGAGGGTTTGAACCTTGTTGCCTACAGTTTTTATTTTAATTCTCGTGTGATAAAATGGTCGGGGACGACCATGTTTTGCCTTGGGGGTATGTAGTGATGAGGCTGCGTGAAGATGCCGTGACAACGGGTTATTGCGTTTAATGTGTCATGATTATATAAAAGTGAATGTTATGTTTTCTCCCTATGGCCGGTGTTATATGTATGGTTCTCCTATAGGCTATGCCTAAGGCCATCCCTGGGAATATTGGAGGTCTGTCCACAAAAGGGACCACACAAGTGTAGGGATACAGTTTGCACTAAACTAGGGATTAGTTAATAGAGTTGAGATTAGCCCACAGTTTGGGAAGGGTTAGACGAGGTTTTATAGAAAAGGTTTTTCCAGGTTAGTCAGGGGAGTCATTCAGTCAGAGTCCAAGACTGCGTCAAGTGCAAGTTCAGTGAGCGAGTCAGTCAGTGAAGGAGAGTAAAGCTGGACAAGACAGTGTTAGCAGGTGCAAGAAGAGGCAGGTGCAGCAGAGCTGAACGGGTGCTGTCATTCCAGGTTTCCCCACAGCATAAGGACACATTCTAAGTTTCATCTTGGGGCAGTCTTGGCTTAATGGCCAGAAGGGGTATTGAGAGCCATACACCTGTCCCCCCAGGTAGAAAGATGTTGGCCGCGTCACAGAGAAAGGAAAGGACGGTGTTCACGCGAGAAGCTGTTATGCCAGGAATGGAGTCCCTGGGGCCGGCTAGGACAGTTGGGCTAGGGCCAAGTCGGGCAGAAAGAAAATGAAGACTGACAGGCCAGGAAACCTCACTAAAATGAGACTCTGTCTTATTCTGTATGCTGCAGCCATGTTTATCCGAATTGTACAATAAAGCTGAACCTGTTACACCGGACCCAAGGTCTCCTGACTTGTTTGAAGCAACCACCGGACCCGATCCCATGGACGGGAGGCATAATGTACTCCTGAGGGAAAAGTTAGTAAAGAACCAGCTCCACCGCACCACACACACATGACTGACTACTGTTTAGAAGAAGTGTTTCAGGGCAACCAGCATGAGTGTGTTACTAACGGTAATGTTTGAGACTCTGGTCCCAGCTCTCTTCAGGTCATTGACCAGGTCCTTCCGTGTACCTCTGACCTTTCTCAGAATCATCCTTACCACACGAGGCGAGTTCTTGCATGGAGCCCCAGACTGAGGAAGATTGACAGTCATCTGTTTCTTCCATTTTCTAATAATTGTGCCAACAGGTGTTGCCGTCTCACCAAGCTGCTTGCGTATTGTCCTGTAGCCCATCCCGGTCTTGTGCAGGTATACAGTTTTGTCCCTGGTGTCCTTAGACAGCTCTTTGGTCTTGGCCATGGTGGGGAGGTTGGAGTGTGATTGAGGTCCTTGTTGGGAAGTACCACAAACATTTCCCCTAGAGAAAGCATGGCGTATTAGCGGGCAAAACACACTTTGGGGTTGTTTACAAGCTTCTGAGGTGTGCCTCAAGCAATTGGTAAGATTATCCATGTCCATATCGCTATATGTACACAGGACTGTTCTACATGAAATTTCTGGGTGTTCTGTTTTTTGCCTGACTGTGGGACTATGCCTCTATAACCGTATTGACTCCTATATACTAAAGACTGTGTTAATTGATGGTGGACAGGTTGTCACTTTTAGGGTATGTGCACACGTTCCAGATTATTCACAGATTTTTCGCATTTTTTTTGCGAGTTTTTTCAGTGGCTTTCCGCAACAAAAACGCTTAAAAAACGCATACATTAAGCATCCCATCCGTTTTAATGGTTTCCGCAATTTTTGTGCACATGTTGCTTTTTTTTTCCACAAAACAAACGCATGCGGAAAAATACGCAGCATGTTCATTAATTTTGCGGATTTTAAGCGGATTTCCCACTATATTATTGCATTGGGAACCTCCGTAAAAAAACACGAAAAATCCGTACAAAAAAAGCGCAAAATACGAGATAAAAACGCGACAAAAAAGCGTGCAGAATTCCTGCGGAAAACCTCAGGAAATTTCTGCATTCTTTCACGTGTGCACAAAGGCTTAGAGGCGCCGTCTCAAAAAAATGGTGAAAAAGTCACATGGCACTTCTTACCTGAAAAAATAAGTATATATTGTATTGGGAAATTCTAAACTTATATATTGCCGGGCCCCAATACTGTGTGTCCTTATTTGCCGTTTTTATACATGTTATGTTGTCTATTGTCTAAACGTGTCAATAAAGATTTTTTTGTATTTTTATAAACTCCTATGTTTCTCCTTTCTGAATATGCCATTTCTGGAGTGGTTTTGTTGTGGCTAAGTGTCCTGTGCTTTGTTCACAAATCAATACGAGACTTGTTTTTTGTTTAACTGCACCCCTGCTGTATAAATATATTTTAATTAAAACCAATTACAACATCACCCATCCCAAAAAATCCAGAGAGCTGCTGGGCTGCTTGGTCAAATTAAATACATAAGATGAGTGCTGCCACCAGTCGGACACAACCAGATGCACACAGACCAATGGCCGACTGACAGCAGCGCTCAACACCCTGAGCACTACTGTACAAACGCACCTGTCCTCACAGCAAGCCATGGACAATGGTGTTTTCCAGAACACGGCCCACCAGTGCATGAAGAGACCTCCTGTTCCATTGATGCAGCTGCAGATGGGTTACTCCTCTCAGCCCCTCTATAAATAACATCCTGCATTACATTCCTCCTCTCAGCCCCTCTATACACAGCCCTCATCCTGTATTACATCCCTCCTCTCAGCCCCTCTATAAATAACATCCTGCAGTATGTCACTCACCTCAGCCCCTCTATAAACAGCCCCATCCTGCATTACATCACTCCTCTCAACCTCATCCTGCATATCCCTCACTTCAGCCCCTCTATACATAGCCCCATCCTGCAGCACATCACTCTTCTCAGCCTCTCTATACAAAGCCCCATCTTGCAGCATATCAGTTCTCTCAACACTTCTATATAAATAACATCCTGCAGTATGTCACTCACCTCAGCCCCTCTATACACAGCTCCATCCTGCAGCATACCACTTCTCTCAGTTCTTCTATACACAGGCCAATTCCAAAGTACATCCATCTTCTCACACCCCTGTGTACAGCCCCCTCCTTAACATCCCTCCTCTCAGTATATACAATCAAATTCTGCAGTGCATTGAATTATCTCTCAGCCTCATTAAACACCACATCACTCCTCTAAGCCCCTCTATACACAGACCCATCACTTCTCTCATAATCTCTTAATACAGGCCCATCCTGTAATATCACTAATCTTAGCCCCTTTATATACAGATCCATTCTGCAGCATATTGCTCTTCTCAGACCCTCATTATTATGGGGGCACTGTGGATATCAGTTATTATGGGGGCACTGTAGATATCACTTATTATAGGGCACTGTGGATGTCACTTATGGGGGCACTGTGGATATCACTTATTGTGGGGGTACTGTGGATATCGCTGTCATTATGGGGGCACTGTGGATATCACTGTTATTTTGGGGGCACTGTGGATATCACTGTTATTATGGGGACACTGTGGATATCGCTGTTATTATGGGGACACTGTGCATATCCCTGTTATTATGGGGACACTGTGCATATCCCTGTTATTATGGGGGCACTGTGGATATCACTGTTATTATGGGGACACTGTGGATATCACTGTTATTATGGGGCACTGTGGATATCACTTATTATGGGGCACTGTGGATATCACTTATTATGGGGCACTGTGGATATCACTATTATGGGGCACTGTGGATATCACTGTTATTATGGGGACACTGTGGATATCACTATTATGGGGCACTGTGGATATCACTTATTATGGGGCACTGTGGATATCACTATTATGGGGCACTGTGGATATCGCTGTTATTATGGGGACACTGTGGATATCACTATTATGGGGCACTGTGGATATCACTTATTATGGGGCACTGTGGATATCACTATTATGGGGCACTGTGGATATCACTATTATGGGGCACTGTGGATATCACTATTATGGGGCACTGTGGATATCACGGTTATTATGGGGCACTGTGAATATCACTATTATGGGGGCACTGTGGATATCTCTTATTATGTGGCACTGTGAATATCACTTATGGGGGTGTTGAGGGAGGATCTAAAGTGATCCTTCACGGTTAACCCAGTGATTTCCAAATTAATATATAAGGTGTTGCCGGCAACTGAAAATGACCAGACGGAGACGTGTGTCTCTGTATGGGGGATCGAGCAGATCTCTGGCCCCCGTTTATTCTGCATGACTTTATCATAGTCATAGAAATTACACTTCAACCAATCAGCATAAGAACACGCTCACGGTTCTTAGCCTATAAGAATGCAGGAACAATCTGTGCGTCAAAGTTTTGTAGAACAATACACCCTCAGTCTCATGTTCTACCGAGGTTGCAACAATCAAGGTCTCATCAAAATCTCATAACAGCTGTAACCTTTAGCCTACTAACAAAATTTATATCAAAACAACAAAATGGAGTCGAAAAGCACAAAAATGGAGATTCTTTCTTTTAATTTCTTCCTTCACATTCCCCCCTAGATAAATTTTGTTAATTAATGTCCAGCATCAGAGGTACTATCCCAAGCTCTAAGCTCGAGGGGTACTGGTCTTCACATGACTGGTGCCATGTTACCAGCCATGGCTGTTGCGGCGTACCCGTCCCCCCTGTATACTAGAATTTACGAATAACAATTATTGATAACTAGTGTTGAGCGATACCGTCCGATACTTGAAAGTATCGGTATCGGAAAGTATCGGCCGATACCGGCAAAATATCGGATCCAATCCGATACCGATACCCGATACCAATACAAGTCAATGGGACTCAAGTATCGGACGGTATTCCTGATGGTTCCCAGGGTCTGAAGGAGAGGAAACTCTCCTTCAGGCCCTGGGAACCATATAAATGTGTAAAAGAAAGAATTAAAATAAAAAATATCGCTATACTCACCTCTCCGACGCAGCCGGGACTTCAGCGAGGGAACCGGCAGCGTTGTTTGTTTAAAATTTGCGCTATTACTTGGTTACGTGAATTCCCGGCTTGTGATTGGTCAGGTCGGCCATGTTGCCGGGACGCGGACCAATCACAGCAAGCCGTGACGAAATTACGTCACGGCTTGCTGTGATTGGTCCGCGTCCCGGCAATATGGCCGCCCTGACCAATCACAAGCCGTGACGTCACGGGAGGCTGGACACGCGCTCATTTTAAAATGGGCGCGTGTCCAGCCTCCCGTGACGTCACGGCTTGTGATTGGTTGCGCCGCGGTCAACCAATCACAAGCCGGGAGGCTGGACGCGCTCATTTTAAAATGGGCGCGTGTCCAGCCTCCCGTGACGTCACGGCTTGTGATTGGTTGCGCCGCGGTCAACCAATCACAAGCCGGGAGGCTGGACGCGCTCATTTTAAAATGTGCGCGTGTCCAGCCTCCCGTGACGTCACGGCTTGTGATTGGTCAGGGCGGCCATATTGCCGGGACGCGGACCAATCACAGCAAGCCGTGACGTAATTTCGTCACGGCTTGCTGTGATTGGTCCGCGTCCCGGCAACGTGGCCGACCTGACCAATCACAAGCCGGGAATTCACGTAACCAAGTAATAGCGCGAATTTTAAACAAACAACGCTGCCGGTTCCCTCGCTGAAGTCCCGGCTGCGTCGGAGAGGTGAGTATAGCGATATTTTTTATTTTAATTCTCTCTTTTACACATTTTAACATTAATGTTGTTGCGATACCCGATACCCGATACCACAAGAGTATCGGAATCCCGGTATCGGAATTCCGATACAGCAAATATCGGCCGATACCCGATACTTGCAGCATCGGAATGCTCAACACTATTGATAACAGTAGTGGGGATCTTTTGAAGATAGCCATGCGCTTGGCTTCAACATCTTCATCAGATAACTTTGTGAAATCGGTGTAGAGAAGAGCAGAGATAGCAACACTTTTGGTTTCATCACTAGTTATCCTAGTGCAGAATTCCCTAATACACACAGAAATACACCAAAAAAACAAGTTTTAGTATTACATACATGACAAAGATAAAGGTGAATACTGGCAGCCATTTTAAATACAGTTATATCTGCAAGCATAGGAAAAACTTATTGTTTCACAGTATGAGAGTATAGCAGTACAAAAAAGGTATAAAGATATATATTTTCATCTTGACAATTCCCCCTAAATACTAAGTTTTTCCCCTAAAGAAAGATCCTTCGAGACTGTCCATGTGATGGGAAAAGGGGAGGTGGATTTCTTCATCCAGACACCTCAGAAACTCTCCCCTAGCGAGAGGCCTCCAGGCAGCTGAACCCTTCACTAACCTCACATGGAGTTCTCCCACTGTCCCTAAACTAAATCTCTTAACATCATTTGAGAATGGGGGGGGTTTTGTTTACTCTCTTGAGGGGGACATACTTAGGGATCTCCCCTGGATCAGTACCATCGTACTCTGGTGGGTCTACTTCTTAATTGAGGAAGGTGCCAGTCGGGATTGCTTTCACTGACTACCTAGGCCTGCCTAGGTGTACTTATACGTCCATCATATTATCATTGTTTGTTTGTAAAATGAGAGAGGTTGGTTCTCAGGGTCAGCCAATTGTTTTTGCATAGCTAGCTAGTCAGAGGGCCTCCAGGGATAATACTCCTGTATCTGTCTTACCCTACCTGATGTGGTTGGTTCTCTGATGGTGGGGGCGTGACATGACATGCTGGTCTACAGCTCCTTCCCAAAAGGATTACTGTCAGCCTACTCCCAAAAGTTAGTGTCTCCAGTATCCACCAACCACAATCATGTGTCAGCTTCTTATGTCACTGCATGTGATCTTGTCTGGACAGGATTCAGTGTAATTCTCTTAGGTCGGGTTGCAGCACGGGTCATACAAGTGCTAGGGCCCAAATCCTCAACTATACCCTGGAAGGCATCACAGCTATAATTGACAAATCTTTGTTCACTGTAATATATATATATTTGATCCATTCAACATTTTTATTAATCTGCACCTGTGGGATAATAGAAGCAATGCCGGAATAAATCTGGTTCTGGGCTTTAAACTGGTCAGGCACCCCCCTTGGCACTCCAATGGCATCGATATATACTAATGGATCTTCTTCCTAACTCATGTGGAGCTGATCGAGACTTCTCCTCTTTCTGGTAGGTTCATCAGGTATCTTTGGATCCCAAAAATAAAATCTTGAACTGCATGGCTAGTTTAACAAGGGTGCATTGGCCTATCCAGGCATTAGGCAACCTAGGACGGAGCTTACCATCTCCACATAACCAATAAATGTCGTACATATAATGTGTATGTTTGATTAGCAAATCAGTATCTAAAGTGCTGTTCTCCTCGCAGAAACCTGTCTCGAAGATCCCTACTGGTGTACCTGTGGTGTCGTGGGAATTATAGCAGGTGTAATTGTCAGCTAATACGGTTACTTCTCCTGGAACCTTTAGTCTAGGTTCCTTATGAATTAGTGGGACATAATCTGGGCAATCAGTGGACTTCAAACCTTTCAACAGATTCATGACACAGGCAGTGGTGTCGTCATCAGGAAAAAGCAATGCATGTGTGTATAGGTGCGTATTCGCAGCAGCACAAGCAATACATCCTACAGAGATATTCTGGACTCTTACATTGTATCTCACCCATTCTAACCATAGGCTTTTCCTTGGGGCTGTTTGTGTTTCTATGGAGAAAACCTCTTGCCAACTGAGACCTGGAATGGGTATCACTTCATTAACTACATTTTGTAAACGCTCACCTGGGCCTGTTTTAGGTGTACTGGTAACAGGGGCCTTGGTTGGTCTGAAACTAATATCCTGGAGCTGTATATGGCCTAAATTCCCATGGTATCCACTACTAAATACATAATTATAATGCCTTCCCAGTACAAACGTCTGCAGGTCAGCAGATTGGGAGCTTTCGAGATTTAGGAGGAGGGGGTGACAGCTTTTACCCCATTTACAGCCCCTAAGTGGTTGCAGAAGGGCTGTTAGATGCATTCTCTCACGGAGACTCCTACCCGTCCCATCCTTGGGAACATGGCTTCACTAGGTTTATATCCCCAATTATCTCCTGTATTCCAGGCGGCATCTGTCCAATAATGACAGTTATTGTTGTCATTTCTGGTAACACATATATAAAACTGGATGATTCCCTCTACCACCCGTCCAGTCTCGAGGCACTTGGCTACATCACAGAAATCAAATCGCCAGATATTCGCCGGGGCTGTCAGATTTACCCAGAGAATAGTGGGACCAGAATTCTTATTTACAATAGGGGCCGAAGAGGTAGGGGCGAGGATAGCCCTCAGTTCCAGGATCAAAAACAATAGCAACATTTCCCTTCAGTCACTTCTGTGACTAAACACTGGTTCGGTCTCTTTTACAGTGTGAGGCATGGATACAGGTGCTCTTTCCTTCAAGTTTTACTGCAGTGGGGGTAACCAGGATCACCGTGTGAGGTCCTTCAAATCTCGGCTGGAGACAATCTCTGCGCACAAACTTTTTCACATACACCAGGTCTCCTGGCACAAAGGGATGGTGTCCAGGAACCTTGTCTGGGTCTGGAAGAGAACTGAAGACAGTTAAATGCACTTTGGCAAGGTGTCCATGTAAGGCCTGCACATAGCTAGTCAAGTCCTGGTACTTGAGCTGCAACTGTTGTGGAAAGAAACATTCAAGATTGGGGCCCCTGCCAAACAGAATCTCATATGATGACAGTCCTGTCTTCCTGTTTGGGGTATATCTTACTGAAAACAAAGCCAGAGGAAGGCATTCTGTCCATGGTTTTCCAGTCTCTGTCATTGCCTTCTGGATTTTAAGCTTAAGAGTTCCATTTAGTCTCTCCACTTTTCTACTACTCTGCGGATGGTATGGAGTATGCAATGCTTGACTTACCCCCAGTGCTGCCATTACCTCTGACATGATCTCTCCAGTAAAATGGGAACCCCGATCGCTTTCGATGACTTCAGGAACTCCATACCTGCATATGATCTCAGCCATCAGTTTCTTCACCGTTGTCTTAGCCGTAGCTTTGGCAACTGGGTAGGCTTCTGGCCAACCTGAAAATAAATCAATGCAGACCAACACATACTCATACGTCCCTACCCTGGGTAACTGAATATAATCAATCTGCAGTCTCTGGAATTGGTTAAAGGGCCGGGGAGTGTGTTTGGATGGGGTTTTCACTGTCCTACCCTGATTATGTGTGACACATATCATGCAGCTCTGTACCTGCCTTTCTGCGCAGGTGGAAAACCCGGGGGCAATCCATTGTTTCTGTAGGGTGTCACACATGGCCGTCTTCGAGTGGTGCACATTCCCGTGCAGAACCTGTGCCATCATTGGGTACAGTACCTGTGGTAGGCAGACCTTTTCACCCCTCCCCCATAGTCCAGTGACGGTATCAGAGCAAGCCCCTATCTTTTGCCACCTATTTTTCTCCTCCTTACTTGCCTGTTCTTGTAACCGGGCTAAGATGTCTTTCAACACAAGTGGAGATGGTGGGGTGTCTAGGTGATGTACTTGAGAGGCTACAGGAGTGCTTGCTGCTTTCTTGGCAGTCTGGTCTACCAGTGCGTTACCCTTTGTCCGTCCATCAGTGCCTTTGGTATGTGCCTTTACCTTTATGATGCCTGCTTGGGTGGGAAACTGTAGTGCATTCATAAGTTGCTGGACTGCCTCAGCATGTTTAATGGGGTGGCCATTTGCTGTCAGGAAAGCCCTGGCTCTCCAGATAGGCCCATAATCGTGTGTAATGCCAAAAGCATACCTGGAATCAGTGTAGATATTTACAGTCTTACCTTCTGCTAGTTTGCGCGCTTCTGTGAGCGCCTTGAGCTCTGCTTCTTGTGCAGACATATGAGCTGGCATTGACTCTGCCTTGATTACCTCATGTTCTGAGACCACAGCATATCTGGTACAGAAGCGTCCTTGGTCATCTTGGTGACGGGATCCATCTACAAAAAGCTCAAAATCAGCATTATAATAGGCACACTAGAGACCAGCCGTTTCCTGAGACATCAATTCTAGACAATCATGTGATTTGGAAACCTAATCTTGTTCCTCTGGATCCATTCTAGAAAGAAAAAGAGTGTCCTTTTTCATGACACCTACTCCTCCCCCCTTTGGATCCATAGGAACTAGGGGAAGAGTAGCAGGGTTCAGGACAGTGCACCTTTTTTAAAATCACATTAGTAGGCATAAGAATAGCACACTGAAGTCGCAGCTGTCCAGCCATGGACATGTGGCTAGGTTGTACTTGGTCAGGGATACTATATACATCGTGTGGGGTGTGGACCATCAGTGGGAGATCCAAAACAATCTCTGAAGATTTGTGTAGCAACAACTGGACAGACACCACGGCCCAAACACAGGAGGAACTTCCTCTTGCCACCGTATCCAGGCGCGCTGTAATAAGCAACAGATCTCTGTTTGTCTCCATGAAGCTGAGTCAGCACACCTGTAGCATGTCCTGCATAGGTGAGCTCTGTCTGCAAGGCAGTCTGCAATACTGTACGGCAGGGCTCGGGTGTCTTGTAATCATATAAGGGGCCTGCGGTGTGTAACACTATATCACAAGGCAAATTCCCTCTTTGGGTGGACATAGCGTCTCTTGGATGCAAGGGGCCATAAGTGGCAAGGTAGGCCTGACACTCTTGGGCTATGACTGGGCCCCCCTTGTTAGCTATCTGTTGGGCCAAACAACCTCTATGTGACAGGGTAGAATTAGCTGGGTTCACTATGGCTCCCACCTGGTGGGTAAGTATGTCCCATACCCCACTGAGAAAAGAACTTGGGAGCCCTGAGGTGTGATGTAGTAACGTGAATGACAGGGAAACGAACTTCAGGTTCTTGGAGAGTCTGGCCTTATAGGTGTGAGGGTTTCACGGGAAGAAGAGATCTAGGGGCCTTTCCGGGCTGGGGGGGGGGGGTCTGCCATCTACACAGATTAAAACAAGCTCTTGGTCTGAGAATTAAATAGGGATATCCGTAGGTACATCTGATGACCTGGTTATAGAGTTGGCCGCTTCAGTATGGGCGATTATCAGGATTTTGAGGCTGTCTGTAATTGGGGTATCCTCTGGGGTTCCCTGTATTCAGGTTGTGACTGGAAGGGGGAACTTGAGGGTAGCATCTGTTAGCAGGGGTGTGACAACTTCTCTGAAAGTGACCGGGCCGGCCACAGCGCCAACACTGCAAATGAGAACTGGTGCGGCGGGGCTGGGGAGCGATACCTCCAGACATAGGGTTAAAAGAAATATTTGAGTAGGGGACTGAATTCGTATAAGGTGGGAGGGCTGGAGTTGGAATTTGCTGCTGGGCAGGCCACTGATAAGGAGCCAGCTGCATTCTTGTACCTGGGGTGGGGGCTAGAATTGGAGCAGACACTGCTGCAGCTACAGTTTTAACCCTTGATTTTCCTGTTGATGCAGAACGTGCTAAATTCTTTTGAAAACTTTTAATTACTTTTAATGCATCATCCGGAGTGGAAATCTCAATATCGGGTCTGACCGACACTATTGCCTCCTTCAATTCAGATTTAAGGCCGGACATTAATGCTGCCACAAATAGGTGTGAATGGGCTTTATTATACAATGAGAATCCCAAATCTTTAAACACTACCATAAGACGCCCATAAAACTTCTCGGCAGTCTCCCCCTTGTCCTGTGTGACATCTGTGAGGGAGGTAACTTGGTCCGCTAATCTATCTTGTGCCCAAACGTTTAAAGCATTACAGAAATCAACCCCACTCTCATATATTCCCCCATCCAGGTTCACATTATACATTATGCCACCCTTAATGATTTGGAAACTATCCCTCCCCAGCCTTCACTTGGAGTAAATGTAACAGATCTCTCTACACTGAGAATTAGTAACTCCGCATACATCACAGATCCACGCAGCCGGATCATAGGATGGATATTGGTGCCTTGGGATTGAGGGGCACAACCAGATTTCACTTTCAGTTTACAATATTTCACAGATCTACCAGCACGTACAACACTAAGAAAACACAGAGAGACTCAAAAGCGCAGCGACGCGCGCGCGCCCTCCCTTTTCAGAAACAGCGATAAGAAAAATCATAACATTCCTCAGTGCAGAAAGGAAGAAAAACCACAGCGCAGCTGCTCAACCCCTCCCATCTGATATTCCAAAGACTAACACAGACACAAAATTCAGTAGTTCTTAGACTTAATTAATTTCTACAAAATATTCATCACACAATTCACATGCCAGATTGAGAATATTTTCCCTGCATTCCTGACAGATTTCTTTTCCCTTCTTTGGGCTAACAATATCAAATTTTTATCACACAATTCAAAGTCTTCTTCTTCCACGGACTCATTCTCCTTTAGAGTTAAATACCCCTTCTTAGTCGTGCATAGATACCAGAACGGCCGCTTAGTCTATTCCACTGGGGTTTTTACCTGTCCCCCGCTGGGACAACCCAAAATCGCGGTACTCAGTGAAAGGAGGAGGGCGTCTTAGACTTAACCCTCCGGACACCCCTGGAAATATTTAAATCAATATATTCCTGAGTTATGCATCCTACCCATCTTCGATCACCTCACCGCGCAAATCGCGGTACTCAGTGAAAGGAGGAGGGCGTCTCAGACTTAACCCCTCCGGACGCCCCTGGACATACACATATATATCTATGTATTCCTGAGTTACGCATCCTACCCAATCTTCGATCACCTCACCGCGCCTGATTCTAACAGTGATCAGGAATTCAGGGTATTTTGACTGTAAAGAGAATTACATCACTGGTTAATCCGGGGTGTCCGTCCCTTATGAGGTACGGTTCGAGCACTGGGCTTCCAACGGAACTACACCTCTATATGATTCCACCCAAGAATCATCCCACTCCGGGGACAAACCTCAGATCCTCTTTGCAGCAACAAACACAGGAAAACCACACCAAACGGTCAGTCTGGACAGTATAACTGCCAACTTACCGTGGTTGTTGTGGGGGATGATCAGTCCCAATTTTCCAGTGCCTGCGTCCGGTCCAAGGGTCCTTTGTCTTGTTGTCCTCCGGGGGGCAGAAGCGTTCCTGCTTGGGTCCCGGGTTTCGGCACCAACTGTTGAGGGAGGATCTAAAGTGATCCTTCACGGTTAACCCAGTGATTTCCAAATTAATATATAAGGTGTTGCCGGCAACTGAAAATGACCAGACTGAGACGTGTGTCTCTGTATGGGGGATCGAGCAGATCTCTGGCCCCCGTTTATTCTGCATGACTTTATCATAGTCATAGAAATTACACTTCAACCAATCAGCATAAGAACACGCTCACGGTTCTTAGCCTATAAGAATGCAGGAACAATCTGTGCGTCAAAGTTTTGTAGAACAATACACCCTCAGTCTCATGTTCTACCGAGGTTGCAACAATCAAGGTCTCATCAAAATCTCATAACAGCTGTAACCTTTAGCCTACTAACAAAATTTATATCAAAACAACAAAATGGAGTCGAAAAGCACAAAAATGGAGATTCTTTCTTAATTTCTTCCTTCACAGGGGCACTGTGGATATCGCTGTTATTATGGGGCACTGTGGATATCGCTGTTATTATGGGGACATTGTGGATATCACTGTTATTATGGTGCACTGTGGATATCACTTATTATGGGGGCACTGTGGATATCACTGTTATTATGGGGGCACTGTGGATATCACTGTTATTATGGGGGCACTGTGGATATCACTGTTATTATGGGGGCACTGTGGATATCACTTATTATGGGGCACTGTGGATATCACTTATTATGGGGCACTGTGGATATCACTGTTATTATGGGGACACTGTGGATATCACTGTTATTATGGGGGCACTGTGGATGTCACTGTTATTATGGGGACACTGGATATCACTGCTATTATGGGGACACTGTGGATATCACTGTTATTATGGGGGCACTGTGGATATCACTGTTATTATGGGGGCACTGTGGATATCACTGTTATTATGGGGGCACTGTGGATATCACTGTTATTATGGTGCACTGTGGATATCACTTATTATGGGGGCACTGTGGATATCACTGTTATTATGGGGGCACTGTGGATATCACTGTTATTATGGGGGCACTGTGGATATCACTTATTATGGGGCACTGTGGATATCACAGTTATTATGGGGCACTGTGGATATCACTGTTATTATGGGGGCACTGTGGATATCACTGTTATTATGGGGGCACTGTGGATATCACTGTTATTATGGGGACACTGTGGATATCGCTGTTATTATGGGGGCACTGTGGATATCACTGTTATTATGGGGGCACTGTGGATATCACTGTTATTATGGGGGCACTGTGGATATCGCTGTTATTATGGGGGCACTGTGGATATCACTTATTATGGGGCACTGTGGATATCGCTGTTATTATGGGGCACTGTGGATATCACTTTTTGGAATTGCATTTGAACAGCAAGGAGGCTTGTTGTTGAAGGGAAATAGAGGAAAAAAAAAAAAATCTTTAAATCTTCAGCATAGCGAGTGTGAGCGAGGTGAGTGTGACCTGAGCGTAAGTGTGGACGGCGGTAAGTGTGACTTGTGACTCAGTGACTTTGGAATCAGGGAGTTTCCAAAGGAGGAATTGCTGTTCCAAGTTTTAATTAATACTTTGTATTATTTATTTTTTTTACATTTCTGTCTGGTGCAATCCCCATTAGGAAATGTGCTCCACAATTGTTAATGCCATCCAGTGTACATCTTGCCACATGTATGCAGTCCTTGACCAGCCGGTCGAGGGTGCATACTGCTGTGCGAGATGTGAGCACGTTGTGCATTTGGAAACCCAGATACTGGATCTAAATGTGCAGCTGGCAACACTGAGATCCATAGACAATATGGAGAGGAGTCTTCTGCTCACAGAGCAGACGCTCAATGGGATAGATGAGGAGGGGGATGGTAGGATGGAGCTGCAGGACAGTGTGGCAGTTAGCTGGGTGACAGATAGAAGGCGGGGTAGAGAGAAGAGTGCCAGGGAGGCTAGTCCTGATCTGGCACACCCCAATAAGTTTGCTAAGTTGGCAGATGAGGGGGGGTGCCAGTACAGGGGTAGCGTTGCTGCAGCCAGGCATGTCCTCTGAAAGCCGGAGGAGTGACTGCTCCAGTAAGGAGAGAAATAGGAGAGCAGGGCAGGCCAGACAGGTGCTGGTAGTGGGGGACTCAATTATTAGGGGAACAGATAGGGCAATCTGTCACAAAGACAGGGATCGTCGGACGGTGTGCTGCCTACCTGGCGCTCGAGTCCGACACATCGCTGATCGGGTGGACAGATTACTGGGAGGGGCTGGTGAGGACCCAGCGGTCATGGTGCACATTGGCACAAATGACAAAGTTAGAGGTAGGTGGAAGGTCCTTAAAGATGATTTCAGGGAATTAGGCTGCAAGCTGAAAGCAAGGACCTCCAACGTGGTATTTTCCGAAATACTGCCTGTACCACGTGCCACGCCAGAGAGGCAACGGGAGATTAGGGAGGTTAATAAGTGGCTCAAGAATTGGTGTAGGAAGGAGGGGTTTGGGTTCCTGCAGAACTGGGCCGACTTCTCAGTGGGCTACAGGCTCTACGCTAGGGACGGGCTGCACCTCAATGGGGAAGGGGCAGCTGTGCTGGGGGAGAAAATGGTTAGAAGGTTGGAAGAGTGTTTAAACTAGGGATTGGGGGGGAGGGTATTCATTTTATAGGAGGGGAAGATAGTGCAGATAGAGACCTGGGCACAAATAAGGAAGTTGGGGGTGGCGGTGGCATGGGGGGTGGGGTTAGAACAGTTAGTAATTTAAGAAAGAATAGAGGTACAGAGAGTAACATCAAGTGCATGTATACTAATGCCAGAAGCCTCGCCAACAAAATGGAGGAATTAGAACTAATGTTGTTGGAGCATAATTATGACATGGTGGGGATATCTGAGACGTGGCTGGATGAGAGCCATGACTGGGCTGTTAACTTGCAGGGCTATAGTCTGTTCAGAAATGACCGTACAGATAAGCGAGGGGGAGGGGTGTGTCTATATGTAAAATCTGCCTTAAAACCCATCCTGCGTGATAATATAGGTGAATCTAATGAAAATGTAGAGTCCCTGTGGGTGGAGATAAGGGGAGGGGGAAAAAATAATAAATTACTGATAGGGGTTTGTTATAAATCTCCAAAAATAATGGAAGCAATGGAGAATATCCTCGTAAAGCAAATAGATGAAGCTGCGACTCAAGGAGAAGTCATTATTATGGGGGACTTCAACTACCCTGAAATAGATTGGGGAACAGAAACCTGCAGCTCCAGTAAAGGTAATCGGTTTTTGACAACTATGAGAGACAATTACCTTTCACAACTGGTTCAGGACCCAACAAGGAGGGGGGCACTGCTAGATCTAATATTAACCAACAGGCCAGACCGCATATCAAATATAAGGGTTGGGGGTCACTTGGGGAATAGTGATCACAAAATAATAAGTTTTCATGTCTCCTTTAATAGGATGGGTAGTAGGGGGGTGACAAGGACACTAAACTTCAGGAGGGCAAATTTCCAACGGATGAGAGAGGATCTTGGTGCAATTAACTGGGATGATATCCTGAGACATAAAAGTACACAAAGAAAATGGGAGACATTTATTAGCATCCTGGATAGGACCTGTGCACAGTATATACCGTATGGGAATAAACATACTAGAAATAGGAGGAAGCCAATATGGCTAAATAGAGCTGTAAGGGGCGCAATAAGGGACAAAAAGAAAGCATTTAGAGAATTAAAGGAAGTAGGTAGTGAGGAGGCATTAAATAAATACAGAAAATTACATCAATTCTGTAAAAAGCAAATCAAGGCAGCAAAGATTGAGACAGAGAGACTCATTGCCAGAGAGAGGAAAAATAACCCCAAAATATTCTTTAACTACATAAATAGTAAGAAACTAAAAAATGACAGTGTTGGCCCCCTTAAAAATAATCTGGGTGAAATGGTGGATGAGGATAAGGAAAAAGCCAATATGCTAAATGACTTTTTTTCATCAGTATTTACAAAAGAAAATCCCATGGCAGACAATATGACTAGTGATAAAAATTCCCCATTAAGTGTCACCTGCTTAACCCAGCAGGAAGTACGGCGGCGTCTAAAAATCACTAAAATTGACAAATCTCCGGGCCCGGATGGGATACACCCCCGAGTACTGCAGGAACTAAGTACAGTCATTGATAGACCATTATTATTAATCTTTAAAGAGTCCATAATAACAGGGTCTGTACCACAGGACTGGCGTATAGCAAATGTGGTGCCAATATTCAAAAAGGGGACAAAAACTGAACTCGGAAATTATAGGCCAGTAAGCTTAACCTCTACTGTGGGTAAAATCCTGGAGGGCATTCTAAGGGATGCTATACTGGAGTATCTGAAGAGGAATAACCTCATGACCCAGTATCAGCACGGGTTTACTAGGGACCGATCATGTCAGACTAATTTGATCAGCTTCTATGAAGAGGTAAGTTCCGGTCTGGACCAAGGGAGCCCAGTGGATGTAGTGTATATGGACTTTTCAAAAGCTTTTGATACGGTGCCACACAAAAGGTTGTTACATAAAATGAGAATAATGGGGATAGGGGAAAATGTGTAAGTGGACTGAGAGCTGGCTCAGGGATAGGAAACAAAGGGTGGTTATTAATGGAGCACACTCGGACTGGGTCACGGTTAGTAGTGGGGTACCACAGAGGTCAGTATTGGGCCCTCTTCTTTTTAACATATTTATTAATGACCTTGTAGGGGGCATTCAGAGTAGAATTTCAATATTTGCAGATGACACTAAACTCTGCAGGGTAATCAATACAGGGGAGGACAATTTTATATTACAGGCTGATTTATGTAAACTAGAAGCTTGGGCTGATAAATGGCAAATGAGCTTTAATGGGGATAAATGTAAGGTCATGCACTTGGGTAGAAGTAATAAGATGTATAACTATGTGCTTAATTCTAAAATTCTGGGCAAAACCGTCAATGAAAAAGACCTGGGTGTATGGGTGGATGACAAACTCATATTCAGTGGCCAGTGTCAGGCAGCTGCTACAAAGGCAAATAAAATAATGGGATGCATTAAAAGAGGCATAGATGCTCATGAGGAGAACATAATTTTACCTCTATACAAGTCACTAGTTCGACCACACTTAGAATACTGTGCACAGTTCTGGTCTCCGGTGTATAAGAAAGACATAGCTGAACTGGAGCGGGTGCAGAGAAGAGCGACCAAGGTTATTAGAGGACTGGGGGGTCTGCAATACCAAGATAGGTTATTACACTTGGGGCTGTTTAGTTTGGAAAAACGAAGGCTAAGGGGTGATCTTATGTTAATGTATAAATATATGAGGGGACAGTACAAAGACCTTTCTGATGATCTTTTTAATCATAGACCGGTGACAGGGACAAGGGGGCATCCTCTACGTCTGGAGGAAAGAAGGTTTAAGCATAATAACAGACGCGGATTCTTTACTGTAAGAGCAGTGAGACTATGGAACTCTCTGCCGTATGATGTTGTAATGAGTGATTCATTACTAAAATGTAAGAGGGGACTGGATGCCTTTCTGGAAATGTATAATGTTACAGGGTATATACACTAGATTCCTTGATAAGGCGTTGATCCAGGGAACTAGTCTGATTGCCGTATGTGGAGTCGGGAAGGAATTTTTTTCCCCATGGTGGAGCTTACTCTTACCACATGGGTTTTTTTGCCTTCCCCTGGATCAACATGTTAGGGCATGTTAGGTTAGGCTATGGGTTGAACTAGATGGACTTAAAGTCTTCCTTCAACCTTAATAACTATGTAACTATGTAACTATTATGGGGGCACTGTGGATATCACAGTTATTATGGGGCACTGTGGATATCACTGTTATTATGGGGGCACTGTGGATATCGCTGTTATTATGGGGGCACTGTGGATATCACTTGTGGGGCACTGTGGATATCGCTGTTATTATGGGGCACTGTGGATATCGCTGTTATTATGGGGGCACTGTGGATATCACTGTTATGGGGGCACTGTGGATATTACTGTTATTATGGGGGCACTGTGGACATCGCTGTTATTATGGGGGCACTGTGGATATCACTTGTGGGGCACTGTGGATATCGCTGTTATTATGGGGCACTGTGGATATCACTGTTATTATGGGGGCACTGTGGATATCACTGTTATTATGGGGGCACTGTGGATATCGCTGTTATTATGGGGGCACTGTGGATATCACTTGTGGGGCACTGTGGATATCGCTGTTATTATGGGGCACTGTGGATATCGCTGTTATTATGGGGGCACTGTGGATATCACTGTTATGGGGGCACTGTGGATATTACTGTTATTATGGGGGCACTGTGGATATCGCTGTTATTATGGGGGCACTGTGGATATCACTTGTGGGGCACTGTGGATATCGCTGTTATTATGGGGCACTGTGGATATCGCTGTTATTATGGGGGCACTGTGGATATCACTGTTATTATGGGGGCACTGTGGATATCACTGTTGTGGGGCACTGTGGATATCACTGTTATTATGGGGCACTGTGGATATCACTGTTATTATGGGGGCACTGTGGATATCACTGTTATTATGGGGGCACTGTGGATATCACTGTTATTATGGGGGCACTGTGGATATCACTGTTATTATGGGGGCACTGTGGATATCACTGTTATTATGGGGGCACTGTGGATATCACTGTTATTATGGGGGTACTGTGGATATCACTGTTATTATGGTGCACTGTGGATATCACTTATTATGGGGGCACTGTGGATATCACTGTTATTATGGGGGCACTGTGGATATCACTGTTGTGGGGCACTGTGGATATCACTGTTATTATGGGGGCACTGTGGATATCACTTATTATGGGGCACTGTGGATATCACTGTTATTATGGGGGCACTGTGGATATCACTGTTATTATGGTGCAACTGTGGATATCACTGTTATTATGGGGGCACTGTGGATATCGCTGTTATTATGGGGGCACTGTGGATATCACTGTTATTATGGGGACATTGTGGATATCACGTATTATGGGGCACTGTGGATATCACTTATTATGGGGCACTGTGGATATCACTGTTATTATGGGGGCACTGTGGATATCACTGTTATTATGGGGGCACTGTGGATATCACTTATTATGGGGCACTGTGGATATCACTGTTATTATGGGGGCACTGTGGATATCACTGTTATTATGGTGCAACTGTGGATATCACTGTTATTATGGGGGCACTGTGGATATCGCTGTTATTATGGGGGCACTGTGGATATCACTGTTATTATGGGGACATTGTGGATATCACGTATTATGGGGCACTGTGGATATCACTTATTATGGGGCACTGTGGATATCACTGTTATTATGGGGGCACTGTGGATATCACTGTTATTATGGGGGCACTGTGGATATCGCTGTTATTATGGGGGCACTGTGGATATCGCTGTTATTATGGGGCACTGTGGATATCGCTGTTATTATGGGGGCACTGTGGATATCACTTATTATGGGGGCACTGTGAATATCACTGTTATTATGGGGGCACTGTGGATATCACTTATTATGGGGCACTGTGGATATCGCTGTTATTATGGGGGCACTGTGGATATCGCTGTTATTATGGGGGCACTGTGGATATCACTTGTAGGGCACTGTGGATATCGCTGTTATTATGGGGCACTGTGGATATCGCTGTTATTATGGGGGCACTGTGGATATCACTGTTATTATGGGGGCACTGTGGATATCGCTGTTATTATGGGGGCACTGTGGATATCACTTGTGGGGCACTGTGGATATCACTGTTATTATGGGGCACTGTGGATATCACTGTTATTATGGGGCACTGTGGATATCGCTGTTATTATGGGGGCACTGTGGATATCACTGTTATTATGGGGCACTGTGGATATCACTGTTATTATGGGGGCACTGTGGATATCACTGTTATTATGGAGCACTGTGGATATCACTGTTATTATGGGGGCACTGTGGATATCACTGTTATTATGGGGCACTGTGGATATCGCTGTTATTATGGGGGCACTGTGGATATCACTTATTATGGGGCACTGTGGATATCACTGTTATTATGGGGGCACTGTGGATATCACTTGTAGGGCACTGTGGATATCGCTGTTATTATGGGGCACTGTGGATATCGCTGTTATTATGGGGGCACTGTGGATATCACTGTTATTATGGGGGCACTGTGGATATCGCTGTTATTATGGGGGCACTGTGGATATCACTTGTGGGGCACTGTGGATATCACTGTTATTATGGGGCACTGTGGATATCACTGTTATTATGGGGCACTGTGGATATCGCTGTTATTATGGGGGCACTGTGGATATCACTGTTATTATGGGGCACTGTGGATATCACTGTTATTATGGGGGCACTGTGGATATCACTGTTATTATGGAGCACTGTGGATATCACTGTTATTATGGGGGCACTGTGGATATCACTGTTATTATGGGGCACTGTGGATATCGCTGTTATTATGGGGGCACTGTGGATATCACTTATTATGGGGCACTGTGGATATCACTGTTATTATGGGGGCACTGTGGATATCGCTGTTATTATGGGGCACTGTGGATATCGCTGTTATTATGGGGCACTGTGGATATCGCTGTTATTATGGGAGCACTGTGGATATCACTTATTATGGGGGCACTGTGGATATCACTTATTATGGGGGCACTGTGGATATCACTGTTATTATGGGGGCACTGTGGATATCACTGTTATTATGGGGGCACTGTGGATATCACTGTTATTATGGGGGCACTGTGGATATCGCTGTTATTATGGGGCACTGTGGATATCGCTGTTATTATGGGGGCACTGTGGATATCGCTGTTATTATGGGGGCACTGTGGATATCACTGTTATTATGGGGGCACTGTGGATATCACTATTATTATGGGGGCACTGTGGATATCACTGTTATTATGGGAGCACTGTGGATATCACTGTTATTATGGGGGCACTGTGGATATCACTGTTATTATGGGGGCACTGTGGATATCACTGTTATTATGGGGGCACTGTGGATATCACTATTATTATGGGGGCACTGTGGATATCACTGTTATTATGGGGGCACTGTGGATATCGTTGTTATTATGGGGGCACTGTGGATATCGCTGTTATTATGGGGGCACTGTGGATATCGCTGTTATTATGGGGACACTGTGGATATCACTGGTATTATGGGGCAGTGTGGATATCACTGTTATTATGGGGCACTGTGGATATCGCTGTTATTATGGGGGCACTGTGGATATCGCTGTTATTATGGGGGCACTGTGGATATCGCTGTTATTATGGGGGCACTGTGGATATCGCTGTTATTATGGGGGCACTGTGGATATCGCTGTTATTATGGGGGCACTGTGGATATCGCTGTTATTATGGGGGCACTGTGGATATCGCTGTTATTATGGGGGCACTGTGGATATCGCTGTTATTATGGGGGCACTGTGGATATCGCTGTTATTATGGGGGCACTGTGGATATCACTTATTATGGGGGCACTGTGGATATCACTTATTATGGGGGCACTGTGGATATCACTGTTATTATGGGGACACTGTGGATATCACTGTTATTATGGGGCACTGTGGATATCACTTATTATGGGGGCACTGTGGATATCGCTGTTATTATGGGGCACTGTGGATATCGCTGTTATTATGGGGGCACTGTGGATATCACTTATTATGGGGGCACTGTGGATATCACTTATTATGGGGGCACTGTGGATATCACTGTTATTATGGGGACACTGTGGATATCGCTGTTATTATGGGGCACTGTGGATATCACTGTTATTATGGGGGCACTGTGGATATCACTTATTATGGGGGCACTGTGGATATCACTGTTATTATGGGGGCACTGTGGATATCACTGTTATTATGGGGGCACTGTGGATATCACTTATTATGGGGGCACTGTGGATATCACTTATTATGGGGGCACTGTGGATATCACTGTTATTATGGGGACACTGTGGATATCACTGTTATCATGGGGGCACTGTGGATATCACTGTTATTATGGGGGCACTGTGGATATCACTGTTATTATGGGGGCACTGTGGATATCACTGTTATTATGGGGGCACTGTGGATATCACTGTTATTATGGGGGCACTGTGGATATCGCTGTTATTATGGGGGCACTGTGGATATCGCTGTTATTATGGGGGCACTGTGGATATCGCTGTTATTATGGGGGCACTGTGGATGTCACTGTCTAGACACGGCAGCACAGATCTCGGGTTGCTACAATGCATCAGTGTTTGAAAATCTTCAGGATTCAGGATCCTTCTTTACAATGAAGCTGATGTCATGTAGACATTACTACTTTCCCCCTCCCCGGATTCCAGCAGACGGCAGCACAGGTCTTTTTTGTGAAGTTTTGGTGTTACATTGTGGCTACATATCTCTATTTGAGCAGACACCATGGCACTCTCTGTGCACAGTATGGCTCTCGTATATATTATATAGTATATTGTATGTACGCAGTGAAGAGGTTTTATGGCTCCTGGAACTGTGGCTGTTTATTCCCATACAGGTATGTGTTCACAGTCACTGACAGCAAGCAGTGATCAATGCATCAATATACTACAACGTCAATGAACTTAATTTACTTGAAATATCACAAATATCGTGTAAAATTTGCAGAAATATCCGGTAGGGGGATTTCTACTACACCAAGCCCAGATACGGGCTCTATGGGCCGGTGTAAAGCGTTGTAGGGTGAAGGCCCACTAGCGCCAAGTGTGAAACCAGGAGGCAATTACAAGCCGCAGGTCAGCTCCCCTCCCCCACGTGTGACAATCCCATCACCACCATAATTCCAGGACATTTTATTACATTCTGAATGTCAGGCTGAATCAATTTTTTTTTATTTACATGAAATAAAAACACAAAATCTAATCTACCGTCCACTCGCAGTATAGATACAACATTCTGATCCCCGGGACGAGTCAATCTGCTACACGGGTGATCCGGAGAGGACATCCTGAGGTCCTGTACACACTGGACCGTTCTGACGAAGCCTCGTAATCCGTCATCAAATAGAAAAAGAAGCCGATATACCGCTGTGCTCCGCACACAATCTGGAGGTTACAGGGAGGAGCGTCTCAGAAGAAGCCCGAGGACCCCCAGGGCAGCAACGAGGACGGTGTAGGTGGACCGGACACTGGAGACTCCGCTGACGTTACACAGGTCCGTGCTGCAACAGGACACCGACGTGGAGACCACAACGGCATTAAACCCAGTGTCTGTGCAGACTGAGGCACACGTCTTAGTGATGCTGGCACCGGAGAGACTCCCTGCAGAGGAAGACAGAAGACGCGGAGATAAGGAACACAACGGAGTTATGTACTGTAAGGGCGGTCACACTATAGAGCTCTGTACTGTAAGGGCGGTCACACTATAGAGCTCTGTACTGTAAGAGCGGTCACACTATAGAGCTCTGTACTGTAAGAGCCGTCACTATAGAGCTCTGTACTGTAAGAGCGGTCACACTATAGAGCTGTGTACTGTAAGAGCGGTCACACTATAGAGCTCTGTACTGTAAGAGCGGTCACACTATAGAGCTCTGTACTGTAAGAGCGGTCACACTATAGAGCTCTGTACTGTAAGGGCGGTCACACTATAGAGCTCTGTACTGTAAGGGCGGTCACTATAGAACTCTGTACTGTAAGGGCGGTCACTATAGAACTCTGTACTGTAAGAGCGGTCACACTATAGAGCTCTGTACTGTAAGAGCGGTCACACTATAGAGCTCTGTACCGTAAGAGCGGTCACACTATAGAGCTGTGTACTGTAAGAGCGGTCACACTATAGAGCTCTGTACTGTAAGAGCCGTCACTATAGAGCTGTGTACTGTAAGAGCGGTCACACTATAGAGCTGTGTACTGTAAGAGCGGTCACACTATAGAGCTCTGTACTGTAAGAGCGGTCACACTATAGAGCTCTGTACTGTAAGGGCGGTCACACTATAGAGCTCTGTACTGTAAGGGCGGTCACTATAGAACTCTGTACTGTAAGGGCGGTCACTATAGAACTCTGTACTGTAAGAGCGGTCACACTATAGAGCTCTGTACTGTAAGGGCGGTCACACTATAGAGCTGTGTACTGTAAGAGCGGTCACACTATAGAGCGCTGTACTGTAAGGGCGGTCACACTATAGAGCTGTGTACTGTAAGAGCGGTCACACTATAGAGCTCTGTACTGTAAGAGCGGTCACTATAGAGCTCTGTACTGTAAGGGCGGTCACACTATAGAGCTGTGTACTGTAAGAGCGGTCACACTATAGAGCTCTGTACTGTAAGAGCGGTCACACTATAGAGCTCTGTACTGTAAGAGCGGTCACACTATAGAGCTCTGTACTGTAAGAGCGGTCACACTATGGAGCTCTACTGTAAGAGCGGTCACACTATAGAGCTCTGTACTGTAAGAGCGGTCACACTATAGAGCTCTGTACTGTAAGAGCGGTCACACTATAGAGCTGTGTACTGTAAGAGCGGTCACACTATAGAGCTCTGTACTGTAAGAGCGGTCACTATAGAGCTCTGTACTGTAAGAGCGGTCACACTATAGAGCTCTGTACTGTAAGAGCGGTCACATTATAGAGCTCTGTACTGTAAGAGCGGTCACACTATAGAGCTCTGTACTGTAAGAGCGGTCACACTATAGAGCTCTGTACTGTAAGAGCGGTCACACTATAGAGCTCTACTGTAAGAGCGGTCACACTATAGAGCTCTGTACTGTAAGAGCGGTCATACTATAGAGTTCTGTACTGTAAGAGCGGTCACACTATAGTGACTATATTGTGATTCATACATACAGATTAACGTGCTTTGTGTAAAAGTACGGTGCGTAAAAATAAAAAAATTAAAATACGATTGGCTTGGTGCAGTTCACACTATTTTTGGTCAAAAAATTGACTTGTCATATATACTGTAGAACCTGCTTTGTGTGAAATTTTGTTGGTTTGTAATAAAAACCAAAATTAGTTGCTACAGGTGTACTTTCTTAATATTTTAATGAGTCCATGCAGTTGGTGCTTTCAATGGTGTATGGATTACCCTGCTTGTAATTTTTGGCAGGCTTTGCACTTACTGCATAGTCTTTATGTGTTTAGGAGACCAGTACATGACAAAGTGAACAGAATGTGTATGAGGCCTCCTTTATGTCTAATACAGGGTGTTTCTGAGTATTTTTGGCAGGTCTTGCTTCCTTTATAAATTACGCTGAAATTTCCAATCTTTAACCCCTTTCTGACCTCGGACGGGATAGTACGTCCGAGGTCAGATACCCCGCTTTGATGCAGGGCTCCGGCGGTGAGCCCGCATCAAAGCCGGGACATGTCAGCTGACATGTGCCCGCAATAGCGGAGGGTGAATTCGCGATTCACCCGCCGCTATTAACTAGTTAAATGCCGCTGTCAAACGCAGACAGCGGCATTTAACCGGAGCTTCCGGCCGGGTGGCCGGAAATGAGCGCATCGCCGACCCGTCACATGATCGGAGGTCAGCGATGCTTCTGCAGAGTAACCATAGAGGTCCTTGAGACCTCTATGGTTACTGATCCCCGGTAGCTGTGAGCGCTACCCTGTGGTCGGCGCTCATAGCACACCTGCATTTCTGCTGCATAGCAGCGATCTGATGATAGCTGCTATGTAGCAGAGCCGATCATGTTGTGCCAGCTTCTAGCCTCCCATGGAGGCTATTGAAGCATGGCAAAAGTAAAAAAAAAAAAAAAGTAAAAAAAAATGTGAAAAAATAAAAATAAAAATAAAAAAGTTTAAATCCCCCCCCTTTCGCCCCATTCAAAGTAAATCAATTAAAAAAATAATAAAACCTACACATATTTGGTATCACCGCGTTCATAATCGCCCGATCTATCAATAAAAAAAAAAGCATTAACCTGATCGCTAAACAGCGTAGCGAGAAAAAAAATAGAAACGCCAGAATTACGTTTTTTTGGTCGCCACGACATTGCATTAAAATGCAATAACGGGCGATCAAAAGAACGTATCTGCACCGAAATAGTATCATTAAAAACGCCAGCTCAGCACGCAAAAAATAAGCCCTCAACCAACCCCAGATCATGAAAAATGGAGACGCTACGGGTATTGGAAAATGGCGCAATTTTTGTTTTGCTTTGTTTGTTTTTTTAGCAAAGTTTGGCATTTTTTTTCACCACTTAGATAAAAAATAACCAAGTCATGTTAGGTGTCTATGAACTCGTAATGACCTGGAGAATCGTAATAGGTCAGATTTAGCATTTAGTGAACCTAGCAAAAAAAACAAAAGAAAAAACAAATGTGGGACTGCACTTTTTTTGCAATTTCACCGCACTTGGATTTTTTTTTTCCGTTTTCTAGTACACGACATGGTAAAACCAATGATGTCGTTCAAAAGTACAACTTGTTTCGCAAAAAATAAGCCCTCACATGGCCATATTGACGGAAAAATAAAAAAGTTATGGCTCTGGGAAGGAGGGGAGCGAAAAACGAACACGGAAAAATGGAAAATCCCAAGGTCATGAAGGGGTTAACTAAAAATTTCAAATTTTAGTTACTTAATTTTTTTTTTTTTTTTTTAATCCTTTTTAAATTTTGCCTTATATAAAAGTCATTATTACAGGAAAGAGTGTTTCTTTACATTTTTTTTCCTGCAAAAAGGAGATTTTTGTTTACTTACCGTAAAATCTTTTTCTCCGAGCCAATCATTGGGGGATACAGACCGTGGGTGTTATGCTGCTTGCCACTAGGAGGACACTAAGTGATACAAAGAAAGTTAGCTCCTCCCCTGCATTATACACCCTCCTGCTGGCCCTCAGCTAACCAGTTCGGTGCAAAAAGCAGTAGGAGATCAGTAACAACATATTAGCTTACAGCATGTCATATCATATATGAGAGTATAGCATATCGGATTGTAAAAACAAGCATAAGCCAATACTAGGGTGGGAGCTGTGTCCCCCAATGATTGGCTCGGAGAAAAAGATTTTACGGTAAGTAAACAAAAATCTCCTTTTCTCCTACGCCTCATTGGGGGACACAGACCGTGGGACGTACCAAAGCAGTCCCTGGGTGGGGACAACATCAGATCAGGCTCTGTGTAACCGCTACTTACAAGTGCGCCACCGCGGCCTGCAGAGTCCGCCTGCCCAGAGTCACATTTGTGGAAGTCTGGGAATTATATGCTTCAAGAATGCATGCGGACTGGACGAATCCGCAAACGTGCAGGCGTGTCTTGTTGACGCCTGGTGCCTGGAACCCACGATAGACGGGGAGATAGGCTGTCATCTAACACGGAAGGACTACTGGATGGTGAAAGAATACACCAGGCTAAATGGCCGATGGAGACGGCCAAACCCTTCCTGTAAAAGTCAGGAAGCCTTCCTCTTACCGGTAGGAAACCCAAGATACAGTGTCCAACCTTCGGAAGGACGCCGTCCTCAAGACATACCTACTCAGAGCACTTGCTCTGTCCGGAATATGGGGACCTCATTCCATTTTGTGGAGTGATGCCAAAAGAGATGAGGGAGGAACTATGCCCTCATGACAGTAGTAATACAATACCACCTTGGTAACTAGGGACAGGGAAGGCTTGAGGACAACCTTGCCTTGAAGGAAATAAGAGAAAAAAGACTGAAAAAGACCCGTTAGCACCGAAGACTCGTCAGGATGAGGATATAGCCGAGAGAAAAGGGGGCAACCTTCCCTAATAGAATAGATCCCAATGATCTAACGGTATGCAATAGGGAAGAATTACATGTGAAAAACATCCTGCGAGGTGGTCCCTACTTGCAGTTTTGTTGCAGAAATACAGAAAGCTACCAGCTCCGCAAGTGAACTGACGTGGTCAGTACGGATGTCCGAGGATCACTGGGGCCCTTTCTGCTTCTGAAAAGTTTTCGGAAGTGGAAACTGGTACCACGGAATAACCGGATCATGCAGTGCGAAGGCTCCTGGATCTCGAGGCCGAACAACCCTCCAGTACGCCGGCGATCAGTCAGGACGCTATCCGAGCTACAACTGTAGAGCTCCAGTGAAGGCGGGTCTGATGGAATACTTCCGGTGAAGTTCCCACTCACTTGAGGTGAAACCCTGACGACTAAATATGTTCGCAGCCCAGAGTTCTACTTCTGGGATATGAACTGCCAATATCACCGAGTGATAGATCTCGGCCCATGTGAGGTACTTTGGCCATGGTGCTTGAACGTGGGTACTCGCTAGATGATTGACGTATGACACAGCCGTGGCGTTGTCCAATTGAATTCGGATGGGTTGACCCGCCATAAGGAGTGGACCTACTATAGGACTACCCTTGAGATCTCCAGAGCAATGATCGGGAGAAGAGGACTGGCATTGGAAGTTACTAGTAACCATGGAACCGGGAGAAAAAAACTCCGGATGAAGAAGGAACTCAGAGACTATCGTCTGAAAGGCTGCTTGACTTGCTGAAAACTAACGGAGCAAAGAAAACTGTTTCCATTGTCGTCTCCGTTTTTTTTTTTTTTTTTTTTTGGAACCCTCCCAGCAAATCGAATGAAATGAGGGGATGAGTGAGCAAGAGCGCGAGCTCCCGTTGAAAAACCATGACCTTGTCCGGAGGGAGATATACCACCCTTCTGGAGGAATACTGGATCATCCTCAAAAAGGATATCTGCTGGGCTGGAAATGAGGAGTTGTCTAAGTCTAGCCACCAGCCCAGGTGAGAGGGTATCGCAAGAGATATAGATGACTTAGCGTAGTCCTGCAAGGGTGGGTAAACAGTCGGTCAAACAGGATAGGACGACCACGCCTCTAGGTGCAAGATGACAGCCACCATGACCCTTGCGAATACCCTGGATGCGGTAGCAAGGCCGAAGAACAAGGTCGTGACTTAAATGCTATTCACGAATGGAAAAGCAAAGGAATTTTTGAAGAGGTTAGGCATCCCGAATGTCGATGGATGCCCGAAACTGCACCTTTTTTGTTGAAGTAATGGCTGAGCGGATGAGACTCCATTCCAAGAAGAAGAAGAACCTTGTGAAAAGATTGTTAGAAGTTTGAGGTCCGGAATCGGTCCTACTTATCGTTCCACCTTTTTAACCAAGATCCCTTAGATCTAGACTGTCCTGGACAACCCTTTCACTGTTGGTCGGGGCTGCGGTAACGTACGATTGTTCGTTAGTCTCCCGCTCAAGAATATGATTGACCAGCTGAACTGTCTTCAGGAAAGGGATACTGGTGTGAATCAAAGTAGTTAAGGGCTCTAAGCAGGAGACCGTTGCTCTAGCATCCATGCGGCGGATAGGGAGGTTAAAGGGCTGGACCCGTAGTTGCCAAACGGAACAAACCAGATGTGCTATTTGACAGATCGTGGCATTTTTAATTAAGGACATATCGGGCAGGGATACTGGTAGGTAACCCACAGGAGATTGTACCTGGTTAATCTGCCGAGTGGCAGAATGCGCCGCTGCTTCCAGCAGGTCATTGCAGAGTTAAAAATTAGGAGCCTCGATCCACCATCCTCTCAACAAGGAAGTGGAGAGGGAAATTCGCCTACTTGCATCTTCTGTTAAATAGTGGTGATGCAGAGGGGGGTGCTCAGACGCCCGAAAAAAAGGATGCCTCTGTACATCCACAGAGTGCAGGTCTCCGGGTGGACAGGACAGGCTGTCTGGCGTTAGGCCTGGACCTTCGAGTGCCCGTCTGTTGATGGTGTGGGGAGACCGGCGCCCTTTAAAGTGCCTGTCGCCCTTAAAAATCAGACCAGGCATAGCGTCCCGCGTAGAGGCTTCTGTCCAGTGAATCGCATATCCGGACTGGATGGCAAAAGCTCTACGAGGGAGTTTAGGCTGAGGGAACTAGTTACACTGGGATAAACTGGGCTCGGCGGCAGAGGGCTCCTCAATTATGACCAGTTTCGGATTGGTCATGGTGCCCTCAAGACCAGGGAATACTGGTCGTGTGCCGTTAAGACCAGGGAAAACTGGTCGTGTGCCTTTAAGACCAGGGAATACTGGTCGTGTGCCTTTAAGACCAGGGAATACTGGTCGTGTGCCTTTAAGACCAGGGAATACTGGTCGTGTGCCTTTAAGACCAGGGATTACTGGTCGTGTGGCTTTAAGACCAGAGAATGCTGGTCGTGTGCCTTTAAGACCAGGGAATACTGGTAGTGCGCCATTAAGACCAGGGAATACTGGTCGCGTGCCTTTAAGACCAGGGAAAACTGGACGTGTGCCTTTAAAAACCCGGGAATTCTGGTCACGCGCCCTTAAGACCAGGGAATACTGGTCACGCGCCTTTAAGACCAGGGAATACTGGTCACGTTGCCTTTAAGACCAGGGAATACTGGTCACGTGCCTTTAAGACCAGGGGATACTGGTCACGTACCCTTAAGACCAGGGAATACTGGTCACGAGCCTTTAAGACCAGGAAATACTGGTCACGTGCCTTTAAGACCAGGAAATACTGGTCACGTGCCTTTAAGACCAGGAAATACTGGTCACGTGCCTTTAAGACCAGAGAATACTGGTCATGCGGGTTTAGGTAAATTCTCGCAGCGAGCGAGAAGCGCCAATTTAGGGGACGGAGCTACAGGCACGACGTGGGCGGAGCCTCGAAACTTCCATGATAGGCCCCAGCCGGGGCGTAAATTTCTGCAGCCGGCGTCAGCGTAAGAGTCAGGGGTGGTCACCCGTTGCTCGAGAAAATTGAGCGCTTCCGCGTCAGGCGCTAAGCGCCAGGAAAAAAGGCTAAGCCGCCTTGAGGCGACACAGTGCGCTTCTGGGGTGCGGACTACACATCGGCCGAAGCCGGGAGCTAAATTTGTTAGCCGGCTGGAGCGTTACCTCAGGGAGGTGGTCACAGGGAAGTCTGAGACTGCCTGTCAATATCCCGCTGCAGAAGCCCATTGCTGGCAGGATCCACTTACCAACGGTGCGCGTCCCGGCATGGAGCCGCCGCGGATGTCGGGTATTGCAGCGTGGACGGTGCAGGGGTAGAGAGATAAACCTCAATCCATCATCCCTTTGTTAGGGAGGTGGAGAGGAACCGTCCGCCTCCTTGTCCGCTTTCACAGTGGTGGAGGCTGCCCGGACCATGGAGGGGGGCTTCTTCCACGAAGTTCAGCCCATCGGGACCATGAAAGCACCTCCGCTCCTGAAAGGTATTTCACTGCGGCCTAGTCCGGCTGCAAAAGCCGGGGACTAAATTTATGGAGCCTGCCGGTGGAGCGCGTCGGCGGGCCGCGCACCGAATGATTGCCGCTGGCCAGTGGCACCCCCAGGACCGCATCTTCCACGCAGGCAGCGTGAGGAAGCATGGCCCCCGAGATCTGCAGGGCGCCTCTCGTCCCAGACGAGAAGCGCCGATATAGGGGGCGGAGTTACGGCCGTGGGAGGGATCTGCCCACTGCGGCCTACTCCAGCTGAAAAGCCGGGTACTAAATTTCCAGCCTGACTGGGGATGCGCGGCGGCCGCAACGGAGCGACGCTAACCGCCGCAGTTCCCGACCGCCGGCGCCTGTCCCCAGGGGGCTCTGCCGAAAGTACCGCCGGCGTCTACCCCATAGAGGCCACTGCGGCCTACTCCGGCTGAAAAGCCGGGGACTAAATTTCCGGCCTGCCCGGCGGTGTGAGGTGGCGCGGCCGCAAAGCGATCCGGAGCGCAGGAGGGGAACTCCTGATGTACTCACAGTCCGGTAATGCAGGTCCCCCTGTCCCTGCACGCTCCATCCTCATCTGCAATCCCTTTGGGCTCTGCCGCAAGTATGCAACGCCATGTGATGTGGGCCTTGTATGTCGGGCCACCGGAGAGGAACATTAGAGCAGGCTCTATGTGCTCGCCGTCTTGCAGGGGGAAGGGAAATCGGGACCAAAGATGGAAACCCATTGCCCGAGTAAAATTTGGCGTGCTCCCGCGTCGCAGGAGAGGGACGGGGAGGTATACTCGCCGTGCTCGCCTGTTGCTGGTTCGGGGGAGAGCGGGTCCCATAAAAAAGGATCCGTCGCCCCCTTCACTCCGTTGAATAAAAAATAAAAATTTACAGAAAAATAAAAATTAAAATAAGAAAGTTGGGGTCTGAAAACAGACCCAAGTGCCTCCTACAGACACTAAGCAAGAACTGGTTAGCTGAGGGCCAGCAGGAGGGTGTATACTGCAGGGGAGGAGCTAACTTTCTTTGTATCACTTAGTGTCCTCCTAGTGGCAAGCAGCATAACACCCACGGTCTGTGTCCCCCAATGAGGCGTAGGAGAAATGCAATTTCTCATGGGTTTGGAATGTTTTATTGTCAGTCCTTAAAGTGGAGTTATAAATGTGACACCATTAACCTCTGCAATAATCTGGGGGTCAGAGATGCTTCCTGGGGTTCTCCCAATGCTGTTCTCCTTCCATTCTGCACTTTTTCCATCTATTTGAACACTTTTACTGTCCCCCCCTAGACCTCTCTGTAGGATCAGCCTGAGAGTATTCGGAATATTCTCGGATGGAGTAACGAGCTCCCGAGCATTTTACGGCTCTCTCATCTCTAATTAATCATTACTATCTGACAGCGACGAATCCTGTCATTTCCTTCACACCCATATAGTTCCCTGTGGTTATTTTTTGGGTGAGTTATAAATTTGCCACTCACCGATCCCGCCGGCCACCACGGAGGTCATGCAGTAGGTGCTGGCGGAGGAGCAGTTGGTCGCCGTCATGCAGTTGGTGTTGCTGCTTTGTCCATTGCACGTGTAGCAACTTAAGGAGTAAACTAAGGGGAACAAGCACGTTGTCTCATTAATGATCATACATCATCCAATAGGAAATGTGCTGGACTAGAACCCCCAGCATGCCCACCTCTCACATCCATTGTATCCTGGCTGTGAAGCCCAGTGATACAATGTCTCACTATGTTAAAGGGGCAGCGCACTCACCTGTGCCAGCACAGAGGGCAGCGACCAGCAGGAGGCTTGTGTAGGCGGCCATAGCTGTGAGCGGAGATGCACTGTGGATACCGCCTGACAGCTCCTTATATACACACCTGTAATTACAGGTCAGTGTAGAGGTCGCTGGGAGCAGCACTGGGGGCTCGTTGTGTTGTGGTAACTGGGTCACACAAGGGATCACCAACAATCAGTACAAGAGACGCTCATCAGCGGGGGAACGGGTCTTAAGGAAAAAAAAATTAAATAATGACTCGTGGCCCAAAAAAACACTCCTCATCTTGGGCCACATGATCAGCTGCAGCGATCCCCAGTGACGGCACCAATCTCACCCCAAGTACCACAATCTATAGAGGCACCTATCAGCCCCCAGGATGGGCAACGGAGCCATGGCCATGAATGACGAGGAGCTAATCTGGGGGCTGCAGTGGTAAAGTGTCCACTTGGTACCCAGAGTCAAGCACAGAATCGGTCACGTACACTGGTGTAACTTTCCCGACACCCACTGCTCCAGAAACAAAGTAGACAACCACGGCACTCCGAGGGAACTCGGGGTAGGTAGTCAGCGGGTGTTATCAGCCGGAGCGTCGCCAGCGGCCAATGTTTTGGTCAGATCCATAGCTTTGTCAAGGTCCAAGTGAACATGTGTAGCTGTCTCCATGAGTCTTCTTGGCACCCACCGAATCCTCCTGACACCCACTGAAATCCCAGAGTCGTGCTGACACCCTCTGACTGCTCCAAATTCTGACACCCGCTAATTCCTTTACAATCCCAACACCTCCAGACTCAACTGAACATTTTACTTTCAGTCTTTCAGCTGCTATTGAGGACCTCCTGAGATCCGTCACCCATTTAACCCTTTCCACATTAACACCCCACTAAAAAAAGATACAAAAAAATACAACATGATCCCGGCAATTAATAAGTGCCCCCCATCACACCCCTGTCCTGTCAGCGGCTCACCGGATCGGTCATTCTATCAAAGCCTCTTATGGAACGAGAAAATACAGAATAAAATAAGGAAAGTCGTCCACAAAACAAAACAAACAAAAAAAAAAGGCGGACGTGTTACATTCCCCAAAATAAAGAAAAAGAAGCTCTGCAGAAAGTTCTGAGAAAGTGTCACTGACTATAGTCCATGACTTCCTGATGGACGATGGAAACAGAACGTCCCGCTGAATTCTCTCATATCCATATAACCCATCTCGCGGAATCTCTCTGTATCCATCTCCTCCATTCATTCTACAATCACTTTATAACCCCTAGTCAGACGCCGTCAGCCTCGCTCACATCACAACGCTCCTGTGGTCTCCGGGCGGTGACAGATCTGTTAGGAACTTGTCCTGTCATCTTCTGTTCTGGAGATTACAGGTGTCCACACTTTCTTTGTCCAGTTGTGCTGTCTTTGGTCACCAGGACGCCGACACATACAAACACGACGGGGCCGGGAGACGCTGCTGCATCTTCACAAAGATGAAAGGAGTCATCGGCCTGTGACGCTTTCCTGAGTAAATAAGTGTCCTCCATTCATGTATTGTGGAGACTTTTCCTCCCCTGGTCTCATTGAGAACTGTGTAATACCTTGTGTCACCTGTGGGGGTGCTGCAGGGAAACTTGCCGCCCACAAGCACCAGCGATCACCGATTATACTTTTTTTGTTATTCTTTCAATGTGCAGCAAAGTTTAGCCACATTTGTTCCAGGATTTACTGTTTTCCTCCACTTCTCACTGGCAAGAAAAATCACAGACTCGGTCCGGCAGATTCATTGCCCTAAGCTGAACAAGAAACAAAGTGCAAAATGTCCGCAAATTAGTGTGCAGTGTTCTATGGGGAGACGGCGATAACTTAGGTTTCATTAACAGCTCCAATCCAGTAAAGCCGGTTTCATGCCTCCAGGTTTGGTTCTGTGATCTGGACGGACCCGGGGGTCTCCTGGCCTGGACTTTCCAGGTTTATTCATGCCTGAGGCTGCCGAGTCTTGGTCAGGAGACCACCCTACCTGTCCTGATGGCAACACACAGACGTATGAACCCCACCTTACTGAAGTGGGTTCCTATAGGTCTGCGCACACATTCTTACACCCAGTATAATTAATAGTAATGAACATTCCACGGCGGAGACAAACAGGATACGGCAAAATCAGCAAGAAACAGAGGAAAGTATGGCAAGGGCTGAGAGAGCCAGGGCGGAATATCTCCTAGTAACACTTCTGCGCAACATTGTATCACTAAGTGCAGGATTAAGTAATACCAAGACCTAGAGCAGCCGAAACATTAACCCCTTCACCCCCAAGCCATTTTCCATTTTGGCGCTTTCAATTTTTTTTTGCTTAACTCCTTCTCAGAGCCATAACCTTTCCCCCCCCCCATCAATATGTCCGTGTGAAGGCCTGGACTGGAAAAAAAATTCCAAGTGTGGCGAAACTGAAAAAAAAAAAAAAAAAAAAAGTGCCATTCCATAATTGTTTTTTGGGATTTTTTTATTTAGCATGTTATGTACATGCGAAAACTGACTTGCCATTATGATTTTCCAGGTCATTTCGAGTTTGCAGACACCAAACATGTCTAGGTTCTTTTTTTAAGTGGTAAAAAAAAAATTCTGAAGTTTCCAAAGACGCCAAATTTTCCGTGACCTTTGGCGTCTCCATTTTCCGTGATCTGGGGCTAAGCGAGGGCTTATTTTTTGTGTGCCAAGATGACGTTTGTGTTGATACGAGTTTGGTGCAGATACAATGTTTTGATCGCCTGGTTTTGCATTTTACTGCACTGTTGCAGCGACCAAAAAAAAACAACAAAAAAACCTTAATTTTGGCTTTTCAATTTTTTCCGTGTTTCGCCGTTTGCCAATTGGAATAATTCTGTTTATATTTTGATAGATCGGGTTTTTCTGAAGGCTGTGATACCAAATATGTGTATTGTGTTTTTGTTTTTTTGGGGGATGGGGGGTAATCTGAACTTATATTTTTTAAATTTTAACATTTTTAGTTTTACTTTTGCTTCAATCATCACCTTAGCAGACTGGAAGCTGTGATCTTCTGTGCTACACATAGCAGGGCTTCATGTGTTGCAGAATTCATCATTTCCTATGAACGTCGGCCACGGGGGTTGGTGAGAGGGGGCGACTCATAGCAGAGGGGGAGACATGACGTACGACGTACATATATGTCATATGTCGTGAAGGGGTTAAGACCACTTAATATCCTGTAGGTAGTCGGAGGCATCACCTTGATTCTTAGACCATTACCAGATGAAAAAAATGGATGAAAAATTAAGTAATACACAAATATTCATTGTATTTGCCCACAGCACGGAGAGAACAAAACAAAGGACAGAAATAAATTAAAGCAATGGCCGTCGGCACAAAAACATATTAAGATTTAATCTGCGTAATAAACAAATGGATTCTCACTTCTGCAGAAAACGTAGAACGTGAGCGGTAAAAAAAAAAAAAAAAAAAAAAAATGACTCAAAAATCCCTGAGATCCAGGAGATCTACAAACGATCCCCCGTGATCAGAAACCCTTGCATCTTCCTCTTATGCCAGCATGTGAAGCAGTCCTATCTGCTCCTGGGAAAGCTGGGTGATAATCCTCTAATACAGGCAGTGTTACGTAGCCTATCCAGCAGTCAGGACGCTAAAACTCGAAGTCCTCATTGGTCATGTCGATGGCCCAGGCGAACTTCTCTCTCTGCGTCTTGTTGTAAATCTTCTCGATGGGCACGCCGTACTTCTTACACCTGCAGAGGGCGGGAAAGGTGTGATGTGGTGTAATGACCCACGGCAGCCACAGTCGTGGTACAAGGTCAATTACATACATCCAACAGGTCAATCGTGGGTTAATTAGCTCTTAAAAGGGGTTGTTTAGGACTGATATATAAATGGCGTTGCCTTGGGATAAGTGGGGACCAGACCCCTGGGACCCCCGACAATCTGCTAAAACCTAGTGCTGCGGACCCCAGATATGCAATGGAGAGTCGGAGTGGCACAACGCCATACACCATAGTGGCCATTCTCCGGTACTGCACTCTGTGGAGATGGGGATGGTGGACCCCCAGTGTCACATAAAAACCTATCAATGACTTACTTTATATGGGTGACAAAGATCAGCCCACTTCATCGCCGACTTCTGCCCATTACATCACATATATGGGGCTGAGCTGTAATACCACACACAACCACACAGACCAGAGTGGCGCTGGACGAGTCACGTATGGAGGTGCAAGTGCGTACGATGCTAGGCACCGCATGGGCTCTGTCTTACCAGGCCACAGTAATCCTCGGGTCCAGATAGTTAAGCTTGGACGTGCCCAGAGCAATCTGCTTGTTCTCCTCCTTGTCGGTTGCCTGAAGCTTCAGTTTCATGAGCTGCTCCTCCAGCCTCTCGCGTTGCTTCTTCTTCTTCTCCATCTCCCTGGGGAAAAATAATTCCACCTCAGCGCAAAATATATTAACATTTTAGTCACATCCAGAGTGGCATTCACGATTCTGCAGTTTTATACTCCTGTCACATACGGAGCTGCAATCCCAATTCTATGTAGTATTTTACGCCAGTCCTATCCAGAGCTGCAATCACAATTCTGTAGTCTAATACTTCAGTTCCATCCAGAGCTGCAATAGCAGTCCTTACTACAGTCAGTACAGAGGCACTAACCAGCTTTGGCTGTGACTAGAGAATATGAGGTCCGTTCAGGAGCAGAAAGTTGAGCTCAGCCCTTACTTTTTGGTGCGGTCGAGATTCTTTGCCTTGTGGTCGGCTTTAGCTTTCTTCAGCTCCTTCTTTGCCTCTTTTACTTGCAGCTCCTTTGCGTCAATCTAGAATGATTAGTGCAGGGTAAGGCAGGATGTGATATCAGGTCCCGGGTGATAGGACCAGTTCCCCGCAGACGGCCCCTCCGCATCAGACCTCTTTTGTACCTTGGCCTGTAGATTTTGCATGGATTTTTCAAAGGTCTTCGGTAGCGCCCTCTGATGGTTACACAGAAGTGCGACGGCTCGATTTGCACGGTTGTAGGACAGGATCTTGGCTGCGACGTTGTCTTCCTCTGGAGAGTGAAACAAGGCAATGGATCAAGTCCTGTCAGTCTGAGCAGAATAACAGTCACATGCAGAAGTCACCGGCACCGGATTCATCTCTTTCCTCCCACTAAGGGTTGTCTACTACAATTCTATTCCCAGCGTAAAATAGAAGACATACTGCTCTCCCGCACAGACGCCATTCCAGTAATGCCGGGGCTTGTGTGACACTGGCTGCAGTGATAACCTAGCATCATAATAATGTGTCACACAAGCCCCACAGTCAGTGCAGCAGCGCTCAGGTGGGAGGACAGTATGTGATATTTTTATTCTACACTGCGGAATATAGAATAGAAAAACATTGCTTCATGGATTATTCCGGTTTCTTATCTTGAATAGTGGTGGCTGAAATTTTTTTATGAACCCCGTGATGGAAAGCAAATCTTACACCTCTCCTGAGAGACCCCCGATTACATGACCTGGCGGGGTTATAGACTACCTGTGGGCACGTACCGTTCGTTAGCGCCTTCAGCTGGTCCTGGAGGGTAATGGAGGCGTTGTACGTCCTGAACACTTTTGCTGTCAGTCCGTCCATCAGGTCTTGGAGGTGTTTGTTAAGATTGGAGGTCTGTGGGAAAAGACATGTTTTATGTTTATAGCTGAATAAAGGATCTCTTCTGGCGGGGGGGGTGCAAGAGGCTGGCCGGTGGGGGAGAGCGGAAAAAGAGGAGACCAGAAAAGGGGGCAAGGGGAGAAAGCAGGAGCCTGAAAGAACATGGATGGGGTGAAGAAAGCCAGAAAAACAGAGAAGACGAGACCGGCAGCAGCTGGTGACCCTCTACCGGCTGACGACATATGCACGACTCGGCCGAGTCCAGTTGTCGGCTGCTCACTGCTGCAGGTCTCGCCTTCCGTGTGTGAACACGACATATACTCACGTTCAGTCTATCAAACAGGTCGTCATCCGGGTTCTTATTCTCCATAAAACGCTTCAGGTTCTTGAACACCTGAAAAGAGATTTACGTCAGACTCGTGTCCAACGTCTGCACAGAGCCAGGATGCGGCCAACAACCAGTGAAGGGTTAAATCTAAATCCTAATTATTTCGGTCACTTTCTGCCATACTTCGTGCTACCACTTGTCTTTGTTTCCAAGATCCCTGAAGCTGCCAGCGAATTGGAACAATGCTTACATGGTTTTTAGTCACTGGATGTAGAGACCTTTTTACAGCTGAGAGCCTGCGACAATGTGTCAGTGCAGATCACAAAGGATTGTCTGGGCCGATACACTGTCAGGTGAGGAAACTCGCAGTAAACCCTCCGCTGTGAGATTTGGACCAGTACAGGGTGACAGGAGGACGGTTCTCTCACAGCAAGCAGAGATCTTGACATACAAAGTACAATGAGAAAGTGATAAAACCGTTCCTAAGTTCCGTCAGGATGAGGCCTGGGGCTGCACAGATCTAGAAGACCACACAAGCGGGTCCGGCCGTTACCTCCTTCTCCACGGGGACCTTGTTGTAATATCGGATTGAATCTTTTCCCAAGAAGTCAAACTCCACCACGTAGTGCTGGCCGTCCATCTCCGGGTACAGCTGGATGTGCTCCACCCTCAAGGAGCAGCAGCCCACCGTGTCCGCAGTCTCGCCCTCCTCCTTCTCATTGCCCGCTCTAAGGGCCAGCTGTGGAGGCAAGATTACGGTCACCCCATCTTCATACATTTAATAACTCACAAGTCACAGATTAATAAAATTACACAGGGACAAAAAATATGGATTTTTGTGTTATTCACCATAAAATCCTTTTCTCCGAGACTCTCATGGGGGGACACAGGACTGTGGGTGTATGCTACTTCTGCCAGGAGGCTGACACTAAGTAAACATAAAAAAAAGTTGTCTCCTCCTCCGCCGTATATACCCCGACACTGGCCGCAGGCTAATCCAGTTTTGTGCAGTAAAGCAGTAGGAGAACAACAACAAAAAAATAAATCAGCTTTAACACAGGTGCAACATGTCTAGAAACAAAAAACACCGAATAATAAAGAAGAAGCCATCTGGCTAATAGAGTGGGTTGTGTCCCCCAATGAGCGTCTTGGAGAAAAGGATTTTACGATGAGTAATACAAAAATCCATATTCTCTTTCGTCTCATTGGGGGACACAGGACTGTGGGACGTCCTAAAGCAGTCCCTGGGTGAGAAACAGACTCCATGGTATAAGCCCTAAGCACCTACTGCCTATAGATGTGCTACGGCTGCCTGAGTATGGATATTATAGTGTTTAGAGAAAGTGTGTAGACTGGTCTTGCAAACCTGTTCCGCTGATGCCTGGTGCCAAAGAGCCCAGGAAGCGCCCACTGCCCGAGTGGAGTGTGCCCTGATCCCAACCGGAACAACTGTGCCTCTGATGCGGTAGGACTCCTGAATAGTCGATCGTATCCACCTTGCTATGGTAGATTTTGAGGCCGCGAGTCCCTTCCTTCGACCCTCACCGCAGTCTTAGCATTGGTGATGCAGTGGGGGCCGCACGGACTGCACATATGCACCTGTACAGCCTAGGGTTTCAGTACCTTAGGGTGGTCAGGGCTGAGTCCGGCATCTTGTCCCACGTTGCGGGAGAGGGTACGTGGAGGCGACACTCCATGTGCTCGCCCGTTGTTGGTTTGGGGAGATCGGACCCCTTCAAAAGGGTCCGTCGCCCCTGCCTCATCTTCATGGTAAAAAAGAGAAAAGAGGTCTGGAAAAACCCAGACATGTGCCACCTAAAGACACTAAGCATGAACTGGATTATGTTTACTTAGTGTCAGCCTCCTGGCAGCAGCAGCATACACCCACAGTCCTGTGCCCCCCAATGAGACGAAGGAGAAAAGGCACGTGATATTAGCAGTGTACCTTATCAATGAAATACAGCGCCACCGCTCTCTGCCGCTTCTTCATCTCTCGGGATTTCCAGTCCAGGCGATACTGGGATCGGATCTGAGCGACCACGCTCTTCAGGCGACGCGCCATCTCGTATTTCTGCCAGTCCTTCTCCCCCTGCAGCAGATAAAGGATCTACATACACGGCACTGACAACAGACGCACACATTTTACATCTTTGCATTTAAAAAGCAGTGACTTTTTCCGCTGACGCAGCTGTAGATTTAGCTTTTTGCGGCATAAATTGTATATTTTGATATCACATTTTGGGTATTATAAAAAAAAATAAAAAATTTCTTTAACTAAAAAAAAGAAAATTTGCCTTTTCTCCCCCATCCACAACTGTCTGCAGCATCATACATGGGCATGAGACACTAGGAAATGCCCACACCTGTTACTGCCCAGGACTCATCTGGGGGATTACTCTAGGTCAGAGCCAGGCCGTCAGGTACATCAACCAGAAGCTGAAGCCAAGACCATAAATTTGACTCTTTAATCTACTCCTACATCAAGTGGGGAAAAAACAACAAAAAAAAGCCACAATTTACTTTTTAGGGGGCCATTACACCTCCTCCCGAAAAAAATAAAAGCAGCTAAAGCATTGCACCTAGCCCAAAAATGGTACAATAATACATAACGTTTGGCTCACAAAAGACAAGCGCTCGCACAGCTTCATCCATGGAATATGGAAAATAGCGACAATTTTTTTTTAACCTCTTAGAGATGAAAAAAAAACACCTTATAGGTTTGATATCGCTGTTCATGTTCTGTGCGGGAGAATCCCATCACCAGGTCATATTTACTGCAAAATGCTGTAAAAACTAAACCTAAAAAAAACACAATGGTGGAACTGTGTTTTGGGGGGTTTTATTCTCCACCATTTCTTCAATTATTTTTCAAAGTTTTACAGCACATTATACGGTAAAGTGAATGGTGTCCTTCTAAACTACAGACTTGCACTGTAAGAGACAAGCCTCATACAAGTGAGGACGATGGAGAAAATAAAACATTATGGCTTATGGGAGAAAGGGGGAAAAATGAAATGCAAAGGTTACAATTCGCTGACGGAAAGGGGTTAAAATGCCCATTCACGACGAGGCTTTCAGCCATACCAAATGTGTGTCTTTTTTAGGTTGCTACTTTTTTTCCAATCCCAGCTGTCTTTAATGCCATGACCCTCCACCGCTGGCCAATTGCAGGCGGATGTTGGCAGTACATTACAGCTGGCACGGCTCATCTACTGTGCCCAGGGTCCCCTGGAATTTTAGGTCTATAGTCCGCACCTGCAGGTGACTGCTCCGGAGCGGTAGTATTCAGATTGCTGGGAGTGATTATTAGGGAATATTTACAGCACAGATCAACGATAAATTCTGCGTTTCTCACCTTCAGTTTTGAGCTTGGATTCAGCATAATGTACTTGATGGATCCCTGAATGTTCTCCGTCCAGGATGCCAGCCAGGTGACCGCGTTGTCGAAGCGCACCTCCTTCCACTTGTGACCGGGGGGAGGCTCCGGGATCTTGGCATCTCTGTGGTGGTGAGAGGAGACGCACTCATTTTTTAAGCTGTATAATATACATCCTCTAGCTCGTCACTTGCAGGTTCCAGCATGCCTAGACAGCCTCGCAGGAAGGCTGGAAGCTGTAGTTTTGCAATGGCTGCCGAGAACAGACTAAGTGTCACTCACTTGCTGCAGTTTATGATGACGTCCTCTGGCTTTATCCGCAGCTTTAACATTCCCATTTTGGGGTGATCTCCGCGGCCTCGGAACAGTCCGGGAGGCTCAATCTTGAAGTTTCCAATCTTCTCTCGATGCCCGTCCAGGGTGCAATACCCATACTCCTCCTGAATCTTATTCGTCTCTTCTTTCAATTTCTTGAAAAATGTAAAAGAAAAATATAACAACTTTATAATTCAGACCTCAGACGACTAACAAGACAGACCCCGCCACAAAAGCACCAGACAAGCAATCATCCAAGATGACACCACCGCTGCCGGCAAACATACACGTGGCCACAAATCTGATGTCGGTTTCTCGTGGCTTCTGGGTCTTTGCGCATCACTCCTTCCTGATTAATGACGCATATATCTGTCACAGTACCGGTAGATGGAGCAATCTCAGGACCCGTGTTATACAGACAGCACCTGCCTCTAACAGCAACGGTCAGCGCTACCTCCCATTGCTGCTGTCAATCTCTGACAGGAGGATTTAGGTGGAGAGATCGCGAGATGCGACCATTCTGCCGTCCTTCAACCCCTCAGCTACATATAACTGCGGGGATTGCCTAAAGCACCCCAAGGCCTACAGAGGGCTCCCACCATCTTTATATTCCTAGGATTCATGGGAGGTCATTATTATATTATATACCGCAATACAGAATGCCGATAGCTTGTATACCGAACAAACTAACGAACGTGAAAGAAATCAGAGTTTCAATCGCCTCCTTTTTTCCGAATGTAAAAGTAAAGAAATGTTGATTATATCTCCTGGAAGAAAAATGAAAAAAAAATATTCCGGTAGTGAAGCAGTTACAGAAGCTTTCTCACAATAAACACTTATCTATAATATATGACAGGTAAGGCTACTTTCACACTAGTCCGTTGGCTCGACGTACCAACGGACAGTGTGTTAATGTAGCACAACGTGGGCAGCGGATGCAGTTTTACAACGCATCCGCTGCCCAATGTGAGTTCCGGGGAGGAGGGGGCGGAGTTCCGGCTGCGCATGCGCGGTCGAAAATGGCGGACACGACGCACAAACAAACGTTGCATGGAACTTTTGTGCCGACGGTCCGCAAAGCACGACGCATCCGTCGCACGACGGATGCGACGTGTGGCAATCCGTCGCAATGCGTCGCTAATGCAGGTGTATGGAGAAAAACGCATCCTGCGGTCAACTTTGCAGGATGCGATTTTTCTCCAAAACGACGCATTATGACGTGCGTTGAATGACGCTAGTGTGAAAGTAGCCTAAGCAAATCGTAGCGCCCAGCTCTTGCCCATGGATCGAAGTATGAAGATGTACATCAAAAAAGTGCTGTGCCCACAAAACACTCCAGTAAAAATCAGAAGCCTCTTGAAGGGAGAAAAAGAAGAGCTGTGGTGAAGAAGAAAATGAGACCTCAGGAGACGTGTGAGGTCTTCCAGTGTCAAAATCAAACATGTGTCTGATAGGGTAAATTAATTATTTTTTCTCTTGCTGACAACTTTATCTTTCAAAAGGTAGAAAAGAGAACAAGAGGATCTGCAATCATGGACCCAATTCTTACCAACAGGGAGGAAATGGTTGAGAAGGCAAAGGTGACCGGGAATTTAGGAGGCAGCAATCAATCGGAATTTCCTCATATTTTGGAATACAAGAGGAGGAAGATCAGCGAGGACTCAAGACTTTATGGTTGGACTTCAGAAAGGCAGATGTTAATGGACTCAGAAAGAGGGTAGGAAAGATCCAATGTCCGGATGTTCTAAAGGACAGAAATGTCCAAGAAGAATTGAGATTTTCCTAAATGAAATTCTCACTGCACAAATCGATAATCCTGAAAACAAGGAAGAATTGGAAGCATTAAAGAGACTAAGATGGATGAACACAGAACTTAATCACTCATTAAAAAGTAAAAAAAAAATGTATATCAAATGGAAAGAGGGGGGAATATCTAAAGAAGAATATAATGCAGGGAATGCAGGGCACGAGTTAGAAGAGCTAAAGCCAGTAATGAGGCTTGCAAGGGAGACCAAAAGCAGCAAGAAAGGATTTTGGAAGTTTGCCAAAAGTAACAGAAAAGGCAAAGATGCTATAGGATTCTTACAATGAAATTCAAGGGAAAAGAAAGCGGTCACTGGGGAGCGCTGTGAGGGTCACAGTTAAAATTAAAAGCAAAGAGTCCACCACAGCTCCAGCCGTTAGCCTTCTAGGAGGAAACAAAATGCAGTAAAAAATAGTAATAACGGTCCTAGGAGCGCTGGAAATGAGACCAAAACAAGGATTTTAGTGTTGAACCACAACGCGTTTCAACGGTTAAACCGTCTTCATCAGGTGGAACGCGTTGTGGTTCAACACTAAAATCCTTGTTTTGGTCTCATTTCCAGCGCTCCTAGGACCGTTATTACTATTTTTTACTGCATAGGATTCTTACAGGATGACAAGGGTGAAGTGGTCAAAAATGATGTTGAGAAGTCCGAACTCTTACATTCCTATTTTGCATCTGTGTTCTCTAAGAAAGCAAATGCAACATCAACTGATCTTCATGGTGCCATCGAACGAATAAAAGAATCCACACTATCCATAAACCAAGAGATGGTGAGGGAACACTGAGCTAATTTACATGAATTTACATCTCCTGGTCCAGATGAATTATATAAAAAGATCTGTGAACAAATTGTGTGTAAGTACTTGGATAAGAATACAGTAATTATCCAGAACCAGCATGGGTTCTTATATAAGAAGAGATCAGAGCTGGTCCCGAGATTTATGAGGAGAGCGACAGGTAAATGCCCCTTGTGTAGAGACGGTGACCTGAGATGCGGACCCCATAGCTGCAGACAGAGCGGTGGGCCTCACCTGCTTCTCCTCTTTGGGTAAAGCTTTCCGAGCCTCGTTCTTATCATAGAAATACTTGTGTATCTCGGAGAAGTCGCACTTGTACAGCTGCTTTATGGTCTTCTTCTCTTCTTTGCTCATTTGCTAAAACGAGAAAAAGTAAATATTTTATAAAACAAGCTGCAAAGTTGTATATGTTACAGCTGTACGCTGGTCCTGCAGACACATCATAGTCCACGGGCACCGGACTAGGGCCAGCACCTTCCATCATCAATGGATATTTTCATTAGTCGGACCAGAGAACGTCAAGTGTGGAATGACAGGACTACTAATCAGAAGCGCCCAGGACACCAGCAGTTAGGACGTTGTCCGCAGGGATCAGTATGGTGGCCACAGACTACCGATGGGGCAGCAGGGGTCAGTAACGTGACCACAGACTACCGACAGGGCCGCAGGACCTGTGCACCAACCTATCTATATATAGTACTTTCTATGCTGCACATCGGGTATACTGCCTTAATGAGGAAACACGCAGAGTCCTGCATGGAGGATGCAGCGAGTCCTTACATTACAGATATCCCAGGCAATTTAATGGTTCCTTCTCCTGGTGCCAATAACCAGCACAACCCCCACTTATAGCCTGAATGGGGGCTACAGATATCAGCATATGCATATTAGACGGTCACAGGAGACTCACTGTTTTCCAGTCGGTGAAGAAGTTCTTCTGGAATATCTCCTTTGTGGTGTATTCGTGATCCAGCATCTTCCCATAGAAGGTGGCCACTTCCTCAGCTGCCAGGCTCAGCTTCATGGGCTCTCCTGGATCCGGAGAACAGTAAAATGTCATATGTTATGTGTTCTGAGAAGCCATGTGTAAGATCAATGCACACTGGACAATCAGTGACACCAAGTCATCAGATAGACGGGAGCTACAGCCGACAATCCAGTAGTTACACCTATGCCCCTATGGGTCACGTATAAAGTATATGTCAGTAATGACAGCAGTGAAATAACGGGGAACGTGACGTGCACACCCTGCAGGTCACCAATGATTTGGGGGACTGTCATGCAGAAATAAATGGTCTTTACCAGCACACCTTGGGCCTGTGGGCATGTCGGACCCCAGTCCCGGTATCACATGCACTTTACTTGTAGGAGGTTGCATTTCGGGCAGGAATAGATTTTCACTTTTCGCACAAGTCTGGGTAGAGATACTGTGAGATTTATTAACCTCGCTTTCCCCACAGTTTGTGTACCGGGGGCCATGCTTTTCTATATTTGTAGTGGGTGGCTAAAACCAAACGGATAGATTTGATCTATACTCCTGGAATATTCCTGGTGTATACAGAAATAAATAGGCCTCTGATGTAATGCGATTAGGGCTAGAAAAAAAGATTTACTCACCCTCCTCAGGTCCAGTGCTGAGTCTCCACTGCTGTGGTCTGCAATGTCATGTTGACGGCTCTGCAGCCAATCGCTCGTGTAGATGTCACGTGTCCCTAAGCTCAGTGATTGGCTGCAGTGCTGTAGACATGACACCAGCGCTGCAGATAAAAGTGCAACAGTCGCCGCTGAAATCGGGGAGGGCAAGTAATCTTTTTTTCTTATAGCTACTAAAGTCAATGAAAGGAAGTTTTCTGGAAGGCGACAACCCCTTTAATGCCTCCCATAGAAATGCCTGCCGGAGGGGTGCAGGTAAGCAGTCTCTGGAGATGACCCCCCACAAATGTGGGCTCCGCTTACCATCGTACAGAAAGCGCACGTCGTCTGGCAGCGGCTCGTACCCTGGAGCGAAGTACGGTCCTCGATGCTCCAGAAACTTCCATTTCACGCCGTCCTCATAATTCTTCTCCTCCCACCTAGGACACAAGAGTTACACATCAGTCATAAAGAAGGAGATCGGTTTATGTAAATGGGTCTCGATATTGGGGTGCACACGCTGCTTGTTGCTGCTGGGTCGTTACAATGTATCAGTGAACCCTGGAAAGAAATTCCTGCGGCTTCTGAGTCTAAACTGTAACAAGTCCATCAGCTGCGAGTAAAGGACGAGGTTTGGTCGCTGAATGAAAATAAAGAGATCTTTTCTGCCAGGAAGCAAGCAAGGTCTCAAAAGACGGTGAGGAGTGAAAACAAAGTAGTAAAAAGTTGCAGAACTGAGCACAGACCGTGCACGGACACGGAGCACATCCTCACCAGGGTCTGACCGCCAGCTTTCTGCTCCGCGCCGGCAGCGTAGTCATAGTCAGGAGCCTCCATGCAGGCGGCAGCGTGCAGCAGGTCCCGAGGGCGACCCGCAGCCGGCAGCCATTGCTGAGCATGTCACACACATGTCTGCAACATCCAGCAATGACACCTCTCCGGGGAAAGAGGCTTCCTGGAAAGCAACCAATCAGCTCACAGCTCTGCAGAAGGCATGATGGGAAATGTAGTTTTATGGTGTGAGGCAGCACATGACCCAACAGCAGGGACAGTACAGGATGAGGAGCAGGATCATCAAATTAACCCCTTCATGTACAAAAATGAAACCGGGTGTTTAATAACTGAGGCGTCCTCAGCCTTTGTATAGAGTTTATTGCGCAGTAAATAATAATAATAATAATAGTAATTTTTATTTATATAGCGCCAACATACTCCACAGCACTTTACAACTTATAGAGGGGACTTGTACAGACAATAGACATTACAGCATAACAGAAATCACAGTTCAAAACAGATACCAGGAGGAATGAGGGCCCTGCTGCTCGCAAGCTTACAAACTATGAGGAAAAGGGGAGACACAAGAGGTGGATGGTGACAATTGCTTTAGTTATGTGGACCAGCCATAGTGTAAGGCTCGGGTGTTCATGTAAAGCTGCATGAACCAGTTAACTGCCTAAGTATGTAGCAGTACAGACACAGAGGCTATTAACTGCATAAAGTGTATGAGAACATGATGCGAGGAACCTGATTATATTTTTTTTTTTAATAGGCCACACAGGGATAGTTAGGTTAATGCGTTAAGGCGGTAAGCCAGTCTGAACAAATGAGTTTTTAGGGCACGCTTAAAACTGTGGGGATTGGGGATTAATCGTATTAACCTAGGTAGTGCATTCCAAAGAATCGTGCAGCACATGTAAAGTCTTGGAGACGGGAGTGGGAGGTTCTGATTATTGAGGATGCTAACCTGAGGTCATTAGCGGAGCGGAGGGCACGGGTAGGGTGGTAGACTGAGACCAGAGAGGAGATGTAGGGTGGTGCTGAGCCATGGAGTGCTTTGTGGATGAGGGTAGTAGTTTTGTGCTGGATTCTGGAGCGGATGGGTAGCCAGTGTAATGACTGGCACAAGGTAGAGGCATCGGTGTAACGGTTGGTGAGGAATATGATCCTGGCAGCAGCATTCAGGACAGATTGGAGCGGGGAGAGTTTGGTAAGAGGGAGGCCAATTAGTAGAGAGTTACAATAGTCCAGACGCGAATGAATAAGTGAGACAGTAAGAGTTTTTGCAGAGTCGAAAGTAAGAAAAGGGCGAATTCTAGAAATGTTTTTGAGATGCAGATAAGAAGAGCGAGCCAGTGATCGGATGTGGGGGGTGAATGAAAGCTCGGAATCAAGGATGACCCCAAGGCAGCGGGCATGTTGCTTTGGAGTAATGGTGGAACCGCACACGGAGATGGCAATGTCAGGCAAAGGTAGGTTAGTAGAGGGAGAGGACACGAGGAGCTCAGTTTTTGACAGGTTCAGTTTCAGATAGAGGGAGGACATGATGTTAGAGACAGCGGTAAGACAATCACTGGTGTTTTCTAAGAAGGTCGGCGTGAAAGCAGGAGAAGAAGTGTATAATTGGGTGTTGTCAGCATAGCGATGGTACTGGAAACCAAATCTACTGATTGTTTGTCCAATAGGGGCAGTATACAAAGAGAAGAGGAGGGGGCCTAGGACTGATCCTTGAGGAACCCCAACAGTAAGGGGAAGGTGAGAGGAGGAGGAACCAGCAAAACATACAGTGAAGGATCGGTCAGAGAGATAGGAGGAGAACCAGGAGAGAACGGTGTCCTTGATGCCGATGAAGCGGAGCATAGTGAGGAGGAGCTGATGATCCACAGTGTCGAATGCTGCGGAGAGATCCAAGAGAATTAGCATAGAGTAGTGACCATTAGATTTAGCTGTTAGTAGGTCATTAGAGACTTTAGTGAGGGCAGTTTCAGTAGAGTGTAAAGAGCGGAAGCCAGATTGAAGAGGGTCGAGAAGAGAGTTATCTGAGAGATAGCGGGTAAGGCGGGAGTGGACCAGGCGTTCGAGGAGTTTAGAGATGAAGGGAAGATTAGAGACAGGTCTATAATTAGCGGCACAATTTTGGTCGAGGGAGGGTTTTTTAAGTAATGGATGTATGATGGCATGCTTAAATGAGGAGGGAAAAATACCGGAAGTGAGGGAAAGGTTGAATATTTTTGTTAGGTGAGAGGTGACAGCCGGGGAAAGGGACTGGAGGAGATGTGACGGAATGGGGTCACTGGTGCAAGTGGTCGGGCGAGAAGATGCAAGGAGCCTGCTTACTTCTTCTTCTGTAACTGGTTCAAAGTCAGAGAGTGAACTAGATGCAGTGGGGGAGGGAAGACAGTGCATGGTATGAAGAGTTTGGGAGGTGAATTCCTGTCGAATGTGGTCAATTTTTCCTTTGAAGTAATTGGCCAGATCGTCAGCGCGGAGATCCGTTGTTGAGGCCTGCTCTCTTGGGTTGAGTAGGGACTGGAAAGTGTCAAAGAGACGTTTAGGGTTATTGGACAGCGAGGTGATGAGGGTGTTGAAATAGGTTTGTTTGGAGAGGTGAAGGGCAGAGTTGTATGTTTTTAGCATGAACTTATAATGGATGAAATACGACCTGAGGACAATTCTTCACGTCAGGGTAATTTAGTGGTTAAAAATTATTTTTGTGTGTCCCCATTTTCTGAGAATTGTTATTCCTTATAACTTCCAAAACTTTGTTTCTTTTACTCCATTTAGTCTTCATAGGTTACTTGGACCTGAAATACTACAGTACATAGTAAAATGATAAATCCATGACGGCGAGCCATGAGGTGGATTTTATAGGAGCACCGAGATGGCTGTGACGGGACATGGCAAACCCAGTAATGACATAAACGGGACATGGCAAACCCAGCACGGGCAGGCTGATGAGCACCATAATGTAAATGCAGAGGTCATAGATTGGCGATTAAATGGTTAAGCAGCAGCGATCGGAGCAGTCAGTGGCAGGCACCACCTGTAGGACACGACCTGAGCCGGCTCCATACACCCACATGTGATCTACACACACCAGGCACCGGTCTCGTGGAAGCTTCCAGGAGCCCGGAGGGGCAGAGCTGTGCCCGATAACAGCGTTACATGTGCTGGTGCAGGCTGTCTGCAGCACTCCCACCATCATGTGCTGTGCACAGAGCGCGGCGGGTCTCTTCAGTACGAGGCCTCTCCCTCGTAGGCGCTGGACGGCAGCCAGGAGAGGGATGATGATTATCTTACAAGGTGTGAGCACCCGGAGGTATACAGGCCCCCGGGGGACTCTCCTGTAAGCTCAGGATCGTGCACGCAGCTCACGCCATCTGCAGATACCAACCACATCCGGGCTAGAGTTACGGAAACTGCGGCTCTACCATGCCGATCTCACAAGGGAAGGATTTCTCACAGCACAGGAGAGAAGGGATCCCTGATCCGCCAGAACCAGGTGCAATAACCTGGAGGACAGTGACACCGGTGACGCTGCGTCTCCAAAACCCGGCCGGTTACAGTGCGTGCCCTATACTCAGGAGTAAGCAGGCGGACATCCATGGCGGCATCCCAGCACACAGGACGTTATTAAATGTTTATTAATGAAGCGCAGGGCAGTGATAGTGAGGACACAAATTAAATCCACCCAGAAAATGGCAGAGCTTGTGCTGAGAGACAATCCCGTGATCACAATGTCCATCACCGCTGCGGACAGGATGTGACCACCAATAGTATGAGACCACCCTGGTGGACTCCTGCAGCCGAAATAACCTACAGATGTGAAACTACAACTCCCAGAATGCACCGACACCACTGCTCACTCACCATTTCCACTTGGACTCTTCTTCCTTCGTCTTCTTGGCTTTGGTTTCGTCCTCCCCGTCCACATTCTTCCTCTTTTTGCTCCTCGTTTTTCCTTTCTCCTCCTTCTGGGTCGTCTGATCCTTCTCAGGATCCTGCTTTGCCTTCTTGTGGCCGGCCTTGGAGTCCTCCTCTCTCTGCGATTCTTCCACTTCCCTCTTTATTCCTTTAGTTTCCTCCCTTTCACATTCGCTTTGTCTTTTGGAGTCTTTATCATCGCCCTTTTTCTGCTTGTCCTGCTTTTCGTCAGATCCCTTCTTATCCCGGGACTTGCTCTTGGACTTCTGCTTCTTGTCGTCGAATAGATCCAGGTCCACCAGGGTCATCTTCAGGACACTTCCGTTCTCTTTTGGAAGTGCCTCGGTGTCTCGGGTCTCCTTTTTTATCTGATGTTCTTTTTTGCTTTTTCGTGAGTGGCCCTCCTTAGATTTGGATGAGTCTTTGAGCTTTTCATCACTCTGTTTGCTCTTCTTGGGGACGTCGCTCCTTGCCTTCTGGTCCCTGTCTTTATCCTCAGTCTCCTTTACCTTACCCTTCACGTTCTCCTGTGTTTTGCTCTTCTTGGGAACGTCGCTCCTTGTCTTCTGGTCCTCGTCTTTATCCTCAGTCTCCTTTACCTTAACCTTCACTTTCTCCCGTGTTTTGCTCTTTTCGCGATCCTCCTTCTCTTTTCTCTCATGATGATCCTTTTTCTTTACTTCTTCATTATGCTCCTTGAGCTTTTTGTCTGCTCTTCCATGCTGATCCCTTTTCTTAGACACGTGTCCCATTTTCTCAGCACGGTTCTCTTTTTCCTTGAGGGCTTTGGTGCCGCTGTCATTTTCAGAAATCCCAGAGCTACGCGACTCCCCAGTATGATCTCTGTGATCCTTTGGTAGATCCTTGTGATCATTTTCTCCATTAGTGCTCTCAACAGGCAGATCATCAGGTAAGTGGTTGAGTTGTTGGGCATCACTTTTGTGCTCAGAAATCCTAGAGCTACGTGACTCCCCGGCCTGATCTCTGTGATCCTTTGGTAGATCCTCGTGATCTTTTTCTCCATTAATGCTCTCGAAGGGCAGATTATCAGGTAAGTGGTTGAGTTGTTGAGCATCACTTTTGTGCTCCGAAATCCTAGAAGACGCCAACTGGAAAAGAAAAGCATTGGATGAAACCACATAAACATTTTAGCTCTGGTTCTACAGCCAGTACTGGACCTTGAACCCTATAAACCTAAAGCCGCCAGCCTCATTAGGGACTGAGGAGTCAGAGGGTCGGACATACTCCCAAGATACCAAACCTAACGGGACGGCGTCTGCTACAGGGCGAAGTTGTACCACAATGTGTTTGCACAAATTTGGCCACAATGCGAGTTGTGCGCTGTAAGCTGCGACGTCGGAACCCAATGTGGGCAAGGAGTCGCAGCTAGGAAATTGCAGGTAGTGGCCACAGCTGACGACCGCCACATCCGACATCCAGCCGATTGCACAAGCAGAACATCATAAATTAGAGATATTGCTTTAGTGCTGCTCCTTCATGGTTTTTTTTCTGGTCGCTATTCGAAACAATGAATTAGGATTGTCCGCCATGCCGTCTGCCACAATCTACATAGTACAGGGGCGACCCAGCTATGGAAACAAAAGGTCCCACGTACCGCTTGATCCTTGTCAGGTTCATTCTCCGAGATTTCACTCTGCCTGGAAATTAAAACACAACAGTGAATAACCAATCTATATAAATACTGAAAACAGGGGACCGATCGTTGCGAGATCAACCTCGGGTAAAGGAGACTCCTGGTTTTATGGAATTAAACCTTATTTAGTGAATTTGTGAAAATTTCAAAAGAATCTGCGCTTCAGTTCTTTACAAAATCTCTGCTTGCCGTCAGTGAATGAGGACACCCTATTTGACATCTGCAGTAAACCCGTCCACATCGAGTCCTGCTCTCAGCATACACAATGCTCGGATGTATCTGGACTAGCAGAGACTTGTGCGACTGCTGCCGCCCATATGTTCCGCTCAGCGGAGAGCAAGACTAGATATGTCCAGAGTTTACAGAAGTCACAGTCTCAGTCACTGACAGCAAGCGGAGGTTCAGAATATAGTGAGAAATGGAAAGACTAAGTTTATTAGCAACTTCTCACTTAGAACAGATGAAAATGTATGAATATAAAACCCCTTTAATGGGTGGAATGAGGGCGGGAAGAGTTTTTTCCCCCCTCCTTAAAACCTTGTGAATTCCAATTGTAGAAATAAAATGCAATATGCTCCAGAAACAGATTTTACACTGCCAAGGTACAAGAACACATACAATTGGGGAATATTCGTATACATGGCACCAACTGTTCTGAAAAGTATTGACAAATAGGATGCGACTAAAGCCCCCCATACACACTATTTGGGCTCACGACTGCAATAGTCGAGGCATGAGGCCACAGTACGCTCGTGTGTATTAGCCCTTACTCTACAGGTAGGGAAGATTTGGTAACTACGACACCAGATCTGCTCTATGTAAAGCACCACCAGCAAGTCATGTGCAAAATGATTGATCACTCGGCAAGAATCCTATCACGGGAAGATACTACTACACTACTGTAACCCAAGAGACTTCGCCAGGTACCTATTTTCAGATTCCTCTTGCAGTACGTTGTTGTTTTCATCTATGCTGGAGGTTGTGACTGGCAGCCTAGGACAGAGGGAAAGAGGATTATTTCTGCAATATTAAACATGGCAGCCGGCTTTGGCGGTGCACCCTCTGGAGAGCTGAACTTTGTGGTCACAATGCAGGATTATTGTGCTGACAAAAGGGGCTTCATATGTTCCCAGAGAAATATATATTCCTGGTGAACGTGAACATATACACACACATACATATACAGTATGCTGCTCTAAAAAAAAAAAAGGGAACCCTAAACAGCACAATGTAACTCCAAGTCAATCACATGTTTGTGAAATTAACCAGTCCAGTAATGACGCAACACTGACTGGGAATAAATTTCTCCTGCTGTTGTGCAAATGGAACAGACAACAGGTAGAAATGATCAGCAATTAGCAACACAACCCTTATAAAAGGAGCGGTGACCACAGACCATTTCTCTGTTCTCCGTTTTGGTCACTTTTGCATTTTGTCATTGCTCTCACTCCTAGAGGTACTGTACAGTAGCATGAGGCGGCATCTACTAACTAACAACCATCTATGCTTGCAAGTGTATTATACACACAAAGATGTGGGACTGTACTTTATTTAAGACCTTTTCTAGAATTGAACCGCCATATACGTTTTTTGTGTATATATTTTTTTGGTCTGAGTCATATATGTCCCTGTTTATACGCACTTTTGTTCGGTGCACATAGTGGTACTTACACACTGCATGCTTTCATGTTATTCATTGGTGACACAGTGGGGGTGCGCGTGCGCGCTGTGATCCTGGCTCCTGGCTATGTAGCGGTGCGTCTTTATCCTCTTCCGTACGAGCGGGGACTGCTCCTCCTCCCCTCTCGTGCGTAATGACGATGACGCCCTGCTCCATCTGCTGAGAGCTTTGGATCTACAGTGCGCATGCGCCGCTACGCTCACTGCGATTGGCCGGCCGGACATCACATGCCGGTTCAAAGGATCATAAAAGGTCCTGGCTGAGCAAACACTACATCCTCTTGAAAAAGCGGGCTTTGTTACCCGCGAAACGCGCGTCGGGGGGCATCCACACCCGGTCCGGTATCTCTGCTTCTTGGTCTTAGGTGAGCACCTCATCCCCAACATGATATAGCTGTTGCTAGCACTTTTTACTATGGGTTTATGAAGATGCCGTATACATGTAATGCTGATATTGCACTGTGCACTTTATTTGAGAAATCTTAGGTGAGCATCTCATCCCTAATATGATTTAGCTGTTGCTAGCACTTTTACTATGGGTCTATGAAGATGCCCCATATATGTAATGATGACATTGCACTGTGCACTTTATTTGAGAAATATATTGGCTTTTTCAGCAATAATTGACCAAATACTGAGATACTGTGACGCCCTTGGTGTCGTTTTTCCTGCAAAAATTATTTGTGATGATTTGTAATATGTACTTTGGTGACTTATTATAATAAAAATTTTTCTATTTTTAGTACACCTGTTTGCTCTTTTTCCTCCTGAAAATTATAGCTTACTTTTTGAGCGGGTTTTTGTTTTATTTTGCTGTCCTTTGGACATGCATATTTTGTTATTGGGGTTTTTGTATCAACTAACAGAGGTTGCTCAGGTAATGCAGCTCATCCAGGATGGCACATCAATGCTAGCTGTGGCAAGGTTTGCTGTGTCTGTCAGCGTTGTGTCCAGAGCAGATACCAGGAGCCAGGCCAGTACACTAGGAGACGTGGTGGGGGCACTAGGAATAATAATAATAATAATAATTTTATTTATATAGCGCCAACATATTCCGCAGCGCTTTACAACTTATAGAGGGGACTTATACAGACAATAGACATTACAGCATAACAGAAATCACAGTTCAAAACAGATACCAGTAGGAATGAGGGCCCTGCTCGCAAGCTTACAATCTATGAGGAAAAGGGGAGACACGAGAGGTGGATGGTAACAATTGCTTTAGTTATTTGGACCAGCCATAGTGTAAGGCTCGGGTGTTCATGTAAAGCTGCATGAACCAGTTAACTACCTAAGTATGTAACAGTACAGACACAGAGGCTATTAACTGCATAAAGTGTATGAGAACATGATGGAGGAACGTGATTATGTTGTTGTTTTTTTATTAATAGGCCACACAGGGATAATTAGGTTAATGCGTTGAGGCGGTAGGCCAATCTGAACAAATGAGTTTTTAGGGCACGCTTAAAACTGTGGGGATTGGGGATTAATTGTATTAACCTAGGTAGTGCATTCCAAAGAATCGGCGCCGCACGTGTAAAGTCTTGGAGACGGGAGTGGGAGGTTCTGATTATTGAGGATGCTAACCTGAGGTCATTAGCAGAGCGGAGGGCACGGGTAGGTTGGTAGACTGAGACCAGAGAGGAGATGTAGGGTGGTGCTGAGCCATGGAGTGCTTTGTGGATGAGGGTAGTAGTTTTGTACTGGATTCTGGATTGGATGGGTAGCCAGTGTAATGACTGGCACAAGGTAGAGGCATCGGTGTAACGGTTGGCGAGGAATATGATCCTGGCAGCAGCATTCAGGACAGATTGGAGCGGGGAGAGTCTGGTAAAAGGTAGGCCAATTAGTAGAGAGTTACAATAGTCCAGACGAGAATGAATAAGTGAGACAGTAAGAGTTTTTGCAGAGTCGAAAGTAAGAAAAGGGCGAATTCTGGAAATGTTTTTGAGATGCAGATAAGAAGAGCGAGCCAGTGATCGGATGTGGGGGGTGAATGAAAGCTCGGAATCAAGGATGACTCCAAGGCAGCGGGCATGTTGCTTTGGAGTAATGGTGGAACCGCACACAGAGATGGCAATGTCGGGCAAAGGTAGGTTTGTAGAGGGAGAGAACACGAGGAGTTCAGTTTTTGACAGGTTCAGTTTCAGATAGAGGGAGGACATGATGTTAGAGACAGCGGTAAGACAATCACTGGTGTTTTCTAAAAAGGTCGGCGTGATAACAGGAGAAGAGTTGTATAATTGGGTGTCGTCAGCATAGAGATGGTACTGGAAACCAAATCTACTGATTGTTTGTCCAATAGGGGCAGTATACAAAGAGAAGAGGAGGGGGCCTAGGACTGATCCTTGAGGAACCCCAACAGTAAGGGGAAGGTGAGAGGAGGAGGAACCAGCAAAACAAACAGTGAAGGATCGGCCAGAGAGATAGGAGGAGAACCAAGAGAGAACGGTGTCCTTGAGGCCGATGGAGCGGAGCATAGTGAGAAGGAGCTGATGATCCACAGTGTCGAATGCTGCGGAGAGATCCAAGAGAATGAGCATGGAATAGTGACCATTAGATTTAGCTGTTAGTAGGTCATTAGAGACTTTAGTGAGGGCAGTTTCAGTAGAGTGTAAAGAGCGGAAACCAGATTGAAGAGGGTCGAGAAGAGAATTATCTGAGAGATAGCAGGTAAGACGGGAGTGGACCAGGCGTTCCAGGAGTTTAGAGATGAAGGGAAGATTAGAGACAGGTCTATAATTAGCGGCACAATTTTGATCGAGGGAGGGCTTTTTAAGTAGTGGATGTATGATGGCATGCTTAAATGAGGAGGGAAAAATACCGGAAGTGAGGGAAAGGTTGAATATTTTTGTTAGGAAGGCTACAATCCAGCTGCATTACCGCTACCCCCTCTTTTGTGTAGAAGGAACAGTGCCAGAACCCTGCAAAAAGGAGATTTTTGTTTACTTACCGTAAAATCTTTTTCTCCGAGCCAATCATTGGGGGACACAGACCGTGGGTGTTATGCTGCTTGCCACTAGGAGGACACTAAGTAATACAAAGAAAGTTAGCTCCTCCCCTGCAGTATACACCCTCCTGCTGGCCCTCAGCTAACCAGTTCGGTGTAAAAAGCAGTAGGAGATCAGTAACAACATATTAGCTTACAGCATGTCATATTATATATGAGAGTATAGCATATCGGATTATAAACAAACAAGCATAAGCCAATACCAGGGTGGGAGCTGTGTCCCCCAATGATTGGCTCGGAGAAAAAGATTTTACGGTAAGTAAACAAAAATCTCCTTTTCTCCTACGCCTCATTGGGGGACACAGACCGTGGGACGTACCAAAGCAGTCCCTGGGTGGGGACAACGTCAGATCAGGCCCTGTGTAACTGCTACTTACAAGTGCGCCACCGCGGCCTGCAGAGTCCGCCTGCCCAGAGTCACATCTGTGGAAGTCTGGGAATTATAATGCTTCAAGAATGCATGCGGACTGGACGAATCCGCAAGCTTGCAGGCGTGTCTTGTTGACGCCTGGTGCCTATAACCCACGATAGACAGGGAGATAGGCTGTCATCTAACACGGAAGGACTCCTGGATGGTGAAGGAATACACCAGGCTAAATGGCCGATGGAGACGGCCAAACCCTTCCTGTAAACGTCAGGAAGCCTTCCTCTTACTGTTAGGAAACCCAAGATACAGTGTCCAACCTTCGGAAGGACGCCGTCCTCAAGACATACCTACTCAGAGCACTTGCTCTGTCCGGAATATGGGGACCTCATTCCATTTTGTAGAGTGGTGCCAAAAGAGATGAGGGAAGAACTATGCCCTCATGACAGTAGTAATACAATACCACCTTGGTAACTAGGGACAGGGAAGGCTTGAGGACAACCTTGCCTTGAAGGGAATAAGAGAAAAAAGTCTGAAAAGACCCGTTAGCCCGAAGACTCGTCAGGATGAGGATATCGCCGAGAGAAAAGGAAGCAACCTTCCCTAATAGAATAGATCCCAATGATCTAACGGTATGCAATAGGGAAGAACTACATGTGAAAAACATCCTGCGAGGTGGTCCCTACTTGCAGTTTTGTTGCAGAAAGACAGAAAGCTACCAGCTCCGCAAGCGAACTGACGTGGTCAGTGCGGATTTCCGAGGACCACTGGGGCCCTTTCTGCTTCTGAAAAGCTTTCGGAAGTGGAAACTGGTACCACGGAATAACCGGAGCATGCAGTGCGAAGGCTTCTGGATCTCGAGGCCGACCAACAAACTCCAGTACACAGGCGATCAGTCAGGACGCCATCCGAACTACAACTGTAGAGCTCCAGTGAAGGCGGGTCTGATGGAATACTTCCGGTGAAGTTCCCACTCACTTGAGGTGAAACCCTGATGGCTAAATATGTTCGCAGCCCAGAGTTCTCCTGGGATATGTACTGCCAAGATCACCGAGTGATAGATCTCGGCCCATGTGAGGTACTTTGGCCATGGTGCTTGAACGTGGATACTCGCTAGATGATTGACGTATGACACAGCCGTGGCGTTGTCAAATTGAATTCGGATGGGTTGACCCGCCATAAGGAGTGGACCTACTATAGGACTACCCTTGAGATCTCCAGAGCAATGATCGGGAGAAGAGGACTGGCATTGGAAGTTACCAGTAACCATGGAACCGGAAGAAAAAACTCCGGATGAAGAAGGAGCTCAGAGACTATCGTCTGAAAGGCTGCTTGACTTGCTGAAAACTAACGGAGCGAAGGAAACTGCTTCCATTGTCGTCTCCGTTTTTTTTTTTTTTTTTTTTTTGGAACCCTCCCAGCAAATCGAATGAAATGAGGGGATGAGTGAGCAAGAGCGCGAGCTCCCTGTTGAAAAACCATGACCTTGTCTGGAGGAAGATTTACCACCCTTCTGGAAGAATACTGGATCATCCTCAAAGAAGGATATCTGCTGGGCTGGAAATGAGGAGTTGTCTAAGTCTAGCCACCAGCCCAGGTGAGAGGGTATCGCAAGTGATATAGACGACTTAGCGTAGTCCTGCAAGGGCGGGTAAACAGTCGGCCAAACAGGGTAGGACGGCCACACCTCTAGGTGCAAGATGACAGCCGCCATGACCCTTGCGAACACCCTGGGTGCGGTAGCAAGGCCGAAGGACAAGGTCGTGACTTAAATGCTGTTCACGAATGGAAAAGCAAAGAAATTTTTGAAGAGGTTAGGCATCCCGAATGTCGATGGATGCCAGAAACTGCACCTTTTTTGTTGAAGTAATGGCTGAGCGGAGGAGACTCCATTCGAAGAAAAAGAACCTTGTGAAAAGATTGTTAGAAGTTTGAGGTCCGGGATCGGTCCTACTTCTCGTTCCCCTTTTTAGGAACCAAGATCCCTTAGATCTAGACTGTCCTGGACAGCCCTTTCACTGTTGGTCGGGGCTGCGGGAACGTACGATTCTTCGTTAGTCTCCCGCTCAAAAATATGATTGACCAGCTGAACTGTCTTCAGGAAAGGGATACTGGTGTGAATCAAAGTAGTTAAGGACTCCAGCAGGAGACCGTTGCTCTAGCAATCCATGCGGCGGATAGGGAGGTTAAAGGGCTGGACCCGTAGCTGCCAAACGGAACAAACCAGATGTGCTATTTGACAGATCGTGGTATTTTTAATTGAGGACATATCGGGCAGGGATACTGGTAGGTAAACCACAGGGGATTGTACCCGGTTAATCTGCCGAGTGACAGAATGCGCCGCTGCTTCCAGCAGGTCATTGCAGAGTTAAAAATTAGGAGCCTCGATCCACCATCCTCTTAACAAGGAAGTGGAGAGGGAACATTCGCCTACTTGCATCTTCTGTTAAATAGTGGTGATGCAGAGGGGGTGCTCAGACGCCCGAAAAAAGGGTGCCTCTGTACATCCACAGAGTTCAGGTCTCCGGGTGGACAGGACAGGTTGTTTGGCGTTAGGCCTGGACCTTCGTGTGCCCGTCTGTTGATGGTGTGGGGAGACCGGCGCCCTTTAAAGTGCCTGTCGCCCTTAAAAATCAGACCAGGCATAGCGTCCCGCGTAGAGGCTTCTGTCCAGTGAATCGCATATCCGGACTGGATGGCAAAAGCTCTACGAGGGAGTTTAGACTGAGGGAACTTGTTACACTGGGATAAACTGGGATCAGCGGCAGAGGGCTCCTCATCTATGACCAATTTCGGATTGGTCATGGTGCCCTCCAGACCAGGGAATACTGGTCGTGTGCCTTTAAGACCAGGGAATACTGGTCGAGTGCCTTTAAGACCAGGGAATACTGGTTGTGTGCCTTTAAGACCAGGGAATACTGGTCGTGTGCCTTTAAGACCAGGAATTACTGGTTGTGTGGCTTTAAGACCAGAGAATGCTGGTCGTGTGCCTTTAAGACCAGAGAACGCTGGTCGTGGGCCTTTAAGACCAGGGAATACTGGTCGTGTGCCTTTAAGACCAGGGAATGCTGGACGTGTGCGTTTAAGACCCGGGGATACTTACTGGTCCCGTGTCTTTAAGACCAGGGAATACTGGTCACTTGCCTTTAAGACCAGGGGATACTGGTCACGTGCCCTTAAGACCAGGGAATACTGGTCACATGCCTATAGACCAGGGAATACTGGTCACGTGCCTATAGACCAGGGAATACTGGTCACGTGCCTTTAAGACCAGGGAATACTGGTCACGTGCCTTTAAGACCAGAGAATACTGGTCGTGCGACTTTAAGACCAGGAATACTGGTCACATGCCTATAGACCAGGGAATACTGGTCACGTGCCTATAGACCAGGGAATACTGGTCACGTGCCTTTAAGACCAGGGAATACTGGTCACGTGCCTTTAAGACCAGAGAATACTGGTCGTGCGACTTTAAGACCAGGAATACTGGTTATGCGGGTTTAGGTAAAATCTCGCAGCGAGCGAGAAGCGCCAATTCAGGGGGCGGAGCCACAGGCACGACGTGGGCGGAGCCTCGAGACTTCCATGAATAGGCCCCAGCCGGGGCGTAAATTTCTGCAGCCGGCGTCAGCGTAGAAGTTAGGGGTGGTCACCCGTTGCTCGAGAAAATTGAGCGCTTCCGCGTCAGGTGAAAAAACGCCAGGAAAAAAGGCTAAGCCGCCTTGAGGCGACACAGTGCGCTTCTGCGGTGCGGACTACACATCGGCCGAAGCCGGGAGCTAAATTTTTTAGCCGGCTGGAGCGTTACCTCAGGGAGGTGGCCACAGGGAAGTCTGAGACTGCCTGTGAATATCCCGCTGCAGAAGCCCATTGCTGGCAGGATCCACTTACCAACGGTGCGCGTCCCGGCATGGAGCCGCCGCGGATGTCGGGTATTGCAGCGTGGACGGTACAGGGATAGAGAGATAAACCTCAATCCATCATCTCTTTTGTTAGGGAGGTGGAGAGGAACCGTCCGCCTCCTTGTGCCATCCGCTTTCACAGTGGTGGGACAGTGGGGGCTGCCCGGACCATGGAGGGGGGCTTCTGTACATCCACGAAGTTCAGCCCATCGGGACCATGAAGGCATTTCAACTGCGGCCTAGTCCGGCTGCAAAAGCCGGGGACTAAATTTATGGAGCCTGCCTGTGGAGCGCGTCGGCGGGCCGCGCGCCGAATGATTGCCGCTGGCGGGGAAAAAAGACCCAAGTGCCTCCTACAGACACTAAGCAAGAACTGGTTAGCTGAGGGCCAGCAGGAGGGTGTATACTGCAGGGGAGGAGCTAACTTTCTTTGTATTACTTAGTGTCCTCCTAGTGGCAAGCAGCATAACACCCACGGTCTGTGTCCCCCAATGAGGCGTAGGAGAAATGACCTGCAGCAGGCCACTAACATCCATGTGTCTGCTCAAACTGTCAGAAACGGACTCCATGAGTGTGGTATGAGCATGGTATGAGGGTCTGATGTCCACAAGTGGGTGTTGTGTCGTGGAGAACATTCTGCTGCCTGCAGCCTCCTTCAGCATGACCGGTTTGGCAGTGGGTCAGTAATGGTGTGGGGTGCCATTTCTTTGGAGGGACACACAGCCCCCCATGTGCTCGCCAGAGGTAGCCTGACTGCCATTAGGTACCGAGATGACATCCTCAGACCCCTTGTGAGACCATATGCTGGTGCGGTTGGCCCTGGGTTCCTCCTAATGCAGGACAATGCCAGACCTCATGTGGCTGGAGTGTGTCAGCAGTTCCTGCAAGATGAAGGCATTGAAGCTATGGACTGGCCCGCCCGTTCCCCAGACCTGAATCCGATTGAACACATCTGGGACATCATGTCTCGCACCATCCACCGATGTCACGTTGCACCACAGACTGTCCAGGAGTTGGTGGATGCTTTAGTCCAGGTCTGGTAGGAGATCCCTCAGGAGACCATCCGCAGCCTCATCAGGAGCATGCCCAGGCGTTGTAGGAAGATCATACAGGCACATGGAGGCCACACACACTACTGAGCATTATTTCCTTGTCTTGAGGCATTTCCACTGAAGTTGGATCAGCCTGTAATTTAATTTTCCATTTTGATTTTGAGCATCATTCCAACTCCAGACCTCCATGGGATATTAATTGTGATTTACATTGATCATTGTTCTCAACACATTCCACTACGTAATGAATAAAGATTTACAACTAGAATATTTCATTCAGAGAGATCTAGGATGTGGGATTTTAGTGTTCCCTTTATTTTTTTTGAGCAGCGATATTTACACATCCAGCCAGGAACATACAATGGGGAAATTAAGAATCTGATCCACTGACGATTTTGCAAGTTTTCACACCTACAAAGAATGGAGAGGTCTAATTTTTATCGTAGGAACACTTCACCAGTGAGAGAGAGAAGCTAAAAATATAAATCACACTGTATGATTTTTAAATCATTTGCATTTTATTGCATGAAATAAGTATTTGATCACTGACCAACCAGCAAGAATTCTGGCTTTCACAGAGCTTTTCGTCTTTCTTTAACCCCTTCATGACCCAGCCTATTTTGGCCTTAATGACCTTGCCGTTTTTTTGCAATTCTGACTAGTGTCCCTTTATGAGGTAATAACTCAGGAACGCTTCAACGGATCCTAGCGATTCTGAGATTGTTTTTTCGTGACATATTGGGCTTCATGTTAGTGGTAAATTTAGGTCGATAATTTCTGAGTTTATTTGTGAAAAAAACGGAAATTTGGCAAAAATTTTGAAAATTTCGCAATTTTCACATTTTTAATTTTTATTCTGTTAAACCAGAGAGTTATGTGACACAAAATAGTTAATAAATAACATTTCCCACATGTCTACTTTACATCAGCACAATTTTGGAAACAAATTTTTTTTTTGCTAGGAAGTTATAAGGGTTAAAATTTGACCAGTGATTTCTCATTTTTACAACAAAATTTACAAAACCATTTTTTTTAGGGACCACCTCACATTTGAAGTCAGTTTCAGGGTTCTATATGGCTGAAAATACCCAAAAGTAACAACATTCTAAAAACTGCACCCCTCAAGGTGCTCAAAACCACATTCAAGAAGTTTATTAACCCTTCAGGTGTTTCACAGAAGCAGAAGCAACATGGAAATAAAAAATGAACATTTAACTTTTTAGTCACAAAAATGATCTTTTAGCGAAAAAAATTTTATTTTCCCAAGGGTAAAAGGAGAAACTGGACCACGAACGTTGTTGTCCAATTTGTCCTGAGTACGCTGATACCTCATATGTGGGGGTAAACCACTGTTTGGGCGCACGGCAGGGCTCGGAAGGGAAGGAGCGCCATTTGACTTTTTCAATGAAAAATTGGCTCCAATCTTTAGCGGACACCATGTCGCGTTTGGAGAGCCCCCGTGTGCCTAAACATTGGAGCTCCCCCACAAGTGACCCCATTTTGGAAACTAGACCCCCCAAGGAACTTATCTAGAAGCATAGTGAGCATTTTTTCATTTTCACATGGGCAACAGGATAAAATGGATCCTAAAATTTGTTGGACAATTTCTCCTGAGTACACCGATACCTCATATGTGGGGGTAAACCACTGTTTGGGCACATGGTAAGGCTCGGAAGGGAAGGAGCGCCATTTGACTTTTTGAATGAAAAAATCTCCATCGCTAGCAGACACCATGTCACGTTTGGAGAGCCCCTGTGTGCCTAAACATTGGAGCTCCCCCACAAGTGACCCCATTTTGGAAACTAGACCCCCCAAGGAACTTATCTAGAAGCATAGTGAGCACTTTAAACCCTCAGGTGCTTCACAAATTGATCCGTAAAAATGAAAAAGTACTTTTTTTTTCACACAAAATTTCTTTTAGCCTCAATTTTTTCATTTTCACATGGGCAACAGGATAAAATGGATCCTAAAATTTGTTGGGCAATTTCTCCTGAGTACGCCGATACCTCATATGTGGGGGTAAACCACTGTTTGGGTGCACGGCAAGGCTCGGAAGGGGAGGCGTGCCATTTGACTTTTTGAATGGAAAATTAGCTCCAATCGTTAGCGGACACCATGTCGCGTTTGGAGAGCCCCTGTGTGCCTAAACATTGGAGCTCCTGCACAAGTGACCCCATTTTGGAAACTAGACCCCCCAAGGAACTTATCTAGATGTGTAGTGAGCACTTTGAACCCCCAAGTGCTTCACAGAAGTTTATAACGCAGAGCCATGAAAATAAAAAATAATTTTTCTTTTCTCAGAAAATGATTTTTTAGCCCACAATTGTTTATTTTCCCAAGGGTAACAGGAGAAATTGGACCCCAAAAGTTGTTGTCCAGTTTCTCCTGAGTACGCTGATACCCCATATGTGGGGGTAAACCACTGTTTTGGCACACGTCGGGGTTCGGAAGGGAAGTAGTGACGTTTTGAAATGCAGACTTTGATGGAATGCTCTGTGGGCGTCAGGTTGCGTTTGCTGAGCCCCTGATGTGCCTAAACACTAGGAACTCCCCACAAGTGACTCCATTTTGGAAACTAGACCCCCAAGGGAACTTATCTAGATGTGTGGTGAGCACTCTGAACCCCCAAGTGCTTCACAGAAGTTTATAACGCAGAGCCGTGAAAATAATAAATGTGTTTCCTTTCCTCAAAAATATTTTTTTAGCCCAGAATTTTTTATTTTTGCAAGGGTAAAAGGAGAAATTTGACCCCAAAAGTTGTTGTCCAGTTTCTCCTGAGTACGCGGATACCCCATATGTGGGGGTAAACCATGGTTTGGGCACATGCCGGGGCTCGGAAGGGAAGTAGTGACGTTTTGGAATGCAGACTTTGATGGAATGGTCTGCGGGCGTCACATTGCATTTGCAGAGCCCCTAATGTGCCTAAACAGTAGAAACCCCCCACAAGTGACCCCATTTTGGAAACTAGACCCCCCAAGGAACTTATCTAGATGTGTGATGAGCACGTTCAACCCCCAAGTGCTTCACAGAAGTTTACAACGCAGAGCCGTGAAAATAAAAAATCATATTTCTTTCCTCAAAAAAGATGTTTTAGCAAGCAATTTTTTATTTTCCCAAGGGTAACAGGAGAAATTGGGCCCCAATAGTTGTTGCCCAGTTTGTTGTGAGTGTGCTGGTACCCCATATGTGGGGGTAAACCACTGTTTGGGCGCACGTCAGGGCTCGGAAGGGAAGTAGTGACATTTGAAATGCAGACTTTGATGGAATGGTCTGCGGGCATCACGTTGCATTTGCAGAGCCCCTGATGTGCCTAAACAGTAGAAACACCCCACAAGTGACCCCATTTTGGAAACTAGACCCCCGAAGGAACTTATCTAGATGTGTGGTGAGCACTTTCAACCCCCAAGTGCTTCACAGAAGTTTATAACGCAGAGCCGTGAAAATAAAAAATAATTGTTCTTTCCTCAAAAATTATGTTTTAGCAAGTAATTCTTTATTTTTGCAAGGGTAACAGGAGAAATTGGACCCCAACAGTTGTTGCCCAGTTTGTCCTGAGTATGCTGGTACCCCAAATGTGGGGGTTAACCACTGTTTGGGCGCACGTCGGGGCTTGGAAGGGAGGGAGCACCATTTGACTTTTTGAACGCAAGATTGGCTGGAATCAATGGTGGCGCCATGTTGCGTTTGGAGACCCCTGATGTGCCTAAACAGTGGAAACCCCTCAATTCTAACTTCAACACTAACCCCAACACACCCCTAACCCTAATCCCAACTGTAGCCATAACCCTAATCACAACCCTAACCCCAACACACCCCTAACCACAACCCTAACCCCAACACACCCGTAACCCTAATCCTAACCCTAACCCTAATCCCAACTGTAACCCCAACACACCCCTAACCCTATCCGTAACCCTAACCACAAGCCTAATCTTAACCCTATTTCCAATCCTAGCCCTAATTGCAACCCTAACTCTAAGGCTATGTGCCCACGTTGCAGTTTCGTGTGAGATTTTTCCGCACGATTTTTGAAAAATCTGCAGGTAAAAGGCACTGCGTTTTACCTGCGGATTTACAGCGGATTTCCAGTGTTTTTTTTGTGCGGATTTCACCTGCGGATTCCTATTGAGGAACAGGTGTAAAACGCTGTGGAATCCGCACAAAATATTGACATGCTGCGGAAAATACAACGCAGCGTTTCTGCACGGAATTTTCCGCACCATGGGCACAGTGGATTTGGTTTTCCATAGGTGTACATGGTACTGTAAACCTGATGGAAAACTGCTACGAATTCGCAGCGGCCAATCCGCTGCGGATCCGCGGCCAATCCGCGGCCAATCCGCTGCGGATCCGCAGGCAAATCCGCACTTTGTGCACATGCCATAACCCTACCCCTAACCCTACCCCTAGTTCTAACCCTAGTTCTAACCCTAACCCTAGTGGAAAAAGAAAAAAAATATTTTCTTTATTTTATTATTGTCCCTACCTATGGGGGTGATAAAGGGGAGGTTTATTTATTATTTTTTTTATTTTGATCGCTGTGATAGAACCTACCACAGCGATCAAAATGTACTTGTAACGAATCTGCCGGCCGGCAGATTCAGCGGGCGCACTGAGCATGCGCCCGCCATTTTGGAAGATGGCGGCGCCCATGGAGAAGACGGACCGACACCGGGAGCCTCGGTGAGTATAAGGGGGGGGGTGGCATAGGAGCAGGGTGGGAGCGGACAGGAGGACGGGGGAGCGGAGCACAGGACGGAGGGGACTACGGGACAGATCGGTGGCTTCGGGGGGCGATCGGTGGGGTGGGGGGGGGCTCACATCAGTGTTTCCAGCCATGGCCGATGATATTGCAGCATCGGCCATGGCTGGAGTGTAATATTTCACCAGTTTTTTAGGTGAAATATTACAAATCGCTCTGATTGGCAGTTTCACTTTCAACAGCCAATCAGAGCGATCGTAGCCACGGGGGGGTGAAGCCACCCCCCCTGGGCTGAAGCACCACTCCCCCTGTCCCTGCAGATCGGGTGAAATTGGAGTTAACCCTTTCACCCGATCTGCAGGGACGCGATCATTCCATGACGCCACATAGGCGTCATGGGTCGGATTGGCACGGGTTTTCATGACGCCTACGTGGCGTCATGGGTCGGGAAGGGGTTAAGAAGCCGCCGCCTCTTCTCTCATTACCTGTATTAATTGCACCCGTTTAACCTCGCTACCTGCATTAATGACACCTGTCCACACACTCAATCACACTCCAACCTCTCCATGATGGCCAAGACCAAAGAGCTGTCTAAGGACACCAGGGACAATATTGTAGACCTGCACAAGGCTGAGTTGCACTACAGGACAATAGGCAAGCAGCTTGGTGAGAAGGCAACAACTGTTGGCGCAATGATTACACAATGGAAAAAAACAGATGACTGAATCTTCCCTCGGTAGGTCTGGGCTTCCATGCAAGATCTCGCCTCATGGGGTTAGGATGATTCTGAGAAAGGTCAGGAATCACCTCAAAACTACAAAGGAGGACCTGGTCAATGACCTGAAGAGAGATGGGACCAGAGTGTCAAACATTACCGTTAGTGACATACAGGGATTATAATCCTGCAGGGCATGCAAGGTCCCCCTGCCCACCCCAGTACATGTCCAGAACCGATTGAAGTTCACCAATGACCACCTGGATGATCCAGAGGAGGCATGGGAGAAAGTCATGTGGTCAGTGGAGACCAAAATAGAACTTTTTGGTATCAAATCCACTGGCCGTGTTTAGAGGAAGAAAAAGGATGAGTACAACCCCAAGAACACCGTCCCAACCGTGAAGCATGGTGGAGGAAACATCATACTTTGTGAGCGCTAATATGCAAAGGGGACAGGACGACTGTTCCATATTGAAGGGAGAATGGAGCACTGAAGATGGGTCAAGACTCAAAACACACAGCCAGGGCAACTAAGCAGCGGCTCCGTAAGAAGCATTTTACGATCCTAGAGTGGCCTAGCCAGTCTCCAGACCTGAACCCAATAAAGAATCTTTGGAGGAGCTGAAACTCAATGTTGTGCTGCGACAGCCCCAAAACATGAAACATATGGAGAAGATCTGGATGGAGGAGGGGGCCAAAATCCCTGCTGCAGTGTGTACAAACCTGGTCAAGAACTACAGGAAACGTCTGACCTCTAACTGCAAACAAAGGTTTCTGTACCAAATATTAACCCCTTAAGCCCCGAGGGTGGTTTGCACGTTAACCCTTTCGCGACATGCGCCGTACATGTACTGCGCATGTCGGGTCCCCTGCTTTGATGTGCGCTCCGGCGGTGAGTGCACATCAAAGTCGCGACATGTCAGCTGTTTTGTACAGCTGACATGTGCGCGCAATAGCGGCGGGTGAAATCGCTATTCACCCGCCGCTATTAACCTGTTAAATGCCGCTGTCAAATGCAGACAGCGGCATTTAACTACCGCATCAGGCCGGGCGGCCGGAAATGACGTCATCGCCGACCCCCGTCACATGATCGGGGGTCGGCGATGCATCAGGAAGGTAACCATAGAGGTCCTTGAGACCTCTATGGTTACTGATGCCGGCCTGCTGTGAGCGCCCCCCTGTGGTCAGCGCTCACAGCACACCTGCATTTCAGCTACATAACAGCGATCTGATGATCGCTGTTATGTAGCAGAGCCGATCGGGCTATGCCTGCTTCTAGCCTCCCTTGGAGGCTATTGAAGCATGGCAAAAGTGAAAAAAAAAAGTTTTTAAAAATGTGAAAAAAATATTAAAAATATAAAAGTTTAAATCACCCCCCTTTCGCCCCATCCTAAATAAAACAATAAAAAAAAAACAAACCTACACATATTTGGTATCTCCGCGTTCAGAATCGCCCGATCTATCAATTAAAAAAAAGCATTAACCTGATCGCTAAACAGCGTAGCGAGAAAAAAATCCGAAACGCCAGAATTACGTTTTTTTTGTCGCCACGACATTGCGTTAAAATGCAATAACGGGCGATCAAAAGAACGTATCTGTGCCAAAATGGTATCATTAAAAACGCCAGCTCGGAACGCAAAAAATAAGCCCTCACCCGACCCCAGATCATGAAAATTGGAGACGCTACGGGTATCGGAAAATGGCACTTTTTTTTTTTTTTTTTTTTTAAGCAATGTTTGGAATTTTTTTTCACCACTTGGATAAAAAATAACCTAGACATGTTAGGTGTCTATGAACTCGTAATGACCTAGAGAATCATAATGGCAGGTCAGTTTTAGCATTTAGTGAACCTAGCAAAATAGCCAAACAAAAAACAAGTGTGGGATTGCCCTTTTTTTGCAATTTCACCGCACTTGGATTTTTTTTCCCGTTTTCTAGTACATGACATGGTAAAACCAATGATGTCGTTCAAAAGTACAACTCGTCCCGCAAAAAATAAGCCCTCACATGGCCATATTGATGGAAAAATAAAAAAGTTATGGCTGTGGGAAGGAGGGGAGCGAAAAACGAAAACACAAAAACGAAAAAGGGCCGCGACTTGAAGGGGTTAATGACCGGGCCAATTTTTACAATTCTGACCACTGTCCCTTTATGAGGTTATAACTCTGGAACGCTTCAACGGATCTTGGCGATTCTGACATTGTTTTCTCGTGACATATTGTACTTCATGATAGTGGTAAAATGTATTCGATATAACTTGCGTTTATTTGTGAAAAAAAAAAATGGAAATTTGGCGAAAATTTTGAAAATTTCGCAATTTTCCAACTTTGAATTTTTATGCCCTTAAATCACAGAGATATGTCACGCAAAATACTTAGTAAATAACATTTCCCACATGTCTACTTTACATCAGCACAATTTTAGAACCAAAATTTTTTTTTGTTAGGTAGGTATAAGGGTTAAAAGTTGACCAGCAATTTCTCATTTTTACAACACCATTTTTTTTTTTTAGGGACCACATCTCATTTGAAGTTATTTTGAGGGGTCTATAAGATAGAAAATACCCAAGTGTGACATCATTCTAAAAACGGCACCCCTCAAGGTGCTGAAAACCACATTCAAGAAGTTTATTAAGCCTTCAGGTGTTTCACAGGAATTTTTGGAATGTTTAAATAAAAATGAACATTTAACTTTTTTTCACACAAAATTTGTCTTCTCCAATTTGTTTTATTTTACCAAGGGTAACAGGAGAAAATGGACCCCAAAAGTTGTTGTACAATTTGTCCCAAGTACGCTGATACCCCATATGTGGGGGTAAACCACTGTTTGGGCGCATGGCAGAGCTCGGAAGCGAAGGAGCGCCATTTGACTTTTCAATGCAAAATTGACTGGAATTGAGATGGGACGCCATGTTGCGATTGGAGAGCCCCTGATGTGCCTAAACATTGAAACCCCCCATAAGTGACACCATTTTGGAAAGAAGACCCTTAAGGAACTTATCTAGATGTGTGGTGAGCACTTTGATCCAACAAGTGCTTCACAGAAGTTTATAATGCAGAGCCGTAAAAATAAAAAATCATATTTTTTCACAAAAATGATCTTTTCGCCCCCAATTTTTTATTTTCCCAAGGGTAAGAGAAGAAATTGGACCCAAAAGTTGTTGTGCAATTTGTCCTGAGTACGCTGATACCCCATATGTGGGGGTAAACGACTGTTTGGGCGCATGGCAGAGCTCGGAAGGGAAGGAGCGCAGTTTGACTTTTCAATGCAAAATTGACTGGAATTAAGATGGGACACCATGTCGCGTTTGGAGAGCCCCTGATATGCCTAAATATTAAAACCCCCCACAAGTGACACCATTTTGGAAAGTAGACCCCCTAAGGAACTTATCTAGATGTGTTTTGAGAGCTTTCAACCTCCAAGTGTTTCACTACAGTTTATAACGCAGAGCCGTGAAAATAATTTATTTTTTTTTTTTCTTCTCACAAAAATGATTTTTTAGCCCCCAGTTTTGTATTTGCACATGGGTAACAGGATAAATTGGACCCCAATAGTTGTTGTCCAATTTGTCCGGAGTACGCTGATACCCCATATGTTGGGGTAAACCCCTTTTTGGACGCACGGGAGAGCTCGGAAGGGAAGGAGCACTGTTTTCCTTTTTCAACGCAGAATTGGCTGGAATTGAGATCGGACGCCATGTCCCGTTTGGAGAGCCCCTGATGTGCCTGAACAGTGGAAACTCCCCAATCCTACCTGAAACCCTAATCCAAACACACCCCTAACCCTAATCCCAACGGTAACCCTAACCACACTCCTAACCTTGACACACCCCTAATTCTAATCCCAACCCTTATCCCAACCGTAAATGTAATCCAAACCCTAACCCTAACTTTAGCTCCAACCCTAACTTTAGCTCCAACCCTAACTTTAGCTCCAACCCTAGCCCCAACCCTAACCCTAGCCTTAACGCTAGCCCTAACCCTAGCCCTAACCCTAATGGGAAAATGGAAATAAATACATTTTTTTTATTTTATTATTTTTCCCTAACTAAGGGGGTGATGAAGGGGGTTTGATTTACTTTTATAGCGTTTTTTATATCGGATTTTTATGATTGGCAGCTGTCAGACACTAAAAGACGCTTTTTTTATAGCAAAAAAGTTTTTGCGTCTCCACATTTTAAGAGCTATAATTTTTCCATATTTTAGTCCACAGAGTCATGTGAGGTCTTGTTTTTTGCAGGACGAGTTGATGTTTTTATTGGTAACATTTTCGGACACGTGACAGTTTTTGATCACTTTTTATTCCGATTTTTGTGAGGCAGAATAACCAAAAAACAGCTATTCATGAATTTCTTTTGGGAGAGGCGTTTATACCGTTCCACGTTTGGTAAAATGGATAAAGCAGTTTTATTCGTCGGGTCAGTACGATTACAGCGATATCTCATTTATATAATTTTTTTGTTTTTGCGCTTTTATACGATAAAAGCTATTTTATAGAAAAAATTATTATTTTGGCATCGCTTTATTCTGAGGACTATAACTTTTATTTTTTCGCTGATGACGCTGTATGGCGGCTCGTTTTTTGCGGGACGAGATGACGTTTTCAGCGGTACCATGGTTATTTATATCCGTCTTTTTGATCGCGTTATTCCACTTTTTGTTAGGCGGTGTGATAATAAAGCGTTTTTTGGCTTTTTTTTTTTTCTTACGGTGTTCACTGAAGGGGTTAACTAGTGGGACAGTTTTATAGCTTGGGTCGTTACGGACGCGGCGATACTAAATATGTGTACTTTTATTGTTTTATTATTATTTAGATAAAGAAATGTATTTATGGGAATAATTTTTTTTTTTTTTTTAACACATGTGGATTTTTTATTTTTTTTTACTTTGTCCCGGGGGGGGGGACATCACAGATCGCTGATCTGACAGTTTGCACAGCACTCTGTCAGATCGGCGATCTGTCTTAGATCACTGCAGGCTTACCAGAGCCTGGTCTGCACCCGGAAGTAATCCCTGCAGGACCCGGATGCAGCCCCGCGGCCTCAAGGGTCTCAGGGAAGCGCGCAGGGAGGGGGCTCCTTATACCGCCGGAACACTGCGATCATGTTTGATCGCAGTGTGCCGGGGGTTAATGTGCCGGGGGCGGTCCGTGACCGCTCCTGGCACATAGTGCCGGATGTCAGCTGTGATTATCAGCTGACACCCGGCCGCGATTGGCCGCGCTCCCCCCGTGAGCGCTGCCGATCGCGCTGGACATACTATCCCGTCACTGGGAATTAAGTCCCAGGTCACCTTGACGGGATAGTACGTCCAATGGGATTAAGGGGTTAAGTTCTGTTTTTCTATTGCATCAAATACTTATTTCATGCAATAAAATGCAAATAAATTATGTAAAAATCCTACAGTGTGATTTTTCTGGATTTTATTTTTACATTCTGTCTCTCACAGTTGCAGTGTACCTACAATAGATAGACCGCGGAGACCCTTGTGTCGTTACCAGTGCCTTCCCCCCTTCCCCTGATCCCAAAAAGACAACACAAACAGGCCTAGATGGGTTGAACTAGTCGGTCACAGTTTATTAATTTGATAAGCAGGGAGGGGCAAATTAGATTTCGCAACGGGCTCACAGCCGTGGGCCTAGTCTGCGACCGATTGGCGGGCAGCTAATAAGCGGCTACGAACCTTCGCCCCTCCCTCCACTTCCGCTGTGACTTAAAGGGAACCTGTCACCCCGTTTTTTTCAGTATGAGATAAAAATACCGTTAAATAGGGCCTGAGCTGTGCTTTACAATAGTGTATTTTTTGTCCCGATTCCCCACCTATGCTGCCGAAATACCTTACAAAAGTCACCGTTTTCGCCTGTCAATCACGCTGGTCTGGTCAAAAGGGTGTGGTGAAATGGCTGTTTCTCCCCCACCTCTTGCTTACCTTCCCGGCGTTGGCGTAGTGGTTCTCGCATGCGCAACAGCCGAAAAAGAGCGCGATCTGTGCTATTCCCCTGGTTATCGGTGGCCATCTTCCTGAGGCCGCGCGTGCGCAGATGGAGTGCTCCGCTTCCCGGGGCTTCAGGAAAATGGCCGCGGGATGCCGCGCATGCGCAGATGGAGATCGCAGCGGCCATTTTCCTGAAGCCGAGTTCGCAGTAGTGGGGGGGGGGGGGGGGAATTGGCACTGCACAGTTTCCTACTAGCTGTGTCCATAGGGGCTCCGCAGTCCGAGGCGCATTCCCTATGCGGTACCGTGCCTGCCATTACAGACCTCTCCATTCTTTACATACACGTCCAGCTCAGGAAGCAGTGCTGAGATCAGGAAGTTTGGACTCTACTAAAGTGACCCTGGAATACATACCCGTCTTCCTCTGCGGGGTGATGCGTCTTCATTGCACATTCAGAGTTTCGAGCAGAATCCAAAAATTGTTCAGAGGTGCTAAAAGGAATAATGTAAGACATGACTGACAGACCGGGAACCTGTAGACCGCACCCATCCTCTTCTGAATTTATAAGTATCGGGACAGAAGGCATTCACTACCAGCTGCTGCAGGACCACCACTCGGGGTATATACCGCCAGAGGACCGGATGCTAAACTCTTCCTACCGGCACCCGCCCGGACCCTGTGCAGGCCGCTCAGTCATCAGAAGCGATGGTGTCAGTGTTCTACCAACCGACGGACTGCTACGGCCTATGATTGGCTACCGCGGTCAGGTGACTTGGGAAGCTCTTCATAGACCGTTATTAATGACAAGCTGCTCAGTCACATGAGCCCTGCAGCCAATCACAGGCCACAATGATCTGCACCTTGTCTCTGCGGAGAATGCAGAGCGGCCTGTGCTGGACCCAGGTGGGGGCCGGGAGGTGACGATGACTGAATTTATGTTTTATATATGTAATCACATGTTTTGCCTGCAAAAATAGCTTTTGTAAAAGAGTAATGCCATTGAGGACTAGGGACTACACGTAGTAGGGCCCGAATTTACAACTAAATGCAGAAGAGCCAGAACTCAAGCTTAAGAAGGAGCAATTAAGGGCATGAATAACTGACATTTAAAGGGGAAGGTCCAATGGTGAACATTGGGGTCCAACTAGAAACCCCTCAGTGGCAGCTTTAGCTTTCGTCCTACCTGACGCCATGTATGATCTTATGAACAACCACAGTACTTACATATGGCAGTGTCACAGTCTTCAGCACAAAGGGTCATTAACAGAGGATTCATCACTTGTTCCCTCAGAGATGGTGGGCTCAAAAATCAGACCCCCAACAATCAGAATTAAGGAACATTCTAGAGAACCGCTATGAAAGTTTGCATGCGGTGAGGCCTTACCAAGACACAAAATTTTCCTGGATCAGCTTCTCAGAGGATGCAGCTTGTCCAACCTACAGATATAAAAGAAAAAAAAATAAAATAAATATGCAGGTGCCCCGGCCCTCTGCGTGCAGTCGCCCCGGCCCTCTGCGTGCAGTCGCCCCGGCCCTCTGCGTGCAGTCGCCCCGGCCCTCTGCGTGCAGTCGCCCCGGCCCTCTGCGTGCAGTCGCCCCGGCCCTCTGCGTGCAGTCGCCCCGGCCCTCTGCGTGCAGTCGCCCCGGCCCTCTGCGTGCAGTCGCCCCGGCCCTCTGCGTGCAGTTGCTAATAACCTATTAAATGGACATCACTGGTTTCCACAAGCTCCTCTCCCCTACAGTGTCCGCACTAGTATGTGTGAATATATTCTCTCGAGAACAGGGCCTCGTCTACCTCAGCCAAGGACACAGAGGTGGCAGCGCACGTGCGGCTGTCTCCTCCATGTCGGCACCTGTGTATTGGGCCAGGATGGTGGTCAGCATCATGTCCTCACAGCCCAGGGATCCCCGCTGCACAAACTTTCCACGTCCTCCCACCCTGAATAGGTGTCCCAATAGGAAACTTAGGTCGCGATACAGTGAAGGACGATGAGGTCTGTACAGCACTGCAGAATATGTCGGCGATATATCAACAGTAGGAAATATTATCTCTATACACTATTTTTCATCTTTGGAGGGAGCAGTTTTCTCACGCAGGACATAAAAAAAAAATAAATAAAACCAGCATTTTCAGGTTGCTGAAAACACATAGCTTTGATTCTTTTTCGGCCAATTCTGGATTCCGCCCTTCCACAGGCAGCACATGGTCATGGGTCTGCCCTGCCATATAAGTCAGGAGTATTTCAGCTGGTACCCCGTCAGGTGTAAACAGTTCACTGAACAAGGTTGTACAGTTTGGAGGTCCCTCCTCCTGTAACATTACACAGAATCTCTCATCGCTTACTTCCATACGCTCATTGTGTGACTGGTGATGAGAAGAGGCTCCTTTCTTTTCTCCGGGTTCTTCTTTACCGCGTTCTCTCTTTTGGTCTCCGTTAAACTTTTGCTTCCTAAACACAAGAGAAACTAAATGAGCAGGGAGCGCCACCTGCAGACTTAAATGTGGCAGTGCAGACAATAGGTAAAAAAAGACTAAAGAGTGCAGTGAAAAGCAGCAATGGAAAGAGATTAACCACTTATTCACAAACTTGGAGATCACCCCATGGGATAAATAAGTGACCTGTCAGCAGTGGGGGATCTGCCGCTTGATAGCAGGCATCTCGTCCGATCTAACCTAACAGCTTTGCTGGGAGGTTTCTGACTCTGCAATATATAAACAGTCAGTGACTTAAAAGGGCGCTCCGCTCTGGACGATCCTTTACATCAGGAAGGACCAATGACAATAGTAAAATTAGAGGAAAGCTGCTGCCAGGACCCAGAGATCAACAATAATCTGAAAAACCAAGCAGATGCTTAATAACCCTGCACCATCCCTGCAGGGAGGATGAAGCATTGCATCTGTTCCTGGGTAATGAGCAGTTTTTATATGAAAAAAAAATATATATTTTAAGTGCTTTGGGTCTAACAGAGCACTTCACAAGCAGCTGCCTCCCGGATTTGTCTCCCCGCCCATTGTCGCCTCCTTGACTTGACTGACAGCTCACTCTCCGATTTCCTTGCCCGTCTTCACACAGGCTGTTAATCAAAGTAAAGAGGCCGGTGCTGGGAGGGGAAACGACTTCAGGAGGCAGAGGATCGGGAAGTGGTCTGTAATGATCAGACCCCACATCCCCTGTGAATCTACGGAACCAAACTTACAGCTCAGTGAGCTCGGCAGCGATCTTAGCCAAATTCACACTGATGACACTGCGTGCATCAAAGGGGACGGACCCCACTGTCAATGAGCAGCCAACAGAAAGGGCACTATACCAGTTTTAGATCCTCTGGTTTCTGGCACAGAACTTCCTCAGCCATCTAAAAGAAAAAAAAACAGAGTCACAATTCAGTTTTTTACCTTGTGAATAGACATCAAGGCTGATGGATAACGGGGATGGAGCCCAGGGGGCCGCAGAGCTTCTCACCCCAGTCAGTGTTAGGCTACGTGAGCGCGTTGAGCATTTACTTGCAGAAGTTTCTGCATCTCTTGGGGTATATGCATACGTCAGGATTTCTTGCAGAAATTTTCCTGACAAAAAACGGACATTTCTGCCAGAAATCTGCATGCGTTTTTTTTTTTTCGCGTTTTTTCATGCGTCTTTGACGCGTGTTTGATGCGTTTTTTTCCAAATGCATAGAATTGCGGGAAAAACGCAGAAAATTCGCAAAATTAATGAACATGCTGCTTTTTTTACCGCGATGCGTTTTTTTCGTGGAAAAAAACGCACCATGTGCACAAAACATGCAGAATGTATTCTAAATGATAGGATGCATAATGTATGCGTTTTTAATGAGTTTTTATAGCGTTTTTGTTGCGAAAAAAACTGAACGTGTGCACATACCCTTAGCAGGAAAACCGCTGCTGAAAAGAAGTGTGGTTTTGCCGTGTTTCTATACAGCAATGAATGATTATTTTTTTAGCTAAATAAAGATATTAAAAAAAAAAAAAAAAAAAGTTTTGTGATGTAATTTCTTGGTTCAACACCACCTTTTCCAGGGTAATCGGATTAGGGCTTGGTGTCAGCAGCTGTCTGACACCTAGCTCTAGGCTTAGTAATGAAAAGGGGTCAGCCCGACACCCTCAATACTAAGCAAAGAAGTAGTACCGTAGTAATAATAATAATAATATTAATAATAATAATAAATACAAACACACACAGGCACCAGCTTTTGTAGGAGAGTTAACAGAACGAACGTACCGTATATACTCGTGTAAAAGACCTGAGTATTAGCTGAGGCACCTAATTTTGCCTCGAAAAACAGGGAAAATGTATTTACTCGAGTATAAACTGGGTATGCATTGTCCCCTAATCCCTATTCTTGTATGCATGGCTCCTCATCCCCATCCTTGTCTTACCTTCCCTGCGTGCCCTCGTTCCGGTGCCAGCAGCTCCTGCGGTGGAGCGATCACGTGTCCCTGCTCATTAAGGTAATGAATATTCACGTCGACATTTGACAGTATTACCATGCAGCGCTCTGACCGACAGTACCGGCGATAGCGTTACCGTGGGGCACAGTCACAGCTGCGGTGTCACGTCATCATCTGACAGCATTACCCCGCAGAGCTCTGGCCGACAGTCTTAACGACGGTTGCGTTACCGCAGGTCACAGTCACTGCTGCGGGGTCACGCTGACATCTGACAGCATTACCCTGCAGAGCTCTGACCCACAGTACCGGCAGTAGCATTACCGTGGGTCACAGTCACAGCTGCGCGGTCACGCTGACATCTGACAGCGTGATCCCACAGCGCTCTGACCGACAGTCTTAACAGCGATTGCGTTACCGCCGGTAAGAACCACCACACCGGTTTTTTCCACGTTGTCACAGATGACAGCGTGGGAAACACCATAGGAAGCCTGGTAAAACGCAAAACAAAATCTCAGCAAATCCACAAACATTTTTACACCTGCGTTTTTGCTGCGGATTTGACTGACTCAAAGTCAATGGGTAAAAAACGCTGCAGAGGGAAAAAAAAACACTGCAAATACTTAAGGAAAATTACTGTAATGGCTGATAACAGGGAACAGCAAAGAGAAAAAGTGAGGGTCATATACAATGGGGATCACCACACATTGGATTTAGCAAAATAGAATGATTTTTATTACGCTGAAAAACAGATGAAACAAGCAATACAGAAAACAGACAGTTAAAAACAATTAAAAAAGCAACACACTTGTTCCTTAGAAACAAAGCCCATAATAAGGCCTACACCTGCGCTAGAGTGAATAAGGTAATATCCAATAGAAAAAAATGCCTATATGGACACCACTGGGCATACACTAATGATACAGATGAGAAGACCCATAGGTAAGAATATGAGATGTAGACAATAAGGGACAGTACTATACCACAATGATACTAATACAGTTTTCTCCCCCAAAATACTGCCGAAAATACAGCCACAAAATACTGACCCTCAAAAGAGCAAATCCCTTACTTTAGCATGCACAGAGGACTGAAGCTACACCAATATCCTTCAATAGGACAGCAGGCGAGTAAGCCTGCACAGAGTCCTATGTGCAGCCATAAAATACAATACCATAAAGGTGTAAAACACAGTCAGTAGCGCAGGTGGAGCGGAGACCCGACGCGTGTCGCCCCACAGAGGAGGCTTCGTCACCCCTGTAAGGGACTTGCTCTTTTGAGGGTCAGTATTTTGTGGCTGTATTTTCGGCAGTATTTTGGGGAGAAAACTGTATTAGTATCATTGTGGTATAGTACTGTCCCTTATTGTCTACATCTCATATTCTTACCTATGGGTCTTCTCATCTGTATCATTAGTGTATGCCCAGTGGTGTCCATATAGGCATTTTTTTCTATTGGATATTACCTTATTCACTCTAGCGCAGGTGTAGGCCTTATTATGGGCTTTGTTTCTAAGGAACAAGTGTGTTGCTTTTTTAATTGTTTTTAACTGTCTGTTTTCTGTATTGCTTGTTTCATCTGTTTTTCAGTGTAATAAAAATCGTTCTATTTTGCTAAATCCAATGTGTGGTGATCCCCATTGTATATGACCCTCACTTTTTCTCTTTGCTGTTTTCTAATACACATGGTTGGAGGTCAGGGTGATCCCACTGTACAGTCCGTGGTGCCCCCTTTCTAGTCATTTTTTAGGCTGATAACAGGGAGTAATAGACTGTAGTCTCCTCCCCCAGTAACGGCTGATACCAGGGAGTAATAGACTGTAGTCTCCTGGCCCCAGTAGTAGCTGATAACAGGGAGTAATAGACTGCAGTCACCTCCCCCAGTAATGGCTGATACCAGGGAGTAATAGACTGTAGTCTCCTGGCCCCAGTAATGGCTGATAACAGGGAGCAATAGACTGTAGTCACCTCCCCCAGTAATGGCAGATAACAGGGAGTAATAGACTGTAGTCTCCTCCCCCAGTAATGGCAGATAACAGGGAGTAATAGACTGTAGTCTCCTCCCCCAGTAATGGCAGATAACAGGGAGTAATAGACTGTAGTCTCCTGGCCCCAGTAATGGCAGATAACAGGGAGTAATAGACTGTAGTCACCTCCCCCAGTAATGGCAGATAACAGGGAGTAATAGACTGTAGTCTCCTCCCCCAGTAATGGCAGATAACAGGGAGTAATAGACTGTAGTCTCCTGGCCCCAGTAATGGCAGATAACAGGGAGTAATAGACTGTAGTCCCCTCACACAGTAATGGCTGATACCAGGGAGTAATAGACTGTAGTCTCCTCCCCCAGTAGTGGCTGATACCAGGGAGTAATAGACTGTAGTCTCCTCCCCCAGTAGTGGCTGATACCAGGGAGTAATAGACTGTAGTCCCCTCACACAGTAATGGCTGATAACAGGGAGTAATAGACTGTAGTCTCCTCACACAGTAGTAGCTGATACCAGGGAGTAATAGACTGTAGTCTCCTCTGATGGCTGATAGCAGGGAGCCATAGCTACAGTCCAGGCCTCTTCCCCAGCACATACCCGCCGCCCTCGGCTTCTCACCTCTCCGTCCCCGGGGGCGGAGGTCTCGGTCCGGGGCTCTCTCACGCGCAGCTCTCACGGACCCGCCGCCCGCTCTCCTGTTCTCCCACTCTCGGAAGCTCAGCCTCTGCGGGGCGTGACGTCACACGCGCTCGCACTACTTCCTGTCATGCGTGTACCTGGCGCCAGGCCGGAAACTGAATTACGTCATTACGTTGCCACCAAGGTTCCTTAGACGTCGGGACTGAAACTCCAGAATGTGCGGAGGAGGCGGAGCTATATGTGTAGGCTGCTGGGTGCAGTAGTGCATGTCCCAGCAATGCAGTATCTGAGGGTTACAAATAGCTGCTGGGCTTTGTAGTGCCGCCGGTGTCCAGTCAGGCGCTGCACTGATCTGAGCCAGAGATCTCCATCAGGATGTGAGCGCCCCTGGAGCTGGAGTAGGTCAGCTGATCGACAAGGAGGCCTGTGATTGGCTGCAGCGATCAGGAGACTAGAACGTGACATCATCCAAGGTATATGACGTTCTGTTCCAGGCATCTGACCGCTGCAGCCAATCACAGGCCTCCTTGTCGATCAGCTGACCTAAGGACAGGACGCCATTGCCACCTATGGCTGCGGAGACCCCTGGAGCGTCCTGTGCGGGGTCCACACTGCTGACAGGTCATAGCTCCGCCTACAGCGGTCACATTTAGGGTTTCCTGTCCTGTGTAACCTCGGCTGCAGTTTGTTTCAAAATCATAAATAACCATAACTTTTCTCACCCTCCCCAGGTCCAGCACTGAGCCTCCGACCCCGCTCCCCATCTGTTATTGCAGACAGCGCTGCAGCTAATAACTGCGGTCTAATCGGGCAGAGCTGCTGAGTGCACTGACTGGCTGCAGCGGTATCGATAGGACGTCAGCACTGCCAACAACGGAGACCGTAGCGGAAACTGCTGGACCTGGGAAGGGGGAGTGAAGGACAGTTTGTTTTTTAATATCAAATTACACCACGGGAGGGGGGAGTACAAGCAAGTTCTCAGGACCTACAACAGCTGGAAACAGACTGGTGGGGGGGGGGCTCTGTCTGGTGATGTGTATGGGGGGCTCTGTGTCTGGTGATGTGTATGGGGGGGCTCTGTGTCTGGTGATGTGTATGGGGGGCTCTGTGTCTGGTGATGTGTATGGGGGGGCTCTGTGTCTGGTGATGTGTATGGGGGGCGCTCTGTCTCTGGTGATGTGTATGGGGGGGCTCTGGTGATGTGTATGGGGGGCGCTCTGTGTCTGGTGATGTGTATGGGGGGCGCTCTGTGTCTGGTGATGTGTATGGGGGGCGCTCTGTCTCTGGTGATGTGTATGGGGGGCGCTCTGTCTCTGGTGATGTGTATGGGAGGGCGCTCTGTGTCTGGTCATGTGTATGGGGGGGCGTTCTGTGTCTGGTCATGTGTATGGGGGGGCGTTCTGTGTCTGGTGATGTGTATGGGGGGGCTCTGTGTCTGGTGATGTGTATGGGGGGCGCTCTGTGTCTGATGTGTATGGGGGGCGCTCTGTGTCTGATGTGTATGGGGGGCGCTCTGTCTGGTGATGTGTATGGGGGGCGCTCTGTGTCTGGTGATGTGTATGGGGGGCGCTCTGTGGTGATGTGTATGGGGGGCGCTCTGTGTCTGGTGATGTGTATGGGGGGGCGCTCTGTGTCTGGTGATGTGTATGGGGGGCTCTGTGTCTGGTGATGTGTATGGGGGGCTCTGTGTCTGGTGATGTGTATGGGGGCGCTCTGTGTCTGGTGATGTGTATGGGGGGGGCTCTGTCTGGTGATGTGTATGGGGGGCGCTCTGTGTCTGGTGATGTGTATGGGGGGGCTCTGGTGATGTGTATGGGGGTCGCTCTGTGGTGATGTGTATGGGAGGCTCTGTGTCTTACATTGTGTACAGGTGAGGGCCTCATTACTCCTATGCCAGTGACAGCCACACTCATGTCATGTTTCTTAGCCAATCACAAGTGGACATGCGGGCTCTTGTAGATGCCTCATGATTAACCCTTTCCCGACATAGGATGTGCTATTACATCCTAAGTCAGATCTGATTGTGTGCTGCAGACTCAGGAGCTGAGCCCGCACTGCCTGCCATAAACCAGCTCAGTTACACTGATTGCTGCTGTTTAAATGCCGCTGACATTTATACAGACTGATTGCTGGTACGCGGGGGCCGATGAGCTGTCGCCGCAGTGGCTGCCATCATATTCTGCTTGTGACGCTCAGCTGGAGGAATGGAGAACATCATTTTCTCTTTACACTGTAGAAATTGAATATAAAGATCAAGCAATCAAATAACCTCAGGTTCAAGTCCCCAAAAGAGACTGCAAACATATTTTTATTTTGTCAAAATTGAAAAATATAATCCCCCTATATTTCACCTTTAAAAATAAAGCAATATGTCAACTGAAAAATAGCCTTACACAGCGCTCACAACCTGCTATCCTCCACTACCGCTCTGCACCACTAGATGGCAGCATTCGGCCTCTTGCACAGGTACCAGTACCGGTGTGATCCATGGTCCATGCGGAGCGAGTTTTACCCAAAGCATGGCCCTGGGCAAAGTTTTAAAGTGGGGTCTCATATGCTGACATATTGCACCATCGCAAAGAAACATTTTGGTTGTATTTACATGCGCTGAGTTCAGGCCGTTAAACGAGTGTCATCGACAATATCGAAGTTGTTCAACGCTCGTTTCCCGGCCTCTACACAAGATGAGGAAGAATGGTGGGAACAGAGCGATCGCTGTCAATCCGTCCCCTACAGTATCAGTAATCAGCAGCACGTCTGCAGTATTCACCGGGCGATGTGCTGCTGACAACAAGGATTTCTGTTTCGACATAAACAATCACAAATTACTGTATATTGTGGTACCATGTTAGCCATAAAAATCGACGTGAATACTTTTTTTGCCCAATGATGACAAAAGTATTCTCTGAGTGATACCGTTATTAGCTAACCAGAAAATAACACAGTGGGGAAAAAAGTATTTAGTCAGCGACCAATTGTGTAAGTTCTCCCACTTTTAAAGATGAGAGAGGCCTGTAATTGACATCATAGGTAGAACACAACTATGAGAGTCACAATGAGAAACAAATCCAGAAAATCACCTGGTCTGATTTGGGAAGATCTATTATGCAAATTATAAAGGAAAATAAGTAATTGGTCATTAACAAAAGTTCATCTCAATATTTTGTTATATATCCTTAGTTGGCAATGACAGAGGTCAAACGTTTTCTGTAAGGCTGGGGTCACACATGCGTGTTTTACGGACGTAAGAGCGCAAAAACTACGTACGTAAAACTCGCATTACATACGGCACAATGCTTCTCAATGGGGCTGCTCCTATCAGCCGTATATTACGGTTCAGTATTATACGGCGTTCTACGGCCGTACAAAATCGCAGCATGCTGCGTTTGTCAGCGTATTGCGCAAATAATACGCCAATGAAAGTCTATGGGGGCGAGAAAAATACGGATTCCACACGGACCAGCAGTGTGACTTGCGAGAAATACGCAGCGCTGTTAGTGAAAAGACGGTAATTCAATTGCCGGCTTTTCATTTCTCCTGCACAAACCCGACAGGATATGAGACATGGTTTACATACAGTAAACCATCTCATATCCCCTTTTTTTTTGCATATTCCACACTACTAATGTTAGTAGTGTGTATGTGCAAAATTTCAGCGCTGTAGCTGCTGAAATAAAGGGTTAAATGGCGGAAAAAATTGGCGTGGGCTCCCGCGCAATTTTCTCCGCCAGAGCGGTAAAGCCAGTGACTGAGGGCAGATATTAATAGCCAGGAGAGGGTCCATGGTTATTGGCCCCCCCGTGGCTACAAACATCTGCCCCCAGCCACCCCAGAAAAGGCACATCTGGAAGATGCGCCTATTCTGGCACTTGGCCACTCTCTTCCCACTCCCTGTAGCGGTGGGATATGGGGTAATGAAGGGTTAATGCCACCTTGCTATTGGAAGGTGACATTAAGCCAGATTAATGATGGAGAGGCGTCAATTATGACACCTATCCATTATTAATCCAATTGTAGGAAAGGGTTAAAAAACACACACACACATGATTGAAAAGTATTTTAATGAAATAAACACAGCGGTTGTTGTAATAATTTATTGTTCTCTCAAATCCATTTGCAGTCCCTCGCTTGGCAACATAATAAACGCACAAGATACATACCTTCTGATGTACTGTCAGGTCCAACGATGTAATCCATCTGAAGGGGTTAACTAATATTACAGGCAGGAGCCCTGCTAATGCAGCTGTGCTCCGTGCCTGTAATCCCCGGCGAATGAATGAAATGTAGGTCATTGACCTACATTTCATTCATTCGCGGTGATGCGCCCCCTGGTGGATGTCCTCATATGACCTGGAGCGTGGGAAAAAGTTCCCAGGCTGCAGTTCATGAGAACATCCACCAGAGGGCGCCTCACCGCGAATGAATGAAATGTAGGTCAATGACCTACATTTCATTCATTCGCCGGGGATTACAGGCACGGAGCACAGCTGCATTAGCAGGGCTCCTGCCTGTAATATTAGTTAACCCCTTCAGATGGATTACATCGTTGGACCTGACAGTACATCAGAAGGTATGTATCTTGTGCGTTTATTATGTTGCCAAGCGAGGGACTGCAAATGGATTTGAGAGAACAATAAATTATTACAACAACCGCTGTGTTTATTTCATTAAAATACTTTTCAATCATGTGTGTGTGTTTTTTAACCCTTTCCTACAATTGGATTAATAATGGAGAGGTGTCATAATTGACGCCTCTCCATTATTAATCTGGCTTAATGTCACCTTTCAATAGCAAGGTGGCATTAACCCTTCATTACCCCATATCCCACCGCTACAGGGAGTGGGAAGAGAGTGGCCAAGTGCCAGAATAGGCGCATCTTCCAGATGTGCCTTTTCTGGGGTGGCTGGGGGCAGATGTTTGTAGCCACGGGGGGGCCAATAACCATGGACCCTCTCCTGGCTATTAATATCTGCCCTCAGTCACTGGCTTTACCACTCTGGCGGAGAAAATTGCGCGGGAGCCCACGCCAATTTTTTCCGCCATTTAACCCTTTATTTTAGCAGCTACAGCGCAGAAATTTTGCACATACACACTACTAACATTAGTAGTGTGGAATATGCAAAAAAAAGGGGGATATGAGATGGTTTACTGTATGTAAACCATGTCTCATATCCTGTCGGGTTTGTGCAGGAGAAATGAAAAGCCGGCAATTGAATTACCGGCTGTTCACAGATATCGCGCTGATTGAAATCTAAATACAGAATATATATATATATGTGTCACAATGACATATATATATATATATACTGTATATATGTTTTCCCGAACATTTGAGCACATAAATCCATTAGATGTCGGTTTTGCAAGCCTGCGCGAAAATCTCGCAGTACGGATGCCATACGGAGGATGCCATGCGCAAAATACGCTGACACACCCTGACTACGGATCACTATTTTGGGAACATTTCTCCGTATTACGGCCGTAGTACGGACGTATAATACGTGGCGTATTGTCTTACGCCATGTGTGACCCCAGCCTGAGTCTTCGCAAGGTTGGTGTCATGATTCACGGGGAGGATACCATTATCATCCCCACCACTCACACCAATTTGTCATGAACCGGGGTTGTTTGGTTGCCCCTGGTTCTTTCTGAAGGGGATTTATCTATATCCCACTTCACAGTTCTTGTTTGGAACTTGCAGCTCTCTGGCGCCCCCCTTACCCTCAGGTCAGACAGGGCACTGCACCTAGGATAATTAGTCACCAGAAAGGCTGCTTACTTTGTACTGGCAAATGGGCACGCTGCAGCGAGGGCAATATAACTATTCCCACTCAGGCAGGAACAATAATTATCAACGTCCGTCGCTACCAGGCTTCCCAAACGCACAGGACAAATTCCGCTGCCACCAGCTCTGGTTTTTTAATTAACAGGTCCGGAGCCAACCCAGATTAGTAGCGTAATTCACTTCAGAGGACGTGACCGCATGTTATAGAGCAAAGAGACACAAAGCTAGTAATTTTATATTCTACTCCAAAAAAAGGTAGGCAGTGTTTACAGAAGTATAAAAAGATTTGTATAAAGAAGTCATGTATCGTATGTACAGTACAATTACAAATAAAATGGGTTTAAAGTTGAAAAAACACATTTCGGTCAGATCATTTCATCTCCTGGTTGTCCATGTGCTCAGGGGGACACATCAAAATGCTTATCACACATCTGTATAGCAGCTAGACCCCAGACAAAAGACACTGGAAGACTGCTGCTACACTCACTTAATTCACTGCCTAAAACCAAGGCACTCCTGTGGTGACCTCACTCGGGCTGAATCCTCCCCTTTTCTTAGAGTTATGGCAACCATTTTTATACATAGCTCGCTGTATGAACCTCGTATATGAAAGATACAATGATCAGTGTGAAGAAACCAGAGTATATCTTAATTACCCAGACAACTATTCTTTTGCAAACCAATAAGAACTGACTTTGCATCTGTATATTGGCTTGTGGATTTAAGTGTTTATGTCTGATGGTTCAAGAAGACAGACTTGCGAACTGATATACCATTTAACATACTGTGTAAGTCTCTAATAGTGACTTGTACATAGTGTGTGTTTATCTTTGTTTATTGATGTGTGCTGATATGCTAATTGCGCATTGAACTCTGGAACCAGCTTGGTGACTTCTAAAGCAGAGAGGGAAAGTCTGTGCAAATAGACTGAATGGTCAAGTAGCCCTACTTTATCTCATCACCATTGTTTACCTTATCTTGATGTTGAACTGAAGGACACTGGGTAATTCTAAAAATAACTTATATGTCTTGTGTGTAAAAAGACTCAGATCACATCATTAGTGCTGAAGTAACACAGAACTACCAACTGGACTCTCTTCAGGGTCTCAGCTGAGGATACACCAGACCAGACACAGGACTGCTCTCGGATATCTCCCTACACTTGTCGTTACCTTCTCTCTGCGTACATACCACAGATGGAGTAGCGATCCTGGGAGCTCTGACATAACATCTACCATTGTCTTGGTGAGTCAGTGGAAGGGTGAGGTCCTGTAATGTGCATCATCTTGGTGTAATTGCTAAGATTGTTCTGTTTGCTATTGTGTGCTGTGGTTCAATAAAGTATTGTCACACTGTTTTACCTTAATCCTTTGTTGTCTGTGTAGTGTATTGCCCACCGGGAGATAGAGCGGGTGTTCAGTGGTATGAGCCTTGGTCCATGCAGTCTTGCTAAAGACAGCCAGGCCAGCGGACGAGAGCACCCACTGACCCCGTTTCTCCACAATCAGGATGTGCACCCCGTCAGGGGGATTCATTTAAGTGTAAGCACGACGTAGTTACACGACCCGCTTATGGAAAAACATGCTCCTTGCACTCGGGTTTAGCTCCTAGCTATTTCTGTGAGATATAGATCTCTCGATGGACATCCGGAATATATAATATCTCTAGCCCTGATCGGTGCCAATATACATAACCTTAAAAGAACAATAGAATCCTATGCTTGCTATACAGTTTTAGCCAGCATCATGAGGGAGGGGGGAATGAGGAGTGTAGGGAGACTTGTCTGTCACAGCACAGAGCCATAAACATTCCTGGTCTCCAGTGGCGTAACTACAAAGTTATGGGCCCCGGTGCGAACTTCCAAATGGGGCCCCCCCCTACCCCCCCCCCTACCCCCCCCCCTACCCCACCCCCTACCCCCCCTACCCCCCCACCTTCCCCCGCCCCCACCTTCCCCCGCCCCGCTTCCCCTAGATACGCCTCGGACTGTTGCAGGAATCTCCTGCACTGCAACATGGTGTTGGGTGCCAGCACAGCCCACACAGTGGTATATCCAGCACAGCCCGCACAGGGGTATATCCAGCACAGCCCGCACAGTGGTATATCCAGCACAGCCCGCACAGTGGTATATCCAGCACAGACCGCACAGTGGTATATCCAGCACAGACCGCACAGTGGTATATCCAGCACAGCCCGCACAGTGGTATATACAGCACAGCCCGCACAGTGGTATATACAGCAGAGCCCGCACAGTGGTATATACAGCACAGCCCGCACAGTGGTATATAGAGCACAGCCCGCAGTGGTATATAGAGCACAGCCCGCACAGTGGTATATAGAGCACAGCCCGCACAGTGGTATATAGAGCACAGCCCGCACAGTGGTATATACAGCAGAGCCCGCACAGGGATATATACAGCAGAGCCTGCACAGTGGTATATAGAGCACAGCCCGCACAGTGGTATATACAGCAGAGCCCGCACAGGGATATATAGAGCACAGCCCGCACAGTGGTATATCCAGCACAGCCCGCACAGTGGTATATACAGCACAGCCCGCACAGTGGTATATACAGCACAGCCAGCACAGTGGTATATACAGCACAGCCCGCACAGTGGTATATACAGCACAGCCCGCACAGTGGTATATACAGCACAGCCCGCACAGTGGTATATAGAGCACAGCCCGCACAGGGATATATACAGCAGAGCCTGCACAGTGGTATATAGAGCACAGCCCGCACAGTGGTATATACAGCAGAGCCCGCACAGGGATATATAGAGCACAGCCCGCACAGTGGTATATCCAGCACAGCCCGCACAGTGGTATATACAGCACAGCCCGCACAGTGGTATATACAGCACAGCCCGCACAGTGGTATATACAGCACAGCCCGCACAGTGGTATATACAGCACAGCCCGCACAGTGGTATATACAGCACAGACCGCACAGTGGTATATAGAGCACAGCCCGCACAGTGGTATATAGAGCACAGCCCGCACAGTGGTATATAGAGCACAGCCCGCACAGTGGTATATACAGCAGAGCCCGCACAGGGATATATACAGCAGAGCCTGCACAGTGGTATATAGAGCACAGCCCGCACAGTGGTATATACAGCAGAGCCCGCACAGGGATATATAGAGCACAGCCCGCACAGTGGTATATCCAGCAGAGCCCGCACAGTGGTATATACAGCACAGCCCGCACAGTGGTATATACAGCACAGCCCGCACAGTGGTATATACAGCAGAGCCCGCACAGTGTTATATACAGCACAGACCGCACAGTGGTATATAGAGCACAGCCCGCAGTGGTATATAGAGCACAGCCCGCACAGTGGTATATAGAGCACAGCCCGCACAGTGGTATATAGAGCACAGCCCGCACAGTGGTATATAGAGCACAGCCCGCACAGTGTTATATACAGCAGAGCCTGCACAGTGGTATATAGAGCACAGCCCGCACAGTGGTATATACAGCACAGCCCGCACAGTGGTATATACAGCACAGCCCGCACAGTGTTATATACAGCAGAGCCCGCACAGTGGTATATAGAGCACAGCCCGCACAGTGTTATATACAGCAGAGCCCGCACAGTGGTATATACAGCACAGCCCGCACAGTGTTATATACAGCAGAGCCCGCACAGTGGTATATACAGCACAGCCCGCACAGTGGTATATACAGCACAGCCCGCACAGTGGTATATAGAGCACAGCCCGCACAGTGTTATATACAGCAGAGCCCGCACAGTGGTATATACAGCAGAGCCCGCACAGTGGTATATACAGCAGAGCCCGCACAGTGGTATATACAGCAGAGCCCGCACAGGGATATATACAGCACAGCCCGCACAGGGATATATACAGCAGAGTCCCCACAGGGGTATATACAGCAGAGCCCGCACAGGGATATATAGAGCACAGCCCACATCTCATCTCATCCCCCCCCCCCCCCCCCGATAATGGCCCCACAGTCCGGTTAAAAAGAAAAAAAAAAAAAAAACTCTCCTCACCTTTCCATTTGCCCGCGCTGCTCCTGGCGGCTGAAGTCTGCCCAGGACACTGCAGGTGCGCGATGATATGACGTCATCGCGCACCCGCAGTGTACTGTCAGAGGCAGAGCGGGGAATGATGGGAGAGGAAGCGTCAGGAGACGCTCTCTCCTCCCATCATTGCATTGAACTATACCGGTGTCATAGACGCCGGTATAGTTAAATGCGGCGGCGGCACTGGGGGGGGTTCCGGGGGAGGAACAGTGCAGCGGCCCACTACTGGCATCGGCTCTTCTGGCATTTGCCAGAAGTGCCCGATGGCCAGCCTGGCCCTGCTCAGACCTGCCGGCCCGGGGCCCCTGACCTGCGGGGCCCGGTCGCAATGGCGACCGCTGCGACCGCGGTAGTTACGCCCCTGCTGGTCTCCCATTACAACTATACAGCAGGGGGAGGGAGTTGCCTGCAGGCTTAGAATTCCAGCCTTACTGGCAGGCACAGGAAACTGCAGCTTAGAGCTTTGTATGTGTAAGTGAAGTAATCAGAACTTCCTATTTCCTGACACCTTTTTTTGTACTGCGCTACGGAAACAGAACCTCGCGGTATTCCTCCATGTGCACCTCGGCAGGTTTGCCCCGGCGGGACAATCCGTCTGCATTGCCATGCTCCCTACCCGTTTTGTGTTTGACTGTAAAGTTGTACTGCTGGAGGGCAAGGCTCCAGCATAGCAGCCTTCCATTGGTCCCACACATGGCTTGTAGCCAGCGCAAAGGGTTGTGCTCAGTCACCACAGTGAACGTGCGACTGTACAGGTAGGGCTGCAACCATTGCAGGGCCCAGACTATGGCCCGGCACTGTTTTTCGATGGTGGAAAAGGCCATTTCCCTCGGCAGAAGCTTCCGGTTCAGGTACAACACGAGGTGCTCTTTGTTCCCCAAGTCGACCTGGCTGAGCACAGCACCGAGGCGCTGGCGTCGATCTGCACCAGGAACGGTCGACTGCTTTTAACACAGGAGAGTGGCACAGGGCTGTTTTCAAAGCCTGGAAGGCCCCCTCACAGCCGTCGGTCCAGTCGACTATTTGAGGTAGCTTCTTCGTGGTGAGGTCCGTCAAGGGTTTTGCCAGGCTACTATAGTTCTGTACATAGCACCGATAGTACCCTGCAGTGCCCAGTAAGGACATCACCTGTTTCTAGGTCCTGGGGGTGGGTCAGGACGCGATCTCGTCCACTTTCCCAGGCTCTGGCCTTATGGAGTTCCCACCTACCCAGTGCCCCAGGTAGTGGACCTCTCTCATGCCCATCTGGCACTTTCCCGCCTTGATGGTCAGGCCAGCTTGGTGAATTTGCCTGAGCACCTCCTGAAGATGCTGCAGGTGTTCGTCTCAGGAGGAACTGAAGATGGCAATGTTATCCAGGAACGTCATCGCGTACTTCTCCTGTCCCTGAAGCAGGTGGTTGACCATCCACTGGAAAGTGGCAGGGGCATTCTTCATGCCGAAGGGCATAACAGTGGACTTGTACAGTCCAAAGGGTGAGATAAAGGCAGACTTCTGCGCCTCAGGGCTCAGGGGAATCTGCCAGAATCCTTGGTTCAGATCCATTATGGTCAGATATTCTGCACCAGCTAACCGCTCAAGCAACTCCTCGATGCGCAGCATTGAGTGCACGTCAGAGGCTGTGATGGCATTGAGCCCCCTGTAGTCCACGAAGAACTGGGTGGTCCGATCCTTCTTTGTCACGAGAACTACAGGTGAGGCCCACTCGCTCTTTGACCGTTGAATCACCCCCAGCTGTAACATCTCATCGATCTCCTGGCGCATAACCTGCTGCACCTCGTTAGAGATCCTATAGGGTGTTTGCCATAGTGGGGCATGACTCCCGGTGTTCACCTCGTGGTCCGCTAATTTAGCCCTTCCAGGTCAGTTGGAGAACACAGCCCTGAAGGGTTCCAGCTTGGTCCTTAACTGCGATTGCTGGGGTTCGGTTAACAAGGCGCTTACCTCCACGTCCTTGATGGACCCACCGGCCTTGGCTTGGGCCAGCATGTCCAGGAGGGGGTCTTCCTCCCCATCTTCAGGCAGGCTGCAGACCGGTAGGACGCAGGCTGCAGACCGGTAGGATGCAGGCTTCACGTTCGTGATGAGCCTTCATCATATTGACGTGAAAGGCCTTTCGACTACCCCGAGCATGGTCAAGCGTGACTACGTAGGTGACCGGGTTGAGCTGTTGGTGGACAACGTATGGGCCTATCCAGGTTGCCTGAAGCTTATCCTTTGGTACGGGGACCAGCACCCACACCTTTTGACCCACGTGGTAGATCCGCTCCCGGGGGATCTGGTCATACCAGTGCTTCTGATCAGCCTGAGCTTGCATCATGTTGTCATGCACCAACTGCGTCAAGGTCTGCATTTTGTCACGGAAGCGCATGACATACTCCACTATGGACACATCAGAAGGGTTTGGCTCCTCTTCCCAGGATTTCCTTATCAACCCAAGGGGTCCATGGACTCGCCTGCCGTACAGGAGCTCGAAGGGGGAGAACCCCGTCGAGGCCTGCGGAATCTCTCGGTAAGTGAATAGCAGGTGTGGGAGGTACTGCTCCCAGTCTCGCCCTTGGGTCTCATTCAGCATGCGTAGCATCTGTTTGAGGGTATCACTGAAGCACTCACACAAGCCATTGGTCTGTGGGTGATACGCACTCGATACCAGACGCTTCACCTGCATTCTCTTACAGAGAACCTCCATTAGGCGAGAGATGAATTGGGTCCCTTGATTGGTAAGCATCTCCCTGGGAAATCCTACCCGTGAAAAGATAGCCAACAGTGCATCCGCCACTTTATCTGCCCTAGTTGAGGACAGAGCCACTGTCTCTGAGTACCGGGTAGCATAGTCTACCACAGTGAGGACGTATTGCTTTCCAGAGCTGCTTGGGACAGCCAGCGAGCCCAAAATGTCCACCGCGATCCTCTGGAAAGGCTCCTCTATCACTGGCAAAGGGATCAGGGGAGCCTTAAGAGCAGGCCCCGCCTTCCCCACTCTTTGACAGGTGACACAGGAGCGGCAGTAGTTTGACACATCTGTCCCCATCTGGGGCCAATAGAAGTGTTGAGCCTTAGTTTTGCTGATCCCCAAGTGTCCAGCAAGTGGGATCTCATGGGCAATCTGCAACAACTCACCCCAGATTTGGTACAGGACGACCAGCTGTCTTTCCCTCAAACACTCCTTTTGCTATTTTCCGGGTACTGTCTCCCGGTACAACCTCCCTTGTTCCCAGAACACCCTCTCCTTAACAACACGGAGCAGGGCATCTCAGGGAGGTGTCTCAAATTCTCCAGGCTCACATCTGAGTGCAGAGCGGCCTGGAACTCCTGGCTAGGGGAAGCCAGAAGCGATGTCAGGGTGCCTTCCCCACGGGAACCCTCTGAGACCTGCTCTGGGTCTGGGTTCAGTCATGCCAGTGACTGAGGAGGGTCCAGAAGGCAGAACATTATCTGCGTTCTGGGCACTCTGACTGCGGGTGACAGCAGCTACGAAGGCTGTCTCCCCGGGGATTTCCACAGACCCATCAGCCGCCGCTGCTATGGCTACTACCTCCCCATCCACCCCCAACATTCCAGGAGCAGTGCTACTTATGGGGCAGTTACTTTCCTCTGTGGCACTCGTCAGTTGCACGGCATCACCATCCTCATGGTTCCCATGCATCTCCCCATTTCCCTTAGCACCATCACTTTCTCCTGTTAGGGGTTCCTCAGCCATCCCACTACATGAAGTGACATGGCTGAGCGCTCCTGCACCTGTGAACACATCATTCTTCAGAGATAAATGGTTAGCAGGTAACACATTCACATTTTCATCATCAGCATCATCAGTATTACCCTCGGCATTTTCAGAAAAATCATTATCAGGTACATTGTGACGATAATGTATAATATGATTTTTAGTTCCCCTTGTCATCACACACGCTGTGGGCTAGTCCGACCCCCCTCTCTTCGCTTCTGCTGCTGTGTGTGTGTGTGTGAATCCCAAACCTCTCATTCCCTCCCACCAAAAGAATGTTTATTGCCCCTGTAGCTGCGGTAGACAATTCTCCCATCTAGTACCAGCTGAAACTGGTATGGTCTCTCTCAAAAGACATGAGGTTCATTGTTCTATTATAGTAAGATATTGGGCCACCGATTTGGGCTAGAAAAATAAGGAGTACATATTGCGAATTGCCATCGGTAGATCTGTCAACCACTGTAAGCGCTAGCAGCTAAACACAACAAGTACAAAGTGCGGATTTATCCTGAACCGTGTGGGACAACTAGTACGAATTTGGTATCATTAGATAGCTAATTTCAATACAAGATGAGTGATGTGTGTGCCGTTACTCTGCTAGATTCGCGAGCCACGTTATGAGAATTATAAGTATTGCTGGTAAAATCTGTACTTTGAGGGGAGGGGAAGGTGCAGGTAAACCAGCCCCTTTAGTGATGTCACAAGCATGCAAGTATAAGGCACGGCACACAACCCAACTTTCAGTCTTACCAGAGGAGCTGATACAGCCGATCCCTCTGATGAACTGGGACATTTGGCTCCACCCACCGGCCTGGTTAGCTGAAATGATCTGAGCACATGTGAGTGTTACTTTCTGTTTTAATCCCAGTTTTTTTTTTATAAGTGCTGTGCATACTTTAAATTGTCTCATATTGTAAACTCTTGATATACCTTTTATAAACACTGCCTAATCTTTTTATGGAGTAAAAGTTATAATTTTTACTAGCTTCGTTCCCTTGCTCTAAAACGTACCCTAAGTCTTCGGAAGTTAATTACGCTACTAATTTGGGTTGGCTCTGAACCCCTCGGTGGAGAAATCTGAGCTGGTGGCAGTGAAGTGTGTTCTGGGCTAGGCAGGTGAGCTGGCAGCGACGGAACGGGGTTTTATAAGCTATTGTCTGGCTGCGACCTGAGCATTAATAATTCCCTCGCTGCAGCGTGCCTGCTAGCCAGTCCACAGTGAAGCTGCCCATCCGGTGACCAATCTGACAAGGTCAATAATTATCAACAGCCCCTCTGCCTTAGGATGACCGGATCGCTACCATGGAGACCCTTTGTCATCATGACGACATCCGGGTCTCCAGACCTGAGAGACTTCCTGTCATGGTCAGTGATTATCAGGAAGTCTCTTAGGTCAGTGTAATAGAAGCGATCAGCCTGCACAAAATGAGTGTCCCATAGAATGTAAGTCCGCAAGGACAGGGTCCTCTCTCCCCTCTGTACCAGTCTGTCACTGTAAACGATATTTATAACCCTGTATGTAACCCCTTTCTCATGTACAGTACCATGGAATTAATGGTGCTATATAAATAAATAAAAATAAAAATAAAAATGAAATACATTTTTTTAAAAATAATTGTACAAATATATATATATATAAAATAATAATAATAATAAAAAAAAATCAATAAATATTTGAATGAAAAAAACAAATCTAAACAATAAAAGTACACATATTTGGTATCGACCTATAAAACTGTCCCACTAATTAACCCCTTTAGTGAACCCCATAAAAAAAACAAGGCAAAAAACAATGCTCTATCATCATACTGCCAAACTTATTGGAATAACATGCGATAAAAAAGACAGATATACTGTAAATAAACATGGTACCGCTGAAAACGTCATCTTGTCCCGCAAAACATGAGCCGCAATACAGCATCATCAGCGAAAAAATAAAAAAGTTATAGCTCTCAGAATAAAGCGATGCAAAAACAATTATTTTTTCTATAAAACAGTTTTTATTATATAAAAGCACCAAAACATAAAAAAATGATATAAATGAGGTATCGCTGTAATCATACTGACCCGAAGAATAGAACTGCTTTATCAATTTTACCAAACGCAGAACGGTATAAACGCCTCCCCCCAAAAAAAAGAAATTCATGAATAGCTGGTTTTTGTTCATTCTGCCTCCCAAAAATCGGAATTAGAAGCGACAAAAAAGTGGTGTTCCCGAAAATGGTACCAATAAAAACGTCAACTTGTCCTGCAAAAAACAAGACCTCACATAACTCTGTGGGCCAAAATATGGAAAAATTATAGCTCTCAAAATGTGGTGATGTAAAAACTATTGCAATAAAAAGCGTCGTTTAGTCTACGTTCACATTTGCGGTCTGCGCCGCAGCGTCGGGCGCCGCAGCATCGCCGCATGCGTCATGCGCCCCTATATTTAAACATGGGGGCGCATGGACATGCGTTGCACTTGCGTTTTGTGGCGCACGCGTCCGGGCGCAGAGGACGCAGCAAGTTGCATTTTTGCTGCGTCCAAAATCAACCAAAAATAGGATGCATGCGTCGCAAAACGCAGCGTTGTGCATGCGTTTTGCTGCGTTTTTGTTTGCGTTGTGCGTTGCGTCGCCGACGCTGTGGCGCACAACGCAAATGTGAACGTAGCCTTAGTGTGTGACAGCAGCCAAACATAAAAAAACTAGCTATTGAACCCGTTCTACGCCCGGGTGGCGAGCATTTATATTGGTATATGGTCTCCATCCTGGTATGTGCTGCTCCCATCTTGCTCTCCCATCCTGTCATGTGCTGCTCCATCCTGCGCCCCCATCCTGTCATGTGCTGCTCCACCGTGTCATGTGCTGCTCCATCCTGCGCCCCCATCCTGTCATGTACTGCTCCACCGTGTCATGTGCTGCTCCATCCTGCGCCCCCATCCTGTCATGTGCTGCTCCACCGTGTCATGTGCTGCTCCATCCTGCGCCCCCATCCTGTCATGTGCTGCTCCACCGTGTCATGTGCTGCTCCATCCTGCATCCCCATCCTGTCATGTGCTCCCATCCTGCGCCCCCATCCTATCACGTGCTGCTCCATTCTGCGCCCCCATCAGTGCGGGCGGCTGTGCTGAATGCGGGCGGCTGTGCTGAGTGCGGGCGGCTGTGCTGAGTGCGGGCGGCTGTATGTGGCTGTGCTGAGTGCGGGCGGCTGTATGTGGCGCGGCTGTGCGTGGCTGTGCTGGGTACGGGCGGCTGTGCGTGGCTGGGCTGGGTGCGGTGGCTGTGCTGGGTGCAGCGGCTGTGCGTGGCTGTAGGCGGCTGTGCGTGGCTGTGGGCGGCTGTGCGTGGCTGTGCTGGGTGCGGCAGCTGTGCTTGGTGCGGCGGCTGTGCTGGGTGTGGCGGCTGTGCGTGGCTATGCTGGGTGCGGTGGCTGTGCTGGGTGCGGTGGCTGTGCTGGGTGCGGTGGCTGTGCTGGGTGCAGTGGCTGTGGTGGGTGCGGCGGCTGTGGGTGGCTGTGCTGGGTGCGTCGGCTGTGGACGGCTGTGCTGGGTGCGGTGGCTGTGTGTGGCTGTAGGCGGCTGTGCGTGGCTGTAGGCGGCTGTGCGTGGCTGTGGGCGGCTGTGCATGGCTGTGGGCGGCTGTGCGTGGCTGTGCTGGGTGCGGCGGCTGTGCTGGGTGCGGCGGCAGTGCTGGGTGCGGCGGCTGTGGATGGCTGTGCGTGGCTGTGCTGGGTGCGGCGGCTGTGGATGGCTGTGCTGGGTGCGGTGGCTGTGCGTGGCTGTAGGCGGCTGTGCGTGGCTGTAGGCGGCTGTGCATGGCTGTGCTGGGTGCGGCGGCTGTGCTGGGTGCGGCGGCTGTGCTGGGTGCGGTGACTGTGGTGGGTGCGGCGGCTGTGGATGGCTGTGCGTGGCTGTGCTGGGTGCGGCGGCTGTGGACGGCTGTGCTGGGTGCGGTGGCTGTGCTGGGTGCAGCGGCTGTGCGTGGCTGTAGGCGGCTGTGCGTGGTGTTATGACCCCAATGGCGAGGGTCTCAGAGGAACAAGTAAGTCTGCGAAGTACAAAAATCCAGCTCATAGGGCAGTGGTAACTGGGTTGACCATATATCTACTCCTAACGCCAACACTAGAAGTAGCCGGGGAACATGCCTACGTTGGTCGCTAGATGTCTCGCGCCAGCCGGAGGACTAACTACCCCTAGAAGAGGAAAACAAAGACCTCTCTTGCCTCCAGAGAATAGACCCCAAAAGTTGGATACAAGCCCCCCACAAATAATAACGGTGAGGTAAGAGGAAATGACAAACACAGAGATGAACTAGGTTTAGCAAAGAGAGGCCCACTTACTAATAGCAGAATGTAGTAAGATAACTTATATGGTCAACAAAAACCCTATCAAAAATCCACACTGGAAATTCAAGAACCCCCGAACCGTCTAACGGCCCGGGGGGAGAACTCCAGCCTCCCTAGAGCTTCCAGCAAGGTTAGGATACAGATTATGTACAAGCTGGACAAAAATGCAAACAAAAACAAATAGCAAAAAGCAAGAAAGCAGACTTAGCTTAATCTAGCAGGAACCAGGATCAGAAGACAAGAGCACAACAGATTAGCTCTGATTACAACGTTGCCAGGCATTGAACTGAAGGTTCAGGGAGCTTATATAGCAACACCCCTGACCTAACGACCCAGGTGAGCATACAAGGGATGGCAGACATTCCCAGAGTCAAATCACTAGTAACCACTAGAGGGAGCCAAAAAGGTAAATTCACAACAGCGTGGCTGTGGGTGGCTGTGGGCGGCTGTGCGTGGCTGTCCTGGGTGCGGCGGCTGTGCTGGGTGCGGTGGCTGTGGTGGGTGCGGCGGCTGTGCGTGGCTGTGCTGGGTGCAGCGGCTGTGGACGGCTGTGCTGGGTGCGGCGGCTGTGCTGGGTGCGGTGGCTGTGGTGGGTGCGGCGGCTGTGGATGGCTGTGCGTGGCTGTGCTGGGTGCGGCGGCTGTGGACGGCTGTGCTGGGTGCGGTGGCTGTGCGTGGCTGTAGGCGGCTGTGCGTGGCTGTAGGCGGCTGTGCGTGGCTGTAGGCGGCTGTGCATGGCTGTGAAGGGTGCGGCGGCTGTGCTGGGTGCGGCAGCTGTGGACGGCTGTGCTGGGTGCGGTGGCTGTGTGTGGCTGTAGGCGGCTGTGCGTGGCTGTAGGAGGCTGTGCGTGGCTGTGGGCGGCTGTGCGTGGCTGTGCTGGGTGCGGCGGCTGTGCTGGGTGTGGCGGCTGTGGATGGCTGTGCGTGGCTGTGCTGGGTGCGGCGGCTGTGGACAGCTGTGCTGGGTGCGGTGGCTGTGCTAGGTGCAGCGGTTGTGCGTGGCTGTAGGCGGCTGTGGGTGGCTGTGGGCGGCTGTGCGTGGCTGTGCTGGGTGCGGTGGCTGTGGTGGGTGCGGCAGCTGTGGGTGGCTGTGCTGGGTGCGGCGGCTGTGGACGGCTGTGCTGGGTGCGGTGGCTGTGCGTGGCTGTAGGCGGCTGTGCGTGGCTGTAGGCGGCTGTGCGTGGCTGTAGGCGGCTGTGCGTGGCTGTGCTGGGTGCGGCGGCTGTGCTGGGTGCGGCAGCTGTGGACGGCTGTGCTGGGTGCGGTGGCTGTGCGTGGCTGTAGGCGGCTGTGCGTGGCTGTAGGCGGCTGTGCGTGGCTGTGGGCGGCTGTGCTGGGTGCGGTGGCTGTGCGTGGCTGTAGGCGGCTGTGCGTGGCTGTGGACAGCTGTGCTGGGTGCGGTGGCTGTGCTAGGTGCAGCGGTTGTGCGTGGCTGTGGGCGGCTGTGCGTGGCTGTGGGTGGCTGTGGGCGGCTGTGCGTGGCTGTGCTGGGTGCGGTGGCTGTGGTGGGTGCGGCGGCTGTGGGTGGCTGTGCTGGGTGCGGCGGCTGTGGACGGCTGTGCTGGGTGCGGTGGCTGTGCTGGGTGCGTCGGCTGTGGACGGCTGTGCTGGGTGCGGCGGCTGTCGCCACCTGATTCATTTCCGCCGCCATTGTCTTGGTCCTGCTTCCGGAATCGGCGCCTGCGCAGTCCGCGCTTTCCGGCGCCATTTTCGTGAAGACACACTGCAATGTGTCTTCAATAAAATGGCGCCGGAAAGCGCAGACTGCGCAGGCGCCGATTCCGGGAGCAGGGGGACATTCATGGCCCGGAATCGCGTCGGTGGAACGGGACAGGTAAGTATACTCACCCTCCGCCTCCTGGCTCGTCCCTGCTTCTCCGTTGGAGATCGCAGTGTGTGTTCAGCGCTTACGCATACCGCGATCTCCTGGGAGCGTCGCTCTGTGGGGTCCAGACTGCGCCGGCGCTTGCGCTTGCGCAGTCTATAAAGGCTTCGGACAGAGTGACGCTCCCAGAGTTATATTATAGATGCTATAAATAGCAAATCAAACCTCCATTAATAACCTGCTTAGTTAGGAAAAAATAATAAAATAAAAAACAAATATTTATTTCCATTTTTCCATTAGGGTTAGGGTTGGGGCTAAAGTTACGGATAGGGTTGGGGCTAGAGTTGGGGTTAGGGTTTGGATTAGGGTTGGGGTTAGGATTGGGATTAGGGTGAGGGTGTGTTGGGGTTAGGGTTGGAGTTAGAACTGGGGCATTTCCACTGTTTAGGCACATCAGGGGCTCTCCAAACGCGACATGGCGTCTGATCCCAATTCCAGCCAATTTTGAGTTGAAAAAGTCAAATGGTGCTCCTTCCCTTCTGAGCCTTGCCAGGCGCCCAAACAGTGGTTTACCCCCACATATGGGGTCGCAATGTACTCAGGACAAATTGCACAAAAACTTTTGGGGTCCAATTTCTCCTGTTACCGTTGGGAAAATAAAAAAAATTGGGGGCGAAAAGATAATTTTTGTGGAAAAAATATGATTTTTTATTTTCACGGCTCTACGTTATAAACTTCTGTGAAGCATGTGGGGGTTCAAAGTGCTCACCACACATCTAGATAAGCTTTTTGGGGGGTCTACTTTCCAAAATGGTGTCACTTGTGGGGGGTTTCCACTGTTTAGGCACATCAGGGGCTCTCCAAATGTGACATGGCGTCCGATCTCAATTCCAGCCGTTCTGCATTGAAAAAGTCAAATGGCGCTCCTTCTCTTCCGAGCTCTGCAGTGCGCCCAAACAGTGGTTTACCCCCACATATGGGGTATCGGCGTATTCAGGAGAAATTGTATAACAACTTTCGGGGTCCAATTTCTCCTGTTACCCTTGGTAAAATAAAACAAATTGGATCTGAAGTAAATGTTCTTTTTTTTTTTTACATTCCAAAAATTCCTGTGAAGCACCTGAAGGGTTAATAAACTTCTTGAATGTGGTTTTGAGCACCTTGAGGGGTGCAGTTTTTAGAATGGTGTCACACTTGGGTATTTTCTATCATATAGACCCCTCAAAATGACTTCAAATGTGATGTGGTCCCTAAAAAAAAAGGTTGTAAAAATGAGAAATTGCTGGTCAACTTTTAACCCTTATAACTTCCTAACAAAAAAATTGTTTAAAAAATTGTGCTGATGTAAAATAGACATGTGGGAAATGTTACTTATTAAGCATTTTGTGTGACATATCTCTGTGATTTAAGGGCATGAATATTCTAAGTTGGAAAATTGCAACATTTTCAAAATTTTTGCCAAATTTCCATTTCTTTCACAAATAAACACAGGTAATATCAAAGAAATTTTACCACTATCATGAAGTACACTATATCTCGAAAAAACATTGTCAGAATTACCCTTGGGAGTAAAGGGGTTAATATTCCTGCTCTTCCTGTGCTGGGTTTTTAAATCCTTCCACCTTTGCAAGTCCCCGGCCAGCACCCACCAATGTTTGCTAATTATATCCGCTACATCCCTGCTCTCCTCTGTAAGGCTATGTGCACACGTTGCGGATTTTGCTGCGGATCCGCAGCGGATCTGCAGCTGCGGGTCCGCAGCAGCTTTCCATGCGTTTACAGTACCATGTAAACCTATGGAAACCGCAATCCTCAGTGCCCATGCTGCGGAAAAAAACACGCGGAAACGCTGCGGGTTACATTCTGCAGCATGTCAATTCTTTGTGAGGATTCCGCTGTGGTTTACACCTGCTCCACAATAGAACAATACAATCCGCAGGTGTAAACCGCAGGTGGAATCCTCATTAAATCCGCAGGTAAAACGCAGTGCCTTTTACCTGCGGATTTCTGAAATCCGCTGCAGAAAAATCCGCAGAGCTCCAAATTACGTGTGCACATACCCTAAATGTTGTTACCATTGGATTTCAGGTAAGTTCTTTTCTCTTTGACCTTATCTGTAGCAGGGAAGTTCTGTCCCGATTCAATACCTTTCTTTCTTGTTGATCACATAGTTTTTTGGGTACCCTCAATTCCTAAATGTTTCAACCAGAGATTCCATAACCCCATCCACCTTCACTTTCTCACTGACTATACGACGCACCCTCAAAAAATGACTAATTGGTATTGATCTTACCATACTACGGGGATGTTGACTATTGTACACCAGTAAATGGTTTCTATCCGTTTGTTTTACAAATAGGGTTGTAGTTAGTTTCCCATTTTTTTGTTTAATTAAAGCATCCAAAAATTGCATGTCCGATCTCGATGAGATCAAAATGAACTTAATTGTTTGATCTATTTTATTTAGGGTGCGCGGTAACTGATCAAAACAATTTTATTCCTATAAATGAATTTTGTACATTTTCAGAACAAATGGCTCTGGGACATCTTCAAGATTTACATACCAGCAGCTCTCCTAGAGAAAAATCAGCTTTACTACTTGAAACTGGGAATCCTTTCTTTTATCCTATTCATTCCTGGGCAAACTGCATGGATCGATGAACGAGGGCTGAAGAAATTGGACATGACACCCAAGTGTTAGAGACAAACATCCAATAGAAATCCCTCTCAGAGTCAAATAATGCAAGAATTAAGACAGATGTCAGAAGTAACCATCAAAATGGCGGACAAAGGAGGCCTAGTCGTAATCATGGACACTCATGTATATAGAATGCAAATTAATTCTCTTTTTGTCCATGTCTCATCTGCTGCATTAGAATTAATGGTATAGCTTCCCACCTCTGCTTGCTGTCCATGTCTCATCTGCCACTATACCATCTAGCAACTTATTTTAATGTGCCTGCGTAATGTTTGGTATAATTCATTGGTTGTATTGTAGGATGTAATCACTGTTTGATGTATATCAATTACTGTGGCCACTCTAGATACAATCAGGTGAAGGTGTTATAGCATGTTGCCAGCCACAATGCCTTTGATCATTTAACCACCCCCTGGTGTGCTGGCCCCAGCTGCCAAATTATCCCCACCCTGGTCCCATAATCCATCTCTTCTGACCCATCACTGGACTATAAATGTAGAACCATCCTTAGGGGGGCACGCTAGTGGGGGTGCACGCGTCACATAAGCAAAGCGTCACGGAAGATAAGCGTCGTGATACCGCAGTTATTCCATGGCAGGAGTCAGGTAAACCACACTCTGTTTTCCCTTCTCACCATGTGCTTTATTCCTATCCTCCTATGCTCCCTTGCAATCCACATTCACCACCCAATCCCCCCTCCACCACGACTCATACACATCAGCTCCTCACTGCTTCCCTCTCCCATGTACAGCTCCCATGCACTTCTCACCTTCCTGAAAAACCTCAGCCCATCTTACCCAAACACACTGCACAAAAAAACTACAAACACTTCAAAAAACTACTTGCTTTTTATCTTGTTACTCCTACTGATTTCGGGGGACATATCCCCCAACCCCGGTCCCCCATCCCTCAACCTCAACTGCTACCCTATCTCATATCAAAACCATACTAACCTTATTAATATTACTTGCACTCCCTCACCTCTCCCTTTCAATTGTGCCCTTTGGAATCCACGGTCTGTATGTAACAAGCTTCCTTTCCTGCACAACTACTTTCTGAACAACTCTCTGAATCTGTTGGCCATCACTGAAACCTGGATCCAAGACTCTGACACTGTCTCCCCTGCTGCCATTTCCCATGGTGGCTTACAATTCTCCCATTCCCCAAGACCCACTAACAGACCTGGTGGTGGAGTCGGCATACTCTTGTCCCCCCAATGCACGTTCCAGGTTATACCCCCAGTTGTTTCACTTTCATTCCCTTCTTTTGAGGTCCACACCATCAGGCTCTTCCGTCCCCTCTCCCTCAGAGTAGCGGTCATATACAGGCCCCCAGGCTCACCCACCCACTTCCTGGACCACTTCTCAGCCTGGCTGCCGCACTTCATGTCCTCAGAATTACCAACCCTTATCCTGGGAGACTTCAACATCCCCATTAACAGCCCCACGTCCACATCTGCATCCCAGCTTCTATCACTAACCACTTCCCTAGGCCTCTCACAGCTCTCAACCTCTGAAACACACAAAGACGGTAACACCCTGGACCTGGTCTTTGTCCGGCTCTGTTCAATTCCCCACCTCGATAACTCACCACTTCCCCTCTCTGACCACAACATTCTCTCCTTCACACTCACAATTCCTCGCCCACCCCAGCACTCTCCTACCTACCACACATTCAGAAATCTACATGCTATTAATCCTCACACACTTTCAGACTCCTTACACTCATCACTGTCCCCAGTCTCCTCTTGGCCCTGTCCTGATCTGGCTGTACATTACTTCAATGACACTCTTAGAAGCACCCTAGACCAAGTAGCTCCCCTCACCCTCAGAACCTCCAAACACAGAGTGAAACAGCCCTGGCTCACATCGCAAACCCGATTCCTCCAGCGATGCTCCAGGTGTGCTGAACGCTTATGGAGGAAAACTCGCACCCCAGAAGACTTCTTGCACTTCAAATTTATGTTAAGGACCTATAACTCTGCCCTTCACCTTGCCAAACAGACCTACTTCACCACCCTGATCTCCTCACTATCCAACAACCCCAAGAAACTTTTTGACACATTTCACTCCCTCCTCAGGCCAAAAGCACAAGACCCTATCACAGACATTTGTGCTGATGACCTGGCCTCCCACTTTATAGAGAAAATAGATAACATCCGTCAGGAAATCCGCTCCCAGACACCAAGTGCAATGACTCCCATTCCTCCCTGCATCTCCCCTGGCTCACTCTCCACATTCGATCCCATCACAGAAGAAGAAGTCTCCAAGCTCCTCTCCTCTTCTCGTCCGACTACATGCACCACCGACCCCATTCCCTCACACCTTCTCCAGTCTCTCTCTCCAGTCGTCACAACTCACCTAACTGCAATCTTTAATCTCTCCCTCTCCTCTGGCATTTTCCCCTCCTCCTTCAAACACTCTATCATTACTCCATTACTAAAAAAACCCACCCTTGACCCATCATGTGCTAACAACTACAGACCGGTCTCCAATCTACCCTTCATCTCAAAACTCCTGGAGCGCCTAGTCTACTCCCGCCTTACCCGTTACCTCTCCACTCATTCCCTCCTAGACCCTTCACAGTCCGGGTTCCGCCCCCTACATTCAACAGAAACTGCACTCATCAAGGTGACCAATGACCTTCTGACAGCAAAATGTAACGGTGACCACTCTCTGCTCATTCTCGATCTTTCTGCAGCTTTCGACACTGTTGACCACCCTCTCCTACTCTCTAGGCTCCAGTCACTAGGCATTAAGGACACTGCTCTCTCCTGGTTCTCCTCCTATCTTTCTGAACGCTCCTTCAGTGTTCTGTTCTCCGGCTCCACTTCATCTCCTCTTCCTCTCACTGTCGGGGTACCTCAGGGCTCAGTCCTTGGCCCCCTTCTCTTCTCCCTCTACACGGCCCCAATTGGACAGACCATCAGCAGATTTGGCTTTCAGTACCATCTTTATGCTGATGACACACAACTATACACATCAGCCCCTGACCTTACCCCCGCTGTACTACAGAACGCCACTGACTGTCTGTCTGCAGTCTCTAACATCATGTCCGCTCTCTATCTGAAGCTCAACCTCTCCAAAACTGAACTTCTTCTGCTCCCGCCTTCTACTAACCTCCCTAAATCTGACATTTCCCTCTCCGTGGGTGGCACCATAATAACACCCCGGCAGCAGGCACGCTGTCTGGGTGTCATGTTTGACTCCGATCTCTCCTTCACCTCCCACATACAATCTCTTGCCCGCTCGTGCCGCTTACACCTAAAGAACATCTCTAGAATCCGCCCTTTTCTCACCATGGAGACAACAAAAACTCTCACTGTCGCCCTAATCCACTCCCGTCTGGACTACTGTAACTCTCTTTTAATTGGCCTCCCCCTCACGTGACTTTCCCCTCTCCAGTCTATCCTTAATGCAGCAGCCAGGGTCGTCCATCTGGCTAATCGTTACTCGGACGTGTCAGCTCTTCGCCAGTCATTACACTGGCTGCCCATTCATTACAGGATACAATTCAAAGTACTTGTTCTCACCCACAAAGCTCTCCACAGTGCGGCACCCCCTTACATCTCCTCCCTCATTTCTGTCTATCGGCCTAACCGACCTCTGCGCTCTGCAAACGACTTTCGACTAACCTCTGCACTAATCCGTACCTCCCACTCCCGACTCCAAGACTTCTCCCGTGCTGCGCCAATCCTCTGGAATGCTCTACCCCAAGATATTAGGACCATCCACAACTTGCATAGCTTTAGGCGCTCACTCAAAACTCATTTGTTCAGAGCGGCCTATCGCGTTCCCTAATCAGTCATTTTATGTTTGTGTGTGTGTGTAGCCCATTCACTATCTCACCTACCCCCCACCCCCTGAAGATTTCTGGACCATCATTGTAAATACATCATTGTAAATACACACCTGTACTTTGTATCTCCCCACCTCATTGTAGATTGTAAGCTCTCACGAGCAGGGTCGTCTTATTTTGCTTTATTGCTGTATTGTTAACATTGTTACCTATGACTGTTGTGTTTGAAACTGTTAAACTGTAAAGCGCTGCGGAATATGTTGGCGCTATATAAATAAAGATTATTATTATTATTATTATTATTAACACTAAATGCAAGAGATTAACATCAGATCCAACTAGACAATTCCAGGTGGAAACTTTCATAATAGTTGGATGAAGGTTTTGCATTGGCTGTACTCACCAAAGCACAAGCACATATTCTTAAAGTGGAACATCTGGTGCTTCCAATCGTGCATTCGCTACCGAAGGTCCACAAAAACATGGTTCCACCACCGATGAGACCGATAATCTCCAGCATTGGCTCCAACACGGAGCACTCAAGTGAATGGTTGGATTCACTCCTGCAACCCTTGTGCCTAAGAACATCGGGTTTCTTTAAGGCGCTAAGGATCCTTTAGATATATTTTGTTGCATTATTTGGAAGGATAATTTTTCATGGCTAAGTTGTGACGTGACTTCTTTGTATGCATCAATTCCTCAAGATTTTGCTATTGCGGTGATGAATTTTCATTTAACAAAGTACAGTGATTATTCTCCAAATTTATGTCCATTTATGATTCAAATGACTCGTTTTTTAATGAGCCACAAATAATTCTGTTTTGATCATTTAGTGTAGAGGAGTGTCAATGGGGGGGGCATTCACCATCCATCACTATTCTTGTGATCTCTTATAGGGAAGGATAAATTCTTTACTTTTATGGTAATCCGTTTGTCATATATTTTCAGGTATGGAAGATACATTGACGACACATCTGGTCTGGTGCTGTATCTACCATACCAAAGGTCATCCAGCATCTCAATTCCAATCATTGTAATCTTTCACATACACCACTAATCTGTCTTCCACATCATTCCTAGATCTACAATTGGGGGGTATACAAGGTAAATCAATAGTCACATCCACGTTTTCCAAGCCTCTGTCAGGTAATACCATTCTGCCTGCTACAAGTAGCCCTCCTCAACACACCATCAAATCAATACCGGTAGGTGAAGTAACGCGTAGAACCAGGAACTGTAGTGACAATCGTATGTTGGAGGAAGAGAGGAAACAACATTGTGATAAATCACTAGGAAGAGGCTATCCTCAATGGACTTTAGATAGAGCCTTAAATATTGTACAATATAAAAGTCGACAGGATCTTATCATCCATAAACAAAAAAAACCAAAATCTTCTATAGGAAATAAACCAGTTCCTTTCATCCATTTTAGTCCTCAGTTTGCTAAAATCTTCATTTTCATCCAAGCATTTCAATAATCATCACCAAAGACGCACAACATGGCCTCAGATATCTGGTATTGATAGACCGGTGACGTCACCGAGGGGACGAGACATGGAGAGACTGCTGATGGCCAGAGAGGCTTTCTGGACTTATTACCTAGGATCCAGCTGGATTAACCCCTTAATGACCGCCGATACGCCTTTTAACGGCGGCCGCTAAGGGTACTTAAACCACAGCGCCGTTAATTAACGGCGCTGTGGAAAAAGTGAATAGCGCCCCCCAGAGTCGGATTTTCTCTGGGGTCTCGGTTGCCGGGGGTAGCTGAGACCCCAGAGAACATGATTCGGGGTTTTTTTACCCCCGAATTAACCGTTTACCGGCGGTCGCAACAAAAAAAACAAAACGCGATTTGCCATTTAATTTCTCTGTCCCCCGATGTGATCGCACATCGGAGGACAGAGAAATGTGGTCCCCGATAGCCCCCGATAGCCCCCCAATACTCACCTACCTCCCCCGGTGCTCCTCGTGGCTCCCGATGGGCGCCGCCATCTTTTTCCGGGGAAATAATGGCGGGCGCATGCGCAGTGCGCCCGCCGCCCGGCACCCGGATGTTCTTTGGGGTCTCGGCTGCCGGGGGTAGCCGAGACCCCAAAGAACATGATCGGGGTCGGTTTTTACCGACCCCTGTTTTGCAATCGCCGGTAATTAACTGTTTACCGGCGACCGCAAAAAAAAAAAGCGATGTCATTCTCTGTCCTCTGATGTGATCGCACATCAGAGGACAGAGAAATAGGGGGATTCGGGGACCCTGGGTCCTCCTGCTTCTTCTGCTGGCCGCCGGCTTCTTGCTCCGGTAAGAAAATGGCGGGCGCATGCGCAGTGCGCCCGCCATCATCTGCCGGCCGGCAAAAGAAAATTCTTCCTCTTTTTTTATTTTGGTCACTGTGAGATCCTATCACAGTGATCAAAATAAAAAAAAATAGTAAATAACCCCCCCCCCCTTTATCACCCCCTTAGTAAGAAAAAAATAATAAAATTAAAAAAATGTATGAATTTCTATTTTCCAAATAGGGTTAGGGTTAGGGGTAGGGTTAGGGGTAGGGTTAGGGTTAGGGTTAGGGGTAGGGTTAGGGGTAGGGTTAGGATATGTGCACACATAGAATGGTTCTCTGCGGATTTTTCCGCAGCGGATTTGATAAATCCGCAGGACCAAAAAGCTGCGTTTTTCCTGCGGATTTATCGCGGATGTACCGCGGTTTTTGTGCGGATTCCACTGCGGTTTTACACCTGCGGTTTTCTATTATGGAGCAGGTGTAAAACCGCTGCGGAATCAGCAGAAAGAATTGACATGCTGCGGAATGTAAACCGCTGCGTTTCCGTGTGTTTTTTTCCGCAGCATGGGCACAGCGTTTTATGTTTCCCATAGGTTTACATTGTACTGTAAACTCATGGGAAACTGCTGCGAACCCACAGCTGCGGAAACGCTGCGGATCCGCAGCAAAATCCGCAACATGTGCACATAGCCTTAGGGTTAGGGTTAGGGCTTGGGTTAGGGTTAGAGCTAGGATTAGGGTTAGAGCTAGGGTTAGGGCTAGGGTTGGGGCTAAAGTTAGGGTTAGGGTTGGGGCTAGGTTTAGGGCTAAAGTTAGGGTTTGGGCTAAAGTTAGGGTTAGGGCTAGGGTTGGGGCTAAAGTTAGGGTTAGAGTTGGGATTAGGATTTGGATTAGGGTTGGCATTAGGGTTACATTTGGGATTAGGGTTAGGTTTGGGATTAGGGTTAAGGCTAGGGTTGGGATAGGGGTGTATTTGGATTAGGGTTAGGTTTTGAGGTTAGAGTTGAGATTAGGATTAGGGGGGTGTTGGGTTTAGGGTTTTGATTAGGGTTATGGTTAGCTTTGGGATTAGGGTTAGGGGTGTTTTGGGGGTTAGGGTTGTGATTAGGATTATGGATCGGGTTGGGATTAGGGTTAGGGGTGTGTTGGGGTTAGAATTGGGGGGTTTCCACTGTTTAGGTACATCAGGGGGACTCTAAACGCCACAGCCAATTTTGTGCTCAAAAAGTAAAATGGTGCTCCCTACATTCTGAGCTCTGCCGTGCGCCCAAACAGTGGTTTACCCCCACATATGGGGCATCAGCGTACTCGGGATAAATTGGACAACAACTTTTGGGGTCCAATTTCTCCTGATACCCTTGTGAAAATAAAAACTTGGGGGCTAAAAAATCTTTTTTTGTGGAAAAAATATTTTTTTTTGTTTTCACGACTCTGCATTATAAACTTCTGTGAAGCACTTGGGCATTCAAAGTTCTCACAACACATCTAGATAAGTTCCTTGGGGGGTCTAGTTTCCAAAATGAGGTCACTTGTGGGGCGTTTCTACTGTTTAGGTACATCGTGGGCTCTGCAAACGCAACATAATGCCTGCAGACCATTCTATCAAAGTCTGCATTCCAAAACGGCGCTTCTTCCCTTCCAAGCTCTGCCATGCGCCCAAACAGTGGTTTATCCCCCACATATGGGGTATCAGCCTACTCAGCATAAATTGCACAATAAATTTTGGGGTCCAATTTCTCCTGTTACCCTTGTGAAAGTAAAAATTTGGGGGTGAAAAGATCATTTTTGTGGAAAAAATATGATTTTTTTTATTTTCATGGCTCTACATTATAAACTTCTGTCAAGCAGTTGGGGGTTCCTAGTGCTCACCACACATCTAGATAAGCTCTTTGGGGGGTCTAGTTTCCAAAATGGAGTCACTTGTGGGGGGTTTCTACTGTTTAGGTACATCAGGATCTCTGCAAATGCAACATGACACCTGCAGACCATCCCATCAAAGTCTGCATTCCAAGCGGCGCTCCTTCCCTTCCGAGCCCTGATGGGTGCCCAAACAGTGCCCTCCCCCCACATATGGGGTATCAGCGTACTCAGGACAAACTGGTCAACAGATTTTGTGGTCCAATGTCTCCTGTTACCCTTGGTAAAATAAAAAATTGCAGGCTAAAAAATCATTTTTGAGTGAAAAAAAAGGATTTTTTATTTTCACGGCTCTACGTTATAAACTTCCGTGAAGCACCTGGGGGTTTAAAGTGCTCACCACACATCTAGATAAGTTCCTTAAGGGGTCTAGTTTCCAAAATGGTGTCATTTGTGGGGGGTTTCCACTGTTTAGGCACATCAGGGGCTCTCAAAACGCGACATGGCATCCGATCTCAATTCCAGCTAATTCTACATTGAAAAAGTAAAACGGCACTCATTCTCTTCCAAGCTCTGCAGTGAGCCCAAACAGTGGTTTACCCCCACATATGGGGTATCAACGTACTCAGGAAAAATTGCACAACAACTTTTGTGGTCTAATTTCTCCTGTTACCCTTGGGAAAATAAAAATTTTGGGGCAAAAAGATCATTTTTGTAGAAAAAATGTGATTTTTTATTTTCATGGCTCTACGTTATAAACTTCCGTGAAGCACCTGGGGGATCAAAGTGCTCACCACACATCTAGTTAAGTTCCTTATGGGGTCTAGTTTCCAAAATGGTGTCACTTGTGGGGGGTTTCCACTGTTTAGGCACATCAGGGGCTCTCCAAACGCGACATGGCGTCCGATCTCAATTCCAGCCAATTCTACATTGAAAAAGTAAAACGGCACTCCTTCTCTTCCAAGCTCTGCGGTGCGCCCAAACAGTGGTTTACCCCCACATATGGGGTATCGACGTACTCAGGAGAAATTGCACAACAACTTTTGTGGTCTAATTTCTCCTGTTACCCTTGTGAAAATAAGAATTTGTGGGCGAAAATATCATTTTTGTGTAAACAAATGCGATTTTTGATTTTCACGGCTCTACGTTATAAACTTCTGTGAAGCACTTGGGGGCTCAAAGTGCTCACCACACATCTAGTTAAGTTCCTTAAGGGGTCTAGTTTCCAAAATGGTGTCACTTGTTGAGCGTTTCCACTGTTTAGGCACATCAGGGGCTCTCCAAACGTGACATGGCATCCGATCTCAATTCCAGCCAATTCTGCATTGAAAAAGTCAAACGGCGCTCCTTCTCTTCCAAGCTCTGCGGTGCGCCCAAACAGTGGTTTACCCCCACATATGGGGTATCAGCGTATTCAGGAGAAATTGCACAACAAAATGTATGGTTAAATTTCTGTTTTTACACTTGTGAAAATAAAAAAATATGGTTCTGAATAAAGTGTTTGCAAAAAAAGTTAAATGTTCATTTTTTTCTTCCACATTGTTTGAGTTCCTGTGAAGCACGTAAAGGGTTAATAAACTTCTTGAATGTGGTTTTAAGTACCTTGAGGGGTGCAGTTTTTAGAATGGTGTCACACTTGGTTATTTTCTATCATATAGACCCCTCAAAATGACTTCAAATGTGATGTGGTCCCTAAAAAAAAATGGTGTTGTAAAAATGAGAAATTGCTGGTCAAATTTTAACCCTTATAACTCCCTAACAAAAAAAAAATTTGTTTCCAAAATTGTGCTGATGTAAAGTAGACATGTGGGAAATGTTATTTATTAACTATTTTGTGTGACATATCTCTCTGATTTAAGGGCATAAAAATACAAAATTTGAAAATTACAAAATTTTAAAAATTTTCACCATATTTCCATTTTTTTCATAAATAATCGCAAGTAATATCGAAGAAATGTTACCACTAGCATGAAGTACAACATGTCACGAAAAAACAATCTCAGAATCAGCAGGATCCGTCAAAGCGTTCCAGAGTTATAACCTCATAAAGTGACAGTGGTCAGAATTGTAAAAATTTGCTCGGTCACTAAGTACCAAATTGGCTCTGTCACTAAGGGGTTAAAGAAATGATCTTTCATTATTAGTCTTTGGTTGGTTATGTATAATTGTGCAAACTGTTTTATTTCAGTCCTTTTGTAACAACTCTGCTCGCATCACGGCATGGCCTCTCATCTCTCACACTATCTTACCCACTGCTCCAGGCCATGTTGTGGTTTCTGTTTCTTGCCAGCTCCATATTCTGTGCCTCTGCTCTCTGCATGCTTTCTGGCTGTGTATAGGGGGGGCGGCGCCTGAACTCTCTGGTTCTTATAGGAATCAGGTGCACCTGTCTAATCTGTTCCTGACCAATTACCAAGAGGCCTCCAGTATTTAGTGCAGCTCCACCCAGTGGACTGGGCCTGTGCAATGTGTTAACTCAGTTTATGTTTTGCTTCTGAGCTGCCGGGCCTTGCTCTGTGTCTTGTCTTCTCTGAAGTCTGTTCTCCTTGCTTTGCCTTGTATCTTGTTTGTCTGCCCTCCAGGAGGCTGTATATCCTGGTCCCTGTGTCTTTGTTCTTATACCTTGTCTTGTTCCGTTACCTTGTCTGAACTTTGTCCTATTTCTGTTTCCTTTTCTGTGGTTTCTTTCCCTGCAGTGCCTCTCTGCTCTTGGCTCTGCACTTTGTGGTTCTACCCTTGTCTTTCTGCGGCTTTGCCTCTGCGCCGCACTCCTGCGGTTCTGCTCCGTGCTACTCTGCTCTGCTCCTGCTGCTGCAGAAATCTCTTGCTGCACCTCCCCTCCGCATTCCTTGCGGTTATGCTCTGCCTAGCTTCTGTTTCTCCTCTTTCTCTTGCTGCTCTACTGCGCCTATCTGCAGCCTTGCAGTTCTCTTCCTGTGTGAAAAGGTCCCAACCTGTTCCTTCTTACTCCTTTCCTTCCAGCTTGTTTCCTAACCTACACCTCCTGTGTGAACAGGTCCCAACTTGTTCCTTCATACTTCATATTCGTATCTGCACTTCCTGTGTGAACAGGTCCCTACCTGCTCCTTCTTACACCACACCAGCCAACCCTGTGTCTATGTCGTACCTGCCAGCCCTGTGTCTCTGCTGTACCTGCCAGCCCTGTGTCTCTGCCGTACCTGCCAGCCCCGTATCTCTGCCGTACCTGCCAGCCCCGTATCTCTGCCGTACCTGCCAGCCCCGTATCTCTGCCGTACCTGCCAGCCCCGTGTCTCTGCTGTACCTGCCAGCCCCGTGTCTCTGCCATACCTGCCAGCCCCGTGTCTCTGCTGTACCTGCCAGCCCTGTGTCTCTGCCGTACCTGCCAGCCCTGTGTCTCTGCCGTACCTGCCAGCCCTGTGTCTCTGCCGTACCTGCCAGGCCTGTGTCTCTGCCGTACCTGCCAGCCCTGTGTCTCTGCCGTACCTGCCAGCCCTGTGTCTCTGCCATACCTGCCAGCCCTGTGTCTCTGCCGTGCCTGCCAGCCCTGTGTCTCTGCCGTACCTTCCAGCCGTGTCTCTGCCAGCCCTGTGTCTCAGCTGTGACAGTCTACTCGTCTGAGTTTTAGCCGTGCTCTTCTGCTAGTCCTGCCTGATGCCCGCACCTGTTCTAGTGTTCCTGTTCTCCAAGTGGGATCAGCAGCCACAGCCAGACACCACCCTGGAGTAGCACCTGGCAGCTGCCTGCCGTACAAGTCTGACCTCACCATCAGAGGCTCCAGCGAAGACCAAGGCAGCTGTCATAGTCACACCCCTTCCAGGGTAGTCTGGTTTGTGGCACACTGGGGCCACAAATCCCCTTGGCTCACGCCCATCAGTCAGGGCGTGAGCGTGACACCTTTATTTGCTTCTTTTCTTCTTTCTTTTTTTGTGTGCGTATTTTTAAATCAATTGTATAGCAGTCATGTGATACGAGAACAGTTTTCCTATTGGTTACACGTTGCATAAAACCTTCACAGGACCTTTCATGTTTAGCTTTGAGACAGGACCGCTTGAAACGCGTCACCTCATATTATCATGTGAACCTTTTTCTGCCATCAATTTTTAAAGATTTTATAATAAACATTTTGGATCTTAAGAAGCTGGAACGCCGTCTTCTTTTCTATATTGAAAGGTTCTTTGAGGAGCGCAGTTGCACAAGTAGCTCAGATAGGGGCATGTGAAGCATGATATCGCCTTCCAGCGCATCCAGGTTTTAGGAACATTTTGGGTGATATGTTTGGCTTGTCCCTATCTGAGCTACTGGCGCCACTGCGCCGCTCAAGGAATCATCAATGCTGTACTATATATTCACCTCAATATAACTTCTCCTGATGAGGCCTATGAAAAAAAGGCTGAAACGTGTAGGGAATGGTTGAGGTTCATTACTACAGGGCCATACTGGAGGACTGCCCTTTAGTGATGAGCGAATGTGGTCGCCACTACTCATTACTTGCCCGAGTATCACTATGCTCGGTGTACTTGGCGAGCAGCAACCATTTCCGGGATTATTAACTGCAGTCTCCACCCCGCGTTTTTGGCGGACTTTAGAGACCCAATCACGGTGCAGGGATTGTCTGCCAGGCCATGAAACGTCGCAGCCATCTTTGTTGTGGTCGTGCAGTGATTGGCTGGGCCACACAACATCATCCCGAGTATAAGAGACCTGGCGCGGCCCTGCTCGCCGCAATCTGTTCCTGATTCAGCGAGAGTAGGGAGAGCTGCTGCCGAGATAGGGTCAGAATCGTGGTTTTGAGAGTTAGTGTAGGTCTGCAACTCTTACATCCACAACTCCTCAAAAACCAACAGTCCTTTTTAGGGCTAATTCATGGGTCCCGATATTGCAGTGCTAGGTAGGCAGGGCACAGCATATCCATATCAGTGCAAGGCCTGCAGGCACTGTATGTGCATCCATTGCTCCCACTGCATGCTTCACAAAGCTCCATAACTGTCTACTGCTGCTGCATCTTATTTACAATATACCTAGTTGCATTTTTTTTTCCAAAAAGTCCCCCCCAAAAAACAAAAAGATACAGTCTGTTCTGTCAGACTGAGGCCTGTTGAAAAATCATAGTTTGTCAGGCATACGTAGCATAGTTGTGTGTGCTAGCCTTGTGCCTTCTTTTGTGTGTGTTTTAAATTCACCGAAAAAGGCCTCATATATCTGCGTGCTCCAACTTTGGGCATTGTAGGCCAGTGGACCCCTTCTTTTGCTATCTGAGGCTCTAATTCTATACAGCACTATTTAGCCTCCAAAATTACAAAAAGGCCACATATTTTCCAATGACGGCCCTCATATATCTGCGTGCTCCAAGTTTGGGCACTGTAGGCCAGAGGACCACATTTTTTGCTGTCTGTTACTGAAATTATGTACAGCACTATTTAGCTTAAAAAAATATAAAAAGGTTACATATTTGCCAGTGTGGTATTTCCGTGAGAGCCCTCATATATCTGTGTGCTCCAAGTTTGGTCATTGTAGGCCGATGAACCCCTTTTTTTGCTGTCTGTTACTCTAATTCTATACAGCACTATTTTGAATAAATTAAATTCACAAAAAAGCCCCCAAAAATTAAATACAGTCTGTTATGTCAGGCTGAGGCCTGCCTGGTGTTTGGGTTTGAAAAATCGTAGATTTGCAGGGATACTGATCAGATATTATTTTGCTACTAATAAATATATTTGTGTTGAGCATTTGAAATAGTGCAGTAGTCCATTTAAAATGGGCAGGGCAAGGGGCAAGGGACGGGGAAGTGGACGTGATGCTGATGGTGCATCCAGAGGACGAGGCCGTGGCCAAGGTGAAAGTGGGCCACAACAAAGACCCACATCTTCTCGCTCGACCTTCCTGTCCCAGTTTCTGGGCTACTGCAGCACACCACTATTGAAGCCAGGGCAGTGTGAAACGGTTGTTGGTTGGATAGCGGATAATGCTTCCAGTCACTTAGCCACCACCACCACCACCTTGTCTTCCACACGGTCAAGTCTGAGTAGCCGTGAGTGTGGCCCGGATATTCCTCACCCTGATCCTCCTTCCTCCCAACATGCCGAGTGCCCTGAGACAACTGATCCTACACTTGGACACTCTGAAGAGCTGTTCAGTTTTCCATTTGAAGATTCTGAACTCTCAGCCGGTCAACTTGAAGTGGTGACAGCTGAGATCGCATGTAGAGATGCCCAAAGCTTTGACCAGCCCCGGTCACACGAAGGCGATGGTGGGAAAGTGTCAGAAGAGGTGGACGATGATGAGACGCAATTGCTAGAAAGTCAGGAGGAGGAGCAGGGTGCGGATGTGGAAGACGAGGTGGTGGATGACTATGTGACTGACCCAACCTGGCAGGAGGACATGCAGAGCGAGGGCAGCAGCACACATGGGGAAGGAGGCATATCACCCCAACAGCCAGGAAGAAGCAGTGTGGTGGTCACAGACAGAAGGCGTGCATCCGTTCCCTGTAACACCAACATGAGGGAAGTAGCCTTTCCAACTGTTAGATCTTCCTGAGTCTGAGGTTATCGGCAGAATCTTTTAAAAATAACCAAACAGGCCATTTGCAGCACCTGCTGTGCCCCATTCAGCAGGGGTAGCAAAATAACCAGCCTGACCACCACCAGTATGATCAAGCACATGGCAGCAAAGCACCCGACTTTGTGGGCCGAACCCCAGGTTCCAGAACCAATGCCTGCAGGTCACACCACTGCTTCTTCCACTGTTTTGCATAGAAGCCAATCCCCAGTACACCATGCATGTGAAGATGCCTCAACCCCTGCACCTGTTGTGGCTCACAGTCAAGCAGCACCATCAGCAAGCACATCCACATCCTTGTCCCAGCACAGCATTCAGTTGTACTATAACCCAGTTTTTGGAAATACGCAGCCAACGCCCCACAGGCCACAGTCCTCAATTCTAATGTTTCTCTTCTGCTTGTGCTAGAAATGCTGCCTTTTAGGCTTGTTGAGATGGAAGCTTTCCGCAACCTGATGGCGGCGGCCGTCCCAAGGTACTCGGTGCCCAGTCTCCACTATTTCACCTGGTGTGCCATACCGGCATTACACCAGCATGTGTCCCACAACATTACCCATGCCCTCAACAATGCTGTTACAGGGAAAGTCCACCTAGCCACGGACACATGGACAAGTGCTTGCGGGCAGGGACGGTACATCTCACTGACGGCACACTGGGTTAACGAAGTAGAAGATGGGACCCAGTCAGACCTTGGGATGGAACACATCCTCCCCACACCGAGGATTGTTGGCCCTACGTCAATCAGGGTTGCCCCTCATTCTAGGAATTTAGGCCATGAGAATTACGTCACGGCTTGTGATTGGTCGCTGAGCGGTCACGTGGGCCGCCGCGACCAATCACAAAGCCGTGACGTCATCTAAGGCCCTGAACGCGCTCATTCTTAAGAAGAAAGGCTGCCGGAAAGAAGCCGAGGGTGAGTATATTCCTATTAGGTATATACTCACCCTCGTACGTGCCCTGCTTCTTTCCGGCAGCCTTCCTTCTTGAGAATGAGCGTGTTCAGGGCCTTAGATGACGTCACTGCTTTGTGATTGGTCGCGGCGGCCCACGTGACCGCTCAGCGACCAATCACAAGCCGTGACGTAATTCTCATGGCCTAAATTCCTAGAATGAGGAATTTAGGACCTGAGAGAATTACGTCACGGCTTGTGATTGGTCGCTGAGCGGTCACGTGGGCCGCCGCGACCAATCACAAAGCCGTAACGTCATCTAAGGCCCTGAACGCGCTCATTCTTAGGAACGGAAGATGCCGATTACTACCAGGGCTCGTCAGAGGGTGAGTATATCAATAATTTTTATTTTAATTCTTTATTTTACACTTAAATATGGATCCCAGGGCCTGAAGGAGAGTTTCCTCTCCTTCAGACCCTGGGAACCATAGTATCCCATTGCACTGCATTGGGTTTCGCGTTTCGGCCGACCCCGACTTTTTTATAGGATCGGCCGATTTCACTCGACCCGATTTTTGAGAAAGTCGGGTTTCGTGAAACCCGACCCGATCCTATAAAAATAAAAGTCGCTCAACCCTAGTGAGGAGGCATTAAATAAATACAGAAAATTAAATAAATTCTGTAAAAAGCAAATCAAGGCAGCAAAGATTGAGACAGAGAGACTCATTGCCAGAGAGAGGAAAAATAACCCTAAAATATTCTTTAACTACATAAATAGTAAGAAACTAAAAAATGATAGTGTTGGCCCCCTTAAAAATAGTCTGGGGGAAATGGTGGATGAGGATGAGGAAAAAGCCAATATGCTAAATGACTTTTTTCATCAGTATTTACAAAAGAAAATCCCATGGCGACAATATGATCAGTGATAACAAAAATTCCCAATTAAAGGTTACCTGCTTAACCCAGCAGGAAGTACAGCGGCGTCTAAAAATCACTAAAATTGACAATTCTCCGGGCCCGGATGAGATACACCCCCGAGTACTGCAGGAACTAAGTACAGTCATTGATCGACCATTATTTTTAATCTTTAAAGACTCCATAATAACAGGGTCTGTACCACAGGACTGGCGTATAGCAAATGTGGTGCCAATATTCAAAAAGGGGTCAAAAACTGAACTCGGAAATTATGGGCCAGTAAGCTTAACCTCTACTGTGGGTAAAGTCCTGGAGGGCATTCTAAGGGATGCTATACTGGAGTATCTGAGGAGGAATAACCTCATGACCCAGTATCAGCACGGGTTTACTACGGACCGATCATGTCAGACTAATTTGATCAGCTTCTATGAAGAGGTAAGTTCCGGACTGGACCAAGGGAACCCAGTAGATGTAGTGTATATGGACTTTTCAAAAGCTTTTGATACGGTGCCACACAAAAGGTTGATACATAAAATGAGAATAATGGGGATAGGGGAAAATATGTGTAAGTGGGTTGAGAACTGGCTCAGGGATAGGAAACAAAGGGTGGTTATTAATGGAGCACACTCGGACTGGCTCGCGGTTAGTAGTGGGGTACCACAGGGGTCAGTATTGGGCCCTCTTCTTATTAACATATTTATTAGTGACTGTCACGATATGGTATGAAATATCATAAGTTAGTTTTCTTGCTAGCATGCGGGGGCTAAACCCCCCCTCTCTCTGGTTCTCTTTCCTTCCCTGTGGTTCTAACTGTCTGTGTAGCAGAGCTTGCCTTGTGGGGGAGTTTTATTGACGGAAGGTATTTACGACTGGCATAGCTGCAAGGGAATTTGTGTTAGCAGGAACTGATAGAGAAACTTCTAGAACCCCTGGAAGTCCTTTGTTCCATTTTGGTAAGATATTATGCAAACCGTTTAAGTTATGGACACGAAAATACATATTTGGAATCTCACTCGGTAGACCTACCCATCACTCTAAGCCTCAGCTCTTAACTCCATCAGGTAAAGAAATAGGGATTACTCGGTGAATATACATCCCAAATAGGACATATTTGATCTCCTTAGAAAGCTCACGGTAATCTGAGATGAATGCTGGGTTTGATATGACTATGACAGGTTCTGGAGCGAAGTTACGGGCATCAGATATATTTAATGCCCAGTTAGTGAAACCGAAGAGGTAGGAGGAGTTGGAAAACCAAGCCCTTTCTGTGAGGTCACAGACTGTAGGTTTTAAGTGCTGGCAGGCATCCAAGAGAGCAGATTTTGAGTTCTTCCTGGACAGACCTGAGCACGCCCAATGAGCTGGGACGTATGGTTGCCTGCCATGCAATGATCTGAGAAATGTGAGTGTTATCTTTTCTTCATTTAATCCTTTTATTTTCATAATTACCTTGTACATATTTGCAATTGTCTCATTTGTAACATCTTTGTAAAATATTTTATAAACACTGCCTAAAAATCATTTATGGGGTATAATCTTTAATACTAGTTCGTTCTTCCTGCCCTAAACCGTACCCTGTCTCTGAAGGGAATTACGCTACTGTATTGGGTTGCTCCGGACCGTTTAATCGGAGCTGGTGGCGGCGATACCGTGTGCAGACTCTTGGGTGATTGTAGCGACTGCGGCTTGATAATTATTGTTCCTGCCTGAGCGGGAGTAGTTATCGCGTCACTGCAGTCTGCCCAATAGCCAGTACATAGCAGGCAGCCATTCTGGCGACTAATTACCCTAGGTGCAGTACCTAATCTGACCTGAGAGTAAGGGGGGCGCCAGAGATCTGCAAGGTTTAAGTGGAACTGTAAGCGGGATACACAAATCCCTGCAGTTCATGGTATATTGGAGAGCAGTGGGATACCTAAAATAAGCCCCTGCTGTAACCTAAGAGGTAAATAAACTTGTGTGTGTTCTTCTCATCACATTGTGGCAGTGGAGGGATAACTAGGATAAGCCCCCTGCACATGTGATAGCCGTCTGCTGGTCTAAAGTCACCCCAATCCGTGACATATTGTGGGCAGCGGCTAAGGGATCTTGACAGTCACGGAGTGAATCGTGACATATTGGTGGCAAGGCGGTGGGATATTAGAGCATTAGTGATTTGGTTTGAGCAATCATTCCTCTCACTAAAAACTTGCAGAAAGTTCTTGCGAGAACTCTGCGCAAATAAGTTTGGAGAACGAACTCAGTGTTTATTAGTTGTGAGACAATTGTGTACTGGTAATTATCCCTTCCCTTTCTCTTCGTTTTTCTATTCTATCTTTTATTTGGCAACCATGGCTGCGAAAGGAGAAGCCTGGTACGCCCAGCAGAAGAAAGACACTCTTGCTGGGATATGCATGTACCATGGCCTGAACCCCCAGAACAAGACCAAGACTCAAATGGTCGCTGAACTGGTGCAGTGGGAAGCCGCTCTAGACCACTCACAGAGCCCAGAAGCCGCAGATGCCAGCACCAGCGAACATGGTGCTGCAGCAGAGGTCCAACCACTGAATGCTCGCCCCGTTAGCAATCCGGGCGAATTGGACCCCCACCTGCAGGCGGCCTTGAAAGAATTCCCCACTGACGACCATGAGGGACGTCGGCAGCTGATTCAGCAATACCGGCAGGAGGCTGAGGCCCGAGCCGAGCGAGAGGCCCAGCGAGAGGCCGAGAGAGCTGAGCGAGAGGCCCAGCGAGAGGCCGAGAGAGCTGAGCGAGAGGCCCAGCGAGCCGAGCGAGAGGCCCAAGCGGAGCGGGAGTACCAGCTGCAGATGGCCCAACTGCAAATGCAGGGGTCGTCCCAGTCCAGCCGTGAGCCCAGCAGCGCTCAGACACCAAAGCCCCGGCCCGACCACTTTCCTGTTATGGAAAAGGATGGGGACTTGGACACTTTTCTGCGGGCCTTTGAGAAAGCCTGCAGACAGTACCAGCTGCCTACACAAGAATGGGCACGATACCTGAACCCAGGGCTGAGAGGAAAAGCTCTGGAGGCGTTTGCTGCCCTCCCTCAAGAACAAGATGGTGACTATGAGGCCATCAAGCAGGCTCTCATAGCTAAGTACCAGCTTACACCCGAGGTGTACCGCAAAAAGTTTCGGACCCTCCAACGTGGCCCACACGACAGTTACAGTGATGTGGTGCATGGACTGGGGACCCACTTTGACCAGTGGACCCAAGGACTGTCAGTGACCACCTTTGCACAGCTGCGAGACCTGATGATCAAAGACCAGTTCTTCCGTCTTTGCCCAACTGAGGTGCGACAGTTTGTGATGGACAGAGAACCCAAAGACGTGACGAAAGCAGCGCAGATTGCCGATGCCTATGAGGCCAACCGTAGATCGGAAGTGCGGAAGCCAGTCACCACCAGCTGGAGAGGGGGTAAGCCTGCAGCCAACGCCAGTACCCCTGCCAGCCAACACACCAGAGGTCCTGTCCCCGTGGCCAACAGCACCAGACCTACCACCGAACTTCGCCAGTGTTACCACTGCAGGCAGACTGGACACCTCAGTCACCAATGTCCAGCCAAGCAGAAGAACCCCTCATCCCAGGCCCCAGGGCCTAATGCAGCTGTTCTTTTGGTGGGTGGTGTGGTTGGGAGGGTGTGTGACAACGTACAGCCCGTCACTGTGGGAGGTCGTGTTGCTACAGGCCTCAAGGACACCGGGGCTGAACGAACCCTCATCCGACCCGAACTGGCGGCCCCTGAAGAAATCATTCCGGGGAAAACCCTAACTGTCACTGGGATTGGGGGCATCAGCTGTCCCTTACCGATGGCCCGGGTTTTTATTGATTGGGGTGCCGGGAGCGGGGTGAAGGAAGTGGGGCTGTCTGATAATTTGCCCACTGATGTTTTGTTGGGGACTGATTTGGGGAGGTTGGTTGCATACTTCGTGGATGACCCTCCTCCCCAATCTACTAATGAGGGTAAAGTTAACCCTGGTGATGATGATGATGATGATGGGAAATCGCATGTGTTACCTGACCATGCTTTATCTTGTAGTGATGCATCTGCTAACCATTTTTTCCCTAGGATTGATGGTGAAAATGTTGTACCTGTGCCAACTGTATCTGATAATGATGTTTCTGTGAAAGTTGATGTGTCCATAGGTACAGGAGTGCTCAGCCACGTCGCTCTGCGGAGTGAGACGGCTGAGGAACCCCTAGCAGGGGCAAGTGTTGGTGCTACAAGAAATGGGGAGATACATGGGAACCGTGAGCAAGGTGATGCCATGCAATTGACCAGGGCCACCGAGGAAGGTAACTGGCCCATATGTAGCAATGCTCCTGAGGTAATGGGGGTGGATGGGGAGGTAGAGCCCATAGCAGCGACGGCTGTTGGGTCTGTAGAAATCCCCGGGGAGACAGCCTACGTAGCTGCTGTCACCCACAGTCAGAGTGCCCGGAACGCAGATAACTGTCTGCCTTCCGGACCCTCCTCAGTCATCAGTGTGACTGAACCAGAGGTGGACCCAGAGCAGGTCCAAGAGGGTTCCCGTGGGGAAGGGACCCTGACGTCGCTTTTGGCTTCCCCTAGCCAGGAGTTTCAGGCCGCTCTGCACACAGATGCGAGCCTAGAGAGTTTGAGACAACTCGCCGGGACGCGCTTCTCCGAGACTGATAAGGAGAAGGTGTTCTGGGAAGGAGGAAGGTTGTACCGGGAGACAGTACCCGGAGAATCACAAAAGGAGTGGTTGAGGGAAAGACAGCTGGTCGTCCCACAGCAATTCCGGGGTGAGTTGTTGCGGATTGCCCATGAGATCCCGCTAGCTGGACACTTGGGTATCAGCAAAACTAAGGCCCGGCTGTCTCAACACTTCTATTGGCCTAAGATGGGGACAGATGTGTCAAACTACTGCCGCTCCTGTGTCACCTGTCAAAGAGTGGGGAAGGCGGGGCCTGCTCTTAAGGCTCCCCTGATCCCTTTGCCAGTGATAGAGGAGCCTTTCCAGAGGATTGCGGTGGACATTGTGGGCCCGCTGGCCGTCTCCAGCAGCTCTGGAAAGCGATTTATTCTTACTGTGGTAGACTACGCTACCCGGTACCCAGAGGCAGTAGCTCTGTCGTCAACTAGGGCAGATAAGGTGGCGGATGCCCTGTTGGCCATCTTTTCACGGGTAGGATTTCCCAGGGAAATGCTTACTGATCGAGGGACCCAATTTATGTCTCACCTAATGGAGGCTCTCTGTAAGAAAATGCAGGTGAAGCACCTGGTATCGAGTGCGTATCACCCACAGACCAATGGCTTGTGTGAACGTTTCAATGGTACCCTCAAACAGATGCTACGCATGCTGGTTGAGACACAAGGGCGCGACTGGGAGCGGTACCTCCCACACCTGCTATTCGCTTACAGAGAGGTTCCGCAGGCCTCGACGGGGTTCTCCCCCTTCGAGCTCCTGTACGGCAGGCGAGTCCGGGGACCCCTTGGGTTGGTAAGAGAATCCTGGGAAGAGGAGCCGAACCCTTCTGAAGTGTCCATAGTGGAGTATGTCATGCGCTTCCGTGACAAGATGCAGACCTTGACGCAGTTGGTGCATGACAACATGACGCAGGCTCAGGCTGATCAGAAGCACTGGTACGACCAGAACGCCCGGGAGCAGACCTACCACGTGGGTCAAAAGGTGTGGGTGCTGGTTCCTGTACCAACGGATAAGCTTCAGGCAGCCTGGGAGGGCCCGTACGTCGTCCACCAACAGCTCAACCCGGTCACCTATGTGGTCACGCTTGACCACACTCGGGGTAGGCGAAAGGCCTTTCACGTCAACATGATGAAGGCTCATCACGAACGCGAACCTTTCGTCCTACCGGTCTGCAGCGCACCCGAAGACGGGGAGGAAGACGCCCTCCTGGACATGCTGGCCCAAGCCAAGGCCCGTGGGTCCATTGAGGATGTGGAGGTAAGCGCCTTGCTAGATGAACCACAGCGGTTGCAGTTGCAAACCACACTGGAACCCTTCCGGGTCGTGTTCTCCAACCGGCCTGGAAGGACTGAGTTAGCGGTCCACGAGGTGGACACCGGGAATCACGCCCCACTACGGCGAACACCCTATCGAATCTCTGACCAGGTGCAGCAGATTATGCGCCAGGAGATCGATGAGATGTTACAGCTGGGGGTGATTCGACGGTCAAAGAGCGAGTGGGCCTCACCTGTAGTTCTCGTGCCAAAGAAGGACCGGACCACCCGGTTCTGCGTGGACTACAGGGGGCTCAACGCCATTACAGCCTCTGACGCGCACCCAATGCCGCGCATCGAGGAGCTGCTTGAGAAGTTAGCTGGCGCAGAATACCTGACAATAATGGATCTGAGTCGCGGATACTGGCAGATTCCCCTGAGCCCCGAGGCGCAGGAGAAGTCCGCCTTTATCACACCCTTTGGACTGTACGAGTCCACGGTCATGCCCTTCGGCATGAAGAATGCCCCTGCCACTTTCCAGCGGATGGTCAATCTCCTGCTTCAGGGACTGGAGAAGTACGCTGTGGCGTACTTAGATGACATTGCCATCTTCAGTCCCTCCTGGGATGAACACCTGCAGCATCTCGAGGAGGTGCTCGGGCGAATTCACCGAGCAGGACTGACTATCAAGCCGGGAAAGTGCCAGATGGGCATGAGGGAGGTTCACTACCTGGGGCACCGGGTAGGTGGAAACACCCTAAAGCCAGAGCCTGACAAAGTGGGCGTGATCGTGAACTGGCCCACTCCCAGGAACAAGAAACAGGTGATGTCCTTCCTGGGCACTGCAGGGTACTATAGGCGCTTCGTGCAGCACTATAGTAGCCTGGCAAAACCTTTGACGGACCTCACCAGGAAGAAGCTACCCCACATCGTCAACTGGACAGATGGCTGTGAGGGGGCCTTCCAGGCGTTGAAAACCGCACTGTGCAATGCCCCTGTGTTGAAAGCAGTCGACAGCAGTCGACCATTCTTGGTACAGACCGACGCCAGCGAGTTTGGCCTTGGTGCTGTGCTCAGCCAGGTGGACTCGGAGGACCAAGAGCACCCCGTGTTGTACCTGAGCCGGAAACTTTTGCCGAGGGAAGTGGCCTACTCCACCATTGAGAAGGAGTGCCTGGCCATAGTCTGGGCCCTGCAGCGCTTGCAGCCCTACTTGTACGGTCGCACCTTCACCGGGGTGACCGACCACAACCCTCTGCGCTGGCTAAGCACCATGTGTGGAACCAATGGCAGGTTGCTGCGCTGGAGCCTTGCCCTTCAGCAATTTGACTTCACCATTAAACACAAAGCGGGCAGAGAGCATGGGAATGCAGATGGACTCTCCCACCAGGGTGAACCCACGGAGGTGCGCATGGAGGCATACCGATAGGTTCTGCCACCGTAGCGCACGCCAAAAGGGGGAGGTGTCACGATATGGTATGAAATATCATAAGTTAGTTTTCTTGCTAGCATGCGGGGGCTAAACCCCCCCTCTCTCTGGTTCTCTTTCCTTCCCTGTGGTTCTAACTGTCTGTGTAGCAGAGCTTGCCTCGTGGGGGAGTTTTATTGACGGAAGGTATTTACGACTGGCATAGCTGCAAGGGAATTTGTGTTAGCAGGAACTGATAGAGAAACTTCTAGAACCCCTGGAAGTCCTTTGTTCCATTTTGGTAAGATATTATGCAAACCGTTTAAGTTATGGACACGAAAATACATATTTGGAATCTCACTCGGTAGACCTACCCATCACTCTAAGCCTCAGCTCTTAACTCCATCAGGTAAAGAAATAGGGATTACATCCCAAATAGGACATATTTGATCTCCTTAGAAAGCTCACGGTAATCTGAGATGAATGCTGGGTTTGATATGACTATGACAGGTTCTGGAGCGAAGTTACGGGCATCAGATATATTTAATGCCCAGTTAGTGAAACCGAAGAGGTAGGAGGAGTTGGAAAACCAAGCCCTTTCTGTGAGGTCACAGACTGTAGGTTTTAAGTGCTGGCAGGCATCCAAGAGAGCAGATTTTGAGTTCTTCCTGGACAGACCTGAGCACGCCCAATGAGCTGGGACGTATGGTTGCCTGCCATGCAATGATCTGAGAAATGTGAGTGTTATCTTTTCTTCATTTAATCCTTTTATTTTCATAATTACCTTGTACATATTTGCAATTGTCTCATTTGTAACTTCTTTGTAAAATATTTTATAAACACTGCCTAAAAATCATTTATGGGGTATAATCTTTAATACTAGTTCGTTCTTCCTGCCCTAAACCGTACCCTGTCTCTGAAGGGAATTACGCTACTGTTTTGGGTTGCTCCGGACCGTTTAATCGGAGCTGGTGGCGGCGATACCGTGTGCAGACTCTTGGGTGATTGTAGCGACTGCGGCTTGATAATTATTGTTCCTGCCTGAGCGGGAGTAGTTATCGCGTCACTGCAGTCTGCCCAATAGCCAGTACATAGCAGGCAGCCATTCTGGCGACTAATTACCCTAGGTGCAGTACCTAATCTGACCTGAGAGTAAGGGGGGCGCCAGAGAGCTGCAAGGTTTAAGTGGAACTGTAAGCGGGATACACAAATCCCTGCAGTTCATGGTATATTGGAGAGCAGTGGGATACCTAAAATAAGCCCCTGCTGTAACCTAAGAGGTAAATAAACTTGTGTGTGTTCTTCTCATCACATTGTGGCAGTGGAGGGATAACTAGGATAAGCCCCCTGCACATGTGATAGCCGTCTGCTGGTCTAAAGTCACCCCAATCCGTGACATATTGTGGGCAGCGGCTAAGGGATCTTGACAGTCACGGAGTGAATCGTGACAGTGACCTTGTAGGGGGCATTCAGAGTAGAATTTCAATATTTGCAGATGACATTAAACTCTGCAGGGTTATCAATACAGGGGAGGACAATTTTATATTACAGGATGATTTATGTAAACTAGAAGCTTGGGCTGATAAATGGCAAATGAGCTTTAATGGGGATAAATGTAAGGTCATGCACTTGGGTAGAAGTAATAAGATGTATAACTATGTGCTTAATTCTAAAACTCTGGTCAAAACCGTCAATGAAAAAGACCTGGGTGTATGGGTGGATGACAAACTCATATTCAGTGGCCAGTGTCAGGCAGCTGCTACAAAGGCAAATAAAATAATGGGATGCATTAAAAGAGGCATAGATGCTCATGAGGAGAACATAATTCTACCTCTATACAAGTCACTAGTGCGACCACACTTAGAATACTGTGCACAGTTCTGGTCTCCGGTGTATAAGAAAGACATAGCTGAACTGGAGCGGGTGCAGAGAAGAGCGACCAAGGTTATTAGAGGACTGGGGGGTCTGCAATACCAAGATAGGTTATTACACTTGGGGCTATTTAGTTTGGAAAAACGAAGACTAAGGGGTGATCTTATGTTAATGTATAAATATATGAGGGGACAGTACAAAGACCTTTCTGATGATCTTTTTAATCATAGACCGGTGACAGGGACAAGGGGGCATCCTCTACGTCTGGAGGAAAGAAGGTTTAAGCATAATAACAGACGCGGATTCTTTACTGTAAGAGCAGTGAGACTATGGAACTCTCTGCCGTATGATGTTGTAATGAGTGATTCATTAATTAAATTTAAGAGGGGACTGGATACCTTTCTGGAAAAGTGTAATGTTACAGGGTATATACACTAGATTCCTTGATAAGGCGTTGATCCAGGGAACTAGTCTGATTGCCGTATGTGGAGTCGGGAAGGAATTTTTTTCCCCAATGTGGAGCTTACTCTTTGCCACATGGGTTTTTTTGCCTTCCCCTGGATCAACATGTTAGGGCATGTTAGGTTAGGCTATAGGTTGAACTAAATGGACTTAAAGTCTTCCTTCAACCTTAATAACTATGTAACTCTGTCTCCTGCAATGTCTCTTCTTTTACTGCCAGTAGATCACCAGTGTGAACGTACTTTGTACTGTTGTAGGCTGGTGAAGTTTGAGCATGGGGGGCTGTGATGGCAATAGTATGTTTTTAAAAAAGGTATCCCACATTGGTGAAACCACATCCTTGTTGGCAAACACTTCACATTTGTGTACCTTAAAGAGCTCACTTGAAAAGCTCCTTTTTGTGTTGCCTGGTTGCTAACATTGGACACAATACGCTTCATATAATTTTGATAAAGCAATGCTGTTAGTTTGGCTCAGTAGTTCATTAAAAATATAGCTGTCCACTATATTAGTTTCTCTCCTTGAGAGCCATAACTTTGCCTGCCTCAAATGTACAAATGGAGAATATGCAAATGGCGATTTGTAACCAAGATTGAAAGACTGTATATCGAATGCATTCAGACAATGACATAGCTGCATTTCTTGTAAAACATTTACAGATGTGACAGACAATGCTCATAGTGACACAATCTTGAGAAATGTTTGTTACTCACTTCACAAACCGTTCTAAGCCTCTATATGTTTGCTGTTTGTCATTGTAAAACATTAAGGTTTACTGAAACTATGCCAGTGGTGGTTTGATCTAAATCCTTGTGGCTTTTATTTTCTAGGGGTTTGTGGCCCCTCGTCTGATGACTCCATGATATCTCAGTTTCATACAACCTTGAAAGCTGGCCACTTGAAAGGCTGACTGAAACTAGAGTTACCACATAGTGTAAATCACTATATAAGACCAGAGAAACTGGAGGGCAGAGGATCACATGGACTTTGCCCGTATTCACCTGTAGTACAGCAGCACCTTGGAGCCTGGAGTCTCCGTGAAAAGACCCTAGTAAGCTTGGCTGAAGCTGCCCACCATACAGGTACCTGTCCCAGGACAGGGGAATGAATTAGGACTTTGCTGGGAACACTTAGTCACAGCAGGGACCTCAGTTACAGCAAGCGCAGAGTGGAAGGCTTCTACCTGACCTGCAAATGGATTCCGCTTGTCTCTGGACTGCCTGGACTCCTAATTCACCTGTTGCCGATGCCCTGGACTGTGGCCTGTCACCCATAGTAAACCAGGTAAAGACTTACAGTTTGTAATTTCTTTACCGGCTACTATACCATCCACGCCCTACACTATACGACCCCTGGGGACCCTGCTTCACCTGTGGGAAGCGTAACATCTGTTCTGCCGCAAACATCCCCCAGGGGACCCCTTCAATGCAGCGTCGATCCTACTACTGACCGATCTCCACAGGTGGCGTCACAACAGACTTTGAACATTTTCCCCTTTAACATTGAGGCCCAGGGCCATGGATCGGGTCGCAGCCACCGTAACATCCCCTTTGCGACCGGCCCCGGTACCAAGTATCCCACTGGCCTGCGGGCTACTCAGGTGCATATGACTGACTATGCAGCAGGGCCCGCCTTGCTGCCAATGTGTAAAACATAGGAGTATGGAGCACAAAATGCATATTGTGAAGTGGATTGTCCTGGGCCCATCCAGTATGTGGGTTCCAAGGCTTTTTGGGGTGCATATGAATTGGTACCTGGGCAGGCCTTGAATTCAATGCAACACTTTTTCAGGAGTCCCCCCTGGACATCTTATGACAGGGGCATTGTGGTGCGTCGTAATTCTTGGCAGCCCATCCAATCATAGCATAGGCTACAACAGCTTAGGAGACCCACTGTTTCATAATGGCCCTTTAAGAAGATTAATGCCACCTGATGCACCAGTAAAATAGGCTCTGTGACTTTAAGAGCCCCTCCTTCGTAAATGAACCAAGATGGCTCTGCTTATGTGTCACACACCACATGGCCAGCTAGGGGGGTTACAGGTTACACTGACATTTCCCAGTGAACGCATTTGTAGTGGTTGAAAACAATGTTAAAGTTGAAAAACGCTTCAAAAACGCAGCGTCTGAACTAAGCCCAAGTGGTGGAGGAAATTTTCGGTCTGGGGTTAAATATTTGGCCTTACAGGCAAGTCATTAACCTGCAAAGGATGGACCTTGACATATTTCCCAGCAAAATCCGTTTTGGTTTCGCTTTCATGTGTTTTTTGTGGCACCGGGAAAAATGGCATGAATCTCAGAAAAAAAACTATGAAGGCTGTGAACTAGGAGTCAGAAATGCTTCCAGCAGCAATCCCCATGATGTCCCAGTGTCATTTGAGCAGTGTTTCCATCATTTTCAGATGTTTTTACAACTTAAAAGGACCCCCGGGGGGATCGCGGTAAAAATACTCGGGTCTCCCATAGACTTACATTGGGCTCGTTGTTCTGGCCGAGTACCCGAGTATTCCAATCTGCTCGACCCGAGCAACGAGCACCCGAGCATTTTAGTGCTCGCTCATCACTACTGCCCTTGTTTGCCCTGTATTTGGGGCATGACGGGATATCAGGGGCTGAACTATATGACTGTTCCCCATCCTCCTATGCCGCCTTCTGTGGGTGATCTCCAGGGAAACAGGTGAGATCCCCCAATCTTTTATGTACTGCTCTGTTTTTGTCTTGAGCACTTTTCTGAATGTATATGTCATATATTGGTTTATTGGTGCTTGAAGTTTTACTCCTTATATATTAACCCCTTCATGACCTTGGGATTTTTCGTTTTTCCGTGTTCGTTTTTCACTCCCCTCCTTCCCAGAGCCATAACGTTTTTTTATTTTTCCGTCAATTTGGCCATGTGAGGGCTTATTTTTTGTGGGACGAGTTGTACTTTTGAACGACATCATTGGTTTTAGCATGTCGTGTACTAGAAAACGGGAAAAAAATTCCAAGTGCAGTGAAATTGCAAAAAAAGTGCAGTCCCACACTTGTTTTTTGTTTGGCTTTTTTGCTAGGTTCACTAAATGCTAAAACTGACCTGCTATTATGATTCTCCAGGTCAGTACGAGTTCATAGACACCTAACATGACTAGGTTATTTTTTTACCTAAGTGGTGAAAACAAATTCCAAAACTTTGCTAAAAAAAAAAAAAAAATTGTGCCATTTTCCGATACCCGTAGCGTCTCCATTTTTCATGACCTGGGGTCGGTTGAGGGCTTATTTTTTGCGTGCCAAGCTGGCGTTTTTAATGATAGCATTTTGGTGCAGATACGTTCTTTTGATCGCCCGTTATTGCATTTTAATGCAATGTCGCGGCGACCAAAAAAACGTAATTCTGGTGTTTAGAATTCTTTTCTCGCTACGCTGTTTAGCGATCAGGTTAATGCTTTTTTTTTATTGATGGATCAGGCAATTATGAACGCGGCGATACCAAATATGTGTAGGTTTGATATTTTTTTATTGATTTATTTTGATTGGGGCGAAAGGATTTAAACTTTTATTTTTTATTTTTTTTTTCACATTTTTTTTTTTACTTTTGCCATGCTTCAATAGCCTCCATGGGACGCTAGAAGCAGGCACAGCACGATCGCCTCTGCTACATAGCAGCGATCTGCTGTTCGCTGCTATGTAGCAGAAAATCAGGTGTGCTGTGAGCGCCGACCACAGGGTGGCGCTCACAGCTGCCAGGGATCTGTAATCATAGAGCTCTCAATGACCTCTATGGTTACAATACTGAAGCATCGCCGACCTCCGATCATGTGACGGGGGTCGGCGATGATGTCATTTCCGGCCGCCCGGCCGGATGCGGTAGTTAAATGCCGCTGTCTGCGTTTGACAGCGGCATTTAACTAGTTAATAGGTGCGGGCAGATCGCGATTCTGCCCGCGCCTATTACGGGCACATGTCAGCTGTTCAAAACAGCTGACATGTCCCGGCTTTGATGCGGGCTCACCGCCGGAGCCCGCATCAAAGAGGGGCTTCTGACCTCGGACGTACTATCCCGTCCGAGGTCAGAAAGGGGTTAAAACTTGATGTCAATTGACAATACAAGGCTGACATCAACCCCCGCCAACCCTGTTACCCCACTTGCCACCAGCACAGGGTAAGTGGAAGAGCGAAGCTAAACCCCAGATTCTGAGGCCTCTGAGGGCTGATATTGGTTTCTATGGCCCCTTCCGAGGCTTTTAATATCAACCCTCAGCTGTCTGGTCAGCTTTTGCTGGTTAGAATTTATAGGGGGACCCTATTTCATTTTTTTCTGGGGTTTCCCTGTAAACTAGTAAATGCTAAGCAAATAGCTGTGAGCTGCGAATAATAGCCTGGTAATATTTTGGGATATTGTCCCCTTTCCCAGATTATTAACATCAGCCTCCAGCATTTTGGCTTTTCCTCTGCTGGTTATAAAAACTCTGCAGAAGCTGATGGCATTCTTTCAATTTATTTCTTAATTTTACACAGGAGGGAAACAGTGGATGCTGAATACATCTCTCAGCATTGTCACCTGGTTGCGCTAAGCTCCGGGAGAGCAGGAGACAATGATGGTAGCTGCGTTCAGCCACCGGTGCCTGGGACCAGCGTGAACTGTACGGCTTTTCCCAGGTGCCAGTATGCACCACGCTGACGTCACACAGATGTCATTAGTGTGCATGTGTGTAGGACATTTTGCAGCCAATGCTACTGATAGAAAACGGACATGTCTGTGGGTTTTTCACACGGACACGCGGTCTATGTGAAAAACCTGACGTGCACCCCAATATTGAATACAATGGATGTGCGTGTGTCCGTATTTGCGGTCCATAAAAAACGGACTGAAAACAGATATGAAAAACGGACGTGTGAGGGGGGTCTTACACAGCTCTCACCACCTGTTACCCTGCACTACCGCTCTCCTCCAGTAAATGGCAGCCTGACACATCTCTCAATACCTGTTACCCTGCATTACCGCTCTGCTCCAGTAGATGGCAGCCTGACACATCTCTCACCACCTGTTACCCTGCATTACCGCTCTGCTCCAGTAGATGGCAGCCTGACACATCTCTCACCACCTGTTACCCTGCAGTACCGCTCTGCTCCAGTAGAAGGCAGCCTGACACATCTCTCACCACCTGTTACCCTGCACTACCGCTCTCCTCCAGTAGATGGCAGCCTGACACATCTCTCAATACCTGTTACCCTGCATTACCGCTCTGCTCCAGTAGATGGCAGCCTGACACATCTCTCACCACCTGTTACCCTGCATTACCGCTCTGCTCCAGTAGATGGCAGCCTGACACATCTCTCACCACCTGTTACCCTGCAGTACCGCTCTGCTCCAGTAGAAGGCAGCCTGACACATCTCTCACCACCTGTTACCCTGCATTACCGCTCTGCTCCAGTAGATGGCAGCCTGACACACCTCTCACCACCTGTTACCCTGCACTACCGCTCTCCTCCAGTAGATGGCGGCCTGACACATCTCTCACCACCTGTTACCCTGCATTACCGATCTCCTCCAGTAGATGGCAGCCTGACACAGCGCTCACTGCCTGTTTCCCTGCACTACCGTTCTCCTCCAGTAGATGGCGGCCTGACACATCTCTCACCACCTGTTACCCTGCATTACCGCTCTCCTCCAGTAGATGGCAGCCTGACACAGCTCTCACCACCTGTTACCCTGCACTACCGCTCTCCTCCAGTAGATGGCAGCCTGACACATCTCTCACCACCTGTTACCCTGCACTACCGCTCTGCTCCAGTAGATGGCAGCCTGACACATCTCTAACCACCTGTTACCCTGCATTACCGCTCTGCTCCAGTAGATGGTGGCCTGACACATCTCTCACCACCTGTTACCCTGCATTACCGCTCTCCTCCAGTAGATGGCAGCCTGACACATCTCTCACCACCTGTTACCCTGCACTACCGCTCTCCTCCAGTAGATGGCAGCCTGACACACCTCTCACCACCTGTTACCCTGCACTACCGCTCTCCTCCAGTAGATGGCAGCCTGACACATCTCTCACCACCTGTTACCCTGCACTACCGCTCTGCTCCAGTAGATGGCAGCCTGACACATCTCTCACCACCTGTTACCCTGCACTACCGCTCTGCTCCAGTAGATGGCAGCCTGACACATCTCTCACCACCTGTTACCCTGCATTACCGCTCTGCTCCAGTAGATGGCAGCCTGACACAGCTCTCACCACCTGTTACCCTGCATTACCGCTCTCCTCCAGTAGATGGCGGCCTGACACATCTCTCACCACCTGTTACCCTGCATTACCGCTCTCCTCCAGTAGATGGCAGCCTGACACATCTCTCATCACCTGTTACCCTGCATTACCGCTCTGCTCCAGTAGATGGCAGCCTGACACATCTCTCACCACCTGTTACCCTGCACTACCGCTCTGCTCCAGTAGATGGCAGCCTGACACACCTCTCACCACCTGTTACCCTGCATTACCGCTCTCCTCCAGTAGATGGCAGCCTGACACAGCTCTCACCACCTGTTACCCTGCATTACCGCTCTGCTCCAGTAGATGGCAGCCTGACACATCTCTCACCACCTGTTACCCTGCATTACCGCTCTGCTCCAGTAGATGGCAGCCTGACACATCTTTCACCACCTGTTACCCTGCACTACCGCTCTCCTCCAGTAGATGGCAGCCTGACACATCTCTCACCACCTGTTACCCTGCATTACCGCTCTGCTCCAGTAGATGGCAGCCTGACACATCTCTCACCACCTGTTACCCTGCATTACCGCTCTCCTCCAGTAGATGGCAGCCTGACACACCTCTCACCACCTGTTACCCTGCATTACCGCTCTGCTCCAGTAGATGGCAGCCTGACACATCTCTCACCACCTGTTACCCTGCATTACCGCTCTGCTCCAGTAGATGGCAGCCTGACACACCTCTCACCACCTGTTACCCTGCATTACCGCTCTCCTCCAGTAGATGGCAGCCTGACACAGCTCTCACCACCTGTTACCCTGCATTACCGCTCTGCTCCAGTAGATGGCAGCCTGACACATCTCTCACCACCTGTTACCCTGCATTACCGCTCTGCTCCAGTAGATGGCAGCCTGACACATCTTTCACCACCTGTTACCCTGCACTACCGCTCTCCTCCAGTAGATGGCAGCCTGACACATCTCTCACCACCTGTTACCCTGCATTACCGCTCTGCTCCAGTAGATGGCAGCCTGACACATCTCTCACCACCTGTTACCCTGCATTACCGCTCTCCTCCAGTAGATGGCAGCCTGACACACCTCTCACCACCTGTTACCCTGCATTACCGCTCTGCTCCAGTAGATGGCAGCCTGACACATCTCTCACCACCTCTTACCCTGCATTACCGCTCTGCTCCAGTAGATGGCAGCCTGTCACAGCTCTCACCACCTGTTACCCTGCACTACCGCTCTCCTCCAGTAGATGGCAGCCTGACACATCTCTCACCACCTGTTACCCTGCATTACCGCTCTGCTCCAGTAGATGGCAGCCTGACACATCTCTCACCACCTGTTACCCTGCATTACCGCTCTGCTCCAGTAGATGGCAGCCAGACATCTCTCACCACCTGTTACCCTGCATTACCGCTCTGCTCCAGTAGATGGCAGCCTGACACATCTCTCACCACCTGTTACCCTGCATTACCGCTCTGCTCCAGTAGATGGCAGCCTGACACATCTCTCACCACCTGTTACCCTGCATTACCGCTCTGCTCCAGTAGATGGCAGCCTGACACATCTCTCACCACCTGTTTCCCTGCACTACCGCTCTCCTCCAGTAGATGGCGGCCTGACACATCTCTCATCACCTGTTACCCTGCATTACCGCTCTCCTCCAGTAGATGGCAGCCTGACACATCTCTCACCACCTGTTACCCTGCATTACCGCTCTGCTCCAGTAGATGGCAGCCTGACACATCTCTCACCACCTGTTACCCTGCATTACCGCTCTCCTCCAGTAGATGGCAGCCTGACACATCTCTCACCACCTGTTACCCTGCATTACCGCTCTGCTCCAGTAGATGGCAGCCTGACACATCTCTCACCACCTGTTACCCTGCATTACCGCTCTGCTCCAGTAGATGGCAGCCTGACACATCTCTCACCACCTGTTACCCTGCATTACCGCTCTCCTCCAGTAGATGGCAGCCTGACACATCTCTCACCACCTGTTACCCTGCATTACCGCTCTGCTCCAGTAGATGGCAGCCTGACACATCTCTCACCACCTGTTACCCTGCATTACCGCTCTGCTCCAGTAGATGGCAGCCTGACACATCTCTCACCACCTGTTACCCTGCATTACCGCTCTCCTCCAGTAGATGGCAGCCTGACACACCTCTCACCACCTGTTACCCTGCATTACCGCTCTGCTCCAGTAGATGGCAGCCTGACACATCTCTCACCACCTCTTACCCTGCATTACCGCTCTGCTCCAGTAGATGGCAGCCTGACACATCTCTCACCACCTGTTACCCTGCACTACCGCTCTGCTCCAGTAGATGGCAGCCTGTCACAGCTCTCACCACCTGTTACCCTGCACTACCGCTCTCCTCCAGTAGATGGCAGCCTGACACATCTCTCACCACCTGTTACCCTGCATTACCGCTCTGCTCCAGTAGATGGCAGCCAGACATCTCTCACCACCTGTTACCCTGCACTACCGCTCTGCTCCAGTAGATGGCAGCCTGACACATCTCTCACCACCTGTTACCCTGCATTACCGCTCTGCTCCAGTAGATGGCAGCCTGACACATCTCTCACCACCTGTTTCCCTGCACTACCGCTCTCCTCCAGTAGATGGCGGCCTGACACATCTCTCATCACCTGTTACCCTGCATTACCGCTCTCCTCCAGTAGATGGCAGCCTGACACATCTCTCACCACCTGTTACCCTGCACTACCGCTCTCCTCCAATAGATGGCGGCCTGACACATCTCTCACCACCTGTTACCCTGCATTACCGCTCTGCTCCTGTAGATGGCAGCCTGACACAGCTCTCACCACCTGTTACCCTGCATTACCGCTCTCCTCCAGTAGATGGCAGCCTGACACATCTCTCACCACCTGTTACCCTGCATTACTGCTCTGCTCCAGTAGGTGGCAGCCTGACACAGCTCTCACCACCTGTTACCCTGCACTACCGCTCTCCTCCAGTAGGTGGCAGCCTGACACAGCTCTCACCACCTGTTACCCTGCACTACCGCTCTCCTCCAGTAGGTGGCAGCCTGACACATCTCTCACCACCTGTTACACTGCATTACCGCTCTGCTCCAGTAGGTGGCAGCCTGACACAGCTCTCACCACCTGTTACCCTGCACTACCTCTCTCCTCCAGTAGGTGGCAGCCTGACACAGCTCTCACCACCTGTTACCCTGCACTACCGCTCTCCTCCAGTAGATGGCAGCCTGACACATCTCTCACCACCTGTTACCCTGCATTACCGCTCTGCTCCAGTAGATGGCAGCCTGACACAGCTCTCACCACCTGTTACCCTGTATTACCACTCTGCTCCAGTAGATGGCAGCCTGACACATCTCTCACCACCTGTTACCCTGCATTACCGCTCTCATCCAGTAGGTGGCAGCCTGACACATCTCTCACCACCTGTTACCCTGCATTACCGCTCTTCTCCAGTAGATGGCAGCCTGACACACCTCTCACCACCTGTTACCCTGCATTACCGCTCTGCTCCAGTAGATGGCAGCCTGACACATCTCTTACAACCTGTTACCCTGCATTACCGCTCTTCTCCAGTAGATGGCAGCCTGACACATCTCTCACCACCTGTTACCCAGCATTACCGCTCTCCTCCAGTAGGTGGCAGCCTGACACAGCGCTCACCACCTGTTTCCCTGCACTACCGCTCTCCTCCAGTAGGTGGCAGCCTGACACAGCGCTCACCACCTGTTTCCCTGCATTACCGCTCTGCTCCAGTAGATGGCAGCCTGACACAGCTCTCACCACCTGTTACCCTGCACTACCGCTCTCCTCCAGTAGGTGGCAGCCTGACACATCTCTCACCACCTGTTACCCTGCATTACTGCTCTGCTCCAGTAGATGGCAGCCTGACACATCTCTCATCACCTGTTACCCTGCACTACCGCTCTGCTCCAGTAGATGGCAGCCTGACACAGCTCTCACCACCTGTTACCCTGCATTACCGCTCTCCTCCAGTAGATGGCAGCCTGACACATCTCTCATCACCTGTTACCCTGCATTACCTGTCATGGATCCCAATGGCTGGGGATCGCACTGGACAAGCAAAATAACATAAATAACGGACGAGCTCTAGGGTGATGGAACCTGGGCTGACCGCTGCCCTACTCCTGACAAACACAACTAGAAATAGCCAGGGAGCGTGCCTACGTTGATTCTAGACGCCACGCACCAGCCTAAGAGCTAACTAGCACTGCAGAGGAAATAAAGACCTAGCTTGCCTCCAGAGGAATGAACCCCAAAAGGTATAGTTGCCCCCCACATGTATTGACGGTGAAATGAGAGGAAGGCACGCACATAGAGATGAAAATAGATTTAGCAAAATGAGGCCCGCTATAACTAGAAAGCAGAATGATACAAAAGGGGTCTGAGCGGTCAGCAAAAAACCCTAATCAAAAACCATCCTGAGATTACAAGAACCCATGTGCCAACTCATGGCACATGGGGAGAACCTCAGCCCACTAGAGCTACCAGCTACCATAGAGTCATAATTAGCAAGCTGGACAAAAAACCAAACAACTAAAAAACAGAACTTAGCTTATCCTGAGAGATCTGGGAGCAGGTAGTCAGGAACCAAACTGAGCACATCTGAGTACATTGATAGCCGGCAAGGGAATGACAGAAAAGCCAGGTTAAATAGGAAACACCCAGCCTCTGATGGACAGGTGGAAAGCAGAGACCGCAACCCACCAAAGTCACCCAGTACCAGCCGTAACCACCAGAGGGAGCCCAAAAACAGAATCCACAACAGTACCCCCCCCTTGAGGAGGGGTCACCGAACCCTCACGAGAACCCCCAGGGCGATCAGGATGAGCTCTATGGAAGGCGCGGACCAAATCAGTCGCATGAACATCAGAGGCGACCACCCAGGAATTATCCTCCTGACCATAACCCTTCCACTTAACCAAATACTGGAGTTTACGTCTGGAAACACGAGAATCCAAGATCTTCTCAACAACATACTCCAATTCTCCCTCCACCAGCACCGGAGCAGGAGGCTCAACCGAAGGAACAACGGGCACCTCATACCTCCGCAATAACGACCGATGGAAAACATTATGAATAGCAAACGATGCTGGGAGATCCAAACGAAAAGATACAGGGTTAAGAATCTCCAAGATCTTATAAGGACCGATGAACCGAGGCTTGAACTTAGGAGAAGAGACCTTCATAGGGACAAAACGAGAAGACAACCACACCAAGTCCCCAACAAGAAGTCGGGGACCCACGCGGCGACGGCGATTAGCAAACTGCTGAGCCTTCTCCTGAGACAACTTCAAATTGTCCACCACCTGATTCCAAATCTGATGTAGCCTGTCCACCACCACGTCCACTCCAGGACAATCCGAAGGCTCCACCTGACCAGAGGAAAAACGAGGATGAAACCCCGAATTACAAAAGAAAGGAGAGACCAAAGTAGCAGAACTAGCCCGATTATTAAGGGCAAATTCGGCCAGTGGCAAAAAGGCAACCCAGTCATCTTGATCAGCAGAAACAAAACACCTTAAATAAGTTTCCAAGGTCTGATTAGTTCGCTCCGTCTGGCCATTCGTCTGAGGATGGAATGCAGACGAGAAAGACAAATTAATGCCCATCTTAGCACAAAACGTCCGCCAAAATCTAGACACAAACTGGGATCCCCTGTCAGAAAGGATATTCTCCGGAATCCCATGCAAACGAACCACGTTCTGAAAAAACAAAGGGACCAACTCAGAGGAGGAAGGCAACTTAGGCAAGGGTACCAAATGAACCATCTTAGAAAAGCGGTCACACACAACCCAGATAACGGACATTTTCTGTGAGACAGGGAGATCTGAAATAAAATCCATGGAAATGTGCGTCCAAGGCCTCTTCGGGATAGGCAAGGATAACAACAACCCACTGGCCCGAGAACAGCAAGGCTTAGCTCGAGCACACACTTCACAAGACTGCACAAAGGTGCGCACATCCCTTGACAAGGAAGGCCACCAAAAAGACCTGGCCACCAAGTCTCTAGTACCAAATATTCCAGGATGACCAGCCAACACAGAAGAATGGACCTCGGAGATGACTCTACTGGTCCAATCATCCGGAACAAACAGTCTTTCTGGTGGACAACGATCAGGTTTATCCGCCTGAAACTCCTGCAATGCACGTCGCAAGTCTGGGGAGACGGCGGACAATATTACCCCATCCCTAAGGATACCAGTAGGCCCAGAGTCTCCAGGAGAGTCAGGCACAAAACTCCTGGAAAGAGCATCTGCCTTCACATTCTTTGAACCTGGCAGGTATGAAACCACAAAATTGAAACGAGAAAAAAACCAACGAGCCTGTCTAGGATTCAGACGCCTGGCAGACTCAAGGTAAATCAGATTTTTGTGATCAGTCAAGACCACCACACGATGTCTAGCACCCTCAAGCCAATGACGCCACTCCTCAAATGCCCACTTCATGGCCAAAAGCTCCCGATTACCCACATCATAATTGCGCTCGGTGGGCGAGAATTTTCTAGAGAAGAAAGCACATGGCTTCATCACCGAGCCATCAGAACTTCTCTGTGACAAAACCGCCCCCGCTCCAATCTCGGAAGCATCAACCTCAACCTGAAAAGGAAGTGAAACATCTGGTTGACACAACACAGGAGCAGAAGAAAACCGGCGCTTAAGTTCCTGAAAGGCCCCCACAGCCGCAGGAGACCAATTAGCAACATCAGCACCCTTTTTAGTCAAATCAGTCAAAGGTTTAACAACACTGGAAAAATTAGTAATGAACCGACGATAAAAATTAGCAAAACCCAAGAACTTCTGAAGACTCTTAACAGATGTAGGTTGTGTCCAGTCACAAATCGCCTGAACCTTGATGGGATCCATCTCAATAGTAGAAGGAGAAAAAATGTACCCCAAAAAAGAAATCTTCTGGACTCCGAAGAGACATTTTGAGCCCTTCACAAACAGAGAATTGGCCCGCAGAACCTGAAACACCTTCCTGACCTGTAGAACATGAGACTCCCAGTCATCAGAAAACACCAAAATATCATCCAAATACACAATCATAAACTTATCCAGATATTCACGGAAAATATTGTGCATAAAGGACTGAAAGACTGAAGGAGCATTAGAAAGTCCAAAAGGCATTACCAAATACTCAAAATGGCCCTCAGGCGTATTAAATGCGGTTTTCCACTCGTCACCCTGCTTTATCCGCACAAGATTATACGCACCGCGAAGATCTATCTTAGTGAACCACCTAGCCCCCTTAATGCGAGCAAACAAATCAGTCAATAATGGCAATGGATACTGATATTTGACTGTAATCTTATTCAGAAGGCGATAATCTATACAAGGCCTCAGGGAAGCATCTTTTTTTGCCACGAAAAAAAAACCTGCTCCCAAAGGGGACGAAGATGGACGAATATGTCCCTTTTCCAAGGACTCCTTGATATAATTCCGCATAGCAGTATGCTCTGGCAGTGGCAGATTAAATAAACGACCCTTAGGGAACTTACTGCCAGGAATTAATTCTATAGCACAGTCACAATCCCTATGAGGAGGGAGCGAATTGAGCTTAGGCTCCTCAAAAACATCCCGATAGTCAGACAAAAACGCAGGGACCTCAGAAGGAGTAGATGAAGCGATTGAAATCAGAGGTGCATCATCATGAACCCCCTGACATCCCCAGCTTAACACAGACATTGTTTTCCAATCCAGGACAGGATTATGAGTTTGTAACCATGGCAGCCCAAGCACTAGTACATCATGTAAATTATACAGTACAAGGAAGCAAATCACCTCCTGATGAACGGGAGTCATGCGCATGGTCACTTGTGTCCAGTACTGCGGTTTATTCATAGCCAATGGTGTAGAGTCAATTCCCTTCAGAGGGATAGGAACTTCCAGAGGCTCTAGACTAAAACCGCAGCGTTTGGCAAATGACCAATCCATAAGACTCAGGGCAGCGCCCGAATCCACATAGGCATCGACGGAAATGGATGACAGTGAACAAATCAGAGTTACAGACAAAATGAACTTAGGCTGCAGAGTACTAATGGCAAAAGATTTATCAACCTTTTTTGTGCGTTTAGAGCATGCTGATATAACATGAGCTGAATCACCACAATAAAAACACAATCCATTTTTCCGCCTATAATTTTGCCGTTCACTTCTGGACTGAATTCTATCACATTGCATAGTCTCAGGTGCCTGTTCAGAAGACACCGCCAACTGGTGCACAGGTTTGCGCTTCCGTAAACGCCGATCAATCTGAATGGCCATAGTCATAGACTCATTCAGACCTGTAGGCGCAGGGAACACCACCATAATATCCTTAATGGCCTCAGAAAGACCATCTCTGAAGTTTGCAGCCAGGGCGCACTCATTCCACTGAGTAAGCACCGACCATTTCCGAAATTTTTGACAATATATTTCCGCTTCATCATACCCCTGAGAGAGGGCTAATAAAGCCTTTTCAGCCTGAATCTCCAGGTTCGGTTCCTCATAGAGCAATCCCAGTGCCAGAAAAAACGCATCCACACTGAGCAATGCAGGATCCCCTGGTGCCAATGCAAATGCCCAATTCTGAGGGTCGCCCCGCAGGAAAGATATTACAATCTTGACCTGCTGAACAGGGTCTCCAGAGGAGCGAGATTTCAAAGAAAGAAACAATTTGCAATTGTTCCTGAAATTCAGGAAGGTAGATCTATCTCCAGAAAAGAACTCTGGAATAGGAATTCTAGGTTCAGACATGGGAGTGTGAACAACAAAATCCTGTATGTTTTGAACTTTTGCAGCAAGATTACTCAGGCTGGAAGCCAAACTCTGGACATCCATGTTAAACAGCTAAGGTCAGAGCCATTCAAGGGTTAAGAGGAGGTAAGAAGCAGCTAGACAGCAATTAAGGGCTAGGCAGCAAAACTCTGAGGGGAAAAAAAAAAAAAAATTTCCCTTCAACACTTCTTTTTCTCCTGCTTCAGCCCAAACAATTAACACTTTGTTCGCCGGCTATACTATCATGGATCCCAATGGCTGGGGATCGCACTGGACAAGCAAAATAACATAAATAACGGACGAGCTCTAGGGTGATGGAACCTGGGCTGACCGCTGCCCTACGCCTGACAAACACAACTAGAAATAGCCAGGGAGCGTGCCTACGTTGGTTCTAGACGCCACGCACCAGCCTAAGAGCTAACTAGCACTGCAGAGGAAATAAAGACCTCACTTGCCTCCAGAGGAATGAACCCCAAAATGTATAGTTGCCCCCCACATGTATTGACGGTGAAATGAGAGGAAGGCACGCACATAGAGATGAAAATAGATTTAGCAAAATGAGGCCCGCTATAACTAGAAAGCAGAATGATACAAAAGGGGTCTGAGCGGTCAGCAAAAAACCCTAATCAAAAACCATCCTGAGATTACAAGAACCCATGTGCCAACTCATGGCACATGGGGAGAACCTCAGCCCACTAGAGCTACCAGCTAGCATAGAGTCATAATTAGCAAGCTGGACAAAAAACCAAACAACTAAAAAACAGAACTTAGCTTATCCTGAGAGATCTGGGAGCAGGTAGTCAGGAACCAAACTGAGCACATCTGAGTACATTGATAGCCGGCAAGGGAATGACAGAAAAGCCAGGTTAAATAGGAAACACCCAGCCTCTGATGGACAGGTGGAAAGCAGAGACCGCAACCCACCAAAGTCACCCAGTACCAGCCGTAACCACCAGAGGGAGCCCAAAAACAGAATCCACAACAATTACCGCTCTGCTCCAGTAGATGGCAGCCTGACACATCTCTCACCACCTGTTACCCTGCACTACCGCTCTCCTCCAGTAGATGGCAGCCTGACACACCTCTCACCACCTGTTACCCTGCACTACCGCTCTCCTCCAGTAGATGGCAGCCTGACACACCTCTCACCACCTGTTACCCTGCATTACCGCTCTGCTCCAGTAGATGGCAGCCTGACACACCTCTCACCACCTGTTACCCTGCATTACCGCTCTCCTCCAGTAGATGGCAGCCTGACACAGCTCTCACCACCTGTTACCCTGCATTACCGCTCTGTTCCAGTAGATGGCAGCCTGACACATCTCTCACCACCTGTTACCCTGCATTACCGCTCTGCTCCAGTAGATGGCAGCCTGACACATCTCTCACCACCTGTTACCCTGCACTACCGCTCTCCTCCAGTAGATGGCGGCCTGACACATCTCTCACCACCTGTTACCCTGCATTACCGCTCTGCTCCAGTAGATGGCAGCCTGACATCTCTCACCACCTGTTATCCTGCATTACCGCTCTCCTCCAGTAGGTGGCAGCCTGACACATCTCTCACCACCTGTTACCCTGCACTACCGCTCTCCTCCAGTAGATGGCGGCCTGACACATCTCTCACCACCTGTTACCCTGCATTACCGCTCTGCTCCAGTAGATGGCAGCCTGACACATCTCTCACCACCTGTTACCCTGCATTACCGCTCTGCTCCAGTAGATGGCAGCCTGACACATCTCTCACCACCTGTTACCCTGCATTACCGCTCTCCTCCAGTAGATGGCAGCCTGACACATCTCTCACCACCTGTTACCCTGCATTACCGCTCTCCTCCAGTAGATGGCAGCCTGACACATCTCTCACCACCTGTTACCCTGCACTACCGCTCTCCTCCAGTAGATGGCAGCCTGACACACCTCTCATCACCTGTTACCCTGCACTACCGCTCTCCTCCAGTAGATGGCAGCCTGACACAGCGCTCACCACCTGTTTCCCTGCATTACCGCTCTCCTCCAGTAGATGGCAGCCTGACACATCTCTCACCACCTGTTACCCTGCATTACCGCTCTCCTCCAGTAGGTGGCAGCCTGACACAGCGCTCACCACCTGTTACCCTGCACTACCGCTCTGCTCCAGTAGATGACAGCCTGACACAGCTCTCACCACCTGTTACCCTGCATTACCGCTCTGCTCCTGTAGGTGGCAGCCTGACACATCTCTCATCACCTGTTACCCTGCATTACCGCTCTCCTCCAGTAGATGGCAGCCTGACACATCTCTCACCACCTGTTACCCTGCATTACCGCTCTGCTCCAGTAGATGGCAGCCTGACACACCTCTCAATACCTGTTACCCTGCATTACCGCTCTGCTCCAGTAGATGGCAGCCTGACACATCTCTCACCACCTCTTACCCTGCATTACCGCTCTCCTCCAGTAGATGGCAGCCTGACACATCTCTCACCACCTGTTACCCTGCATTACCGCTCTGCTCCAGTAGATGGCAGCCTGACACATCTCTCACCACCTGTTACCCTGCAGTACCGCTCTGCTCCAGTAGAAGGCAGCCTGACACATCTCTCACCACCTGTTACCCTGCATTACCGCTCTGCTCCAGTAGAAGGCAGCCTGACACATCTCTCACCACCTGTTACCCTGCATTACCGCTCTGCTCCAGTAGATGGCAGCCTGACACACCTCTCACCACCTGTTACCCTGCATTACCGCTCTCCTCCAGTAGATGGCAGCCTGACACATCTCTCACCACCTGTTACCCTGCACTACCGCTCTCCTCCAGTAGATGGCGGCCTGACACAGCGCTCACCGCCTGTTTCCCTGCACTACCGTTCTCCTCCAGTAGATGGCGGCCTGACACATCTCTCACCACCTGTTACCCTGCATTACCGCTCTCCTCCAGTAGGTGGCAGCCTGACACAGCGCTCACCACCTGTTTCCCTGCACTACCGCTCTCCTCCAGTAGGTGGCAGCCTGACACAGCTCTCACCACCTGTTACCCTGCACTACCGCTCTGCTCCAGTAGAAGGCAGCCTGACACATCTCTCACCACCTGTTACCCTGCACTACCGCTCTCCTCCAGTAGATGGCAGCCTGACACACCTCTCACCACCTGTTTCCCTGCATTACCGCTCTCCTCCAGTAGATGGCGGCCTGACACAGCTCTCACCACCTGTTACCCTGCACTACCGCTCTGCTCCAGTAGAAGGCAGCCTGACACATCTCTCACCACCTGTTACCCTGCACTACCGCTCTGCTCCAGTAGATGGCAGCCTGACACAGCTCTCACCACCTGTTACCCTGCACTACCGCTCTGCTCCAGTAGATGGCGGCCTGACACATCTCTCACCACCTGTTACCCTGCATTACCGATCTCCTCCAGTAGATGGCAGCCTGACACAGCGCTCACCGCCTGTTTCCCTGCACTACCATTCTCCTCCAGTAGATGGCAGCCTGACACATCTCTCACCACCTGTTACCCTGCATTACCGCTCTCCTCCAGTAGATGGCAGCCTGACACAGCTCTCACCACCTGTTACCCTGCACTACCGCTCTCCTCCAGTAGATGGCAGCCTGACACATCTCTCACCACCTGTTACCCTGCACTACCGCTCTGCTCCAGTAGATGGCGGCCTGACACATCTCTCACCACCTGTTGCCCTGCATTACCGCTCTGCTCCAGTAGATGGCAGCCTGACACATCTCTCACCACCTGTTACCCTGCAGTACCGCTCTGCTCCAGTAGAAGGCAGCCTGACACATCTCTCACCACCTGTTACCCTGCATTACCGCTCTGCTCCAGTAGATGGCAGCCTGACACACCTCTCACCACCTGTTACCCTGCATTACCGCTCTCCTCCAGTAGATGGCAGCCTGACACATCTCTCACCACCTGTTACCCTGCACTACCGCTCTCCTCCAGTAGATGGCGGCCTGACACAGCGCTCACCGCCTGTTTCCCTGCACTACCGTTCTCCTCCAGTAGATGGCGGCCTGACACATCTCTCACCACCTGTTACCCTGCATTACCGCTCTCCTCCAGTAGGTGGCAGCCTGACACAGTGCTCACCACCTGTTTCCCTGCACTACCGCTCTCCTCCAGTAGGTGGCAGCCTGACACAGCGCTCACCACCTGTTTCCCTGCATTACCGCTCTCCTCCAGTAGATGGCGGCCTGACACATCTCTCACCACCTGTTACCCTGCATTACCGCTCTGCTCCAGTAGAAGGCAGCCTGACACATCTCTCACCACCTGTTACCCTGCATTACCGCTCTGCTCCAGTAGGTGGCAGCCTGACACAGCTCTCACCACCTGTTACCCTGCATTACCGCTCTGCTCCAGTAGGAGGCAGCCTGACACATCTCTCACCACCTGTTACCCTGCATTACCGCTCTCCTCCAGTAGAAGGCAGCCTGACACAGCTCTCACCACCTGTTACCCTGCACTACCGCTCTGCTCCAGTCGATGGCAGCCTGACACACCTCTCACCACCTGTTACCCTGCACTACCGCTCTGCTCCAGTAGATGGCGGCCTGACACATCTCTCACCACCTGTTACCCTGCATTACCGATCTCCTCCAGTAGATGGCAGCCTGACAGAGCGCTCACCGCCTGTTTCCCTGCACTACCGTTCTCCTCCAGTAGATGGCAGCCTGACACATCTCTCACCACCTGTTACCCTGCATTACCGCTCTCCTCCAGTAGATGGCAGCCTGACACATCTCTCACCACCTGTTACCCTGCACTACCGCTCTGCTCCAGTAGATGGCAGCCTGACACATCTCTCACCACCTGTTACCCTGCACTACCGCTCTCCTCCAGTAGATGGCAGCCTGACACATCTCTCACCACCTGTTACCCTGCATTACCGCTCTGCTCCAGTAGATGGCAGCCTGACACACCTCTCACCACCTGTTACCCTGCATTACCGCTCTCCTCCAGTAGATGGCAGCCTGACACAGCTCTCACCACCTGTTACCCTGCATTACCGCTCTGCTCCAGTAGATGGCAGCCTGACACATCTCTCACCACCTGTTACCCTGCATTACCGCTCTGCTCCAGTAGATGGCAGCCTGACACAGCTCTCACCACCTGTTACTCTGCACTACCGCTCTCCTCCAGTAGATGGCAGCCTGACACACCTCTCACCACCTGTTACCCTGCATTACCGCTCTCCTCCAGTAGATGGCAGCCTGACACAGCTCTCACCACCTGTTGCCCTGCACTACCGCTCTACTCCAGTAGATGGCAGCCTGACACATCTCTCACCACCTGTTACCCTGCATTATCGCTCTGCTCCAGTAGATGGCAGCCTGACACAGCTCTCACCACCTGTTACCCTGCATTACCGCTCTCATCCAGTAGGTGGCAGCCTGACACATCTCTCACCACCTGTTACCCTGCATTACCGCTCTTCTCCAGTAGATGGCAGCCTGACACACCTCTCACCACCTGTTACCCTGCATTACCGCTCTTCTCCAGTAGATGGCAGCCTGACACACCTCTCACCACCTGTTACCCTGCATTACCGCTCTGCTCCAGTAGATGGCAGCCTGACACATCTCTCACCACCTGTTACCCTGCATTACCGCTCTCCTCCAGTAGATGGCAGCCTGACACAGCTCTCACCACCTGTTACCCTGCACTACCGCTCTACTCCAGTAGATGGCAGCCTGACACATCTCTCACCACCTGTTACCCTGCATTATCGCTCTGCTCCAGTAGATGGCAGCCTGACACAGCTCTCACCACCTGTTACCCTGCATTACCGCTCTCATCCAGTAGGTGGCAGCCTGACACATCTCTCACCACCTGTTACCCTGCATTACCGCTCTTCTCCAGTAGATGGCAGCCTGACACACCTCTCACCACTTGTTACCCTGCATTACCGCTCTGCTCCAGTAGATGGCAGCCTGACACATCTCTCACCACCTGTTACCCTGCATTACCGCTCTCCTCCAGTAGGTGGCAGCCTGACACAGCGCTCACCACCTGTTTCCCTGCACTACCGCTCTCCTCCAGTAGGTGGCAGCCTGACACAGTGCTCACCACCATTCCCTGCATTACCGCTCTCCTCCAGTAGATGGCAGCCTGACACAGCTCTCACCACCTGTTACCCTGCACTACCGCTCTCCTCCGGTAGATGGCAGCCTGACACATCTCTCACCACCTGTTACCCTGCATTACCGCTCTCCTCCGGTAGATGGCAGCCTGACACATCTCTCACCACCTGTTACCCTGCATTACCGCTCTGCTCCAGTAGATGGCAGCCTGACACATCTCTCACCACCTGTTACCCTGCACTACCGCTCTCCTCCAGTAGATGGCAGCCTGACACATCTCTCACCACCTGTAACCCTGCATTACCGCTCTGCTCCAGTAGATGGCAGCCTGTCACAGCTCTCACCACCTGTTACCCTGCACTACCGCTCTCCTCCAGTAGATGGCAGCCTGACACATCTCTCACCACCTGTTACCCTGCATTACCGCTCTGCTCCAGTAGATGGCAGCCTGACACATCTCTCACCACCTGTTACCCTGCATTACCGCTCTGCTCCAGTAGATGGCAGCCTGACACATCTCTCACCACCTGTTACCCTGCATTACCGCTCTCCTCCAGTAGATGGCAGCCTGACACAGCTCTCATCACCTGTTACCCTGCATTACCGCTCTCCTCCAGTAGATGGCAGCCTGACACATCTCTCACCACCTGTTACCCTGCACTACCGCTCTCCTCCAGTAGATGGCAGCCTGACACATCTCTCACCACCTGTTACCCTGCATTACCGCTCTGCTCCAGTAGATGGCAGCCTGACACACCTCTCACCACCTGTTACCCTGCATTACCGCTCTCCTCCAGTAGATGGCAGCCTGACACAGCTCTCACCTCCTGTTACCCTGCATTACCGCTCTGCTCCAGTAGATGGCAGCCTGACACATCTCTCACCACCTGTTACCCTGCATTACCGCTCTCCTCCAGTAGATGGCAGCCTGACACAGCTCTCACCACCTGTTACTCTGCATTACCGCTCTGCTCCAGTAGATGGCAGCCTGACACATCTCTCACCACCTGTTACCCTGCATTACCGCTCTCCTCCAGTAGGTGGCAGCCTGACACATCTCTCACCACCTGTTACCCTGCATTACCGCTCTCCTCCAGTAGGTGGCAGCCTGACACATCTCTCACCACCTGTTACCCTGCATTACCGCTCTGCTCCAGTAGATGGCAGCCTGTCACAGCTCTCACCACCTGTTACCCTGCACTACCGCTCTCCTCCAGTAGATGGCAGCCTGACACACCTCTCACCACCTGTTACCCTGCATTACCGCTCTCCTCCAGTAGATGGCAGCCTGACACAGCTCTCACCACCTGTTACCCTGCATTACCGCTCTGCTCCAGTAGATGGCAGCCTGACACATCTCTCACCACCTGTTACCCTGCATTATCGCTCTGCTCCAGTAGATGGCAGCCTGACACAGCTCTCACCACCTGTTACCCTGCATTACCGCTCTCATCCAGTAGGTGGCAGCCTGACACATCTCTCACCACCTGTTACCCTGCATTACCGCTCTTCTCCAGTAGATGGCAGCCTGACACACCTCTCACCACCTGTTACCCTGCATTACCGCTCTGCTCCAGTAGATGGCAGCCTGACACATCTCTCACCACCTGTTACCCTGCATTACCGCTCTGCTCCAGTAGATGGCAGCCTGACACATCTCTCACCACCTGTTACCCTGCATTACCGCTCTGCTCCAGTAGATGGCAGCCTGACACATCTCTCACCACCTGTTACCCTGCATTACCGCTCTCCTCCAGTAGATGGCAGCCTGACACATCTCTCACCACCTGTTACCCTGCACTACCGCTCTCCTCCAGTAGATGGCAGCCTGACACAGCTCTCACCACCTGTTACCCTGCACTACCGCTCTCCTCCAGTAGATGGCAGCCTGACACATCTCTCACCACCTGTTACCCTGCATTACCGCTCTCCTCCAGTAGATGGCAGCCTGACACATCTCTCACCACCTGTTACCCTGCACTACCGCTCTCCTCCAGTAGATGGCAGCCTGACACAGCTCTCACCACCTGTTACCCTGCATTACCGCTCTTCTCCAGTAGATGGCAGTCTGACACATCTCTCACCACCTGTAACCCTGCATTACCGCTCTCCTCCAGTAGGTGGCAGCCTGACACACCTCTCATCACCTGTTACCCTGCACTACCGCTCTCCTCCAGTAGATGGCAGCCTGACACATCTCTCACCACCTGTTACCCTGCATTACCGCTCTCCTCCAGTAGATGGCAGCCTGACACATCTCTCACCACGTGTTACCCTGCATTACCGCTCTGCTCCAGTAGATGGCAGCCTGACACACCTCTCAATACCTGTTACCCTGCATTACCGCTCTGCTCCAGTAGATGGCAGCCTGACACACCTCTCACCACCTGTTACCCTGCATTACCGCTCTCCTCCAGTAGGTGGCAGCCTGACACATCTCTCACCACCTGTTACCCTGCATTACCGCTCTCCTCCAGTAGATGACAGCCTGACACATCTCTCACCACCTGTTACCCTGCATTACCGCTCTGCTCCAGTAGATGGCAGCCTGACACATCTCTCACCACCTGTTACCCTGCATTACCGCTCTCCTCCAGTAGATGGCAGCCTGACACATCTCTCACCACCTGTTACCCTGCACTACCGCTCTCCTCCAGTAGATGGCAGCCTGACACAGCTCTCACCACCTGTTACCCTGCACTACCGCTCTCCTCCAGTAGATGGCAGCCTGACACATCTCTCACCACCTGTTACCCTGCATTACCGCTCTCCTCCAGTAGATGGCAGCCTGACACATCTCTCACCACCTGTTACCCTGCACTACCGCTCTCCTCCAGTAGATGGCAGCCTGACACAGCTCTCACCACCTGTTACCCTGCATTACCGCTCTGCTCCAGTAGAAGGCAGCCTGACACATCTCTCACCACCTGTTACCCTGCATTACCGCTCTGCTCCAATAGATGGCAGCCTGACACACCTCTCACCACCTGTTACCCTGCACTACCGCTCTCCTCCAGTAGATGGCAGCCTGACTCATCTCTCACCACCTGTTACCCTGCATTACCGCTCTGCTCCAGTAGAAGGCAGCCTGACACATCTCTCACCACCTGTTACCCTGCATTACCGCTCTGCTCCAGTAGATGGCAGCCTGACACACCTCTCACCACCTGTTACCCTGCATTACCGCTCTCCTCCAGTAGGTGGCAGCCTGACACAGCGCTCACCACCTGTTTCCCTGCACTACCGCTCTCCTCCAGTAGGTGGCAGCCTGACACAGTGCTCACCACCATTCCCTGCATTACCGCTCTCCTCCAGTAGATGGCAGCCTGACACAGCTCTCACCACCTGTTACCCTGCACTACCGCTCTCCTCCGGTAGATGGCAGCCTGACACATCTCTCACCACCTGTTACCCTGCATTACCGCTCTCCTCCGGTAGATGGCAGCCTGACACATCTCTCACCACCTGTTACCCTGCATTACCGCTCTGCTCCAGTAGATGGCAGCCTGACACATCTCTCACCACCTGTTACCCTGCACTACCGCTCTCCTCCAGTAGATGGCAGCCTGACACATCTCTCACCACCTGTTACCCTGCATTACCGCTCTGCTCCAGTAGATGGCAGCCTGTCACAGCTCTCACCACCTGTTACCCTGCACTACCGCTCTCCTCCAGTAGATGGCAGCCTGACACATCTCTCACCACCTGTTACCCTGCATTACCGCTCTGCTCCAGTAGATGGCAGCCTGACACATCTCTCACCACCTGTTACCCTGCATTACCGCTCTGCTCCAGTAGATGGCAGCCTGACACATCTCTCACCACCTGTTACCCTGCATTACCGCTCTCCTCCAGTAGATGGCAGCCTGACACAGCTCTCATCACCTGTTACCCTGCATTACCGCTCTCCTCCAGTAGATGGCAGCCTGACACATCTCTCACCACCTGTTACCCTGCACTACCGCTCTCCTCCAGTAGATGGCAGCCTGACACATCTCTCACCACCTGTTACCCTGCATTACCGCTCTGCTCCAGTAGATGGCAGCCAGACATCTCTCACCACCTGTTACCCTGCACTACCGCTCTGCTCCAGTAGATGGCAGACTGACACATCTCTTACCACCTGTTACCCTGCATTACCGCTCTGCTCCAGTAGATGGCAGCCTGACACATCTCTCACCACCTGTTACCCTGCATTACCGCTCTCCTCCAGTAGGTGGCAGCCTGACACATCTCTCACCACCTGGTACCCTGCATTACCGCTCTCCTCCAGTAGATGGCAGCCTGACACAGCTCTCACCACCTGTTACCCTGCATTACCGCTCTCCTCCAGTAGATGGCAGCCTGACACATCTCTCATCACCTTTTACCCTGCATTACCGCTCTCCTCCAGTAGATGGGAGCCTGACACAGCTCTCACCACCTGTTACCCTGCATTACCGCTCTCCTCCAGTAGATGGCAGCCTGACACATCTCTCATCACCTGTTACCCTGCATTACCGCTCTGCTCCAGTAGATGGCAGCCTGACACATCTCTCACCACCTGTTACCCTGCATTACCGCTCCCTTCCAGTAGATGGCAGCCTGACACATCTCTCATCACCTTTTACCCTGCATTACCGCTCTGCTCCAGTAGATGGCAGCCTGACACATCTCTCACCACCTGTTACCCTGCATTACCGCTCTGCTCCAGTAGATGGCAGCCAGACATCTCTCGCCACCTGTTACCCTGCACTACCGCTCTGCTCCAGTAGATGGCAGACTGACACATCTCTTACCACCTGTTACCCTGCATTACCGCTCTGCTCCAGTAGATGGCAGCCTGACACAGCTCTCACCACCTGTTACCCTGCATTACCGCTCTGCTCCAGTAGATGGCAGCCTGACACATCTCTCACCACCTGGTACCCTGCATTACCGCTCTCCTCCAGTAGATGGCAGCCTGACACAGCTCTCACCACCTGTTACCCTGCATTACCGCTCTCCTCCAGTAGATGGCAGCCTGACACATCTCTCATCACCTTTTACCCTGCATTACCGCTCTCCTCCAGTAGATGGGAGCCTGACACAGCTCTCACCACCTGTTACCCTGCATTACCGCTCTCCTCCAGTAGATGGCAGCCTGACACATCTCTCATCACCTGTTACCCTGCATTACCGCTCTGCTCCAGTAGATGGCAGCCTGACACTTCTCTCACCACCTGTCACCCTGCACTACCGCTCTCCTCCAGTAGATGGCAGCCTGACACATCTCTCACCACCTGTTACCCTGCATTACCGCTCTGCTCCAGGAGATGGCAGCCTGACACATCTCTCACCACCTGTTACCCTGCATTACCGCTCTGCTCCAGTAGATGGCAGCCTGACACATCTCTCACCACCTGTTTCCCTGCACTACCGCTCTCCTCCAGTAGATGGCGGCCTGACACATCTCTCACCACCTGTCACCCTGCACTACCGCTCTCCTCCAGTAGATGGCAGCCTGACACATCTCTCATCACCTGTTACCCTGCATTACCGCTCTCCTCCAGTAGATGGCAGCCTGACATCTCTCGCCACTTGTTACCCTGCACTACCGCTCTACTCCAGTAGATGGCAGCCTGACACATCTCTCACCACCTGTTACCCTGCATTACCGCTCTGCTCCAGTAGATGGCAGCCTGACACATCTCTCACCACCTGTTACCCTGCAGTACCGCTCTGCTCCAGTAGAAGGCAGCCTGACACATCTCTCACCACCTGTTACCCTGCATTACCGCTCTGCTCCAGTAGATGGCAGCCTGACACACCTCTCACCACCTGTTACCCTGCATTACCGCTCTCCTCCAGTAGATGGCAGCCTGACACATCTCTCACCACCTGTTACCCTGCACTACCGCTCTCCTCCAGTAGATGGCGGCCTGACACAGCGCTCACCGCCTGTTTCCCTGCACTACCGTTCTCCTCCAGTAGATGGCGGCCTGACACATCTCTCACCACCTGTTACCCTGCATTACCGCTCTCCTCCAGTAGGTGGCAGCCTGACACAGTGCTCACCACCTGTTTCCCTGCACTACCGCTCTCCTCCAGTAGGTGGCAGCCTGACACAGCGCTCACCACCTGTTTCCCTGCATTACCGCTCTCCTCCAGTAGATGGCGGCCTGACACATCTCTCACCACCTGTTACCCTGCATTACCGCTCTGCTCCAGTAGAAGGCAGCCTGACACATCTCTCACCACCTGTTACCCTGCATTACCGCTCTGCTCCAGTAGGTGGCAGCCTGACACAGCTCTCACCACCTGTTACCCTGCATTACCGCTCTGCTCCAGTAGGAGGCAGCCTGACACATCTCTCACCACCTGTTACCCTGCATTACCGCTCTCCTCCAGTAGAAGGCAGCCTGACACAGCTCTCACCACCTGTTACCCTGCACTACCGCTCTGCTCCAGTCGATGGCAGCCTGACACACCTCTCACCACCTGTTACCCTGCACTACCGCTCTGCTCCAGTAGATGGCGGCCTGACACATCTCTCACCACCTGTTACCCTGCATTACCGATCTCCTCCAGTAGATGGCAGCCTGACAGAGCGCTCACCGCCTGTTTCCCTGCACTACCGTTCTCCTCCAGTAGATGGCAGCCTGACACATCTCTCACCACCTGTTACCCTGCATTACCGCTCTCCTCCAGTAGATGGCAGCCTGACACATCTCTCACCACCTGTTACCCTGCACTACCGCTCTGCTCCAGTAGATGGCAGCCTGACACATCTCTCACCACCTGTTACCCTGCACTACCGCTCTCCTCCAGTAGATGGCAGCCTGACACATCTCTCACCACCTGTTACCCTGCATTACCGCTCTGCTCCAGTAGATGGCAGCCTGACACACCTCTCACCACCTGTTACCCTGCATTACCGCTCTCCTCCAGTAGATGGCAGCCTGACACAGCTCTCACCACCTGTTACCCTGCATTACCGCTCTGCTCCAGTAGATGGCAGCCTGACACATCTCTCACCACCTGTTACCCTGCATTACCGCTCTGCTCCAGTAGATGGCAGCCTGACACAGCTCTCACCACCTGTTACTCTGCACTACCGCTCTCCTCCAGTAGATGGCAGCCTGACACACCTCTCACCACCTGTTACCCTGCATTACCGCTCTCCTCCAGTAGATGGCAGCCTGACACAGCTCTCACCACCTGTTGCCCTGCACTACCGCTCTACTCCAGTAGATGGCAGCCTGACACATCTCTCACCACCTGTTACCCTGCATTATCGCTCTGCTCCAGTAGATGGCAGCCTGACACAGCTCTCACCACCTGTTACCCTGCATTACCGCTCTCATCCAGTAGGTGGCAGCCTGACACATCTCTCACCACCTGTTACCCTGCATTACCGCTCTTCTCCAGTAGATGGCAGCCTGACACACCTCTCACCACCTGTTACCCTGCATTACCGCTCTTCTCCAGTAGATGGCAGCCTGACACACCTCTCACCACCTGTTACCCTGCATTACCGCTCTGCTCCAGTAGATGGCAGCCTGACACATCTCTCACCACCTGTTACCCTGCATTACCGCTCTCCTCCAGTAGATGGCAGCCTGACACAGCTCTCACCACCTGTTACCCTGCACTACCGCTCTACTCCAGTAGATGGCAGCCTGACACATCTCTCACCACCTGTTACCCTGCATTATCGCTCTGCTCCAGTAGATGGCAGCCTGACACAGCTCTCACCACCTGTTACCCTGCATTACCGCTCTCATCCAGTAGGTGGCAGCCTGACACATCTCTCACCACCTGTTACCCTGCATTACCGCTCTTCTCCAGTAGATGGCAGCCTGACACACCTCTCACCACTTGTTACCCTGCATTACCGCTCTGCTCCAGTAGATGGCAGCCTGACACATCTCTCACCACCTGTTACCCTGCATTACCGCTCTCCTCCAGTAGGTGGCAGCCTGACACAGCGCTCACCACCTGTTTCCCTGCACTACCGCTCTCCTCCAGTAGGTGGCAGCCTGACACAGTGCTCACCACCATTCCCTGCATTACCGCTCTCCTCCAGTAGATGGCAGCCTGACACAGCTCTCACCACCTGTTACCCTGCACTACCGCTCTCCTCCGGTAGATGGCAGCCTGACACATCTCTCACCACCTGTTACCCTGCATTACCGCTCTCCTCCGGTAGATGGCAGCCTGACACATCTCTCACCACCTGTTACCCTGCATTACCGCTCTGCTCCAGTAGATGGCAGCCTGACACATCTCTCACCACCTGTTACCCTGCACTACCGCTCTCCTCCAGTAGATGGCAGCCTGACACATCTCTCACCACCTGTAACCCTGCATTACCGCTCTGCTCCAGTAGATGGCAGCCTGTCACAGCTCTCACCACCTGTTACCCTGCACTACCGCTCTCCTCCAGTAGATGGCAGCCTGACACATCTCTCACCACCTGTTACCCTGCATTACCGCTCTGCTCCAGTAGATGGCAGCCTGACACATCTCTCACCACCTGTTACCCTGCATTACCGCTCTGCTCCAGTAGATGGCAGCCTGACACATCTCTCACCACCTGTTACCCTGCATTACCGCTCTCCTCCAGTAGATGGCAGCCTGACACAGCTCTCATCACCTGTTACCCTGCATTACCGCTCTCCTCCAGTAGATGGCAGCCTGACACATCTCTCACCACCTGTTACCCTGCACTACCGCTCTCCTCCAGTAGATGGCAGCCTGACACATCTCTCACCACCTGTTACCCTGCATTACCGCTCTGCTCCAGTAGATGGCAGCCTGACACACCTCTCACCACCTGTTACCCTGCATTACCGCTCTCCTCCAGTAGATGGCAGCCTGACACAGCTCTCACCTCCTGTTACCCTGCATTACCGCTCTGCTCCAGTAGATGGCAGCCTGACACATCTCTCACCACCTGTTACCCTGCATTACCGCTCTCCTCCAGTAGATGGCAGCCTGACACAGCTCTCACCACCTGTTACTCTGCATTACCGCTCTGCTCCAGTAGATGGCAGCCTGACACATCTCTCACCACCTGTTACCCTGCATTACCGCTCTCCTCCAGTAGGTGGCAGCCTGACACATCTCTCACCACCTGTTACCCTGCATTACCGCTCTCCTCCAGTAGGTGGCAGCCTGACACATCTCTCACCACCTGTTACCCTGCATTACCGCTCTGCTCCAGTAGATGGCAGCCTGTCACAGCTCTCACCACCTGTTACCCTGCACTACCGCTCTCCTCCAGTAGATGGCAGCCTGACACACCTCTCACCACCTGTTACCCTGCATTACCGCTCTCCTCCAGTAGATGGCAGCCTGACACAGCTCTCACCACCTGTTACCCTGCATTACCGCTCTGCTCCAGTAGATGGCAGCCTGACACATCTCTCACCACCTGTTACCCTGCATTATCGCTCTGCTCCAGTAGATGGCAGCCTGACACAGCTCTCACCACCTGTTACCCTGCATTACCGCTCTCATCCAGTAGGTGGCAGCCTGACACATCTCTCACCACCTGTTACCCTGCATTACCGCTCTTCTCCAGTAGATGGCAGCCTGACACACCTCTCACCACCTGTTACCCTGCATTACCGCTCTGCTCCAGTAGATGGCAGCCTGACACATCTCTCACCACCTGTTACCCTGCATTACCGCTCTGCTCCAGTAGATGGCAGCCTGACACATCTCTCACCACCTGTTACCCTGCATTACCGCTCTGCTCCAGTAGATGGCAGCCTGACACATCTCTCACCACCTGTTACCCTGCATTACCGCTCTGCTCCAGTAGATGGCAGCCTGACACATCTCTCACCACCTGTTACCCTGCATTACCGCTCTCCTCCAGTAGATGGCAGCCTGACACATCTCTCACCACCTGTTACCCTGCACTACCGCTCTCCTCCAGTAGATGGCAGCCTGACACAGCTCTCACCACCTGTTACCCTGCACTACCGCTCTCCTCCAGTAGATGGCAGCCTGACACATCTCTCACCACCTGTTACCCTGCATTACCGCTCTCCTCCAGTAGATGGCAGCCTGACACATCTCTCACCACCTGTTACCCTGCACTACCGCTCTCCTCCAGTAGATGGCAGCCTGACACAGCTCTCACCACCTGTTACCCTGCATTACCGCTCTTCTCCAGTAGATGGCAGTCTGACACATCTCTCACCACCTGTAACCCTGCATTACCGCTCTCCTCCAGTAGGTGGCAGCCTGACACACCTCTCATCACCTGTTACCCTGCACTACCGCTCTCCTCCAGTAGATGGCAGCCTGACACATCTCTCACCACCTGTTACCCTGCATTACCGCTCTCCTCCAGTAGATGGCAGCCTGACACATCTCTCACCACGTGTTACCCTGCATTACCGCTCTGCTCCAGTAGATGGCAGCCTGACACACCTCTCAATACCTGTTACCCTGCATTACCGCTCTGCTCCAGTAGATGGCAGCCTGACACACCTCTCACCACCTGTTACCCTGCATTACCGCTCTCCTCCAGTAGGTGGCAGCCTGACACATCTCTCACCACCTGTTACCCTGCATTACCGCTCTCCTCCAGTAGATGACAGCCTGACACATCTCTCACCACCTGTTACCCTGCATTACCGCTCTGCTCCAGTAGATGGCAGCCTGACACATCTCTCACCACCTGTTACCCTGCATTACCGCTCTCCTCCAGTAGATGGCAGCCTGACACATCTCTCACCACCTGTTACACTGCACTACCGCTCTCCTCCAGTAGATGGCAGCCTGACACAGCTCTCACCACCTGTTACCCTGCACTACCGCTCTCCTCCAGTAGATGGCAGCCTGACACATCTCTCACCACCTGTTACCCTGCATTACCGCTCTCCTCCAGTAGATGGCAGCCTGACACATCTCTCACCACCTGTTACCCTGCACTACCGCTCTCCTCCAGTAGATGGCAGCCTGACACAGCTCTCACCACCTGTTACCCTGCATTACCGCTCTGCTCCAGTAGAAGGCAGCCTGACACATCTCTCACCACCTGTTACCCTGCATTACCGCTCTGCTCCAATAGATGGCAGCCTGACACACCTCTCACCACCTGTTACCCTGCACTACCGCTCTCCTCCAGTAGATGGCAGCCTGACTCATCTCTCACCACCTGTTACCCTGCATTACCGCTCTGCTCCAGTAGAAGGCAGCCTGACACATCTCTCACCACCTGTTACCCTGCATTACCGCTCTGCTCCAGTAGATGGCAGCCTGACACACCTCTCACCACCTGTTACCCTGCATTACCGCTCTCCTCCAGTAGGTGGCAGCCTGACACAGCGCTCACCACCTGTTTCCCTGCACTACCGCTCTCCTCCAGTAGGTGGCAGCCTGACACAGTGCTCACCACCATTCCCTGCATTACCGCTCTCCTCCAGTAGATGGCAGCCTGACACAGCTCTCACCACCTGTTACCCTGCACTACCGCTCTCCTCCGGTAGATGGCAGCCTGACACATCTCTCACCACCTGTTACCCTGCATTACCGCTCTCCTCCGGTAGATGGCAGCCTGACACATCTCTCACCACCTGTTACCCTGCATTACCGCTCTGCTCCAGTAGATGGCAGCCTGACACATCTCTCACCACCTGTTACCCTGCACTACCGCTCTCCTCCAGTAGATGGCAGCCTGACACATCTCTCACCACCTGTTACCCTGCATTACCGCTCTGCTCCAGTAGATGGCAGCCTGTCACAGCTCTCACCACCTGTTACCCTGCACTACCGCTCTCCTCCAGTAGATGGCAGCCTGACACATCTCTCACCACCTGTTACCCTGCATTACCGCTCTGCTCCAGTAGATGGCAGCCTGACACATCTCTCACCACCTGTTACCCTGCATTACCGCTCTGCTCCAGTAGATGGCAGCCTGACACATCTCTCACCACCTGTTACCCTGCATTACCGCTCTCCTCCAGTAGATGGCAGCCTGACACAGCTCTCATCACCTGTTACCCTGCATTACCGCTCTCCTCCAGTAGATGGCAGCCTGACACATCTCTCACCACCTGTTACCCTGCACTACCGCTCTCCTCCAGTAGATGGCAGCCTGACACATCTCTCACCACCTGTTACCCTGCATTACCGCTCTGCTCCAGTAGATGGCAGCCAGACATCTCTCACCACCTGTTACCCTGCACTACCGCTCTGCTCCAGTAGATGGCAGACTGACACATCTCTTACCACCTGTTACCCTGCATTACCGCTCTGCTCCAGTAGATGGCAGCCTGACACATCTCTCACCACCTGTTACCCTGCATTACCGCTCTCCTCCAGTAGGTGGCAGCCTGACACATCTCTCACCACCTGGTACCCTGCATTACCGCTCTCCTCCAGTAGATGGCAGCCTGACACAGCTCTCACCACCTGTTACCCTGCATTACCGCTCTCCTCCAGTAGATGGCAGCCTGACACATCTCTCATCACCTTTTACCCTGCATTACCGCTCTCCTCCAGTAGATGGGAGCCTGACACAGCTCTCACCACCTGTTACCCTGCATTACCGCTCTCCTCCAGTAGATGGCAGCCTGACACATCTCTCATCACCTGTTACCCTGCATTACCGCTCTGCTCCAGTAGATGGCAGCCTGACACATCTCTCACCACCTGTTACCCTGCATTACCGCTCCCTTCCAGTAGATGGCAGCCTGACACATCTCTCATCACCTTTTACCCTGCATTACCGCTCTGCTCCAGTAGATGGCAGCCTGACACATCTCTCACCACCTGTTACCCTGCATTACCGCTCTGCTCCAGTAGATGGCAGCCAGACATCTCTCGCCACCTGTTACCCTGCACTACCGCTCTGCTCCAGTAGATGGCAGACTGACACATCTCTTACCACCTGTTACCCTGCATTACCGCTCTGCTCCAGTAGATGGCAGCCTGACACAGCTCTCACCACCTGTTACCCTGCATTACCGCTCTGCTCCAGTAGATGGCAGCCTGACACATCTCTCACCACCTGGTACCCTGCATTACCGCTCTCCTCCAGTAGATGGCAGCCTGACACAGCTCTCACCACCTGTTACCCTGCATTACCGCTCTCCTCCAGTAGATGGCAGCCTGACACATCTCTCATCACCTTTTACCCTGCATTACCGCTCTCCTCCAGTAGATGGGAGCCTGACACAGCTCTCACCACCTGTTACCCTGCATTACCGCTCTCCTCCAGTAGATGGCAGCCTGACACATCTCTCATCACCTGTTACCCTGCATTACCGCTCTGCTCCAGTAGATGGCAGCCTGACACTTCTCTCACCACCTGTCACCCTGCACTACCGCTCTCCTCCAGTAGATGGCAGCCTGACACATCTCTCACCACCTGTTACCCTGCATTACCGCTCTGCTCCAGGAGATGGCAGCCTGACACATCTCTCACCACCTGTTACCCTGCATTACCGCTCTGCTCCAGTAGATGGCAGCCTGACACATCTCTCACCACCTGTTTCCCTGCACTACCGCTCTCCTCCAGTAGATGGCGGCCTGACACATCTCTCACCACCTGTCACCCTGCACTACCGCTCTCCTCCAGTAGATGGCAGCCTGACACATCTCTCATCACCTGTTACCCTGCATTACCGCTCTCCTCCAGTAGATGGCAGCCTGACATCTCTCGCCACTTGTTACCCTGCACTACCGCTCTACTCCAGTAGATGGCAGCCTGACACATCTCTCACCACCTGTTACCCTGCATTACCGCTCTCCTCCAGTAGATGGCAGCCTGACACATCTCTCACCACCTGTTACCCTGCATTACCGCTCTCCTCCAGTAGATGGCAGCCTGACACATCTCTCACCACCTGTTACCCTGCATTACCGCTCTGCTCCAGTAGATGGCAGCCTGACACAGCTCTCACCACCTGTTACCCTGCATTACCGCTCTCCTCCAGTAGATGGCAGCCTGACACATCTCTCACCACCTGTTACCCTGCATTACCGCTCTGCTCCAGTAGGTGGCAGCCTGACAGCTCTCACCACCTGTTACCCTGCACTACCGCTCTCCTCCAGTAGGTGGCAGCCTGACACAGCTCTCACCACCTGTTACCCTGCACTACCGCTCTCCTCCAGTAGGTGGCAGCCTGACACATCTCTCATCACCTGTTACCCTGCATTACCGCTCTCCTCCAGTAGGTGGCAGCCTGACACAGCTCTCACCACCTGTTACCCTGCACTACCGCTCTCCTCCAGTAGATGGCAGCCTGACACATCTCTCACCACCTGTTACCCTGCACTACCGCTCTCCTCCAGTAGATGGCAGCCTGACACAGCTCTCACCACCTGTTACCCTGCATTACCGCTCTGCTCCAGTAGATGGCAGCCTGACACAGCTCTCACCACCTGTTACCCTGCATTACCGCTCTGCTCCAGTAGATGGCAGCCTGACACACCTCTCACCACCTGTTACCCTGCATTACCGCTCTCCTCCAGTAGATGGCAGCCTGACACATCTCTCACCACCTGTTACCCTGCATTACCGCTCTGCTCCAGTAGATGGCAGCCTGACACATCTCTCACCACCTGTTACCCTGCATTACCGCTCTCCTCCAGTAGATGGCAGCCTGACACATCTCTCACCACCTCTTACCCTGCATTACCGCTCTGCTCCAGTAGATGGCAGCCTGACACATCTCTCACCACCTGTTACCCTGCATTACCGCTCTCCTCCAGTAGATGGCAGCCTGACACATCTCTCACCACCTGTTACCCTGCATTACCGCTCTCCTCCAGTAGATGGCAGCCTGACACATCTCTCACCACCTGTTACCCTGCATTACCGCTCTCCTCCAGTAGATGGCAGCCTGACACATCTCTCACCACCTGTTACCCTGTATTACCGCTCTGCTCCAGTAGATGGCAGCCTGACACAGCTCTCACCACCTGTTACCCTGCATTACCGCTCTGCTCCAGTAGATGGCAGCCTGACACATCTCTCATCACCTGTTACCCTGCACTACCGCTCTGCTCCAGTAGATGGCAGCCTGACACAGCTCTCACCACCTGTTACCCTGCACTACCGCTCTCCTCCAGTAGATGGCAGCCTGACACAGCTCTCACCACCTGTTACCCTGCATTACCGCTCTGCTCCAGTAGATGGCGGCCTGACACATCTCTCACCACCTGTTACCCTGCATTACCGCTCTGCTCCAGTAGATGGCAGCCTGACACATCTCTCATCACCTGTTACCCTGCACTACCGCTCTCCTCCAGTAGATGGCGGCCTGACACATCTCTCACCACCTGTTACCCTGCACTACCGCTCTCCTCCAGTAGATGGCAGCCTGACACATCTCTCACCACCTGTTACCCTGCATTACCGCTCTGCTCCAGTAGGTGGCAGCCTGACACATCTCTCACCACCTGTTACCCTGCATTACCGCTCTCCTCCAGTAGATGGCAGCCTGACACATCTCTCACCACCTGTTACCCTGTATTACCGCTCTGCTCCAGTAGATGGCAGCCTGACACATCTCTCACCACCTGTTACCCTGCATTACCGCTCTCCTCCAGTAGATGGCAGCCTGACACATCTCTCACCACCTGTTACCCTGCACTACCGCTCTGCTCCAGTAGATGGCAGCCTGACACATCTCTCACCACCTGTTACCCTGCATTACCGCTCTCCTCCAGTAGATGGCAGCCTGACACATCTCTCACCTCCTGTTACCCTGCATTACCGCTCTGCTCCAGTAGATGGCAGCCTGACACATCTCTCACCACCTGTTACCCTGCATTACCGCTCTCCTCCAGTAGATGGCAGCCTGACACATCTCTCACCACCTGTTACCCTGTATTACCGCTCTGCTCCAGTAGATGGCAGCCTGACACATCTCTCACCACCTGTTACCCTGTATTACCGCTCTGCTCCAGTAGGTGGCAGCCTGACACATCTCTCACCACCTGTTACCCTGCATTACCGCTCTGCTCCAGTAGGTGGCAGCCTGACACATCTCTCACCACCTGTTACCCTGCATTACCGCTCTCCTCCAGTAGATGGCAGCCTGACACATCTCTCACCACCTGTTACCCTGCATTACCGCTCTGCTCCAGTAGATGGCAGCCTGACACACCTCTCACCACCTGTTACCCTGCATTACCGCTCTGCTCCAGTAGATGGCAGCCTGACACATCTCTCACCACCTGTTACCCTGCATTACCGCTCTCCTCCAGTAGATGGCAGCCTGACACAGCTCTCACCACCTGTTACCCTGCACTACCGCTCTCCTCCAGTAGATGGCAGCCTGACACAGCTCTCACCACCTGTTACCCTGCATTACCGCTCTGCTCCAGTAGATGGCAGCCTGACACATCTCTCATCACCTGTTACCCTGCACTACCGCTCTCCTCCAGTAGATGGCGGCCTGACACATCTCTCACCACCTGTTACCCTGCACTACCGCTCTCCTCCAGTAGATGGCAGCCTGACACATCTCTCACCACCTGTTACCCTGCATTACCGCTCTGCTCCAGTAGATGGCGGCCTGACACATCTCTCACCACCTGTTACCCTGCATTACCGCTCTGCTCCAGTAGATGGCAGCCTGACACATCTCTCACCACCTGTTACCCTGCATTACCGCTCTCCTCCAGTAGATGGCAGCCTGACACATCTCTCACCACCTGTTACCCTGCATTACCGCTCTCCTCCAGTAGGTGGCAGCCAGACACATCTCTCACCACCTGTTACCCTGCATTACCGCTCTCCTCCAGTAGGTGGCAGCCAGACACATCTCTCACCACCTGTTACCCTGCATTACCGCTCTCCTCCAGTAGGTGGCAGCCAGACACACCTCTCACCACCTGTTACCCTGCATTACCGCTCTCCTCCAGTAGGTGGCAGCCTGACACATCTCTCACCACCTGTTACCCTGCATTACCGCTCTGCTCCAGTAGGTGGCAGCCTGACACATCTCTCACCACCTGTTACCCTGCATTACCGCTCTGCTCCAGTAGATGGCAGCCTGACACATCTCTCACCACCTGTTACCCTGCATTACCGCTCTGCTCCAGTAGATGGCAGCCTGACACATCTCTCACCACCTGTTACCCTGCACTACCGCTCTCCTCCAGTAGATGGTGGCCTGACACAGTTCATCTGTTACCCTGCACTAGCCCTGTTTTCCAATAGATGGCAGCATTACGCTCTCACCACCCCGTTGCACTTTCATCAATGCTGCTCTAAACCCCGCCCACTAGAGTTCCAATCCTCTCGTTGCCAGGGTGATCGGTCCGCTGTAAACCTCAGCGCCGTCTCTTAACCCCGCCTACGTATCGCTGATTGGTTCTTTGGCGTGGTGATGGTTGATTTGATTGGTGGAGGCAGAAGAATGACGTAATCGCCCAGTTTTCGCTCCGCCCCTCTCCTTCTTCTATGGACACATGTAGATTGGAGCCGGAGACACCGAAGAGATCGGGAGCGGAGGTGCGTTATGTACGGGGGGTGTACGGTCCGTGTGTGCTGTATACGGGGGATGTACGCTCAGTGTGTGCTGTATACGGGGGGATGTACGGTCCGTGTGTGCTGTATACGGGGGATGTACGGTCCGTGTGTGCTGTATACGGGGGGATGTACGGTCAGTGTGTGCTGTATACGGGGGATGTACGGTCAGTGTGTGCTGTATACGGGGGGATGTACGGTCAGTGTGTGCTGTATACGGGGGGATGTACGGTCCGTGTGTGCTGTATACGGGGGATGTACGGTCAGTGTGTGCTGTATACGGGGGTGTACGGTCAGTGTGTGCTGTATACCGGGGATGTACGGTCAGTGTGTGCTGTATACCGGGGATGTACGCTCCGTGTGTGCTGTATACGGGGGTGTACGGTCAGTGTGTGCTGTATACGGGGGTGTACGGTCCGTGTGTGCTGTATACGGGGGGATGTACGGTCCGTGTGTGCTGTATACGGGGGGATGTACGGTCCGTGTGTGCTGTATACGGGGGTGTACGGTCAGTGTGTGCTGTATACCGGGGATGTACGGTCAGTGTGTGCTGTATACGGGGGGGATGTACGGTCAGTGTGTGCTGTATACGGGGGATGTACGGTCCGCGTGTGCTGTATACGGGGGATGTACGCTCCGTGTGTGCTGTATACGGGGGTGTACGGTCAGTGTGTGCTGTATACCGGGGATGTACGGTCCGTGTGTGCTGTATACGGGGGATGTACGGTCCGTGTGTGCTGTATACGGGGGATGTACGCTCCGTGTGTGCTGTATACGGGGGTGTACGGTCAGTGTGTGCTGTATACGGGGGGATGTACGGTCAGTGTGTGCTGTATACGGGGGTGTACGGTCAGTGTGTGCTGTATACGGGGGGATGTACGGTCAGTGTGTGCTGTATACGGGGGATGTACGGTCCGTGTGCTGTATACGGGGGGGATGTACGGTCCGTGTGTGCTGTATACGGGGGATGTACGGTCCGTGTGTGCTGTATACGGGGGATGTACGGTCCGTGTGTGCTGTATACGGGGGTGTACGGTCAGTGTGTGCTGTATACGGGGGATGTACGGTCCGTGTGTGCTGTATACGGGGGGATGTACGGTCCGTGTGTGCTGTATACGGGGGTGTACGGTCAGTGTGTGCTGTATACCGGGGATGTACGGTCAGTGTGTGCTGTATACGGGGGATGTACGCTCCGTGTGTGCTGTATACGGGGGGATGTACGGTCCGTGTGTGCTGTATACGGGGGTGTACGGTCAGTGTGTGCTGTATACCGGGGATGTACGGTCAGTGTGTGCTGTATACGGGGGGGATGTACGGTCAGTGTGTGCTGTATACGGGGGATGTACGGTCCGCGTGTGCTGTATACGGGGGATGTACGCTCCGTGTGTGCTGTATACGGGGGATGTACGGTCCGTGTGCTGTATACGGGGGGGATGTACGGTCCGTGTGTGCTGTATACGGGGGATGTACGGTCCGTGTGTGCTGTATACGGGGGATGTACGGTCCGTGTGCTGTATACGGGGGGGATGTACGGTCCGTGTGTGCTGTATACGGGGGATGTACGGTCCGTGTGTGCTGTATACGGGGGATGTACGGTCCGTGTGTGCTGTATACGGGGGATGTACGGTCCGTGTGTGCTGTATACGGGGGATGTACGGTCCGCGTGTGCTGTATACGGGGGATGTACGGTCCGCGTGTGCTGTATACGGGGGATGTACGGTCCGCGTGTGCTGTATACGGGGGATGTACGGTCCGCGTGTGCTGTATACGGGGGATGTACGGTCCGTGTGCTGTATACGGGGGGGATGTACGGTCCGTGTGTGCTGTATACGGGGGTGTACGGTCCGTGTGTGCTGTATACGGGGGATGTACGGACGGTCCGTGTGTGCTGTATACGGGGGATGTACGGTCCGCGTGTGCTGTATACGGGGGATGTACGGTCCGTGTGTGCTGTATACGGGGGGGTGTCCGGTGTATTGGCCCCAGGTCTTCATATATTAGGGGCCCCTCTCTTTCAGGGCCTCTTCCACCAGGTGCAGATAATGGAGGTTGTTCCCGCTGATGGCGACTTGTCCTCCCCGCACCGCGATACTGATGGCAGCATCCGGAAGGTGAGCGACCTCGTCCGTTCCATCGTGTTCATATTTGGCGCCTCCCCCTGGTTATATTTCTGCACCTGCACAGCGCTCCCCACCTCTAACACTGCGTTATGTGTCAGTCTACACTGCAGCAGAAGCTCTGGATGAGCAGCAGTCAGGTCCCCCCCGGTTGCCATGTGAATCCGCACAATATCTGATCGTGCATCCAAAGCTCCGAGACTTGTGAAAGCTGCAACATCCGACGAGGGTTTAATTGGAAAATCTTATTAAGGGTCATTATCTCCAACGAGATAACGGGATTCATAGAGGAAGAGCTAAAAATGTCATCACCGGACCCCCGTGTCCGACAGCGGGTATACAGGACCCACATGACCAACATCGAGTGCCGGGTATACAGGACACATATGTACGAGGCCGGGTATATAGGACCCACATGTCCGACACCGAGCGCCGGGTGCCGGGTATACAGGACTCATGTCTGATGCCGGGTATACAGGACCCACATGACCAACACCGGGTATATAGGACCCACATGCCGGACACCGAGCGTCGAGTATACAGGACACATATGTACGAAGCCGGGTATACAGGACTTATATGTCTGATGCCGGGTATATAGGACCCACATGTCCGACACCGGGTATACAGGACTCATATGTCTGATGCCGGGTATACAGGACCCACATGTCCAACATCGAGTGCCGGGTATACAGGACACATATGTACGAGGCCGGGTATATAGGACCCACATGTCCGACACCGAGCGCCGGGTGCCGGGTATACAGGACTCATATGTCTGATGCCGGGTATATAGGACTCATATGTCTGATGCCGGGTATACAGGACCCACATGTCCAACATCGAGTGCCGGGTATACAGGACACATATGTACGACGCCGGGTATACAGGACTTATATGTCTGATGCCGGGTATATAGGACTCATATGTCTGATGCCGGGTATACAGGACCCACATGTCCGACACCGGGTATATAGGACCCACATGCCGGACACCGAGCGTCGAGTATACAGGACACATATGTACGAAGCCGGGTATACAGGACTTATATGTCTGATGCCGGGTATATAGGACCCACATGTCCGACACCGGGTATACAGGACTCATATGTCTGATGCCGGGTATACAGGACCCACATGTCCAACATCGAGTGCCAGGTATACAGGACACATATGTACGACGCCGGGTATATAGGACCCACATGTCCGACACCGAGCGCCGGGTATACAGGACACATATGTACGACGCCGGGTATATAGGACCCACATGTCCGACACCGGGTATACAGGACTCATATGTCTGATGCCGGGTATACAGGACCCACATGTCCAACATCGAGTGCCAGGTATACAGGACACATATGTACGACGCCGGGTATATAGGACCCACATGTCCGACACCGAGCGCCGGGTATACAGGACACATATGTACGACGCCGGGTATATAGGACCCACATGTCCGACACCGAGCGCCAGGTGCCGGCTATACAGGACTTATATGTCACTGATCCCAGGGAGGATACGTTTATCATCCCCACCGCTGACACCAATTTGTCATGAACCGGGGTTGTTTGGTTGCCCCTGGTTCTTTCTGAAGGGGATTTATCTATATCCCACTTCCCAGTTCTGGTTTGGAACTTGCAGCTCTCTGGCGCCCCCTTACCTTCAGGTCAGACACGGTACTGCACCTAGGGTAATTAGTCACCAGAAATGCTGCCTGCTATGTACTGGCTAATGGGCACACTGCAGCGAGGGCGATATAACTACTCCCACACAGGTGGGAACAATGATTATCTACGCCGTCCATCGCTACCAGGTTTCCCAAAGGCGCAGGACAAATCCGCTGCCACCAGCTCCGATTTCTTAATTAATAACGGGTCCGGAGCCATCCCAGATTAGCAGAGTACGTGACAGTACGTTATAGAGCAAGGAGAAACGAAGCTAGTAATTTTATATATTTTACTCCAAAAGATAGGCAGTGTTTACAAAAGTGTATAAAGATATCATAAAATGAGACAAGTATCATATGTACAATACAATTGTAAATAAAAAGGGATTAGCGGAAGAAAATATGATACAGAGTATATCGTAGCACAACTGTGGAGGTGTACAAGTAGGTTCCCAGGCCCAAAGTGTGGTAACATAAAACTTGGCACTCAACTTAATTTTGAAATCCAGTGATATTTTAATGGAGTCCTGTCACAGTAACATGAGATGTTTCGGTCCTAGATGGACCTTCATCAGTCCGACCGCTGTTGTAGTAAGGATATGTACAGTGGAAGATAATATTTAACTTAATTCAAAGTGAAGGAATAGAAAGCTGCGCTTGTCTCTCCTACACCAACGCTGTGGTCCAACTACTGACTGATGAAGGTCCATATAGGATCGAAACGTCTCATGTTACTGTGACAGGACTGCATTAAAATATCACTGGATTTCAAAATTAAGTTGAGTGCCAAGTTTTATGTTACTAATGGAAGAAAATAGACTTACGGTTCTTTCATCTCATGGCTGACCATGCAGCTGGAGGGGGAGGGGCGATACATCAAGACGCATTACAGATATGACTCTCAGCTAAACCCTGGACAAAGACTAGTGAAGACGGAGGTCTCACTCACTTATCCCTGTGCCCAAAACTAAGGCCCTCCCCCTGTGGTGACCTCGCTCAGAGGCTGAATACTCCCCTTTCTTAAAATTATGAAAAGCCATTTCTACATATTTCTTGGCGTATGAACCTCATAGAAGAAAGACAAAATTATCACTATGGTCAGCAAGACCTGGGGGTTCAGTTAAATATAAACACGAAGTGTATATGAGCCCCGGTTAAGCAGCAATCCGTCTCTCTGTCCCTGCAAGGCGCTGCTCTTAGAAAACGCATCGGCGTGTAGCCCTATTGTCGCACATCCCAAATATATAACTTTCATATCTCTGTCACCACCTGAGGTCGAATTATATATCATGAATAATTCTCACACAACTTAGAAGATGCATGGCTGCAAACAAACATTCCTGAGGGAGGGGGGAAAAGAGTGGCTTAGAATTTCACTGTGCTGACAGGCAGAGAAGCATAGCTGCTAGGTGCTGCTGTGGGGGAAAAAGAGGGGGGTCGAATCTGCAGCGTGTGTCTGGAACCATGGAACCTTCTAGAAAATTACTCAGAACATGACATTATACATCATCGTGTTAACGTATATGGACTGATCCAGAGTTACATCTTGTATTATATCCCAGAGCTGCACTCACTATTCTGCTGATGTAGTCACTGTGTACATATATTACATTACTGATCCTGAGTTGCATCCTGTATTATACCCCAGAGCTGCACTCACTATTCTGGTGCAGTCACTGTGTACATACATTACATTACTGATCCTGAGTTACCTCCTGTATTATACACCAGAGCTGCACTCACTATTCTGCTGGTGCAGTCACTGAGTACATACATTACATTACTGATCCTGAGTTACATCCTGTATTATACCCCAGAGCTGCACTCACTATTCTGCTGGTGCAGTCACTGTGTGTATACATTACATTACTGATCCTGAGTTACATCCTGTATTATACTCCAGAGCTGCACTCACTATTCTGCTGGTGCAGTCACTGTGTGTATACATTACATTACTGATCCTGAGTTACATCCTGTATTATACCCCAGGGCTGCACTCACTATTCTGCTGGTGCAGTCACTGTGTGTATACATTACATTACTGATCCTGAGTTACATCCTGTATTATCCTCCAGAGCTGCACTCACTATTCTGCTGGTGCAGTCACTGTGTACATACATTACATTACTGATCCTGAGTTACATCCTGTATTATACTCCAGAGCTGCACTCACTATTCTGCTGGTGCAGTCACTGTGTGTATACATTACATTACTGATCCTGAGTTACATCCTGTATTATCCTCCAGAGCTGCACTCACTATTCTGCTGGTGCAGTCACTGTGTAAATACATTACATTACTTATCCTGAGTTACCTCCTGTATTATACCCCAGAGCTGCACTCACTATTCTGCTGGTGCAGTCTCTGTGTACATACATTATATTACTGATCCTGAGTTACATCCTGTATTATACTCCAGAGCTGCACTCACTATTCTGCTGATGCAGTCACTGTGTACATACATTACATTACTGATCCTGAGTTACCTCCTGTATTATACCCCAGGGCTGCACTCACTATTCTGCTGGTGCAGTCACTGTGTGTATACATTACATTACTGATCCTGAGTTACATCCTGTATTATCCTCCAGAGCTGCACTCACTATTCTGCTGGTGCAGTCACTGTGTGTATACATTACATTACTGATCCTGAGTTACATCCTGTATTATCCTCCAGAGCTGCACTCACTATTCTGCTGGTGCAGTCACTGTGTGTATACATTACATTACTGATCCTGAGTTACATCCTGTATTATCCTCCAGAGCTGCACTCACTATTCTGCTGGTGCAGTCACTGTGTGTATACATTACATTACTGATCCTGAGTTACATCCTGTATTATCCTCCAGAGCTGCACTCACTATTCTGCTGGTGCAGTCACTGTGTAAATACATTACATTACTTATCCTGAGTTACCTCCTGTATTATACCCCAGAGCTGCACTCACTATTCTGCTGGTGCAGTCTCTGTGTACATACATTATATTACTGATCCTGAGTTACATCCTGTATTATACCCCAGAGCTGCACTCACTATTCTGCTGATGCAGTCACTGTGTACATACATTACATTACTGATCCTGAGTTACCTCCTGTATTATACCCCAGGGCTGCACTCACTATTCTGCTGGTGCAGTCACTGTGTGTATACATTACATTACTGATCCTGAGTTACATCCTGTATTATCCTCCAGAGCTGCACTCACTATTCTGCTGGTGCAGTCACTGTGTGTATACATTACATTACTGATCCTGAGTTACATCCTGTATTATCCTCCAGAGCTGCACTCACTATTCTGCTGGTGCAGTCACTGTGTAAATACATTACATTACTTATCCTGAGTTACCTCCTGTATTATACCCCAGAGCTGCACTCACTATTCTGATGTCTCCTCTTGTTTCTTAGTTTTCGCTCGCTGCTGTTTTGGCCCATTGTTTCTGCTTTCCTGTCTCTTGTGCTGCAGTTTTGGATCTGGTGCAGGAATAATAATAGATATTTTACATGTGAAAATCCCAACTCAGGAGCGCGACCCATGCACCGCTGACTACAGAAACCAGTCAGTGGAAAAGGTGTTATATATAAAATTTTATCAAAAGTAAATGCCACAACACAAAGCAGGGGCTCGAAGAGTTAAACATGTACCCATGATGCTTCATGACCATAAACAGGGATTCCCTTTCTCTCTCCAGCCAGTTTACCTCCTTATTGTTCCCCTCTCCTTCTCATTATTGTACCCCTCTCCTTCTCCACCTTAATTTTTCCCTCTTATTTGCCTACCTTTTTCCCCTTTCCTTTGTCTACTTTGTTCCCTCTCCTGTTAGGGGTCGAGTTCCCGCTTCTGCACAGGGGGAATCTCGAAACATGTCCGCTGCGGTCTCCCATTCTTCTCCAGCCGCAGTGGAACCTGCTCAGCAGAGACGTCGGTCCCCGTGTCTGGCTCCAGTTGATACTGTGCGACTGGTTACTGCTGCCCTTCCAGGCTCTGCCATTGTAGCAGCAGCGAGCAGGCCTTTCTGGGACTAAGTCCTGCTTTTCCCAGACTGAGGATGCCCATTGGAGGTCGGGGGTCACATGCTCAGGTCCTGTTGTGGCTCCTATTGGACTATCTGGAAGGTCCCGTAGCACTGCTGCTATAAAAGATTTGCATGGCCGCTCGGCCATGCGTTAGTGTATACTTGAAAACGTGTGTGTGTGTGTGTGTGTGCAGATGTGTGAAAGTCGCTCCTTAATCATCCCCCTTCCTAGTGTTGTTGACTACTCGCGTATGGTGGATGCTTGCTATCTAGCGTCCGGCAGTGCTATCTGCACCTAACACACGATACAGCGTCCTATTGCTGTGACCGCCAGTGCGGCGCCGTGCGCTTTCCTGACCCAAGTCTGGGTGGTTAGTGGCGTCCGCCAGAGCACTGTTGTGCATTAAATTATTATTTCAGTTAAACTCTGACACCCCACTGTGCCTAATTTTTCCCCTCTCCTTTGCCTACCCTTTCCCCTCTCCTTTGCCTACATTTTTTCCTCTCTCCTTTGCCTACCTTTTTTCCTCTCTCCTTTGCCTACCTTTTTTCCCCTCTCCTTTGCCTACCTTTTTTCCCCTCTCCTTTGCCTACCTTTTTTCCCCTCTCCTTTGCCTACCTTTTTTCCCCTCTCCTTTGCCTACCTTTTTCCCTCTCTCCTTTGCCTACTTTTTCCCTCTCTCCTTTGCCTACCTTTTCCCCTCTCCTTTGCGTACTTTTTTTTTCCCTCGCCTTTGCCTACTTTTGTTTTCCCTCGCCTTTGCCTACATTTTTTTCCCTTGCCTTTGCCTACTTTTTTTCCCTCTCCTTTGCCTACATTTTCCTCATTTTTTTTCTACCTTTTCTATAGTTTGTTCCCTCTCTTTTTTGTTTCCTTTTTTCTCTTTCTTTTTTTACCTTTTCTTTAGTTTGTTTCCTTCTCCTTTTCTTCCTTCTCCCTTTTTTTCCTTCTCCTTTTTTTTCCTTCTCCCTTTTTTTTCTTCTCCTTTTTTGTTTCTTCTTTTTTCCTTCTCCTTTTTTTTTCCTTCTCCTTTTTTTTCCTTCTCCTTTTTTTTCCTTCTCCTTTTTTTTCCTTCTCCCTTTTTTTTCCTTCTCCCTTTTTTTTCCTTCTCCCTTTTTTTTCCTTCTCCCTTTTTTTTCCTTCTCCCTTTTTTTTCCTTCTCCCTTTTTTTTCCTTCTCCCTTTTTTTTCCTTCTCCCTTTTTTTTCCTTCTCCCTTTTTTTTCCTTCTCCCTTTTTTTTCCTTCTCCCTTTTTTTTCCTTCTCCCTTTTTTTTCCTTCTCCCTTTTTTTTCCTTCTCCCTTTTTTTTTCCTTCTCCCTTTTTTTTCCTTCTCCCTTTTTTTTCCTTCTCCCTTTTTTTTCCTTCTCCCTTTTTTTTTCTTCTTTTTTTCTTCTCCTTTTTTTTCTTCTTATTTGTCTTTTTTTGTCTTTTTTTTTTTCTCCTTTTTTTTTTCCTTCTTTCTTTTTCTTCTCCCTTTTTTTTTTTTTTTTCCCCCATCTCCTTTTTTTACCCTCTCCGCCTTCTTTTTTTTTCCCTCCTCTCCCGTTCTCTCTTGTGCCACTTTCAGCCTCACCGGTGGTTGTTCCGTGGTGTTTGGCCACATGGACGGCGATGTCTTATGGCGGAGCGGTGGGAGTATATAGGATCAGTGCTCATTAGTGAACCTGTATATTCCTGATTGCTGGCAGAAGCCCCCACATTCTGTGTGAAGCCCCCAGTAGCTGTCGGCCGCCCCTCCTACCTTTTGAAGTGATGGTTTTGTTGTCTTGTCCCATGCCTTTGTTCTTCCTATGCACACAATGCCAACATCTCGGCCCCCAATTATGTGACACAAAGCCCCCGCTCACGTCATTCATTCCCGCAGAGAGGCGTCTTTGTGTAGCAGTGGAGGTTTGTGCAGATTTCCATAAGTGGACCTGACAGATGTGTCCCTGCTCTGACTTCTCTGATTTTGATAAAGATATAATGTTAAAAAAAAACACATTTAAAAGCTAAAACTATAAAGCAGTAAATAATTGCAAACAAAGAATATATAAGGATTTATAATCCCAATCTACAGCTAATAGCTGGAAAATGGTCAAATACTGTGTACAAAAAAAACCAAAAATAAAAACAGTGTATACAAAAAGGGAATGTGTAGTGTGAGGTGAGGAACAGCCAAGCTCTGCTACAAAGGTGAGGGTGTGGAAGAAGGTGTCCTGTCACAGCCAGGCACCATGGCGAGACTTTGTCCAGCAACAAGACACAAAGTAGTTATAGTGCATCAGCGAGGGGTCTCCCAGGAAAAGATCTCACGGCAGACCGGGGCTTCAGGATGTAATGTTCAAGCTCTTCTAAAGAAACACCAGGAAATGGGCGACATTGAGGACCATAGACGCAGTGGTGTCCAAGGAACTAGCGCAGCAGCGGAGACACATCATGTTACTTGCCTTTCAATCTGAAGATGTCCAGCAGTGGCATTAGCTCAGAACTGGCAGCGACCATTGGGACTGGCTACACCATCTACAGTGTGGAGAAATCTAGCCAGAAGTTGTCTTCTTGGAGAAATTGTGGCCAAAAAAGCCCCAGACCTTCTACATGAATCAAGATCAAGGCTCAACGATGCCCAAAAACATAGAAACCGGTCAGAACAATGGCAGCAGTCTCTGGCCTGAGAAGTAAAATGTGAAATATTAGGCTGTAGCAGAAGCAGATTGTTCCCCAGTGGATCCTCATCGAGGTTACTGCCGGTCACTGAGGCTGCGTTCACAGCCGGGCCAATGAGCTGCAATGACCTCCCGCCGGTGTCTCATGGTGCAGAGGCGAGTTCATCACATTGAAATAACCCCAGTGCTAGTGGGGATCTCATCAAGGTCACCGCATTCCAGCATGGCTGGAAACGCAGCCTCCGTGTCTGGTGGTAACCTCGATTACATCACCGCTAGTCATTAATGCTGCCCTCGCAGCAGTTCAGTCACCAGCGGTTCTCAGCCTGGGTGGTCGCATTTTGGCACCGTACAGTTTGAAAGCCGTTTATCCCCAGACATAGATTACGGCGTTGGACAGAACGATGGACAGGTGAGGAATGTTGTTGTTTTTTTTTATTTTAGTTTTATTACAGGAGACAAGGGATTTGGTGGAATTAGGCATTAGGTGATTGTAACTGTTTTTGTTATTTTTTAAAATAAAGTAAAACTTTTATTTTATTTAAAATAAAAGACTTTATTCTGGCTGTGCCTTTATCTACCTTATAACTATAGGATAATGGGTAGGTCTTATAGACGCCTCTCCATTAGTAATCCGTGGGCTTAATGTCACCAGACGATAAAAAGGTGACATTAACCCCAGAAATATAACCCCCCCCCCTTGCCACTGGCAATACATACGCCTTTTCTGGGCAGCTGCTATTTTTAGGCTGGCCCCTTACCAGCATGAGAATACCACTCCCCAGCTGTTTGCTTTAACAAGACTTGTTGTCAAAAATGGGGGGGACCTTAAGCCATTTTTTAATTAGTTGTTTAAATAATTAAAAAATATGGCGTGGTGACTACTCTATTCTTGATAACCAGCCTTGCTGAAGCTGACAGCTGGAGGTTGTGACCTGCAGCTGTCAGTTTTGCCTGGCTGGTTATCAAAAAACCAGGGGACCCATGCAGGGTTTTTTTTTTTTTTTTTTTTTTTAAAAGCGGCTAATAAATATTCCCATCAGCCGCCGTCTGCTCTCCCTGTTAGGCCGGCGTCTCACTAGCGAGTTTTACGGATGTATGAGAGGTGCAGAAAATATGGATTGCATACGAGACAATGATTCTCTATGTCCCAGCTCCTATCTGCCGTATTTTACTGATCCGTATTATACGGTCTTGTACGGCCGTAGAAAATCGCAGCATGCTGCGTTTGTCACCGTATTGCGCAAAAAAAATCGCCAATGAAAGTCTATAGGGGCAAGAAAAATACGGATTACACACGGACCAACAGTGTGACTTGCGAGAAATAAGCAGCGGTGTTCTATAGAAAAGCCGGCAATTCAATTGCCGGCTTTTTCTTTCTCCTTCACAAACCCGACATGATATGAGACATGATTACATACAGTAAACCATCTCATATCCCTTTTTTAATTGCATATTCCACACTGCTAATGTTAGTAGTGTGTATGTGCAAAAATTGGGCGCTGTAGCTTTTAAAATAAAGGGTTAAATCGTGGAAAAAATTGGCGTGAGCTCCCGCCCAATTTTATCCGCCAGAGTGGTAAAGCCAGTGACTGAGGGCAGATATTAATAGCCTAGAGAGGGTCCATGGTTATTGGCCCCCCCCTGGCTAAAAACATCTGCCCTGAGCCACCCCAGAAAAGGCACATCTGGAAGATGCGCAAATTCTGGCACTTGGCCACTCTCTTCCCACTCCCGTGTAGTGGTGGGATATGGGGTAATGAAGGGTTAATGTCACCTTGCTATTGTAAGGTGACATTAAGCCAGATTAATAATGGAGAGGTGTCAATTATGACACCTATCCATTATTAATCCAATAGTATGAAATGGTTAATAAAACACACACATTATTTAAAAGTATTTTAATGAAATAAAGACACAGGGTGTTGCAATATTTTATTATACTGGTAATCCACCTGAAGACCCTCGTCCTGTAAAAAAGGTAAATTAAAAAATCAACAATATCCCATACCTTCCGTAGTTCTGTCAGTCCCACGATGTAAATCTATCTGAAGGGGTTAAATCATTTTACAGCCAGGAGCTGTGCTAATGCAGTCGCTCCGGTCTGTAAAATGTTGTGAATGAATGTAATGCAGGGCAATGTCCTGTAGTTACCTTGGGTCGCGGTGATGCGCCCTCTGCTGGATGTCCTCATATGAACTCTAGCGTGGGAACTTTTCCCAGGCTCGAGTTCATATGAGGACATCCAGCAGGGGGTGCGTCACCGCAACTCAAGGTAACTACAGGACATTCCCCTGCATTACATTCATTAACAACATTTTACAGACCGGAGCGACTGCATTAGCACAGCTCCTGGCTGTAAAATGATTTAACCCCTTCAGATGGATTTACATCTGGGACTGACAGAACGACGGAAGGTATGGGATATTGTTGATTTTGTTGATTTTTTAATTTACCTTTTTTACAGGACGAGGGTCTTCAGGTGGATTACGAGTATAATAAAATATTACAACACCATGTGTCTTTATTTCATTAAAATACTTTTAAATAATGTGTGTGTGTTTTATTAACCATTTCGTACTATTGGATTAATAATGGATAGGTGTCATAATTGACGCCTCTCCATTATTAATCCGGCTTAATGTCACCTTACAATAGGAGGTGACATTAACCCTTCATTACCCTATATCCCACCGCTACACGGGAGTGGGAAGAGAGTGGCCAAGTGCCAGAATACATCTTCCAGATGTGCCTTTTCTGGGGTGGCTGGGGGCAGATGTTTTTAGCTGGGGGGGCCAATAACCATGGACCCTCTCTAGGCTATTAATATCTGCCCTCAGTCACTGGCTTTACCACTCTGGCGCAGAAAATTGCGCTGGAGCCCACGCCAATTTTTTCCGCGATTTAACCCTTTATTTTACAAGCTACAGCGCCGAAATTTTGCACATACACACTACTAAAATTAGTAGTGTGGAATATGCAAAAAAAAAAAAAAAAGGGATATGAGATGGTTTACTGTTATGATCCGGTGACCTTGGAGCCGCATGAGACTTTCTCAGGAGTAGGTGGAACCTGTACTGACCGCAATCCCTAAACTGACACCGCAACTAGAAGTAGCCGTGGGGTGCACCTAACACATCCTAGACACCTCGACACAGCCGGAGGACTAAATACCCCTATAGATGGAAATGGGAATTCTATCTTGCCTCAGAGCAGAACCCCAAAGGATAGGCAGCCCCCCACAAATATTGACTCTGAGTATTAGAGGAAAGACACACGCAGGCAGAAATCAGGATTTAGCAAAAGAGGCCACGCTAGCTAAATAGGAAAGGATAGGACAGAATACTAAGCGGTCAGTATTAAAACCCTAAAAATATCCACAGCAGATAACACAAAAATTCCACCATCTAACTAAAGACATGGAATGTATATCTGCATCTCCTGAGAATCCAACTTGACTGAAATATCCAAACACAGTCTAAGCTGGACAAGAAAAAACATTGAATAATACTGAATTGTAAAGCACACAGCATGTGTGCTGTAGAAACAAAACCAGACACTTATCTTTGCTGATTTGGCAGCAGGGCAGGAGGAACCAGACAGAGATGCAAAACCTCCAAGAACAATGGACAACTGGCAAGGGCTAATGAATCCTGCACACCTAAATATCCCAGTCAGAGCTGCAATCAGCAGGGACACCTGCCCAGGATTGCAACCCAGGGACAACTGCATTACTACCAACAACCACCGGAGGGAACCCAAGAGCAGAATTCACAACAGTTTACTGTATGTAAACCATGCCTCATAACCTGTCGGGTTTGTGAAGGAGAAAGAAAAAGCCAGCAATTGAATTACCGGCTTTTCACATATCTCGCGCTGAATTACATATAAATACAGTGTGTATATATGTATGTATATATAGTAAATATATATATATATATATATATATATATATATATATATATATATATATATATATATATATATATATATATATATATATATACACACTCACCGGCCACTTTATTAGGTACACCATGCTAGTAACGGGTTGGACCCCCTTTTGCCTTCAGAACTGCCTCAATTCTTCGTGGCATAGATTCAACAAGGTGCTGGGAGCATTCCTCAGAGATTTTGGTCCATATTGACATGATGGCATCACACAGTTGCCACAGATTTGTCGGCTGCACATCCCAAAGATGCTCCATACAAGGCAGGATGGATCCATGCTTTCATGTTGTTTACGCCAAATTCTGACCCTACCATCCGAATGTCGCAGCAGAAATCGAGACTCATCAGACCAAGCAATGTTTTTCCAATCTTCTACTGTCCAATTTCGATGAGCTTGTACAAATTGTAGCCTCAGTTTCCTGTTCTTAGCTGAAAGGAGTGGTACCCGGTGTGGTCTTCTGCTGCTGTAGCCCATCTGCCTCAAAGTTCGACGCACTGTGCGTTCAGAGATGCTCTTAGGCCTACCTTGGTTGTAACGGGTGGCGATTTGAGTCACTGTTGCCTTTCTATCAGCTCGAACCAGTCTGCCCATTCTCCTCTGACCTCCGGCATCAACAAGGCATTTCTGCCCACAGAACTGCCGCTCACTGGATTTTTTTTCTTTTTCGGACCATTCTCTGTAAACCCTAGAGATGGTTGTGCGTGAAAATCCCAGTAGATCAGCAGTTTCTGAAATACTCAGACCAGCCCTTCTGGCACCAACAACCATGCCACGTTCAAAGGCACTCAAATCACCTTTCTTCCCCATACTGATGCTCGGTTTGAACTGCAGGAGATTGTCTTGACCATGTCTACATGCCTAAATGCACTGAGTTGCCGCCATGTGATTGTACGGATGCCATATGGATTACATGCGGAGGATATCATGCGCAAAATACGCTGCCACACCCTGCCTACGGATGACATACGGATCACTATTTTGGGAACATTTCTGCGTATTATGGCCGTAAAATACGGACCATATTTTCATACGCTGAGTGTGACGCCGGCCTTATTAGCGGCAGCAGGCGTCGGCTGATGGGAGCAGTAGTCCAATCAGCTGACACCAGTGACCGGAGGTAAACTTTAAACCTCCGATCACAGCTGCGGGCTTACAGTGTCATTTGACAGCGTGGTAACCGCGGCTGTCTGACAGGCGGTAATGATTTTATTATCAATCACAAGCAGTGTTTGCCGCGCTGCCATGCACCCGAACCCGAACAGTAACACGGTGTTTGGTGTCCATGCCGAAATAGTAGGTGTTTGGTATGGACGCCAAACTTTACTGTTTGGGCTCGCACATCTCTACTCCTAATTTATTCTGCAGCCGGACAACGACCCCCAACATCCAGCCAATGCCATTAATAACAAGGAGTCCTGGGGTGATGATCTGACCCTATAGATCCCTGATCTCACATCATCCCTACTGTCTGGGATCATGTGAAGAGACAGAAAGATCCACACAAGCCTCATCCACAGAAGATCTGGGGTCCGGTCTCCAAGATGTTTGGTACAACCTCCTGCCAAGCTCCTCCATAACCTGTGTACAAGTGATAAGAAGAAGTGATGGGCGGTTGCCAGATACTGATAATGGAGGCGGCAGGTGGTCGCCAGATACTGATGACGGGGCAGCCACCGGGCACTGATGATGAAGGCTGCGAGCGGCCAATGGGCACAACTGAGGAGATTTAAATTTTTCTTCATTAATTTTACACTTTTTTGTTGTTGTTTTGCCATTAGGCCAGAAAGCCCATGTTTATTTTGCTGAACCCTCCCGTGGTTTGTGCTGTGCTGTAATAAACCATCAGGTGATTTACACGAGAGGCGTTCCTGTGTCTACCTCTGCGAGGAGCCAAGTGATTCAACCCCTCACGGCCCAAACATTTCAGGTTTTGAAGGCATTGTTGCTCCCCAGCATTTCCCCGCACCGGCCGATCACTCCTGCGCTGGGACAATAGATATTATTATATTTCCAATATGGAAAATAATCTGTTCTTAGTGAATTAGGGAAGCTAAAAAAATCTGCAAAAAAGGCTAAAATTGTACAATCAAAGCTGTACAAAATAAAGAAAGAAAACGTCAGGGATCCAACAAGCAAGAAGCCAAATCATCTCCAGAAAATATATAAAAAATGCTTCAAAAAGGTCAAATAAGAGGAAAATAACGTGATAAATGTGTCCGTTATTAGAGAGGGGGCAATCACTGGCTATAAGGTGCATGTCTTATGGGGTCTACAGAGGTCGGGGCCCCTTATGTGACGTGTACATCGAGCACATCTGTTTTCTGCAGTATTTTGTATGTGACCCCCGATTTTCTCCTGCAGGGATGTGACCCGTTTGCCCAGACGCAGCGCAGTAAGCTCCAGCACCGCCGGGCCCGGATCAACCAGCAGATCAACAAGGAGATGAGGATGAGAGCCGGAGCCGAGAACCTCTTCCGGTCAGTACTGGCGCCTGTGTCGGGAATTCCATCAGATTTGTCATGGTGGGAGTAGTAGTGCCGTACGCTGTATTCTTCTTCATGTCAAAACTAGTGAAATGCTGAAAGACCCCAAAATAATCCTCTGGGGTCTGACAGGCGCGGCCATCAGCAGATTGTTTTATCTTCTATTATGATATGAGCCCGTAACTCCGATGTGCCATGGCCTAATACCCTCATCATCCGTCATTAGGATTCCTCTACATAACTCTGTGCAACATTTCTCTGTTATCCCTCATAACCCCGAAATAAATCGCCTAATCCTGAAAATCCTCCCAGCACCGAAACAAATCCACATCAGCCGCAGCTCAGAGTGTTATCCGGATAATGAACTGCGCTGACACATTGTGACGAGGGAGAGGTGCACGCTGTACGTTACCGGCAGAAATTTTGCTTTCTTGGCTTTTTTCAGAGAATATGAATTAGAACACCAAAATGTTTTCACCACTCATGGTTAGTGGTTGGGTGAAGCCATTTATTGTCACTACTGTGTTTTCTCTTCTTAAATCATAATGACAACCCAAAACATCCAAATGACCCTGATCAGAAGTTCACATACCCCATTTCTTAATACCGTGTATTGCCCCCTCTAACATCAATGACAGCTTGAAGTCTTTTGTGGTGGTTGTGTATGAGGTTCTTTATTTTCTCCGATGGTAAAGCTGCCCACTCTTCTTGGCAAAAAGCCTCCAGTTCCTGTAAATTCCCGGGCTGTCTAGCATGAACTGCGCGCTTGAGATCACCCCAGAGGGGCTCAATGATATTGAGGTCAGGAGAATGAGATGGCCACTGCAGAACCTTCACTTTGTTCTGCTGTGGCCAATGACAGGTCGACTTGGCCTTGTGTTTTGGATCTTTGTCATGTTGGAACATACAACAACGTCCCAAGCGCAGCTTCCAGGCTGATGAGTGCAAATTTGCCTCCAGTATTTGCTGATAATGTGCTGCATTCATCTTTCCTTCAACTTTTGACTAAGTTTCCTGTGCCCTTGTAGCTCACACATCCCCAAAATATCAGCAATCCTCCTCCGTGTTTTACAGTAGGAATGGTGTTCCTGTCATCATAGACCTTGTTGACCTCTCTCCAAATGTAATGTTTATGGTTGTGGCCAAAAAGTTCAATTTTGGTCTCATCACTCCACATTACCTTGTTCCAGAAGTTTTGAGGCTTGTCTATGTTTTGTTGTTTTTTTTTTTTTGCGTATTGTAAGCAAGATACTTTGTGGCATTTGTGCAGTAATGGCTTTCTTCTGGCGACTCGTCCATGCAGCCCATTTTTCTTCAACTGCCCCCTTATTGTGCATCTTGAAACAGCCACACCGCTAGTTTTCAGAGAATTCTGTATTTCAGATGATGTTATTTGTGGGTTTTTCTTTGCATCCCGAACAATTTTCCTGGCAGTTGTGGACGACATTTTTGTTGGTCTACCTGGCCATGGTTTTATTTTTACAGAACCCCTGATTTTCCATATGTAATCACAGTGTGCACACTGCTGACTGGCATTATCAATTCCTTGGATATCTTTTTGTATCCCTTTACTGTTTTATACAGTTCAGCTACCTTTTCCCATAGATCCATTGACAATTTTTTTGCTTTCCCCATGACTCACAATCCAGAAATGTCAGTGGTTGGATGAAAGATGCAAGAGTCTGTCTGGATCCCAGAAACTCACTCCGCTTTTATGCACACTGTCACAAATCCCACCGGGCTGCCACCAATTTGTCACGGATCCCACCGGGATCCCACCAATCTGTCATGGTTCACAGGGAAGCTACCTTTATCATCCCCACCACTCACACCAATTTGTCATGAACCGGGGTTTTTTGGTTGCCCCTGGTTCCTTCTGAAGGGGATTTATCTATATCCCACTTCCCAGTTCCGGTTTTAAACTTGCAGCTCTCTGGCGCCCCCCTTACCCTCAGGTCAGTCAGGGTACGGCACCTAGGGTAATTGGTCATCAGAAAGGCTGCCTGCTATGTACTGGCTATTGGACACACTGCAGCAAGGGCAATATAACTCCCACTCAGGCGGGAAAAATAATTAATGCCGCCGTCGCTACAAAGCCTCCCTCTGGTCCGAAGCCAACCCAAATCAGTAGCGTAATTCACTTCAGAGGAAGCAACAGTTCGTTTAGAGCATGGGGAGACCAGCTAGTGCTAGTAAATTATATATTTTACTCAAAAAAAAAAAAGTAGGCAGTGCTTTCAAAGTATAAATAGAAATTATAAAGGAGACAAATCATATGTACAATACAAATAAAATGGGATTAAAATTGAAAAGAACACTTACAGGTCGTTATGTCATTGTATCATCTTGACTGGCCGTGTGTTGGGGAGAAGGGTGAGCATATATCCAGATGCATGGCACCCCTCTGTATAGCAGCTGGACCCCAGACAAAAGACACTGCAAGAATGCTGTCTCACTAAGTTATTCCTAGCCCAAAACCCAGGCACTCCCCCTGTGGTGACATCACTTAGAGGCTGAAACCTCCCCTTTACTTAGACTTAGGATAACTATTTTTATACCTAGCTCGCTGTAGGAATCTCATGTCTGGAATACACCCGGATCACGAGGTGCGCCACGTCGGGGTGATTCTTTTAGTGTAAACACTTAGCAATTACCTGAACCGCTTATGAGGAAATCCACGCTTTGCACTTGTTGCGTTTAGCTTCTAGCACTTTCAGTGAGTGATTGCTCTTTCGATGAACATCCGGAATATATATTTCTTATATCCCTAGCCCGGATCGGTGCCCATATATATCACGTTAATAGAAGAAAGGATCTCATGCAGTTTGGAAGGGGCTATACCAGTTTGGGCTGGTATTAGTTGGGAGGAGGGAATGAGTAGTTATAGGGAGATTTATCTGCTGCAGATAACAGCCATAAACTGCTCACACATTGGTATCACGTTGCAGGGAGTGTCTGCTATAGGGCTTTGTCTTCGTATGAACGATTGCAGAGGGAGAGAAAGGGATGTGGTCGAATCTGCAGCATTTGTCTGGAAAGCCATGTACTTTCTGAAACTAAACTCACAATATGACATTTTTACATTATCGTGACACACACACTGATTACAGGCAAACAGGTCACAGGTGAGGATGTTACCTTCAGTAGCCATTCACACTCATTTGTGTCAATGTCTGTGCATGTCATCAGGCCAAAATCACCAGGGGATGTGAACCTTTGATTGGGGTCATTTGGATGTTTTGGGTTGTCATTATGATTTAATAAGAGAAAACACAGAAGTTTGACAATAAATGGCTTCACCCAACCACTAACCATGAGTGGAGGAAAGGTTTTGGCATGATCATTCATATCCTCTGAAAAAAATCAAGAAAGCAAAAATTCTTCCAGGGTATGTAAACTTTTGAGCAAAACTGTAACACAGTGATAACTCTCTGAGTACAGATAATGTAGTAGATGTCACCTGCAGTCCTATGTAACACCACAGATAACACAGTGATAACTCTCTGAGTACAGATAATGTAGTAGATGTCACCTGCAGTCCTATGTAACACCACAGATAACACAGTGATAACTCTCTGAGTACAGATAATGTAGTAGATGTCACCTGCAGTCCTATGTAACACCACAGATAACACAGTGATAACTCTCTGAGTACAGATAATGTAGTAGATGTCACCTGCAGTCCTATGTAACACCACAGATAACACAGTGATAACTCTCTGAGTACAGATAATAACATAGTAACATAGTTATTAAGGTTGAAGGAAGACTTTAATTCCATCTAGTTCACCCCATAGCCTAACCTAACATGCCCTAACATGTTGATCCAGAGGAAGGCAAAAAAAACCATGTGGCAAAGAGTAAGCTCCACATTGGGGGAAAAAATTCCTTCCCGACTCCACATACGGCAATCAGACTAGTTCCCTGGATCAACGCCCTATCAATGAATCTAGTGTATATACCCTGTAACATTATACTTTTCCAGAAAGGTATCCAGTCCCCTCTTAAATGTAAGTAACGAATCACTCATTACATCATCATACGGCAGAGAGTTCCATAGTCTCACTGCTCTTACAGTAAAGAACCCGCGTCTGTTATTATGCTTAAACCTTCTTTCCTCCAGACGTAGAGGATGCCCCCTTGTCCCTGTCACCGGTCTATGATTAAAAAGATCATCAGAAAGGTCTTTGTACTGTCCCCTCATATATTTATACATTAACATAAGATCACCCCTTAGCCTTCGTTTTTCCAAACTAAATAGCCCCAAGTGTAATAACCTATCTTGGTATTGCAGACCCCCCAGTCCTCTAATAACCTTGGTCGCTCTTCTCTGCACCCGCTCTAGTTCAGCTATGTCTTTCTTATACACCGGAGACCAGAACTGTGCACAGTATTCTAAGTGTGGTCGAACTAGTGTCTTGTATAGAGGTAAAATTATGTTCTCCTCATGAGCATCTATGCCTCTTTTAATACATCCCATTATTTTATTTGCCTTTGTAGCAGCTGCCTGACACTGGCCACTGAATATGAGTTTGTCATCCACCCATACACCCAGGTCTTTTTCATTGACAGTTTTGCCCACAGTTTTAGAATTAAGCACATAGTTATACATCTTATTACTTCTACCCAAGTGCATGACCTTACATTTATCCCCATTAAAGCTCATTTGCCATTTATCAGCCCAAGCTTCTAGTTTACATAAATCATCCTGTAATATAAAATTGTCCTCCTCTGTATTGATTAGCCTGCAGAGTTTAGTGTCATCTGCAAATATTGAAATTCTACTCTGAATGCCCCCTACAAGGTCATTAATAAATATGTTAAAAAGAAGAGGGCCCAATACTGACCCCTGTGGTACCCCACTACTAACCGCAACCCAGTCCGAGTGTGCTCCATTAATAACCACCCTTTGTTTCCTATCCCTGAGCCAGCTATTAACCCACTTATACATATTTTCCCCTATCCCCATTATTCTCATTTTATGTATCAACCTTTTGTGTGGCACCTTTTTGAATATTGGCACCGCATTTGCTATACGCCAGTCCTGTGGTACAGACCCTGTTATTATGGACTCTTTAAAGATTACAAATAATGGTCTATCAATGACTGTTCTTAATTCCTGCAGTACTCGGGGGTGTATCCCATCCGGGCCCGGAGATTTGTCAATTTTAGTGATTTTTAGACGCCGCCGTACTTCCTGCTGGGTTAAGCAGGTGACACTTAATGGGGAATTTTTGTTATCACTGATCATATTGTCACCATGGGATTTTCTTGTGTAAATACTGATGAAAAAAGTCATTTATCAGATTGGCTTTTTCCTCATCCTCATCCACCATTTCACCCAGACTATTTTTAAGGGGGCCAACACTATACATTTTTTAGTTTCTTACTATTTATATAGTTAAAGAATATTTTGGGGTTATTTTTGCTCTCTCTGGCAATGAGTCTCTCTGTCTCAATCTTTGCTGCCTTGATTTGCTTTTTACAGAATTTAATTTTCTGTATTTATTTAATGCCTCCTCACTACCTACTTCCTTTAATTCTCTATATTCTTTCTTCTTGTCCCTTATTGCGCCCCTTACAGCTCTATTTAGCCATATTGGTTTCCTCCTATTTCTAGTATGTTTATTCCCATACGGTATATACTGTGCACAGGTCCTATCCAGGAGGCTAATAAATGTCTCCCATTTTCATTGTGTACTTTTATGTCTCAGGATATCGTCCCAGTTAATTGCACCAAGATCCTCTCTCATCCGTTGGAAATTTGCCCTCCTGAAGTTTAGTGTCCTTGTCACCCCTCTACTACACATCTTATTAAAGGATACACAAAAACTTATTATTTTGTGATCACTATTCTCCCAGTGACCCCCAACCCTTATATTTGATATGCGGTCTGGCCTGTTGGTTAATATTAGGTCTAGCAGTGCCCCCCTCCTTGTTGGGTCCTGAACCAGTTGTGAAAGGTAATTGTCTCTCATAGTTGTCAGACCCCGATCACCTTTGCTGGAACTGCAGGTTTCTGTTTCCCAATCTATTTCAGGGTAGTTGAAGTCCCCCATAATAATGACTTCTCCTTGAGTCGCAGCTTCATCTATTTGCTTTACGAGGATATTCTCCATTGCTTCCATTATTTTTGGAGATTTATAACAAACCCCTATCAGTAATTTATTATTTTTTCCCCCTCCCCTTATCTCCACCCACTGGGACTCTACATTTTCATTAAATTCACCTATATTATCACGCAGGATAATGTAGTAGATGTCACCTGCAGTCCTATGTAACACCACAGATAACAGTGGTAACTCTGAGTACAGATAATGTAGTAGATGTCACCTGCAGTCCTATGTAACACCACAAATAACAGTGATAACTCTCTGAGTACAGATAATGTAGTAGATGTCACCTGCAGTCCTATGTAACCCCACAGGTAGCACAGTGATAGCTCTCTGAGTACAGATAATATAGATGTCACCTGCAGTCCTATGTAGCGGGAGAGATAGCACAGTACAGATAATGTAGCAGACGTCACCAGCAGTCCCATGTAAGAGCACAGCTGCCTGGGCTCTGCTCCGTGCGGTCCGTGGCCCTCTCGCATGTTGTCTGTTATTCCATATCTGCACATTAAACATTCAGCAGTCTCGCTGAGCACAATGCTGTCGTCCTCGTCTGTCGCCGGCCATTGTGCGCACAGATAACACCTCGGGGTCTCGTCCTGGGGCCTTTGTGTGTGTGAATGGCTCCTGGCCGTGTGTTATCGCCGCACTGCTCCGATCATTGTGTCCTGTCCCAGACAATAGGACGACCCTCGCCCCCTCGCTCTTATCTGCAGCCGCCATGAACTGTGCAGATGATAGAAGTGTCGCAGAGCATCGCACAGGATAGGATGGAGGCGACGGCCGCACGGAGCGAGAAGTGACGGAGATCACAGGATGGAGCCATCACTGATCTGTAAGGCTGGGTTCATACTGTGTTCTGGCAGTCATGTAACGCTGCCGTTAATCTCTATTTCGGGCGCATAGCTAGCGTGAAGGCATGTCGGCACTTGCGTTAATGCAGTGTGAACCGAGCCTAAGGGGAACAGAAGTCACAACCTCTGGATCCTACAGTCCGGGACTGTGCAGAGGTCCCAGCACCTCCACCCTCAGCGGTGATTCATGGTCGTCTGCCGGCATCTCCTCCGTAATCACTGCTGTGAGCCGCCTGTGTGGCCTACATCTGCCCCCGTGGCTGCAGCGTCTCCAGACTCGTCTCCATCGGGGACGTCATCAGTCGGTGATTACACAGGAGCTGCCGCCTCGCTCCGGACTGGAGACATCCACAGGTTTGGTTTCCATGCTCCATCACAAATACAGAACAAGAAAACTCTCGAAGTGCAACAATCCCCCGAAGTGTCTGTGGGGGGAAACGTTCGTAGTGGCCACTAACATGATGAGGAAACCTAGAATTAAACAGAAATTAAGGGCGCTGCATAATCACTTATGGATTACAACCTGCTGCAGCAAATATTAGGACCCAACTACCAATAGTCCGATGTTAGGCGAAAAACGCCAAAGTATATAATCTATATATGGAAATATATGAAAATATTTGCGCAGCGCAAATATTTTCATATATTTCCATATATAGATTATATGATGAGGAAACCTGCCTGATCCTGTCACACCTGATAAAAGGGATCAATGATCTACTGGGAGCGGAGGACACGACGGATCGGTGCTGGGGGAGCGGAGGACACGACGGATCGGTGCTGGGGGAGCGGAGGACACGACGGATCGGTGCTGGGGGAGCGGAGGACACGACGGATCGGTGCTGGGGGAGCGGAGGACACGACGGATCGGTGCTGGGGGAGCGGAGGACACGACGGATCGGTGCTGGGGGAGCGGAGGACACGACGGATCGGTGCTGGGGGAGCGGAGGACACGACGGATCGGTGCTGGGGGAGCGGAGGACACGACGGATCGGTGCTGGGGGAGCGGAGGACACGACGGATCGGTGCTGGGGGAGCGGAGGACACGACGGATCGGTGCTGGGGGAGCGGAGGACACGACGGATCGGTGCTGGGGGAGCGGAGGACACGACGGATCGGTGCTGGGGGAGCGGAGGACACGACGGATCGGTGCTGGGGGAGCGGAGGACACGACGGATCGGTGCTGGGGGAGCGGAGGACACGACGGATCGGTGCTGGGGGAGCGGAGGACACGACGGATCGGTGCTGGGGGAGCGGAGGACACGACGGATCGGTGCTGGGGGAGCGGAGGACACGACGGATCGGTGCTGGGGGAGCGGAGGACACGACGGATCGGTGCTGGGGGAGCGGAGGACACGACGGATCGGTGCTGGGGGAGCGGAGGACACGACGGATCGGTGCTGGGGGAGCGGAGGACACGACGGATCGGTGCTGGGGGAGCGGAGGACACGACGGATCGGTGCTGGGGGAGCGGAGGACACGACGGATCGGTGCTGGGGGAGCGGAGGACACGACGGATCGGTGCTGGGGGAGCGGAGGACACGACGGATCGGTGCTGGGGGAGCGGAGGACACGACGGATCGGTGCTGGGGGAGCGGAGGACACGACGGATCGGTGCTGGGGGAGCGGAGGACACGACGGATCGATGCTGGGGGAGCTGAGGACACGACGGATCGGTGCTGGGGGAGCGGAGGACACGACGGATCGGTGCTGGGGGAGCGGAGGACACGACGGATCGGTGCTGGGGGAGCGGAGGACCCAGTTAGCAACAAGTCACTTTCATTGATTGCTGATAAAGTGGATCTACCTGCAGCGGTCACCGTCCCCTTAATAACATTGCGGTTTTCCTCTGGGTCACGTGCAGGATATTTCCTGGCTGATCGCCGGCTCCGCTCTTCCTGTTTTGGAAAAACTTTTATTTTCTTTATTTTATGATATCTCAGCGCTGGAAATGTGAGAATACGATCCCCTCCCCCAACTACGGGGACAGAGCAGAGATCATTCCGGATATTTGTACATCTCACCCTGCCCTGCAACCCCCAACATTTACCTCAGCTTCTGCTGTGGACAGTGATGCTGCTCTGTCACCACTTTCTTTTCTTATTCTTGTTGATCCCCTCGCTCATTCTCTCTCTCTCTTCCTCTCTTGTTCTCTCTCTCGCTCTCTCACTCGCTCTTTCTCTCTCTTTCTCTCTCTCTTTTTGTCTCTCTTTCTTTCTCTCTCTCTCCCTCTCTTCTTCCTTCTCTCTCTTTCTCTCTCTCTTCCTCTCTTCTTCCTTCTCTCTCTCGCTCTCTCTCTCGCTCTCTCACTCGCTCTTTCGCTCTCTTTCTCTTGCTCTCTCTTTCTCGCTCATTCTTTCTCGCTCTTTCTTTCACGCTCTCTCTTTCACGCTCTCTCTTGCTCACTCTCGCTCTCTTTCTCACTTTTTCTCTCTCTTTTTTTGCTCTTTCGCTTTCTTTCTCTCTCTCGATCTCTCCTGAGCTTTTTCGCGTTATTTGTTATACCTTTTTTTTCTTCCCATATTTATTAATGATGTTGGCGCCATCCGGTCACGCTTCTCATTGGTGGGCACAGATTGGGGCGCTATTCCTTCCGATCACTGACTGTTCTGTTGTATCTGTCCAGGGCCACCACCAATCACAAGGTGAAGGAGACAGTGGCGCTGGAGCTCAGTTATGTCAACTCCAACCTGCAGCTGCTAAAAGAAGAGCTGGAGGAGCTGAACAGCTCAGTGGAGATCTACCAGAACGATAGGTATCAGGACTATTACCACCAGACATACATACCAGAATAGTTCAGGGCTTACTGTATGACTTTAGGGGGGTCCTACATTTATGGCGGCTCTGCCCTGCAAACAGCACCCTAGACCACAGCTTTGTGGACCTGCTCTTAGTTCTGGACACTTTTGCTTTTGTAGTTTTTCAATCCTGACCTGATTTGTGTTTCAGTGAAGCGATCAGCGTTCCCATGATCCCCCTCGGCTTAAAGGAGACAAAAGATCTGGACCTGATGGACGCTCTGAAGGTGAGAAGCCTCCGACCTCTTCCACGGGGCTGCAGGTGTCACTGCTGGGCCGGTAACATCTCCCAGAATGCAGCGCGGCAGTGTAGCCTGGTGAGCCCTGTATCAGGAGAAGTGCGGGGGCCATGAAGCCCCTCCGATGACTGGTCTCATGTTCGCTCTCCACCAGGACTTCATCGCGGATCACTATGGGGAGGACGCCGATCCCTATGAGAAGGAGATCAATGAATTCATGGATCTGCGACAGGTGAGGAGCAGAGAGAACGGACGTGTGTGAATACAGACGACAGCCAGAGCCACTGTGTGACTCACTTCTGGTGGAGGCTTATCACCTCCAGAGCTGCACTCGCTGTTCTGCTGTTACATTGTGTCCTAGACTCCAGGTCTTTTATTAAATAAAATAAAATACTTTACATGACAATAACTAAGATACATTACAAATAAAACACAACAGAACAAAACATAAGAACAAAGCTCCAATCAGACGACAACAAACGACAAAAATCACAAAGAAATAAACCAGAAATGGAACCAAAATGGAGAAAGTTCATGACCTACAAATCAGGGACGTGAAAGAAAAATTCCAATAAAAATAAAGAAAGCAAAACTAAAAGACGACAAACAAAATACTCATAACTACATGAATACCCCTGTAAAAATTTTACATAATAAATAGTATAAAATCATATAAGACCCCCGGCCCAGCTTCATTCATACTACTATATACAACCCCAACTACATTCACACCGTCCTATATACAATATTATATACAATATATACACTGTAAACACATTATACTAAACCAAACACTATACAACACCGCAAACACAACAAAACCCTCCTGGTCCCACTGCCTTACCTTACAGCCACCCCCTTACACCACCACATTCACCCCACCACAAACCTAAATACAATACAGTGTACAAAATTAACATTTTTTTTAAATTTATTTATTATTTTTTTTCCTTTTTTAATATATATACACACACCTACTCTAACTATCCCGCCACCCCTGATCCAGCTCTGGCCACAAAGTTCAGGAATTATCTGAGCTAGGATCAGGCCACAAAGTTTTTCCCCAGGCGGGGCCTGGGCCAGGCCAGATCAGTCTCTTATCACCGCCGTTGAACCCCCCAATCCCCCCACCCAACCTAACTAAGACCCTCTATTATACACACTATATACAATATATACAATACACTATATACAATATATACAAAAACCAACATCACAGAACACAACCTACATACTCACCACCCAAGGCTCAAGTTCGATGCCTGCAAACCTTCTATTCAGGGAACAGAAATACAAAACAAAAATCTAGGGTGTAAAGACATCAGCCCACCACCAGGATATAGGAGCGCTAACGGACTAAGGCACCCCGAACGAGAAACCCCTCCAGAGATGGGCCGCCCTCCGGGCACCCAGTCTTTCGCACTCCAGAGAACGCACCTTCACCAGGGCACCTAGGATGCTGCTACAAACTTCATCTACACGGAGGATTTTACTCTGCGTCGTAACTAAAACTCGTGCGTTCCACGTGAAGTACCTGACCACTGCGCTGACTAAGAATAAAGTGGCTCGGTCCCTTCTCCCGAGGTCTCTGAACGCTCCATAGGCCCACTCGGCATAGGACAGAGTGGCCAGCCGCGGCCAACCAATGGAAGCGCCCACCCTGTTGTACACCTCTGTATTAAAGGGACAATGAAGCAGAAAGTGCTCCATGCTTTCCAGCATGGTAGCGCAAGCCTCACGGGGACAATTCCTGTCCACGGAGCTCCTGTGCTTCAAATTGTCCCTCACATACAACTTACCTTGGAAGCAGCGCCAAGTCAAGTCCCAATACTTCTTGGGGATCCTGCTAGAATTTAACAAACTTAACCCAACCTCTAGATCCCGACTCGGGCAGTCCTTGAGGACCAATGGCCTCTGAAAATGTGAAAGCAAGACCCGCATGTCGAGGAGTTTCCTCGGGAGGGACCTCACATTCCCAGACCCCACCGGCGCATCATCTTCAGAACCGGGGTAACATAAGCCGGGAGATGCCCGTGCGGTGTGCGAAGATCCTTCAATCTTCCCCGTCTCCCATTCCTGGAAGAAAGGCTGAAACCATCCCTTGCAGGAGAATACCCACGGAGGAGACCTCTCTTTCCAGAGGTTTGCCACGTTAACTTTCAAAAAGGTGTTCACTAGGAACACCACGGGGTTTACCATATTCAACCCCCCTAGTCTCCTCGTGCAATAAGTGACCTCCCGTTTGACTAGGTTTAGTCTATTCCCCCATAACATCTGGAAGAACAGACTGTAGACCCGTGTCCAGAGAGGCTCCGGCAAGACATAGACGCTGCCCAGGTAGATTAGCAAGGGGAGCAGGAAAGCTTTGCACAGGTCAACCCTTTCCCTCAGGGTCAAAGACCAACCCTTCCATTGGTCCACTCTTTGGGCGACACCTTTGATTCTGCCTTCCCAGTTTTTCGTGGGGTAATCACCCTGGCCAAGTTCGATGCCTAGGACTTTCGCATGTTCTTGGGGTTCAGGGAGAGTGTCCAGAAGATCAAACGTGGGATCCTCGCCTCCCAGCCAGAGACTCTCACACTTGTCCTGGTTGACCTTGGACCCGGATGCCTCCGAGTAGCTCTCCACTTCTGACATCACCACCATCGCCTCCTCTTGCGAAGAAACAAAAACGGTAACGTCGTCCGCGTAGGCCACTACCCTCAGGATAGCCTCTGGCGCCAAACCGCCCATCCCCACCCCCGCCAACGGTCCACAATCAACCCTTCTGAGGAAGGGATCGATCGCAAACGCGTAAAGCAAAGGGCTAAGAGGGCAGCCCTGGCGGACACCAGATCCCACCCCTAAAGGTTGTCCAATCCACCCGTTTACCAGAGGGAAAGTCTCAGCCCCTGCGTACAAGGTCTTAAGCCAGTCCACAAACCCTCCAGGCAGACCATACCTCAAAAGAGTGGACCAGAGGTACTCGTGGTCGACCCGATCAAAGGCTTTTGCCTGACCCAGGGTCAGCAAGAACCCCTTCCAAAGGCCCGCCCTGCCCCGCTCCACGGCCTCTCGGACACCCAGAACAGCACTGAAAGTGCTACGGCCAGGAACGCAACAGTACTGGGCCTCCAAAAGGAGCCGCGGTGCAAACTTCACCAGCCTGTTGAAGAGTATCTTAGCCAAAACCTTCCTGTCCACATTGAGAAGTGATATGGGACGCCAATTTTCAATGCGTGACGGATCCTTACCCTTTGACAAAATGATCAAAGCCGACCTCCTTAATGATCTCGGCAGAGTGCCCGAGGAGAGACACTCATTAAACACCTGAGTCAAGAGGGGGACCAAGGAGTCCCTAAAGGTCTTAAAGAACTCGGATGTTAAGCCATCCGGACCTGGCGATTTTTTTTGGGCCGGAGCCCATCGATCGCCAGTCTCACTTCCTCTTCTTTGATCGCTTCTGCCAAACCGCCCAGCGAGAGGTCAGCCCCTGGCTCAGGAACAGCTTCAGCCAGGAAAGCCGACATCCTGTCACGATCCAATTCCTTCCTTCCCAAGAGGTGCGAGTAGTATGAACTGACGACCTCCAAGATCCCTGATCTGGACCTTCTCAGGAATCCCGTACTGTCCATCAGCCCTGTCACTATCTTACTATTCACTGACATCTTGCAGCTTCTGTAAGGGTCGGGCGAGTAGTACTTCCCGTAGTCCCTCTCAAAAACCAAAGATGCGTGCCTATCGTACTGACACCTCTTTAGCAAGGATTTCACACTGGAGATCGCCTCGCGGCTACCCCCAGTCGAGACAAGATGCTCGAGTTTCCTCCTCAGGCTCTGATACAGGCGATCCCGGTTCAGGCTTCTGAGGTTCGAGAGTTGCCGGAAGAATCTCGCCACCCGATGTTTGAACATCTCCCACCACTCAGACTTAGTGTTACTTAGGCCCAGCAGCGGTACCTGGCTCTGAAGAAATTCCTCAAAGGACCGTCTTACAGCTTCTTCCTCAGGGAGTGACGAATTCAGCTTCCAATAACCTCTTCCCATCCGAGGAGTCTCTGTAACGCTCAGAGAAAACATAATCAAACAGTGATCGGAGAATTCCACCTCCACAACCGACAACGGCGAGGAAACGGCCTCCTCCTTCAAATAAAACCTGTCTAATCTAGACCTGCACTGACTACCTCTAAAAAAGGTGAACCCCGCGTGGCCTGTGTTGTGCCGGATGTGGACATCCACCAGGCGTGCCTCACTTACTATCCTATTTGGCGCGACGCAATCGTAAGCCAGCCGGTCTTCGGAACTTCCTCTATCACGGTCTCGTGACGTTGTTGAAATCCCCTCCAAAGACCACCTGCCGACTCGAAAATAAGTAAGGTTTGATCTTCATGAAGAGACACTTGCGGTCCCACTTGGACTGGGGACCGTAGATGTTAATGAGCCGAAGCTCCTGTCCCCCCATGGAGACATCTAGGATCAAGCATCTCCCCATTTCTAACTCGATCAATCGTCTGCATTACACTGCTGCGGTCTTAAAAAAGGACCGCCACCCCGCTATACGGCTCGGCCGCAAGAGACCAGTAGGAGGGCCCGTCCTCCACTCCCGCCTTGCTTTATGCATGGTTGATAGGTCGGTCAACCTGGTCTCCTGCAAAAACAAAATGTCGGCGTCAAGTTGGCCGAGAAAATGAAAGGCCGTGTACCTTGCCGCATCTGACTTTATGCTGGCAACATTAATGGTTGCCAGTGTCAACGGGGTGGGTGCCACCATCATGATTGATTGAATTAGATAGCCTTTTTCTTCCCACCCCCAACAGATTCACCCTCTTCCTCTGACAATGATGAGTTTTTAGTGCGCTTAAGACAAACAGACTCATCCATTCTCTCCTTACATACACTCTGGCCCTTGTCTGGTGGTCCTGAGTTAGTCCCCCCCCAGAAGGCTTTGTATTTGCCCCCTGAGAAGAAGACCCAGCGACCTCCTGAGCCCCAACAACGTTGTCCGCAACCTCCGGCCCCGGGTCCCCATCGCCCCCCTCTGGAGGGGAGTCCTGGAGGACCCGGAACCGGTTAGAGAGATCCACCAGAGGGGGGGCGGCTGGACCTTCCAATGGCACCTGTATCAGGACTACGGAGTCAGAGGGGTCGCACTCCAAGGAGGAGGCTCGAGGCCCGGACCCCCTCTTATCCTTAGTTGTTTTCCTGTTACCCTTTTTCTTTTGCTGTGACCACTCCCCCTCTCCCTCATCCAGACTGTCACCGGATGAAGGTTCCTGGGCAGACATGGCATCCTTTTGCTCCTCCCTTTCAAGTCTCTTGACTTCCTCATTCAATTCGCCGTCTTTAGGATCCTCAGCTGCAAGTGAAGCACCCGGGTCAGAGTTTAGGGTCATTACTCCCTGCCCCCTGTTCCCATGGCGCTGCTCCTGCCGCCTGATATTGGATGGCGGCAGCCTGCTCCTCACCGGTTCCCTGCCTCCTCCGCCTCTACTGGTCCCTTCACCGGCGAGATTAGTCCCGGTTTTCGCCTGTCCCGCACTCGCCGCTTTCAGGACCGCATTGGCAAAGGAACGCGGACAGCGACTGAACGGGTGACCGAGGTCACCACACAAGTTACACCTAATCCTGCCACAGGTAGCAGCAAGATGGCCGAGGTCCCCACACAGTGCGCATTTCTGGGTGGTACACTGCGCACTGAAGTGTGTGGGGCTGCCGCACCTGTGACAGACCTTAGGCTGCCCTCGGTAGAAAATCAAGATCCTGTCCCTCCCCAAAAATGTTGAGGAAGGGATATGGGTAACGGTGTTTCCTGAAACCTTCAATTTCACCATGAAGGTCCAGGCTCCTGACCAGATACCATGCTCGTCGAGGGTCTTTTCAGGAATACCGACGATGTCGCCGTATCGTCCAACCCATGTGGAGATGTCGACACAGGAAAGTGACTCGTTACTGGTCAAAACGGTCACCTTCCTGACCGAATTCTGGCGGGATATTGCTACAGTGTGGAAACCCTGCCATTCGGGGCAACCCCGAGCCAGCTCATGGCGAGACCAGAAAAGCTCAAGGCCCTCCGGTCTCATGAAGCTGACATCGAAGTAGGAGGTCCCATAGGGATGGATCAAGGCGAAGATGTCATATGCCACGAAGCCCATCCCCAGCAGGAGCTCAGCAACCTTTGACCGATCAGGACAGGCATCCTTGCTTACCCACTGGAGACGGGCCACGTCCCTACGGTTGCTCCTCTGCCCCGGTGTCGGCAGAGACCAGACAGTCTCTGCCCCTCTATCTCGGAAGGCGGAAAGACCGTGTCTCTCTATCCAGAAAGACAGATCAACCTCCCTCCCCTCTACATTGATAGAACTCTCCCCTTTCCTCAGGGCGTCCAGGAAGCGCTGTTGCAAGTCACCATCCTCAGGGTCACCAGACAAGGGCGCACCACTACCCCCAGCAGTGACAGCTCCTGAATAGCTTGGGGCTGAAGACCCCGCCACCGCTGGGGGGGCAGCGGGACCACTACCTGCTTCCCCTCCACCAACACCAGTAAAGCTCTCCTCATTCACTCCGCCACTACTCCCATCATTGGCAACGTCACTACTCCCATCATTCACTCCACCACTACTCCCATCATTTACTCCACCACTACTCCCATCATTCACTCCACCACTACTCCCACCATTCACTCCACCACTACTCCCACCATTCACTCCACCACTACTCCCACCATTCACTCCACCACTACTCCCACCATTCACTCCACCACTACTCCCACCATTCACTCCACCACTACTCCCACCATTCCCTCCACCACTACTCCCACCATTCCCTCCACCACTACTCCCATCATTCACTCCACCACTACTCCCACCATTCACTCCACTACTACTCCCATCATTCCCCTTACCACTGTCACCACTTCCCGTCACTTTATTACCAGTATTGTCACCACCATTTTTCCCAGTGTTCTCTGCACCTTCCACAGTAACATCCATTCCTTCCTCACTTGTGTCTGGCTTCTCTGCACTCACACCTGCTGGACCGGGGGAGGGGTGCAGCACCACACCCGTTTTCCCTTCATTGGTGTTTTGTTGTTTCTCTGGAGCTCCTTGCCCCCCTACTGCAGCAGTTTGTATTTTATTATTCTGGGCCCGCTGCTTGTTGGGGGGCGCCGCCTGCCCCGCACCCACAGACTTCGGGGTCCTGGTGTCACGTTTGGGTGCTGGAGCACTCTGTCCTCCTGTCACTGCAGGGCGCCCAGTGTTCCCTGCAGCTGATTTTTCCTGCTTTTTTTTCTATTTTGGACTCGCTGCTCTCCTGTCGCACCCGCGTGCCTCTCCTCTGTTGCGCACTGCGCCCCTGTCACAACAGTGCGCCCCCCTTTCGCCGCACCAAGTTTCTCGGACCTTCCCCCCACAGCCCCGGCGTTGGCCGGCTCAGCCGTAGTGAGCAGGGATGGAGTCTGCCCACACCGTCCCCCTTTTACAACGGCGTGGACATCCCCCTCGCTCCCCTCAGCCCCGGTGATAACCAGCTTAGCCGCAGAGGGCAGGGAGGGAAACTCCTCGGGGTCCCCTATGTCCGGCGCCGTGAGTATCTCCACAGCCTCGCCCCCTGCACTGTTCCCCGCACAGACGGCAGCACCGCCGGACGTCCTCCTCCTCTCCCCACCTTGCCTATGCCCCGGACCCACTGCAGAGCCCGTGCCTTTAGGTTTGGTGGGGTTTACACAGGAGGTGGTAGGTGTAACATCATCCATCAGTACATATCTGTAACTCACCACCTCCCGTGCGGTCTCCTTCGTTGTCTTCTTCCTCTTCTTTGTTTCCTCTGCTGGCTCGTCCTCACCAAAGGAAAAGCGGTCCAGGTTTACTGAAGACTCCAGCTCTCTGATCTCCTGTAGCAGACCGCCCTCCTCCTCTTCCTCCGCTGACACTCCAGCCTGTGCTGTCGGAGTCCTCTGCCGTGCCGGGAGGCCGCTTCCCTGTTGTTGGCTCTGCGACTCACTCTCCCGGCTGGTTCCAGCTTGTAGGACTCCAGTCACAACCACATCAGCCTCCTCCTCCTCCTCGTCGCTTAGGACGCCGGCTGGCGGCTCTCCTGAGGTATTTAACCCCTTCATTTCTGAGAACCGCCGCTGGTTCTTAAACCTCTCCAGGAAGGGACCTGCACTTTTCTCAGTCCCCTCCCGGAGGAGCACTAACCGGGCCACCTCATCTCTGAGGGCTCTGAACCTCTGGGAGGTCACAGGTTTCTCTTTGTTAGAGGCTCGGGTGTTCAGGACCCGAGCCACCCGCAGCTCCTCCTTCCGCCCGGTCAGTGCTTTGCCGGCGTCCTCGTACTCACGTAGCATGGCCACCACTCGGGAGGAGAAGGTACTCGTGGACTCGCCGGAGCTCTTCTCCCCCCAGGATGTTCCTGGGTTCTCCTTCCTGGGGCCTGGGGTGCCCCTGTCTCCCTCTCTGGGCGGACGATGAGCTGTCTCAGGGTTGGAGTAGGTGGGTATGGTTCTTCTCACCCGTCCCGACCTCCTCAGTCCCTCTTGGGCCAGTTGCTGCTGCTGCTCTCTGTCCCCCACCGGCACAGACCGGGGAACAGAAGCCATGCCGGCCTCCCAGGAAGCCTGCCTCTCCCTGGGGAGAAGAGAGGCAGACTCTGAGCCTCCTGCTGGAAGTGCTGGAGCTCACAAGACAGGTGCTGCTCCTAGCAGGGTGTGACTGATTGTGGGCACCTGTCCTCCAGTCACCTCCAGAGCTGCACTCACTATTCTGCTGTTACATCGTGTCTTATCCTCTAGTCACCTCCAGAGCTGCACTCACTATTCTGCAGTTACATCATGTCTTATCCTCCAGTCACCTCCAGAGCTGCACTCACTATTCCGCTGTTACATCGTGTCTTATCCTCCAGTCACTTCCAGATCTGCAGTCACTATTCTGCTGTTACATCGGGTCCTATCCTCCAGTCACCTCCAGAGCTGCACTTATAACTCTGACGTCCCCCTGTTCTGTAGGCGATGAGGACCCCGAGTCGCAGTGAGTCCGGCCTGGAGCTGCTCATGGAGTACTACAACCAGCTGCACTTCCTGGAGCAGCGCTTCTTTCCCCCGCACCGCTCCCTGGGCGTCTTCTTCCACTGGTCAGTATAATGTTGGCGATCAGAGCGATCCGGGTCAGCGCCGGTCCTGGTCTGTCAGTGTGCAGAGGGCTATATGGCAGGAGCGGTCTGTGCACCACTCACAGCGAGAGTTGCAGGGTCTCCGTGTGTAACCGCTGGCGTTTATCTGCAGGTACGACTCTCTGACGGGCGTCCCTTCCTGCCAGCGGGCTCTGGCTTTTGAGAAGGGAAGCGTGCTGTTCAATATGGGAGCCCTGTACACCCAGATCGGGGCGAGGCAGGACCGTCAGTCGCTGCAGGGAGTAAACACGGCCATCGATGCTTTTCAGAAGGCGGCGGGTGCGTGGCTTGTGTGTTGGATCGGGGGGCCAGCGTCTCCACCTGGGGCACAGGGGTTTCTTAACATCTGACTGTTCTCGCCCCCAGGATGCTTCAACTTCTTAAAAGAAAACTTCTCCAACGCCCCGAGCCTGGACATGAGCGTGGCGTCCCTGAACATGCTGGTGCGGCTTATGGTGGCCCAGGTGCAGGAGGGTGTCTTCGAGAAGTTTGTCCTGGAGAACACACGGGACAACTTCATCTCCCAACTCCAGATGGCACAAGAGGCGGCCAGGGTGAGTGCCCCCTACTGGAGGGCCAGGGTGAGTGTCCCCTGCTGGAGGGCCAGGGTGAGTGTCCCCTACTTGAGGCGGCCAGGGTGAGTGCCCCCTACTGGAGGCGGCCGGGGTGAGTGCCCCCTACTGGAGGCGGCCGGGGTGAGTGCCCCCTACTGGAGGGCCGGGGTGAGTGCCCCCTACTGGAGGCGGCCAGGGTGAGTGCCCCCTCCTGGAGGGCCGGGGTGAGTGCCCCCTCCTGGAGGGCCGGGGTGAGTGCCCCCTACTGGAGGGCCGGGGTGAGTGCCCCCTACTGGAGGGCCGGGGTGAGTGCCCCCTACTGGAGGCGGCCGGGGTGAGTGCCCCCTACTGGAGGGCCAGCGTGAGTGCCCCCTACTGGAGGCGGTCAGGCAGAGGGACCCCATCCCTTCTCAGGGTCTCCTCTGCTAGTGCCCCCTTTACCCTAATTCTCAGGGTCTCCTATGCTGCTGACCACCTCTGGTCATGGATTCTTCTGTGTCATCTCTCTCCTGTCCAGGTTGAGGATGTGTACACCCTGGTATACAGAACCATGATGCATCCACCTGTTAAAGACTATGTCCCATTCTCATGGACGACCATGGTTCGTGTAAAAGCCGAACATTTCAAAGCACTGTCCCATTACCACGCTGCCAGCGCCCTGTGCGACTTCTCCAGTGAGTATCCATAGATCCAGACCCATCATAGAACTAATCACCCAGCAGTAGGGCTGAACAAAGAGCCCCCCTAGTGGTGGCTGCAGACACTATCTTATCATGTGTCTCTGTATACACGGAGCTCCCCCTAGTGGTGACTGCAAACAGGCGTCTTTGGTCTCATGTCCACTGTGTCTTCCTGCTATAAAACTCCACCCCAGCCTTCAGTCTGTGCTAGAGTACTCTGCCTTGCTTCCAGCTCCTGACCTCTGATTTCTTCCTGGCTATATACCTGCTCCTGTGAACCTGTGTGGAGATCCTGCTACTCTGCTCTGAGTTCCTGCTACAAACACAAGTTTCCAGTAATCCTCCTTCATCTGCTGCTCGTGTTACTTCCATTTGCATTTGCTGGACATGTAAGCTGTTTCTGCTCTGCAAAACCTAAGACTATGAACCAGGCCTCCCTGGTTGAGCTAAGATATTATTTGAACTGCCTAATAAGCATATCTATCTGTGTCTGGACTAAGACAAGGATTTATTCGTGTCAAGTATCCTCAAGAATAACTGTGCTTCATAGACTTTCTGCTTGATTGCATTTTCCTCTGAAGTTTCCTATAGACTGCTAAGCTGCGTTTATTATTTGCACCAAGTGTTGTGGACTTGAGTTTCTCTCTGCACCTGTTTGAATCACCATGTGATAATATAGACTTTACCACTTATAAAACTGTGTCCTGTAGTTGTCTTGTTCCACGCAAAGAGTCTCCTGAGTTATCCCCTATAATTATTACAGGATACTCTAGCCTAAAAAAAAAAAGGAGACTGCTGGAACAATGACTGCAGAGAGCAGATTAGAGCAGGTGTTTTCCATAATTAGATCACTGCAGAAAGATGTGGAAGGTCTGCAAAAGAAGTTTGGAAGCTTTGAACTCAATCAACAAGTGTTTGGACAAACTTTGCAGGACTTGAGCAACCGCATGGCAGCCCAGGAAAACAAACTTGCTGGCATAGAGTCCCAGTATGGACGGGCTTTTCAGGACATAAGCACGCAAATAGTTGCACAAGTGACTTTACCCTCGGGCAACCGCCACCAGCTAGCCCACCTAAGTTGCCCCCATTCAGATTTAATGGTGATCGCAACAAATTTCGTGGCTTTGTGAATCAATGTATGCTATATCTTGATGTGCATGCTGACCGTTTTCCTACTGATAGATCCAAAGTATTGTGTGCAATAATGCTATTGACCTCACGAGCGCTCGCCTGGGCGAATCCGATGATTGAGTCTCGTGACCCACGGTTAAATGACTTGGATGATTTCTTGGCCGCTATGGCATTAATGTTTGATGACCCTAATCGCCGTGCAACCGCTGAATCTGCTTTGTTGTCTTTACGCCAGGCTAAACGTTCTGTTATTGAGTATGCCAGTGAATTCAGGAGATTGGTGGTAGATACCAATTACCAATTGGGACAGTTATGCACAATTGCCTATTTTTAAAAGGGGTCTGTCTAGTATTGTAAAAGATGAACTAGCCCGCTCTGAGTCACCACAAGAGCTAGAGACATTTAAACAGCATTGTGTGCGCATAGACATTCGCCTTACTGAGCGTAGGCAGGAGAAATTTGCTGCATATAACCGTATTTCTAACTTTTCCCTTCCTTCCAAAGAGCCTGCAAGTAAAACATCTCGGGAGGTGGAGGAGGTGCCCATGCAAATTGATTCCGTTCAGAGGCACGAGATCAATGAGCGCTGGGAGCATCGCCTTCCTGAAAGTCTATGTTTCTACTGCGGCCAGTCTGACCACTTCTTGATCAATTGTCCTAAGTGTCCTAGACGGCCTAACAAGGTGCTAGCAGCAGTAGGGGAGTATGACAACTGTGATGATGAATCTGACATCTCTGAATGTAGCCTGCCTTTAAACACTGTATTCCATTCACTTTCTATGACTTCACCCCCCAAGGAGCTGAAGGAAAAGAACTCTCACTGTTCTCTCCCTATTAAGATCATGTGTTCAGGACAGTGGATTTCCAGTTCAGCTATGATTGACTCTGGTGCAGGTGGCAATTTCATGGATATCGCATTTGCCAAGGAACATGGTATTAAAATTCAGCAAAGAGCCTCTCCAATTACCATGAAAACAGTGGATGGGTCACCTTTAATCTCTGGGCCTGTGGATCAGGAGACCGTACCCCTTGAAATTTTGTTGGAGCCTAATCATCAGGAGCAACTTTCTTTCTTGCTAATTTCTTCTCATTTTCCTGTGATTTTAGGCATTCCTTGGTTGCGTTCTCAGAACCCAATTATCAACTGGGAGACCATGGAGATTATCTTCCCAACAAGGAACAACTCAGCGTTAACAGAAGCTGTCCCTGAGTCCACGGCTACGGAACCACATGTACAGGTATTTTCTTTACCTCCAGCTTATAAAGAGTTCTCTGACATCTGTGGCAAGAAGAATGCAGATCAGCTTCCTCCACACAGGCATTATGACTGTCCCATTGAGCTGCTTCCCGGGGCAGCCATTCCTTTTGGTAACGTATACCTTTTGGCGGCACCTGAGCTTCAAGCTTTAAAAGAGTATATTGATGAAAATCTGGCCAAAGGCTTCATACGTCCTTCTTCCTCACCAGCAGGGGCACCTATCTTTTTTGTAAATAAGAAGGATGGGACCCTGAGACCCTGTGTTGACTATCGAGAACTCAATAAGGTAACCGTACGAAACCGTTACCCTTTGCCTCTGATTCCCGAATTACTGGAAAGAGTCCGCCATGCTAAGGTGTTCTCTAAACTGGATCTTCGTGGGGCTTATAATTTGGTGCGTATTCGTCCAGGGGATGAGTGGAAGACAGCATTCAGATGCCGGTATGGACACTTTGAATATCTTGTGATGCCCTTCGGGCTTTGTAACGCCCCTGCAACATTTCAACACCTTGATAATGACATTTTCAGAGATTTGTTGGACCAGTTTGTAGTGATCTATTTGGACGATATACTAATCTTTTCTGACTCTCTACAGGAACATGAAGAACATGTCAAAACTGTTTTAAGACGTCTGAAAGAGAACCATCTGTATATTAAGCCGGAGAAATGCGAGTTCCATCGTTCTGAGATACAGTTCTTAGGTTATATCATCTCTCCCCAGGGGCTGAACATGGAATCTGGTAAGATTCAGGCTATCCTTGACTGGCCGGTACCCAAGAACGTTAAGGAGGTCCAACGTTTTATTGGTTTTGCAAATTTCTACAGACGCTTCATTCGAAATTTTTCTGATATTGTCCGTCCCATTACTTCCTTGACAAAGAAGGAAAAGCCCTTTAAGTGGTCATCACAGGCTCAAAAAGCTTTTGATTGGCTTAAGATCTGTTTCACATCAGCACCGCTGTTGATACACCCAGATCCAACACTTTCTTTCATTGTGGAGGTGGACGCTTCTGATAATGCTTTGGGGGCTATTCTCTCCCAAAGAACTGGAGAGAAGGGTCTGCTACATCCTTGTGCTTTCTTTTCCCATAGACTAACCTCAGCAGAGAAGAATTACGACGTGGGAGACAAGGAATTGCTGGCTATTATTGTGGCTTTCAAAGATCTGCAAGGAGCTGCACAACAGATCATAGTGCTAACTGACCATCGCAATTTAGAGTTCCTTAGATCCGCTAATGCACAAAAAGGTAAAAAATGTTCAGAGTCCTGACATTACTCCCTCCTTAGAAGCGGCCTCAGGACGATCCTGGACCTGGTTTCTCAGGGAATCTCTGATGAAAACGAGAAATCTTCTGTTGGGCATTGATATTTTCCACAGGTTCCCAAGAGTCTTCCTCAGGGGGATTTCCCTGCCATCTTATCAGATATTGGAGCCAATTCCTGCGAATCCTGGAATCAATAATTAGAGTATTCTGCCTTGCATCCAGCTCCTGACCTCTGATTACTCCCTGGCTATATACCTGCTCCTGTGAACCTGTGTGGAGATCCTGCTACTCTGCTCTGAGTTCCTGCTACATACACAAGTTTCCAGTAATCCTCCTTCATCTGCTGTTCGTGTTTTCTTCCATCTGCATTTGCTGGTCATGTAAGCTGTTGCTGCTTTGCAATAACCTGAGACTATTAACCAGGCCTCCCTGGTTGAGCTAAGATATGATTTGAACTGCCTAATAAGCATATCTATCTGTGTCTGGACTAAGACAAGGATTTATTCGTGTCAAGTATCCTCAAGAATAACTGTGCTCTATAGACTTTCTGCTTGATTGTATTTTCCTCTGAAGTTTCCTATAGGTTGCTAAGCTGCGTTTATTATTTACACCAAGTGTTGTGGACTTGAGTTTCTCTCTGCACCTGTTTGAATCACCGTGTGATAATATAGACTTTACCGCTTATAAAACTGTGTCCTGTAGTTGTCTTATTCCACGCAAAGAGTCTCCTGAGTTATCCCCTATAATTATTACAGCAGTAATGCACAAAAAGGTAATAAAAAATGTTCAGAGTCCTGACATTACTCCCTCCTTAGAAGTGGCGTCAGGACGATCCTGGACCTGGTTTCTCAGGGAGTCTCTGATGAAAACGAGAAATCTTCTGTTGGGCATTGATGTTTTCCACAGGTTCCCAAGACTCTTCCTCAGGGGGATATCCCTGCCATCTTATCAGATATTGGAGCCGATTCCTGCGAATCCTGGAATCAACAATTTCCTCCACCACAAATTGTTCTTGCCCATCAATCACCACAGGCTGCGGAGGTGGCACAACACGTCCCTGGAAGGTATTAGGAGATACGGGCTTTAGTAAAGATACATGAAAAACTGGGTGTACCTTCATTGTCCTAGGCAGCTTCAGACGGCAGGCCACAGAGCTCACAATACCGTTGATCTTGAAAGGGCCAATTAATTTCTGTCCAAGTTTTTCTGAAGGAACGTTTAACTTCAGATTCTTAGTTGATAACCACACGGAATCTCCTACCTTGAACATGGGTGCAGGTTTACGGAATCTATCAGCCGATCTCTTATAACGTTCTTGAGCTGTGGTCAGGGATTCCTTCAGAACCTCCAGATTTTGTCTCATCGCAGTCAGCCTTTCCTCCACTGCCGGAACCGGAGAATTAATTGGAGACCTAAGTAAGATACACGGATGATAACCCAGATTGACAAAGAAAGGTGTAAATTTAGTGGAGGCTCTCTGAGAATTGTTATATGAAAATTCGGCTAATGGCAGCAACTCCAACCAATCATCCTGGAGATGGCTGACATAGCATCTTAGATATTGTTCCAGCGTCTGGTTGGTACGCTCAGTCTGACCATTTGTCTGGGGATGGTAAGCGGAAGAGAGACAGACATTAATATTGAGTGCAGAGCAAAACCCCTTCCAGAATCTTGAAGTGAACTGCACTCCACAGTCAGAGATGATCTAATCCGGAACCCCATGCAACCGAAAGACATTCTGTATAACCAAGTTCACTGTATCTTTAGCAGAGGGGAGGCTGGTGCGTGGAACAAAATGAGCAGCTTTAGTCAGGCGATCAACTACCACCATGATTGTATTCATGCCCCCCGATGTAGGCAGCTCCACAATAAAGTCCATTGATATAGACCCCCAAGGGCGGGACGGAACAGGTAATGGTTGTAGAAGACCCGTAGGTGCCACATGAGGAGTCTTGTAACGAGCACATACCTCGCAAGAGAGAACATAGTCCTTGGTATCCTTCAGGCAGGTTAGCCACCAGAAGAATCGGCTCAGGAACTCTTGTGTCTTCTGTACCCCCCTGTGACCAGCCAACTTGGAGTCATGTACCAACTTGAGGATCTGCAGACGGACGACCTCAGGGACGTAGATACGTCGATCTCTGAACCACATGCCACCCTTAAAGACAAGATTAATATCCACAGGTGGGTTGGCCAGAAATACATCACCGTCATAGGCCTCCCTGCACACCTTCCACAAGTCCTGATCGTGGATATCTCCGATGAAATTGGCATCAGATAGAATGGTCTTGGACGGGGCTCCAGGTACGGAATCCGCAGCATGGATTCGGGATAAAGCATCAGCCTTCCTATTACGAGAACCTGGACGGTACGAGATAACAAAGTTAAATTGATTTAAAAATAAGTTCCAACGAGCCTGTCGAGGAGAAAGACATCTAGCGGATCTAAGGAACTTTAAATTGCGATGGTCAGTTAGCACTATGATCTGTTGTGCAGCTCCTTGCAGATGATGCCTCCATTCTTTGAAAGCCGCAATAATAGCCAGCAATTCCTTGTCTCCCACGTCATAATTCTTCTCTGCTGAGGTTAGTCTACGGGAAAAGAAAGCACAAGGATGTAGCAGACCCTTCTCTCCAGTTCTTTGGGAGAGAATAGCCCCCAAAGCATTATCAGAAGCGTCCACCTCCACAATGAAAGAAAGTGTTGGATCTGGGTGTATCAACAGCGGTGCTGATGTGAAACAGATCTTAAGATGATCAAAAGCTTCTTGAGCCTGTGATGACCACTTAAAGGGCTTTTCCTTCTTTGTCAAGGAAGTAATGGGACGGACAATATCAGAAAAATTTCGAATGAAGCGTCTGTAGAAATTTGCAAAACCAATAAAACGTTGGACCTCCTTAACGTTCTTGGGTACTGGCCAGTCAAGGATAGCCTGAATCTTACCAGATTCCATGTTCAGCCCCTGGGGAGAGATGATATAACCTAAGAACTGTATCTCAGAACGATGGAACTCGCATTTCTCCGGCTTAATATACATATGGTTCTCTTTCAGACGTCTTAAAACAGTTTTGACATGTTCTTCATGTTCCTGTAGAGAGTCAGAAAAGATTAGTATATCGTCCAAATAGATCACTACAAACTGGTCCAACAAATCTCTGAAAATGTCATTAGCAAGGTGTTGAAATGTTGCAGGGGCGTTACAAAGCCCGAAGGGCATCACAAGATATTCAAAGTGTCCATACCGGCATCTGAATGCTGTCTTCCACTCATCCCCTGGACGAATACGCACCAAATTATAAGCCCCACGAAGATCCAGTTTAGAGAACACCTTAGCATGGCAGACTCTTTCCAGTAATTCGGGAATCAGAGGCAAAGAGTAACGGTTTCGTACGGTTACCTTATTGAGTTCCCGATAGTAAACACAGGGTCTCAGGGTTCTATCCTTCTTCTTTACAAAAAAGATAGGTGCCCCTGCTGGTGAGGAAGAAGGACGTATGAAGCCTTTGGCCAGATTTTCATCAATATACTCTTTTAAGGCTTGAAGCTCAGGTGCCGCCAAAGGGTATACGTTACCAAAAGGAATAGCTGCCCCAGGAAGCAGCTCAATGGGACAGTCATAATGCCTGTGTGGAGGAAGCTGATCTGCATTCTTCTTGCCACAGATGTCAGAGAACTCTTTATATACTGGAGGTAAAGAAAATACCTGTACATGTGGTTCCGTAGCCGTGGACTCAGGGACAGCTTCTGTTAACGCTGAGTTGCTCCTTGTTGGGAAGATAATCTCCATGGTCTCCCAGTTGATAATTGGGTTCTGAGAACGCAACCAAAGAATGCCTAAAATCACAGGAAAATGAGGAGAAGAAATTAGCAAGAAAGAAAGTTGCTCCTGATGATTAGGCTCCAACAAAATTTCAAGGGGTACGGTCTCCTGATCCACAGGCCCAGAGATCAAAGGTGACCCATCCACTGTTTCCATGGTAATTGGAGAGGTTCTTTGCTGAATTTCAATACCATGTTCCTTGCCAAATGCGATATCCATGAAATTGCCACCTGCACCAGAGTCAATCATAGCTGCACTGGAAATCCACTGTCCTGAACACAGGATCTTAATAGGGAGAGAACAGTGAGAGTTCTTTTCCTTAAGCTCCTTGGGGGGTGAAGTCATAGAAAGTGAATGGAATACAGCGTTTAAAGGCAGGCTACATTCAGAGATGTCAGATTCATCATCAGTTGTCATACTCCCCTATTGCTGCTAGCACCTTGTTAGGCCGTCTAGGACACTTAGGACAATTGATCAAGAAGTGGTCAGACTGGCCGCAGTAGAAACATAGACTTTCACGAAGGCGATGCTCCCGGCGCTCATTGATCTTGCGCCTCTGAACGGAATCAATTTGCATGGGCACCTCCTCTACATCGCGAGATGTTTTACCTGCAGGCTCTTTGGAAGGAAGGGAAAAGTTAGAAATACGGTTATATGCAGCAAACTTCTCCTGCCTACGCTCAGTAAGGCGAATGTCAATGCGCACACAATGCTGTATAAATATCTCTAGCTCTTGTGGTGACTCAGAGCAAGCTAGTTCATCTCTTACAATACTAGAGAGACCCCTTTTAAAAATAGGCAATTGTGCATAACTGACCCAATTGGTATCTACCGCTAATCTCCTGAATTCAGTGGCATACTCAATAACCGAACGTTTAGCCTGGCGTAAACATAATAAAGCAGATTCAGCGGTTGCACGGTGATTAGGGTCATCAAACATTAATGCCATAGCGGCCAAGAAATCATCCAAGTTATTTAACCGTGGGTCACGAGACTCAATCATCGGATTCGCCCAGGCGAGCGCTCATGCGGTCAGTAGCATTATTACACACAATACTTTGGATCTATCAGTAGGAAAATGGTCAGCATGCACATCAAGATATAGCATACATTGATTCACAAAGCCACGAAATTTGTCGCGATCACCATTAAATCTGAATGGGGGCAACTTAGGTGGGCTAGCTGGTGGCGGTTGCCAAGAGGGTAAAGTCGCTTGTGCAGCCATTTGCGTGCTTATGTCCTGAAAAGCCCGTCCATACTGGGACTCTATGCCAGCAAGTTTGTTTTCCTGGGCTGCCATGCGGGTGCTTAAGTCCTGCAAAGTCTGTCCAAACACTTGTTGATTGAGTTCAAAGCTTCCAAACTTCTTTTGCAGACCTTCCACATCTTTCTGCAGTGATCTAATTATGGAAAACACCTGCTCTAATCTGCTCTCTGCAGTCATTGTTCCAGCAGTCTCCTTTTTTTTTTTTTTAGGCTAGAGTATCCTGTAATAATTATAGGGGATAACTCAGGAGACTCTTTGCGTGGAACAAGACAACTACAGGACACAGTTTTATAAGTGGTAAAGTCTATATTATCACATGGTGATTCAAACAGGTGCAGAGAGAAACTCAAGTCCACAACACTTGGTGCAAATAATAAACACAGCTCAGCAGTCTATAGGAAACTTCAGAGGAAAATGAAATCACGCAGAAAGTCTATGAAGCACAGTTATTCTTGAGGATACTTGACACGAATAAGTCCTTGTCTTAGTCCAGACACAGATAGATATGCTTGTAAGGCAGTTCAAATAATATCTTAGCTCAACCAGGGAGGTCTGGATAATAGCTCAGGTTCTTGCAGAGCAGAAACAGCTTACATGTCCAGCAAATGCAGATGGAAGCAAACACGAGCAGCAGATGAAGGAGGATTACTGGAACTGGTGTATGCAGCAGGAACTCAGAACAGAGTAGCAGGATCACCACACAGGTTCACAGGAGCAGGTGTATAGCCAGGGAGTAATCAGAGGTCAGGAGCTGGATGCAAGGCAGAATACTCTAGCACAGACTGAAGGCTGGGGTGGAGTTTTATAGCAGGAAGACACAGTGCACATGAGACCAAAGACGCCATCGTGGAAAAGGGCAGTAATGCACAAAAAGGTAATAAAAAATGTTCAGAGTCCTGACACTCTGTATACAGGGAGCTCCCCCTAGAGGTGGCTGCAGACAGAATCTCATGTATTCTTCTCTATGCAGAGGATTTGGAGCTGAGCATCACAAAACCTTTGCCTCAGTTTTCTATAGTCATTTGGGTGAAGGCCACCATGGGAATAGTAATTCTTCTCACCGTCATCTGCTTGTAATCGAGAAATAATTGTGTCCTGCATTGATGGGGTTAACCCAGAGACCACTGACCGCTGTATTACTGATTGGAGGCAACAATAACCCTCATTATTTACTGATCTGGGCTCTGAGTATCTTGAACTGCAGGTAAATCCCAGATTATCAGCCGCAATCTGTTTATGTGAATTCCTTGCACCTGTTATATAATAGAGGCCTCGGCCGGGCCCTCGGGCTCCGATACTGTAGTGCGGGGGATGGAGTGCGTTACATGCTGTTGTGTTTTGTTTCAGCTGCTCCGGGCCTCGAGCTGATAGAACACGAGAAGACTTTCTTGCAGTTCCATGTCTCGCCACTAGAAGGTGCCGCCATCAGCCTTCTGCTCCAGGACCAAGAGGAGAGACGTAAGCTGGGTAATATATGATGCCGCTGCCCCACGCCGCGATGTGCCCTCTCCCTGTGCTGTCTCCCCCCCTCATCCTGTGCTGTGCTTTCCCCAGCGCTATGCTGTGCCCTCACCGTTTGCTGTGCCCTCGCCCTGTGCTGTGCCCTACCCCTCGCCCTGTGCTGTGCCCTCCTCTCACCTTGTGCTGCGACCTGTGCTTTGCCCTCCTCTCACGCCCTGTGCTGTGCCCTCCACGTGCCCTATGCTGTACCCTCCCCGCGCTCTGTGCTGTCTTCCCCCCACCCTGTGCTGTGCCCTCCCTGTGCTGTGCCCTCCCTGCTCCCTGTGCTGTGCCCTCCCTGTGCTGTGCCCTCCCTGCACCCTGCACTTTTCCCTCTCCCCACCCTGCTCTGTGCCCTCCCTGCGCTGTGCCTTCCCTGCACCCTACGCTGTTCCATCTCTCCGACCTGCGCTGTTTCCTCCCCCCGCCCTGTGCTGTGCCCCCACCCTGCGCTGTGCCCTCCCCCGCCCTGCGCTGTGCCCTCCCCCGCCCTGCGCTGTGCCCTCCCCCCGCCCTGTGCTGTGCCCTCCCAGTGCCCTGTGCTGTGCCCTCCCTGTGCTGTGCCCTCCCCGCGCCCTGCGCTGGGCCCTCCCTGCTCTGTTTCCTCTCCCCGCCCTGCTCTGTTCCCTCTCCCTGCCCTGTGCTGTGCCCTCCCTGCGCTGTTCCCTCTCCCTGCCCTGCGCTGTTCCCTCTCCCTGCCCTGCGCTGTTCCCTCTCCCTGCCCTGTGCTGTGCCCTCCCTGCGCTGCACCCTGTGCTGTGCTCTCCCTGTGCTGTGCCCTCCCCGCGCCCTGCGCTGTACCCTCCCCCGCCCTGTTCTGTGTATACATATGTACCCGTCTGTGTCCTGCCAGGTAAAACGCACCTAAAGAAAGCCGTGATAAAACACGAGGAGGCGATGAGGATCCATGGCCTGTGCAAGATCCTGCGGAAGATGGACATCCTCCAGGAGGTGCTGACGCTGGCCCACAAGAGGTCCCTCAACAAATACTCCGACATCGACCATGAGGAAGATTTCTTCGAGACGGGCGAGGCCCCCGACATTCAGAGTAAGATTGCCCACGTGCGGCAGAGGAGGCCTGATGTCCGGCTGTGCCGAGCCGGGGGCCGCCATCGGACAGCCTACCCCTCTTCTATGGTGACACATGAGTGTATGACCCCGATCTGACAGATATTCTATCACTTCCAGCGCTGATCCTGGTCTGATGCTCATCACAGCTGAGGGTTTGTTACAGTATCGCCCATTGCAGCAATCCTAAGAATCAGCAGCAGCTGCCCGGTGTCCGTTACAGTGTGTCGGTCCAGGCTGTTTATGGAGGGTTGTGGTGGCTGGATACAATTGTAACAAACCCGCAGCTGAGACAAGTATCCGTCCGTGCAGGAAGTAAAGAATGTTTCCATTCGCTGACAGCAAACAGAGTTCTTGAAAGTCTTGAGGAATTGAAATGCAAAGTTTATTATGACAGTACAGAACTTTCCGTTCCTCAGCTTCCCCCCCGTGTTTGAGGCCGGACGTCGGTCAGGATCCACAATCGGCCGATGAGACGCCGTTAGTGGAGCGTCCGTGTAACATCGGGTAGAAGATAGGAGAACAGCGCGTCTTACAGCCGCCATGGCCAGCGTCGTACCCTTCTGTGCGTGGAGCGTCGTACCCTTCTGTGCGCGGAGCGTCGTACCCTTATGTGCACAGAGCGTCGTACCCTTATGTGCTCGGAGCGTCGTACGCTTATGTGCTCGGAGCGTCGTACCGTTCTGTGCTCGGAGCGTCGTACCGTTCTGTGCTCGGAGCGTCGTACCGTTCTGTGCTCGGAGCGTCGTACCGTTCTGTGCTCGGAGCGTCGTACCCTTCTGTGCTCGGAGCGTCGTACCCTTCTGTGCTCGGAGCGTCGTACCCTTCTGTGTGCGGAGCGTCGTACCGTTCTATGCGCGGAGAGTCGTGCTGTTCTGAGCATCGTACCGTTCTGTGCTCGGAGAGTGGTACCGTTCTATGCGCGGAGAGTCGTGCTGTTCTGAGCGTCGTACAGTTCTATGTGCAGAGAGTCGTGCTGTTCTGAGCGTCGTACCCTTCTGTGCGCAGAGCGTCGTACCGTTCTATGCGCGGAGAGTCGTGCTGTTCTGAGCGTCGTACTGTTCTGTGCTCGGAGAGTCGTGCTGTTCTGAGCGTCGTACCATTCTGTGCTTGGAGAGTGGTACCGTTCTATGAGCGGAGAGTCGTGCTGTTCTGAGCGTCGTACCCTTATATGCACGGAGCGTCGTACCCTTATGTGCTCGGAGCGTCGTATTCTTATGTGCTCGGAGCGTCGTACCGTTCTGTGCTCGGAGCGTCGTACCGTTCTGTGCTCGGAGCGTCGTACCGTTCTGTGCTCGGAGCGTCGTACCCTTCTGTGCGCGGAGCGTCGTACCCTTCTGTGCGCGGAGCGTCGTACCCTTCTGTGCGCGGAGCGTCGTACCGTTCTATGCGCGGAGAGTCGTGCTGTTCTGAGCGTCGTACCGTTCTGTGCTCGGAGAGTGGTACCATTCTATGCGCGGAGAGTCGTGCTGTTCTGAGCGTCGTACAGTTCTATGTGCAGAGAGTCGTGCTGTTCTGAGCATCGTACAGTTCTATGCGCGGAGAGTCGTGCTGTTCTGAGTGTCGTACTGTTCTGTGCTCGGAGAGTCGTGCTGTTCTGTGCGTTGTACCGTTCTGTGCTCAGAGAGTCGTACAGTTCTATGTGTGGAGAGTCGTGCTGTTCTGAGCGTCATACCGTTCTATGCGCGGAGAGTCGTGCTGTTCTGAGCGTCGTACTGTTCTGTGCTCGGAGAGTCGTGCTGTTCTGTGCGTCGTACCGTTCTGTGCTCGGAGAGTCGTACCGTTCTGTGCTCGGAGAGTCGTACTGTTCTGTGCACAGAGAGTTGTGCTGTTCTGAGTGTCGTACCGTTCTGTGCGCGGAGCGTCGTGCTGTTCTGTGCGCGGAGCGGTGCCGGGATCATTTTTCTTTTGTTTTGTTTTTTCTAGCAAACACTCATCAGAAGCCAGAAGTCACGATCCCTACGTTCTCCAAGGTGAAAGTCAAGGACATATTCCACCGGCTGGTGAGTGGCAGAAAGCGAAGGACAGGATCTGCTGGGGTGGCGGAGGGTGGTCTCTGTACAGAGGGGGTGGGTCAGCTCTGCTCTGCTAGTGGTCTACAATGCAGAGATCTTTCCTTGTAGTACTATAATAACAATTACCTTCCACGGCACCCCCCTATGTGTCTGTCAGCTCCGCGGCACCCCTGTCATGATATGAATATGCCATGTTTTGAGTATATACCTAAAAGCCTTCGTAGCTGCTGTCACCCGCAGTCAGAGTGCCCAGAACGCAGATAATGTTCTGCCTTCCGGACCCTCCTCAGTCATCGTTGCGACTGACCCAGAGCAGGTCCCAGAGGGTTCCCGTGGGGAAGGGACCCTGATGTAGCTTATGGCTGCCCCTAGCCCGGAGATACAGGCCGCTCTGCACACAGATGCGAGCCTGGAGAATTTGAGACAACTTGCCGAGATGCCCACCTTCGTGACTGATAAGGCGAGGTGTTCTGGGAACGAGGGAGATTGTACCGGGAGACAGTACCCGGAAAATCGCAAAAGGAGTGTTTGAGGGACAGACAGCTGGTCGTCCCGCACCAATTCAGGGGTGAGTTATTGCGGATTGCCCATGAGATCCCGCTCGCTGGACACTTGGGGATCAGCCAAACTAAGGCCCGGCTGTCTCGACACTCCTATGGGCCCAAGATGGGGACAGATGTGACTAACTACTGCCGCTCCTGTATCACCTGTCAAAGAGTGGGGAAGGCGGGGCCTGCTCTTAAGGCTCCCATGATCCCTTTGCCAGTGATAGAGGAGCCTTTCCAGAGGATCGCGGTGGACATTGTGGGCCCGCTGGCCGTCCCCAGCAGCTCTGGAAAGCGATATATTCTTACTGTGGTAGGCTACGCTACCCGGTACCCAGAGGCAGATAAGGTGGCGGATGCCCTGTGGCTATCTTTTCATGGGTAGGATTTCCCAGGGAGATGCTTACCGATCTGGGGACCCAATTCATGTCTCGCCTAATGGAGGCTCTCTGTAAGAGAATGCAGGTGAAGCATCTGGTATCGAGAACGTATCACCCACAGCTTGTGCGAACGCTTCAATGGTACCCTCAAAGTGGGAGCGGTATCTCCCACACCTGCTATTCACTTACCAAAAGTTTCCGCAGGCCTCGACGGGGTTCTCCCCCTTCGAGCTTCTGTACGGCAGAAGAGTCCAGGGACCCCTTGGGTTGGTAAGGGAATGCTGGGAAGAGGAGCCGAACTATTCTGAAGTGTCCATAGTGGAGTATGTCATGCGCTTCCGTGACAAGATGCAGACCTTGACGCAGTTGATGCATGACAACATGACGCAGGCTCAGGCTGATCAGAAGCACTGGTACGACCAGAACGCCTGGGAGCGGACTTACCACGTGGGTCAAAAGGTGTGGGTGCTGGTCCTCGTACCAAAGGATAAGCTTCAGGCAGCCTGGGAAGGCCTGTACGTCGTCCACCAACAGCTCAACCCGGTCACCTACGTGGTCACACTTGACCACGCTCTGGGTAGGCGAAAGGCCTTTCACGTCAATATGATGAAGGCTCAACACGAACGTGAAGCCTGGGTCCTACCGGTCTACAGCCTGCCCGAAGACGGGGAGGAAGATCCCCTCCTGGACATGCTGGCCCAAGCCAAGGCCGGTGGGTCCATCGGGGATGTGGAGGTAAGCGCCTTGTTAACCAAACCCCAGCGGTCACAGTTGCCGACCACGCTGGAACCCTTCTGGGCCGTGTTCTCCAACCGACCTGGAAGGACTGAGTTAGCAGTCCACGAGGTGGACACCAGGAATCATGCCCCACTACGGCGAACACCCTATCAGATCACCGACCAGGTGCAGCAGGTTATGCGCCAGGAGATCGATGAGATGTTACAGCTGGGGGTGATTCAGCGGTCAAAGAGCGCGTGGGCCTCGCCTGTAGTTCTCGTGCCAAAGAAGGATCGGACCACCCGGTTCTGCGTGGACTACAGGGGGCTCAACGCCATCACAGCCTCTGACGTGCACCCAATGCCGCGCATCGAGGAGCTCTTTGAGTGGTTTGCTGGCGCAAAATATCTGTCCATAATGGATCTGAGTCGGGGATACTGGCAGATTCCCCTGAGCCCTGAGGCACAGGAGAAGTCTGCGTTTATCACACCCTTTGGACTGTACGAGTCCACGGCCATGCCCTTCGGCATGAAGAATGCCTCTGCCACTTTCCAGCGGATGGTCAACCACCTGCTTCAGGGACTGGAAAAGTACACAGCGGTGTACCTGGATGACATTGCAATCTTCAGTTCCTCCTGGGACAAACACCTGCAGCATCTCCAGGAGGTTCTCAGGCGAATTCACCGAGCCGGTCTGACCATCAAGCTGGGGGAAAGTGCCAGATGGGCATGAGAGAGGTCCACTACCTGGGGCATCAGGTAGGTGAGAACTCCATAAGGCCAGAGCCTGGGAAAGTGGATGCGATCGCGTCCTGGCCCACCCCCAGGATCAAGAAGCAGGTGATGTCCTTCCTGGGCACTGCAGGGTACTATAGGCGCTTCGTACAGAACTATAGTAGCCTGGCAATGTCCTTGACGGGCCTCACCAGGAAGAAGCTAACCCAAGTAGTCGACTGGACCGTCAGCTGTGAGGGGGCCTTCCAGGGATTGAAAACAGCCCTGTGCAACTCTCCCATGTTAAAAGCAATTGACAGCAGTCGACCATTCCTGGTGCAGACCGACGCCAGCGAGTTTGGCCTCGGTGCTGTGCTCAGCCAGGATGACTTGGGAAACCAAGAGCACCCCATGTTGTACCTGAGCCGGACGCTTCTGCTGAGGGAAGTGGCCTATTCCACCATCGAGAAGGAGTGCCTGGCCATCGTCTGGGCAACGTTTGCAGCCCTACCTGTACCTTCACTGTGGTGACTGACCACAACCCTCTGCGCTGGCTACAAGCCATGTGTGGAACCAACGGAAGGTTGCTGCGCTGGAGCCTTGCCCTCCAGCAGTACGACTTTACCGAAACACAAAAAGGGCAGCGAGCATGGCAATGCAGATGAGTTGTCCTGCCAGGGCGAACCTGCCGCCGTAGCGCGGTCCAAAAGGGGGAGGTGTCATGATAATATGAATATGCCATGTTTTGAGTATATACCTAAAAGGTCCCTGGCTTTCAGACACACGCTGTGGGCTTTTCCGACCCCCCCTCTTCATTCTGCCTAGAAAGCTCTGCTTCTCTCTTAGCCTGCAGGCAACTCCCTCCCCCCTGCTATATAGTTGTAATGTGAGACCAGTGTGCCAGCAAGAGGAATTATTATGGCTCTGTGCTGCGAAAGCCAGTCTCTGTCTAAATCCCTCATCCTGCCTGATGCTAGCTAAAACTAGTACAGCCATTTCCCAAACTGCATGGGACTCTTTTGTTCTTTTAAAGTTATGTATACTGGCACCGATCCGGGCTAGAGATACAAGGATTATATATTCCGGATGTCCATCGAGAGATCTATAGCTCACTGAAATCGCTAGGAGCTAAACCCAACGGGTTGCAAGGAGCGGATTTCTCCGTAAGCGGGTCATGTATCTACACTGTGTATTTACTTAAAGGAACCCCCCTGACATGGTGAACATCCTGATCACTGTGTTGTTCTTATATGAGGTTCATACAGCGAGTTATGTATAGAAATGGTTTGTCATAACTCTAAGAAAAGGGAGGATTCAGCCTCTGAGTGAGGTCACCACAGGGGGAATGCCTTGGTTTTGGGCTGTGAGATAAGTGAGTGAACCATCAGTCTTCCCTCATCTTTTGTCCTGGATCTAGCTGCGAGACAGATGTATGATGCATCTAGATGTGTGCCCCTCCCCCACAGCACACTGTCAGCCATGAGATTAAATGATATGAACAAAATGTAAGTGTTTTTCAGCTTTAATCCCATTATATTTGTAATTGTACTGTACATACGATACTTGTCTACTTTTATAATACCTTTTTATACTTCTGTAAACACTGCCTACCTTTTTTGGAGTAAAATATATAAAATTACTAGCTTTGTCTCTCTTTGCTCTAGAACCGAACTGTCACGTCCTCTGAAGTGAATTACGCTACTAATCTGGGTTGGCTCCGGACCCGTTTTTAATTTAAAAAAATTATAGCTGGTCGCAGCGGATTTGTCCTGTGCGTTTGAGAGGCTTTATAGCGACGGCGGAGTCGATAAATTATTGTTCCCGCCTGAGTGGGAGTAGTTATTTCACCCTCGCTGCAGCATGCCCATTAGCCAGTACATAGTAAGGCAGCCTTTTTGGCTAACTATCCTAGGTGCAGTACTCGGTCTGACCTGAGGGTAAGGGGGGCACCAGAGAGCTGCAAGTTCCAAACCGGAACTGGGAAGTGGGATATAGATAAATCCCCTTCAGAAAGGAACCAGGGGCAACCAAACAACCCCGGTTCATGACAAATTGGTGTCAGTGGTGGGGATGATAAAGGTATCCTCCCCGTGAACGTGACAACCCTCCTATGTGTCTGTCAGCTCCGCGGAACCCCCCTATGTGTCTTTCAGCTCCACGGCACTCCCCTATGTGTTAGCTCCGCGGCACCCCCCTATGTGTCTGTCAGCTCCGCGGCACTCCCCTATGTGTCTGTCAGCTCCGTGGCACCCCCCTATGTGTCTGTCAGCTCCGCGGCACCCCCCTATGTGTCTGTCAACTCCGCAGCACCCCCTGTATCTGTCAGCTCCATGGCACCCCCCTATGTGTCTGTCAGCTCCGCAGCATCCCCCTGTATCTGTCAGCTCTGCGGCACTCCCCTATGTGTCTGTCAGCTCGGCGGCACTCCCCTATGTGTCAGCTCCGTGGCACCCCCCTATCTGTCTGTCAGCACCGCGGCACCCCCTATGTGTCGTACAACAAGAAAAAAAAAAAAAAAGAGCATGAACCGCACCTCCAATGTGTCTGTCAGCTGCGCGGCACCCCCCCATGTGTCTGTCAGCTGCGCGGCACCCCCCTATGTGTCTGTCAGCTCCGCGGCACCCCCCATGTGTCTGCTCCGCGGCACCCCCTATGTGTCTGTCAGCTCTGTGGCACCCCCCTGTGTCTGTCAGCTCTGTGGCACCCCCCTATGTGTCTGTCAGCTCTGCGGCACCCCCCATGTGTCTGTCAGCTGCGCGGCACCCCCCTATGTGTCTGTCAGCTGCGCGGCACCCCCCATGTGTCTGTCAGCTGCGTGGCACCCCCCTATGTGTCAGCTCCGCGGCACCCCCCTATGTGTCTGTCAGCTCTGTGGCACCCCCGTGTCTGTCAGCTGCGCGGCACCCCCCATGTGTCAGCTCCGCGGCACCCCCCTATGTGTCTGTCAGCTCCGCGGCACCCCCCTATGTGTCAGCTCCGCGGCACCCCCCTATGTGTCTGTCAGCTCCGCGGCACCCCCCTATGTGTCAGCTCCGCGGCACCCCCCTATGTGTCTGTCAGCTCTGTGGCACCCCCTATGTTTCTGTCAGCTCCGCGGCACCCCCCTATGTGTCTGTCAGCTCCGCGGCACCCCCCTATGTTTCTGTCAGCTGCGCGGCACCCCCGTGTCTGTCAGCTGCGCAGTCACATGACCCTTGTGGCAGCTCTGGATGTGAGTGGAGGGCTCCTCATCTTGTCTCGCCTCCTCTGCTCGTTTTGCAGGGTCCCGTCTCTGTCTTCTCGGCCAAGCATCGGTGGCGACCGGCGCAGAAGGTTCACCTGGATCCCGGAGATGGCGGCTTTGGCTTCACTTTGAGAGGCGACTCCCCGGTTCTCATCGCTGGGGTGGTCCCAGGTGGCTGCGCCGCTGTACGTACATCATCTGCTCCTGGGAAAGCTGGGTGACCTCAGTGTGCCTGCCCTGGCCTCCGTCACCCGCTCCCCCAGATCTGGCTGCACTGTGTGCCCCGGCCGCTGACTGCGCTCTTCTGTCACAGTGTGCCGGTGTGATGGAGGGGTCTTACATCGTGGCCGTGAACAGCGAGGATTGCCGGTGGGCGAAGCATTCACAAGTCGTCCAGCTGCTGAAGAACGTGGGGAAGGAAGGAGCGGACATCGAGGTGGTGACCTTCCAGAGCGCCAACCCTCAGAGCACGGTGAGACCCCCACTAATAATGTACTGAACCCTTCTAAGATAGTAAAAAAAAATGCACAATTCCTATAATCCGGCATCCTGCGATCTGCAGAGTATTGGAAATTCCAAACCATCAGACGCCCCCTGCGGAGCTGCTGCCGGATTACAGGAATTTTATAGCGACTCTCCCTGATCCCCTGTAAGATGCCGGAGTATCGGACGCCGATGACCGCATGCTCCGTTGTATAGTATTACCCCAGTATAACGCGCTGTCACCCGCCAGGTGCCGGACAAGAAGTCGTCCATGCTGACGTCCAGCGAGATCCTGAAGGGCAACAAGGAGAACAGGAAGACGACGGCAGCCGGGAAACGCTCCAGCACGCTGCTGCTCTGGAAGAAGAACCCCACCAAGAGGACCCCCAACATCTCCAGCATCAGCGCCCTCCAGCTGCCATTCAGTGCGGTGCAGAGCAACGAGTCCATGTACTGAGCTCTGCAGCCAGCCAGGAGTCTACTGACCATCCTGCACCTCAGGGTGAGGAGACTATAGACCACCCTGCACCCCGCGGCCAGGAGACTATAGACCACCCTGCACCTGGCGGCCAGGAGACTACAGACCACCATCCACCCCGCAGCCAGGAGACTACAGTCCACCCTGCACCCCGCGGCCAGGAGTCTACAGACCACCCTGCACCTCAGGGCCAGGAGACTATAGACCACCCTGCACCTCAAGGCCAGGAGACTATAGACCACCCTGCACCTCAGGGCCAGGAGACTATAGACCACCCTGCACCCCGCGGCCAGGAGACTACAGACCACCCTGCACCTCAGGGTGAGGAGACTGTAGACTACCCTGCACCCCGTGGCCAGGAGACTACAGACCACCCTGCACCTGGCGGCCTGACTACAGACCACCCTGCAACCCATCGCCAGGAGACTACAGACCACCATCCACCCCGCAGCCAGGAGACTACAGACCACCCTGCACCCCGCGGCCAGGAGTCTACAGACCACCCTGCACCTCAGGGACAGGAGACTATAGACCACCCTGCACCCGCGGCCAGGAGACTACAGACCACCCTGCACCTCAGGGCCAGGAGACTATAGACCGCCTTGCACCCTGCGGCCAGGAGTCTACTGCCCACCCTGCACCTCAGGGCCAGGAGACTATAGACCACCCTGCACCTCAGGGCCAGGAGACTATAGACCACCCTGCACCTCAAGGCCAGGAGACTATAGACCACCCTGCACCTCAGGGCCAGGAGACTATAGACCACCCTGCACCCCGCGGCCAGGCGTCTACAGACCACCCTGCACCTCAGGGCCAGGAGACTACAGACCACCCTGCACCTCAAGGCCAGGAGACTATAGACCACCCTGCACCTCAGGGCCAGGAGTCTACTGACCACCCTGCACCTCGCGGCCAGGAGTCTACTGACCACCCTGCACCTCAGGGCCAGGAGTCTACAGACCACCCTGCACCTCAGGGTCAGGAGACTATAGACCACCCTGCACCTCAAGGCCAGGAGACTATAGACCAACCTGCACCTCAGGGCCAGGAGACTATAGACCACCCTGCACCCCGCGGCCAGGAGTCTACAGACCACCCTGCACCTCGCTGCCACGAGACCACAGACCACCCTGCACTCTTCGGTCTGGAGACCACAAACCACCCAGCGGAAAGGAGAATACTGACCACCCTGCACTCCGCGGCCAGGAGATCACAGACCACCCTATGGCCTGGAGGCTACAGACCACCCCGCGGCCCGGAGACTACAGACCACCCTACACACCGTGGTTAGACTACTGGACCACACTACAGCCGGGTGCTACGGGACCACCCTGCACCCAGGAGACTACCAGACCACCTTGTACCCTGCGTCCAGGAGACATCTGGGCCACCCTGTGCCCGGACCACACCCCAGTAGATGAGTGGACCACCCGTAGGGACCACCTTGAACCAAGGATTCCACTGCCACGAACATGCTGCACCCTGGACATCACTGCCCCATGGAGCCGACAAAACCACTTTGCGTCCTGGACTATGACCAGAAGACTATGGGACCACCCTGCGCTCCGGACTCTACCCCAGGGAGACTAAAGGACCACCTTGGCCCTGGAAGATGATGAGACGACCCTGCGACCCAGGAGACTGTGGGACCACCCTGCACCCCGGACTCCACCCCTGAGAGACTATGGCCCCACCCTGTGCCCTGAGAGACAATGGCACCACCTTTCGCCCCGGGAGACTATGGATCCGCCCTGCTCCCCGGGAGACTCTGCTGTACATAAATGTATAATTTATATCCGAGGAGGAGACACGTGGTAATAAATCCTCGCTCTGCTGCAGCCGTGGCGTCGCTCTGTCCCTCGGGAGCCGCGCTGATGGCCGCACCGGCTCTGGTTCCTTCTCTCCCGAGATCCGATAATGAGGAATCACCGTCCTATCTCTGTCAGTGGTGCAGGGCAGCCATGATGGGTCTCCATGGTAACCGTATACCGACCCTGCAGTCTGGTCCCGCAGGTTGGGAACAAGTAGGGGCAGATGGTACCAGCTGGAGTGCGGGGGCGGAGATTGTTTATAGTCTGTTACCGTGGAGACTCATGGAAGTCTGCATAGGAGCTGCACACACAAAACGGCAAAATAATAAGAGGCCGAAAGTCACCAACGGCCATAAGAACAAGGAGCCTATCCTGTGTGATACCGACTGCTGAGCCGTGTATCTAATCCTCTCCTGTGTGATACCGACTGCTGAGCTGTGTATCTAATCCTATCCTGTGTGATACCGACTGCTGAGCTGTGTATCTAATCCTATCCTGTGTGATACCGACTGCTGAGCTGTGTATCTAATCCTATCCTGTGTGATACTGACTGCTGAGCCGTGTATCTAATCCTATCCTGTGTGATACTGACTGCTGAGCTGTGTTTCTAATCCTATCCTGTGTGATACCGACTGCTGAGCTGTGTATCTAATCCTATCCTGTGTGATACTGACTGCTGAGCCGTGTATCTAATCCTATCCTGTGTGATACTGACTGCTGAGCTGTGTATCTAATCCTCTCCTGTGTGATACTGACTGCTGAGCCGTGTATCTAATCCTCTCCTGTGTGATACTGACTGCTGAGCCGTGTATCTAATCCTCTCCTGTGTGATACTGACTGCTGAGCTGTGTATCTAATCCTCTCCTGTGTGATACTGACAGCTGAGCCGTGTATCTAATCCTATCCTGTGTGATACTGACTGCTGAGCGTGTATCTAATGCTATCCTGTGTGATACTGACTGCTGAGCTGTGTATCTAATCTATCCTGTGTGATACCGACTGCTGAGCAGTGTATCTAATCCTATCCTGTGTGATACTGACTGCTGAGCTGTGTATCTAATCCTATCCTGTGTGATACTGACTGCTGAGCAGTGTATCTAATCCTCTCCTGTGTGATACTGACTGCTGAGCAGTGTATCTAATCCTATCCTGTGTGATACTGACTGCTGAGCCGTGTATCTAATCCTCTCCTGTGTGATACTGACTGCTGAGCGTGTATCTAATCCTCTCCTGTGTGATACTGACTGCTGAGCCGTGTATCTAATCCTATCCTGTGTGATACTGACTGCTGAGCGTGTATCTAATCCTCTCCTGTGTAATACTGACTGCTGAGCCGTGTATCTAATCCTATCCTGTGTGATACTGACTGCTGAGCAGTGTATCTAATCCTATCCTGTGTGATACTGACTGCTGAGCCGTGTATCTAATCCTATCCTGTGTGATACTGACTGCTGAGCTGTGTATCTAATCCTATCCTGTGTGATACTGACTGCTGAGCAGTGTATCTAATCCTCTCCTGTGTGATACTGACTGCTGAGCAGTGTATCTAATCCTATCCTGTGTGATACTGACTGCTGAGCCGTGTATCTAATCCTATCCTGTGTGATACTGACTGCTGAGCCGTGTATCTAATCCTATCCTGTGTGATACCGACTGCTGAGCCGTGTATCTAATGCTATCCTGTGTGATACCGACTGCTGAGCCGTGTATCTAATCCTATCCTGTGTGATACCGACTGCTGAGCCGTGTATCTAATCCTATCCTGTGTGATACTGACTGCTGAGCCATGTATCTAATCCTCTCCTGTATGATACTGACTGCTGAGCCGTGTATCTAATCCTATCCTGTGTGATACCGACTGCTGAGCCGTGTATCTAATCCTCTCCTGTATGATACTGACTGCTGAGCCGTGTATCTAATCCTCTCCTGTGTGATACTGACTGCTGAGCCGTGTATCTAATGCTATCCTGTGTGATACTGACTGCTGAGCCGTGTATCTAATCCTCTCCTGTGTGATACTGACTGCTGAGCTGTGTATCTAATCCTATCCTGTGTGATACTGACTGCTGAGCCGTGTATCTAATCCTCTCCTGTGTGATACTGACTGCTGAGCCGTGTATCTAATGCTATCCTGTGTGATACTGACTGCTGAGCCGTGTATCTAATCCTCTCCTGTGTGATACAGACTGCTGAGCCGTGTATCTAATCCTCTCCTGTACGATACTGACTGCTGAGCCGTGTATCTAATCCTCTCCTGTGTGATACTGACTGCTGAGCCGTGTATCTAATGCTATCCTGTGTGATACAGACTGCTGAGCCGTGTATCTAATCCTCTCCTGTGTGATACAGACTGCTGAGCCGTGTATCTAATCCTATACTGTGTGATACTGACTGCTGAGCTGTGTATCTAATCCTCTCCTGTGATACCGATTGCTGAGCTGTGTATCTAATCCTATCCTGTGATACTGACTGCTGAGCTGTGTATCTAATCCTCTCCTGTGATACCGACTGCTGAGCCGTGTATCTAAGCCCCTATCTTGTGATACGTCTCAGAGCCACAGAGGTGGACAGTATTAACTCTTTATTAACTGCTTGTTAAGATTCTTCCAGTTTAACACTTTCCCTGTTGGATAAAACTATTTTCTGATCGTTTGCATTCTCTCGTGTTTCTCCCCACCTCCCCCCCCCCCCGTTCTCTGCGTCCCCCCCCCTTGTTTTGCCCCCTCTTCTGCGTTTGCCCCCCTCTAATATGTTTTTGCACCCGTTCATTGCGTACACCCCCTCTTCTGTTTCTCCCCCCTTTTCTGCATTTCGCCCCCTCTTCTCTGCATCCCCCTTGTTTTGCTCCCCCCCTCTTCTCTGCGTTTCGTCCCTCTTGTTTTGCCCCTTCTCTGCATCCCATCTTCTCTGTCTCTTGCCCCCCCTTCTCCGCGTTTCGCCCCTTTAACCCTGCATAGACAAGGCAATAAGGCACTCCAGTGTTTTCACATGAGCGAGTGGTGGTGTCTGACAGGTCAGGTTGCAGGTGGTAAGGCACTGCCAGGGCGGGGGGAGCCGACTGACCGAGGTGGTGACTTCCCATGATGCCCTCCGCAGTGGGGTCACTGACTGATGCTGTGGGGGTTAGAGGTGCTTGTCTGCCCCCTGCCTGTCACTAGTGGTGTTACCTACCATGCCGCTCCCTACTCCACTTGCTCGGCTCAGCTACCTGCGACCCCGTGGACCATCAGAGCAGATGGGTGCTGGGGCCACGTGGGCACCCGCCATTTTAGGCTGCTGTTTGTCATCTCAGATTTGCGGCCCCCCAGCAGTCAGATGTGACCGGAGAAGACGAGGTCAATACAAGGAGATTCAGTTTGCTGTGGTCATATTCTCCAGTCACATCCAGAGCTGTGGGGGCAATTTTGCAGGGTCCTTGGTGACCCCACCCGTCGAGTTTCATGGTGGTAGATGTAGTCGCTGCAGCTCCGGCTGTGACTGGAGCATACAACAAACTCTTCATCACGTCTCGCACACCTCTGCTTGCTGTCAGTGAATCCTGCCTTCTGTCCCTGACCACAGGCCAATGTTTTTGCCTGTACTGATACATTGTAACAACCTCCCCAGCCGTGTGAGCACGACGAGGCGTAGTCACTGACAGCAAGCGGAGAAACTGAGACACACCGTATATTCGAAAACTGCAGAACCTGGAGGGAGCGGGCACAATGGGGGTCACTGGTCCAGGAGAAGCAGGGGCTGCGGGCACCATGTTTTCCAGTGTACTGTCATAGTGGGGTCTCATGATGCCCCCATTACTCCTGCTGTCATGGAGGTCACTAAACGACTTGGCCATTTGGTTGTTTTATCGCGTTTCCGGATCTTGGAGAGTCGCGTGGTCCTGATGGACCCCGCACAAGTCTGCGCTGTCACAGGGACGCGCTCTCTAAGCATTAAAGTGCAGATCTATGTAGCGGCTCCGTCCTCCGCGGTGCTGCCGCCATTATTACTTCTCTGATCTGTGCCGATATGTTGTGGTTAAGGTATAATGCAAAACAGCGAGAAGCAGTAGTCGCGCCTGTCGTAGTCGCGCCTGTCGTAGTCATGCCGTTGCCGCTCCATGCCCCAGGCACAGAATATATGAGCGTCCGTGAGCAGGAAAGCAAATGCTGCGATGGTCGCATCTCCGGCGAGTGTGCCACGTGTCCTCCCCTGCGCTCAGGTCCGCTTATTCGCCAGCTGCCGGTCTCGCCTCTTCTTTTCCATGAGCCTGGAGAAAAATAATAAAGAGTCGACAATCAGCTGCTACCAGAGGAAAACCACGGGACGGACACGAAGATCCATTCAATATTAACCCTTAAAAGCAAAAAAGGTTCAGTTTCTTAGTTCGTTTCCCTCAACTTATTCCAAGGACCCTAACTGTTGTATAATTCCATCCACATTGCTGGCCGGGGGTTCGTGTAATGCTGGCCGGGGGTTCATGTAAAGCTGGCTAGGGGTTCATGTAATGCTGGCTGGGAGTTCAGCTGGCTGGGAGTTCGACTGGCCGGCGGCTCGTGTAAAGCTGGCCGGCGGCTCGTGTAATGCTGGCCGGGGGCTCGTGTAATGCTGGCCGGGGGCTCGTGTAATGCTGGCCGGGGGTTCGGCTGGCCTGGGGTTCGTGTAAAGCTGGCCGGGGGTTCGGCTGGCCTGGGGCTCGTGTAATGCTGCCCGGGGGCTCGTGTAATGCTGGCCGGGGGCTCGTGTAATGCTGGCCGGGGGTTCGGCTGGCCTGGGGTTCGTGTAAAGCTGGCCGGGGGTTCGACTGGCCTGGGGTTCGTGTAATGCTGGCCGGGGGCTCGTGTAATGCTGGCCGGGGGCTCGTGTAATGCTGGCCGGGGGCTCGTGTAATGCTGACCGGGGGCTCGTGTAATGCTGGCCGGGGGTTCGGCTGGCCTGGGGTTCGTGTAATGCTGGCCGGGGGCTCGTGTAATGCTGGCCGGGGGCTCGTGTAATGCTGGCTGGGGGCTCGTGTAATGCTGGCCGGGGGCTCGTGTAAAGCTGGCCGGGGGTTCAGCTGGCCTGGGGTTCGTGTAATGCTGGCCGGGGACTCGTGTAATGCTGGCCGGAGGCTCGTGTAAAGCTGGCCGGGGGTTCGGCTGGCCTGGGGTTCGTGTAATGCTGGCCGGGGACTCGTGTAATGCTGGCCGGAGGCTCGTGTAATGCTGGCCGGGGGTTCGGCTGGCCGGGGGCTCGTGTAATGCTGGCCGGGGGCTCGTGTAATGCTGGCCGGGGGTTCGGCTGGCATGGGGTTCGTGTAAAGCTGGCCGGGGGTTCGGCTGGCCTGGGGTTCGTGTAATGCTGCCCGGGGGCTCGTGTAATGCTGGCCGGGGGCTCGTGTAATGCTGGCCGGGGGTTCAGCTGGCCTGGGGTTCGTGTAATGCTGGCCGGGGGCTCGTGTAATGCTGGCCGGGGGCTCGTGTAATGCTGGCCGGGGGCTCGTGTAAAGCTGTCCGGGGGCTCGTGTAAAGCTGAAATAATAAGAGACAGTAATGTTTTTTGTGTCCTTCTAAAAAACGACAGCGATCCATCGCCGTCCGTTGTTTGCTAGAATGGAAGCCTATGGCGCCGGATCCATCCAATGATGGAATCCAGCGACTGATTCCGTTTTTTTTTTTTAACTGCGCATGCTCCGATTTTTTTTTAGGATCCAACTAGCTGGATCAGCTAGTCGGATCTGGCGAAAAAATGGATTCATCACATCAGTTTTTCTCAATCTGCGACAGATCCGTTTTTTCAACATTCGATGGATTGTGACTGATGGCAAAAAACTGATGTGTAAAAGGGGCCTTAGGCTATTTCTCCCCACCGCTGACAGCGGGCTTTGCCAGTTATAGTTACTGCCTTCGGCTAGAGCGGCTTACCCCGTTACACCCTAATTCGTCATCTGCCCTGTGCTGTATCCCTGTGTCCGTCCTCACCCGGTATCCTGGCCAAACTCAGTACTTAACATCCGTGCTTTGTCCCCCTGGTTCTTGACTCAGCTTGGATTCTGACCCGGCTTGTCTTTCGTTTTGGTTTTCCTGCTCCCGACTGGCTCTGACTTCTCTGGCTTGCTCCTGACCTTGTGTACAGTCTCTTTCCTTTGTTACCGCGTTGACCACCCGTTACTGACGCGGCTTGTCCAACTTTTCTCCTGCCTACCTGTGGCGCCCGTGTGGCTGTTCCATGTGTGTGAGTGCTGTTCCTTCTCCCCACTATTGACCCCGATGGGGAGTTGCTCGCTTCAGCACTGCTGCTGCGTGACAGACGGGGCTCGTGTAATGCTGGTCGGAGGTTCGTGTAATGCTGGTTGGGGGCTCGCTGGGCGGGGGCTCGCATAATGCTGGTTGGGGGCTCACTGGGCGGGGGCTCGTGTAATGCTGGCCAGGGGTTCGCATAATGCTGGTTGGGGGCTCACTGGGTGGGGGCTCATGTAATGCTGGCCAGGGGCTCACATAATGCTGGTTGGGGGCTCTCTGGGCAGGGGCTCGCTGGGCGGGGGTTCGTGTAATGCTGGTTGGGGGCTCGCATATTGCAGCTCCGATGCCACTTGCAGTTCACTCTTCGCTTTCATCACTTTTTGTTGCAGTAATTCTGGAGGTTTAGGATTTTTGTCTTCTTTTTGGTGTTTTGAACAATTTTCCATTTTGTTAGATCGGATATTTTTGGACACGACGACACCAATTTTTGAAGGGGGGGGGGAGCGACTCCTTAAACAATTATATATACAGTGGGGAAATAAGTATTTGATACACTGCCGATTTTGCAAGTTTTCTCACCTAAAATTAATGGAAAGGTTTCTAATTTTTAACGTAGGTCCACTTCACCTGTGAGAGACAGAATCTTGAAAAATGTTTTCACACATTACTGCAGAGGGGATTTTGGCCTCCTCCTCCATACAGATCATCTTCAGATGTTTCTGGGCTGTCGTTGGGCAACATTGAGTTACAGCTCACTCCAAAGATTTTCTATTGGGTTCAGGTCTGGATTCTGGATAGGCCACTCCAGGATCTTGAAATGCTTCTTACGGAGCCGCTCCTTAGTTGCCCTGGCTGTGTGTTTTGGCTCATTGCCATGCCGGAAGACCCAGCCACGACTAATTTTCAAGTCTCTTACTGAGGAAAGGAGGTTGTTGGCCAAAATTTTGCAATACATGAACACGTCCATCCGCCCTTCGACACGGTGCAGTCGTTCTATCCTCTCGGCAGAGAACCACCCCCAAAGTATGATGTTTCCTCCACCATGCTTCACGGTTGGGACGGTGTTCTTGGGGTTGTTCTCATCCTTCTTCTTTCTCCAAACACGGAGAGTGGAGTTGATACCAAAAAGTTCTATTTTGGTCTTATCTGACCACATGACCTTCTCCCATGCCTCCTCTGAATCATCCAGATGGTCATTGGCGAACTTGAAATGGAGCTGGTCATGTGCTGCCGAGAGCAGGGGGACCTTGCGTGTCCTGCAGAATTTTAATCTATGAAGGCATAGTGTGTTACAATCTGTGATGTTTGTGACTGTGGTCCCAGCTCTCTTCAGGTCATTGACCAGGTCCTCCCGTGTAGTTCTGGGCTGATTCCTGACCTTTTTTACAATCTTCCTTACCCCACGAGGTGAGATCTTGCATGGAGCCCAAGAACGAGGAACACTGACAGTCATCTTGTGTTTCTTCCATTTTCTACTAGTTGTTGCCGTCACACCAAGCTGCTTATTTATTGTCCTGCAGCCCATCCAAACCTTGTGCAGGTCTACAATTTTGTCCCTAATGTTCTTAGACAGCTCTTTGGTCTTGGCTAGGGTGGAGAGGTTGGAGTATGATAAACTGAGTGTGTGGACAGGTATCTTTTATACAGGTAATGAAGTTCAAACAGGCACAATTAGTGCAGGTAATGAGAGCAGAGTAGGAGGCTTCTTAAAGAAAAACTAACAGGTCTTTGAGAGGCAAGATTCTTGCTGGTTGGTCGGTGATCAAATACTTATTTCATGCAATAAATTGCTATTTAAATATTTATCAACTAGTTGGCCTATGCAAAATTTTCACACATTGGTTGTCGGGGGCGCAGGCAATTTCAGGACAATCAAGCTGGTCAAATCATTCTATATTATTTCTAAACACTTTTCTGGTGATTACTTTGTATCTCCGTTCATGCTCTACCCACACACACAAATGATACACCATATGAAAGGTAAACTTTCCCCCTTCAGCAATAAAACAGCCAAACAAACCACACATCCACGATGTGATCACAAAATACAGTTTAAACATTAATTTTCATAAACCTGCAGTAAGAAACAAATGACCTGCAGGTGGCACCACACTACCACAAAGCACACTATAGATTGAATTTAGCCAGTAGTAGAATCCAACTATTATTATATATCAGCATTTTGGATTAAAATGTAACCTTTAATGTAAATCTTTAAAACGTCTAACTCTCAAAGCAAACATAATAAAAAAAAAAGTGCAAGGTGCATAGGACAAACAACACTAAAAACTTGTGGAGTTCACATCAAAGAGTAGGGTAGTTTTATATGTGAAAACCCCTACTTATATCTAATAGTCTGTTCTTTACACGTATGGTCAAGTAACATTCAGTCCCTGCAGTCTCATTTGCATGTGATTACATACTCTATTCTAAACGAACCAGACTTGGATGGGCAGCCCCGCTAATACAGTCAAGAAACTCAATTGACAGGCTATACAGTCCGTGAATACATAGGAAATACTGTACCAATATCAGTGAGTGTGACTAATATACACCACGGGTCCCTGTAAACAATATCAGGGCCGTCTACCACAAATAAGACCCTCTACTACAGCCACCCGTCCAAAGAGACCAATATGCAGCAGGCTACGGGGTCAACCATGCCAGCAGCAACAACCCCAGGGTGGCGTCACCTATTGATGCAGCATCATACTCGGTCAGTGCATCCTCTCAGGGGTGAATCTCACACTTTTTTTTTTTTTTAAGTAGGGGATTGACGCAACACAAAAGATTTGCATATTTTACAACTCAGAAAGATCTCACCCGCATGAATGTAGTCAGTATATACGACCCTTTGTCCAGGTTCAGCGGCGGATACTTTCTCCCGACGTGTTTCGTTGTGCTCATCTGGGAATACCATGGGGCCAGTGTGACCATACCATCAGAAAAACGCTGCCATAATAATAGTTGGATTCTACCACTGGCTAAATTCAATCTATAGTGTGCTTTGTGGTAGTGTGGTGCCACCTGCAGGTCATTTTTCCTTACTGCAGGTTTATGAAAATTAATGTTTAAACTGTATTTTGTGGATGTGTGGTTTGTTTGGCTATTTTCTTGCTGAAGGGGCAAGTTTACCTTTCAATTGGTGTATCATTTGTGTGTGTGGGTACAGCATGAACAGAGATACAAAGTAATCACCAAAAAAGAGTGTTTAGAAATAATATAGAAGGATCATACAATGTGATTTTCTGGATTTTACCGTTAGATTCTGTCTCTCACAGGTGAAGTGAACCTACGATAAAAATTACAGATCTCTCCATTCTTTGCAGGTGGGAAAACTTGCAAAATCATCAGTGAATCAAATACTTAGTTCCCCAGTGTATATAGATTTTATTATTCTATAACTTTTGACTATTTTTTAGTCCCATCCGGGGATTTGCGCCTGCGCTCATCCACTTACACGGTATACTCAGCACCACAGCGTTCAGTACAGAACAGAATCACGTGGTTGTTTTTACAGCCGGCGGCAGTGTAAAGCATGGCGGTCTGCACTGTGGTTTCCATGGCTCCGTCATGTATCTATGCGAGTCTGTAAATACAATGCTATGTATGTAATGTAGCTATGTTACAGCTATGACTCCCAGTATTTCTCCAGAGCCGCACGCTGGGAGTTGTAGTCTCATATTATACATTTACGGCTCAGAGTGATTTAGTGGCGTTCAGATACACAGCAATCTGTTTTATTCAAAGATGTAACCATGACGACCATAAAGGAAATCTCCATTCTTTACACTGCAGGCTGCATCTAGAGATCTCGAGAAAAGATGCAAAACACAAAGAGTAAATATGAGGAGACAGGACTTACTTTCGGTTGCGCACCTCCGTGAGCTCCAGCAGCCTCTCCTGAGCGGCGCGCAGTTCATCGAGCCGCTGCTGGTAGCGGGAGTCGCAGTTATTGGCGCGTTCGTAGCTGGACACTTGGCTGGACAACTCGCTGGCGCGGTCCCGCAGCTGCTGGATGGACGTGTAGAGATTCTCATCATCCTCCTCCTGCGGAGACAACCAGATAAGAAAGGTTAATGAGGGGCCAAAAATGGCGGCTAAAAGTACAGAACAAGGCTCCTGGGTGTGTGCATGTGCTCACCACTAGAGGGAGCTGTAGCATCTCTCACTATTCCATACCCCCTCGTTCCCCTCTCCCCTTCTCGACCAGTCCCAGCTCCCACTTACCCCCCTCTTATCCCGTCCCTGCCCCAGTCCCACTTCATCAGCCTACCCCCCTCTCATCCTGTCCCCTCTCCCCTTCTCGACCAGTCCCCGCTTCCACCTTCCCCCCCCTCTTATCCTGTCCTTGCCCCAGTCCCACTTCATCAGCCTACCCCCCTCTCATCCTGTCCCCTCTCCCCTTCTCGACCAGTCCCCGCTTCCACCTTCCCCCCCCTCTTATCCCGTCCTTGCCCCAGTCCCACTTCATCAGCCCACCCCCCTCTCATCCTGTCCCCTCGTCCCCTCTCCCCTTCTCGACCAGTCCCAGCTCCCACTTACCCCCCTCTTATCCCGTCCCTGCCCCAGTCCCACTTCATCAGCCCACCCCCCCCTCTTATCCTGTCCCCTCTCCCCTTCTCGACCAGTCCCCGCTTCCACCTACCCCCCTCTCATCCTTTCCCCGCCCCAGTCCCCTTCATCAGCCCACTCCCCCTCTCATCCTGTTCCCTCTCCCCCTCGTCTCCTCTCCCCTTCTCGATCAGTCCCCACTTCCCCTCATCCCGTCCCTGCTCCCCCTCTCCCCACTGCACTCACCCTCCCTTCCCCACACTACTCCACCCGTTCCCTGTCCCACTCCCCCATCCTCGCTCCCTTCTCACCCTCCCTGTCCCAGTCCCTGCCCACTCCCCTGTCCCCGCACCCCCTCTCGTCCCCTCCAAGCTGCACTTACCCTCCCTTCTCCGTCCTAGACCCCAATCCCCCATCCCCGCTCCCCCTCTCGTCCACGCTTCACTCACCCTCCCTTCCCCGCCACAGTCCCTGCCCCATTTCCCTATCCCATCTCACTCCCCCTTCCTGGCTCCCCCTCTCGTCCCCACTCTCCATCCCCGCCCCCACTCCCCCTCTTGTCATGTCCCCGCCGCAATCATCCTCCATTCCCCACCCCGCTCCCCCTCCCTTCCTCGCCCCACTCCCCCTCCCTTCCTCGCCCCACTCCCCCTCCCTTCCTCACCCCCCCCTGTCCCGCTCCACTCTCCCTCCCTTCCTCACCCGTCCCGCTCCACTCCCCCTCCCTTCCTGTCCCGCCCCACTCCAATTCCTTCCTCGCCCTCCTCTATGTCCCACCCCACTCCCTTCCTCGCCTCACTCCCCCTCCCTTCCTCGCCCCACTCCCCTGTCACGCCCCCCTCCCTTTCCCGCCCCACTTCCCTTTAAAACTGCACCTTAGCGTTGACGATCTCGATGTGCACCAGCAGGGCGGCGAGCTCCAGCTCCTCACTGTAGCTGTTTCGCAAAGGAACAGACCGATAACCTGGAAGTAGAAAGTAAAGGATCCGTCAATGTCCAGACGATACTAATGTATAATGGTGAACTGGTGTCTGTAATAACTGGTGTGTTATATATGATGCTACACATTTATCCCCCAGTGGTTCCTCACTCGCCTCCATTGCTCCCGGATGTAGCCCAGATGTCTTCATTATTTGAGTATACTGATATTAAATATTACATTGGCCCTTCCCCTTTTGAGACTCCACCCTAGAGGAGCTGGATTCTCACGTATGTGTAGATAATAAGGACTATAGCAGATTGGTGAATACATTCAGCTACTGTGGGGTCACTGGAGGGGTCGACACTCCGGGCATCAAACCACCATCCCCACAAATGCCAAATACCCGGAACCATTGGGGACACTTTGGGATTCTTGTGATCTCGGGGACACACAGCAGTGGGCCCTGGACGTGGCCCTGATAAATGCTTTTTAGAAATGGGAGGTTTAGGGGCACGATGGCGCCACACTCTCTGTGTTTCTCACCTGTCTTCAAGGCCTTTACGGGGAACGTGGCCTGTGCCAGGAAGTTGGGGTCGCTGAACATGTCCTCCTCATACACCACGAACCTCAGGAAGGAAAACTCCGGGTTGTTGATGTCAAACACAAACTCCTTCATCATCCAGACGGGGTTCAGGCCGTTATCCGCTGTGGAGGGTGAAAACGCCATCAGTGCGGCTCCGGGGGGCGCCGCTGAGCCAGAGGCCGTGTGGTCCCTGGGTCTCAGGAGGACGGCGCCTCTGGGCATATGGGGGATGGGGCGGCGCTCACCTACGACGTCGCTCTTGTTTTTGCTGTTGTCGTACTCCGATCCGCAGACCTCCACTTCGACGAACGGACACACGATGCTCCGGCCATTTTTCGGAAGATGCCTCGCCCCCAGAATCTGGGATATCAGAAACATGGCTACTAAAAGGATCTCTACATCTATCATTACATAGCACCTTTATGCTTTACACTGCAGCTCTGCTCCATGAAGGGAGCACAGTGATCCCCGACTTAGCTGCCTCATCAGAGGCTTCGACTGTCCCCCATACTTTACCCTGCAGTCATATTAGTGCAGCTTATCCAGACATCATGTGTAGCTGGGCCTCCCGTGGTCCTCCTATGTTATCATATGTGCCCTGTGAGGTCCGGGGCCCCTCTGCACCCCGGATCCCTCGCCTGGATCCTGCACCCTGGATCGCTCCCCTAGATCTGCACCCGGATCCCTCGCCTGGATCCTGCACCCTGGATCGCTCCCCTAGATCTGCACCCCGGATCCCTCGCCTGGATCTGCACCCCGGACCCCTCGCCTGGATCTGCACCCCAGACCCCTCGCCTGGATCTGCACCCCGGATCCCTCGCCTGGATCTGCACCCCGGACCCCTCGCCTGGATCTGCACCCCGGACCCCTCGCCTGGATCTGCACCCCGGATCCCTCGCCTGGATCTGCACCCCGGACCCCTCGCCTGGATCTGCACCCCGGACCCCTCGCCTGGATCTGCACCCCGGATCCCTCGCCTGGATCTGCACCCCGGATCCCTCGCCTGGATCTGAACCCCGGATCCCTCGCCTGGATCTGCACCCCAGGGATCCCTCGCCTGGATCTGCACCCCGGATCCCTATCCTGGATCTGCACCCCGGATCCCTATCCTGGATCTGCACCCTGGATCCCTATCCTGGATCTGCATCCCGGATCCCTCGCCTGGATCTGCACCCCGGATCCCTCGCCTGGATCTACACCCCAGGGATCCTTCGCCTGGATCTGCACCCCAGGGATCCCTCGCCTGGATCTGCACCCCAGATCCCTCGCCTGGATCTGCACCCCAGGGATCCCTCGCCTGGATCTGCACCCCAGATCCCTCGCCTGGATCTGCACCCCAGGGATCCCTCGCCTGGATCTGCACCCCGGATCCCACACCTGGATCTGCACCCCGGATCCCTCGCCTGGATCTACACCCCAGGGATCCCTCGCCTGGATCTGCACCCCGGATCCCACTCCTGGATCTGCACCCCGGATCCCACGCCTGGATCTGCACCCCGGATTCCTTGCCTGGATCTGCACCCCGGATCCCTTGACTGGATCTGCACACCGGATCACTCACCTGGATCTGCACCGTGATCGGCTCCACAATCTTCAGGCTGCTCTTATCAAATGGGTCAAAGAAATCGTCCCTCATGATGTCCGGCTGCAGCACAAAGCCGCTCTGCCCCCCGAGCATGAAGAGCGCCTGGTTCAGCTGCATGGGCTTGTCTGCGGGAGGGAGAAGGTGAGACACGGGGCGGCTGGGACTTGTGGTCCGCTCTCACAGAAAGTCTGCACTGAGCTAAAGAATATATTGTGCCTGCAGCTCTGGATGTGGCTGGAGTATAATATGCAGTGTAATTACCGAATTGTGCCTGCAGCTCTGGATGTGACTGGAGTACAATTACAGAATTGTGCTGCAGCTCTGGATGTGACTGGAGTATAATATGCAGTGTAATTACAGAATTGTGCTGCAGCTCTGGATGTGACTGGAGTATAAATACAGAATTGTGCTGCAGCTCTGGATGTGACTGGAGTACAATTACAGAATTGTGCTGCAGCTCTGGATGTGACTGGAGTATAATATGCAGTGTAATTACAGAATTGTGCTGCAGCTCTGGATGTGACTGGAGTATAATATGCAGTGTAATTACAGAATTGTGCGGCAGCTCTGGATGTGGCTGGAGAATAATATGCAGTGTAATTATAGAATTGTGCCTGCAGCTGTGGATGTGACTGGAGTATAAATACAGAATTGTGCTGCAGGTCTGGATGTGACTGGAGTATAATATGCAGTGTAATTACAGAATTGTGCTGCAGCTCTGGATGTGACTGGAGTATAATATGCAGTGTAATTACAGAATTGTGCTGCAGCTCTGGATGTGGCTGGAGTATAATATGCAGTGTAATTACAGAATTGTGCTGCAGCTCTGGATGTGACTGGAGTATAATATGCAGTGTAATTACAGAATTGTGCTGCAGCTCTGGATGTGACTGGAGTATAATATGCAGTGTAATTACAGAATTGTGCTGCAGCTCCGGATGTGGCTGGAGTGTGCGTAAGGCATGATGTACCGTATGTCAGGGTCTGTGCTCTGTCTCTCAGCATCTCGGGGTGTTCTTTAAATACAGGATTTTTGATTATTGCCCCTCAGTCTACTCCCCCCCAGAGGGCGCCATGATTACCGGGGGTCTGGAAGTTCAGGGCCACGAGTTGACTCCCACAGATCCACATGGGCAGGGGGTCATAGTTGGAAGAATCCAGGCGCTGCCCTTTGGGGTAGACGCGGCTCAGCTGGCGCCGGTTGTACTGCAGGAATCTCTTCCCCTTGCTGCGGCTGGCGTACTTCTCTGCTTTGGTCTCGGGGAATGAAGACATATCCCGGTAACAAGCCTTCTCCGTGCCGATCTCTGCAAACAGCCAGAAGGTGTGTGTGTATATACAGTGTGTACATATCAGCCAGGAGGTGTGTGTGTATATACAGTGTGTACATATATCAGCCAGGAGGTGTGTGTGTATATACAGTGTGTACATATATCAGCCAGGAGGTGTGTGTGTATATACAGTGTGTACATATCAGCCAGGAGGTGTGTGTGTATATACAGTGTGTACATATCAGCCAGGAGGTGTGTGTGTATATACAGTGTGTACATATCAGCCAGGAGGTGTGTATATATATACACTCACCGGCCACTTTATTAGGTACACCATGCTAGTAACGGGTTGGACCCCCTTTTGCCTTCAGAACTGCCTCAATTCTTCGTGGCATAGATTCAACAAGGTGCTGGAAGCATTCCTCAGAGATTTTGGTCCATATTGACATGATGGCATCACACAGTTGCCGCAGATTTGTCGGCTGCACATCCCAAAGATGCTCCATACAAGGCAGGATGGATCCATGCTTTCATGTTGTTTACGCCAAATTCTGACCCTACCATCCGAATGTCGCAGCAGAAATCGAGACTCATCAGACCAAGCAACGTTTTTCCAATCTTCTACTGTCCAATTTCGATGAGCTTGTACAAATTGTAGCCTCAGTTTCCTGTTCTTAGCTGAAAGGAGTGGTACCCGGTGTGGTCTTCTGCTGCTGTAGCCCATCTGCCTCAAAGTTCGACGCACTGTGCGTTCAGAGATGCTCTTAGGCCTACCTTGGTTGTAACGGGTGGCGATTTGAGTCACTGTTGCCTTTCTATCAGCTCGAACCAGTCTGCCCATTCTCCTCTGACCTCTGGCATCAACAAGGCATTTCCGCCCACAGAACTGCCGCTCACTGGATTTTTTTTCTTTTTCGGACCATTCTCTGTAAACCCTAGAGATGGTTGTGCATGAAAATCCCAGTAGATCAGCAGTTTCTGAAATACTCAGACCAGCCCTTCTGGCACCAACAACCATGCCACGTTCAAAGGCACTCAAATCACCTTTCTTCCCCATACTGATGCTCGGTTTGAGCTGCAGGAGATTGTCTTGACCATGTCTACATGCTGAAATGCACTGAGTTGCCGCCATGTGATTGGCTGATTAGAAATTAAGTGTTAACAAGAAGTTGGACAGGTGTACCTAATAAAGCGGCCGGTGAGTGTATATATATATATATATATATATATATATATATCTACAGTATATACTGTGTGTACATATCTATATAATTATGAGAACGTAGTACAGTATCTGTTCTCTTACTTTCTTCATCGAAGGGCACAGGGCGGCAGTAGACCACGAGCTCCGACAGCTCCAGCGCGATCTTCTTCCTTCGCTCCATGATCTTCCCTTCTTGCATCTGTAAGAGCCGGACGTCACATTACACATGACCCGCACATTACATCTGTGTATGTGATGTGCTGGAGCCGCGGAGCCGTGTGCTGTGATGTCAGAGCTGTGTTTTTTGCACTCAGCCAATGAGATGTCTCCTGCCTGCTCTTGCCCCTCCCCTGCAGAAGACATGATGTCACTGCAGCTGCATCCCCCTCCTGTCCCTTCTCGTCTGCCAGCACAACTCTGGCTCTGGATTATAGGTTTCCGCACATTTGGGAAAGGAGAACTACAGGAGGCTGAAAAATGAATGGAGTCATTGAAAACTACAGCTAGTTCCGCACAAAGTGATCCTTATACGGAGACTAGGAAGAAAACATGAAAACGTTCTGGTTCTTGAACGAAAATTGGAAAAAAAAACGGGAAGAAAAGGAACAATTGGCCGGTCCTTAAGTGGTTAAAGGTGAATTCCCGAGTTCTTCCCTAGCGGTGCAGGTCGGGGGGCTCCCAAGTTCCTCCCAGCAGTGCAGGTTGGGGGGCTTCTACCTTCTTCCTTAGTGGTGCAGGTTGCGGGGCTCCAACATTCTTCTCTAGCGCTGCAGTTTTTGGAGCTCCTATGTTCCTCCCTAGCGGTGCAGGTTGGGGGGCTCCGACATTCTTCCCTAGTACTGCAGGTTTTGGGGCTCTTATGTTCTTCCCTAGAGGTGCAGGTTGGGGGGCTCCTACCTTCTTTTCTAGCACTGCAGTTTTTCGGGCTCCTATGTTATTCCCAAGCGGTGCAGGTTGGGGGGTTACGACATTCTTCCCTAGCGGTGCAGGTTGCGGGGCTCCTACGTTCTTCTCTAGCACTGCAGTTTTTGGGGCTCCTATGTTGTTCCCTAGCTGTGCAGGTTGGGGGGCTCCTACATTCTTCTCTAGCACTGCAGTTTTTGGGGCTCCTATATTCTTTCCTAGCGGTGCAGGTTAGGGGGCTCTTACATTCTTCCCTAGCGGTGCAGTTTTTGGGGCTCCTATGTTCTTCCCTAGCGGTGCAGGTTGGGGGCTCCTACATTCTTCTCTAGCACTGCAGTTTTTGGGGCTCCTATCTTCTTCCCTAGCGGTGCAGGTTGGGGGGCTCCTACATTCTTCCCTAGCACTGCAGTTTTTGGGGCTCCTATGTTCTTCCCTAGCGGTGCAGGTTGGGGTGCTCCTACATTCTTCCCTAGCACTGCAGTTTTTGGGGCTCCTATGTTGTTCCCTAGTGGTGCAGGTTGGGGGGCTCCTACATTCTTCCCTAGCGGTGCAGTTTGGGGGGCTCCTACATTCTTCCCTAGCACTGCAGTTTTTGGGGCTCCTATCTTCTTCCCTAGCGGTGCAGGTTGGGGGGCTCCTACATTCTTCCCTAGCACTGCAGTTTTTGGGGCTCCTATGTTCTTCCCTAGCGGTGCAGGTTGGGGTGCTCCTACATTCTTCCCTAGCACTGCAGTTTTTGGGGCTCCTATGTTGTTCCCTAGCGGTGCAGGTTGGGGGCTCCTACATTCTTCTCTAGCACTGCAGTTTTGGGGCTCCTATGTTCTTCCCTAGCGGTGCAGGTTGGAAGGCTCCTACATTCTTCCCTAGCACTGCAGTTTTTGGGGCTCCTATCTTCTTCCCTAGCGGTGCATGCAGGTTGGGGGGGCTCCTACATTCTTCTCTAGCACTGCAGTTTTGGGGCTCCTATATTCTTCCCTAGCGGTGCAGGTTAGGGGGCTCCTACATTCTTCCCTAGCGGTGCAGTTTTTGGGGCTCCTATGTTCTTCCCTAGCGGTGCAGGTTGGGGGCTCCTACATTCTTCTCTAGCACTGCAGTTTTTGGGGCTCCTATCTTCTTCCCTAGCGGTGCAGGTTGGGGGGCTCCTACATTCTTCCCTAGCACTGCAGTTTTTGGGGCTCCTATGTTCTTCCCTAGCGGTGCAGGTTGGGGTGCTCCTACATTCTTCCCTAGCACTGCAGTTTTTGGGGCTCCTATGTTGTTCCCTAGTGGTGCAGGTTGGGGGGCTCCTACATTCTTCCCTAGCGGTGCAGTTTGGGGGGCTCCTACATTCTTCCCTAGCACTGCAGTTTTTGGGGCTCCTATCTTCTTCCCTAGCTGTGCAGGTTGGGGGGCTCCTACATTCTTCCCTAGCACTGCAGTTTTTCGGGCTCCTATGTTCTTCCCTAGCGGTGCAGATTGGGGGGCTCCTACATTCTTCCCTAGCACTGCAGTTTTTGGGGCTCCTATCTTCTTCCCTAGCGGTGCATGCAGGTTGGGGGGGCTCCTACATTCTTCCCTAGCACTGCAGTTTTTGGGGCTCCTATGTTGTTCCCTAGCGGTGCAGGTTGGGGGCTCCTACATTCTTCTCTAGCACTGCAGTTTTGGGGCTCCTATGTTCTTCCCTAGCGGTGCAGGTTGGAAGGCTCCTACATTCTTCCCTAGCACTGCAGTTTTTGGGGCTCCTATCTTCTTCCCTAGCGGTGCATGCAGGTTGGGGGGGCTCCTACATTCTTCTCTAGCACTGCAGTTTTGGGGCTCCTATATTCTTCCCTAGCGGTGCAGGTTAGGGGGCTCCTACATTCTTCCCTAGCGGTGCAGTTTTTGGGGCTCCTATGTTCTTCCCTAGCGGTGCAGGTTGGGGGGCTCCTACATTCTTCCCTAGCATTGCAGTTTTTGGGGCTCCTATCTTCTTTCCTAGCGGTGCAGGTTGGGGGGCTCCTACATTCTTCTCTAGCACTGCAGTTTTTGGGGCTCCTACATTCTTCTCTAGCACTGCAGTTTTTGGGGCTCCTATCTTCTTCCCTAGAGGTGCAGGTTGGGGGGCTCCTACATTATTCTCTAGCACTGCAGTTTTTGGGGCTCCTATGTTCTTCCCTAGCTGTGCAGGTTGGGGGGCTCCTACATTCTTCCCTAGCACTGCAGTTTTTGGGGCTCCTATCTTCTTCCCTAGCGGTGCAGATTGGGGGGCTCCTACATTCTTCCCTAGCACTGCAGTTTTTTGGGCTCCTATCTTCTTCCCTAGCGGTGCATGCAGGTTGGGGGGGCTCCTACATTCTTCCCTAGCACTGCAGTTTTTGGGGCTCCTATGTTCTTCCCTAGCGGTGCAGGTTGAGGTGCTCCTACATTCTTCCCTAGCACTGTAGTTTTTGGGGCTCCTATGTTGTTCCCTAGTGGTGCAGGTTGGGGGGCTCCTACATTCTTCTCTAGCACTGCAGTTTTGGGGCTCCTATGTTCTTCCCTAGCGGTGCAGGTTGGAAGGCTCCTACATTCTTCCCTAGCACTGCAGTTTTTGGGGCTCCTATATTCTTCCCTAGCGGTGCAGGTTAGGGGGCTCCTACATTTTTCCCTAGCGGTGCAGTTTTTGGGGCTCCTATGTTCTTCCCTAGTGGTGCAGTTTGGGGGGCTCCTACATTCTTCCCTAGCACTGCAGTTTTTGGGGCTCCTATCTTCTTCCCTAGTGGTGCAGGTTGGGGGGCTCCTACATTATTCTCTAGCACTGCAGTTTTTGGGGCTCCTATGTTCTTCCCTAGCACTGCAGTTTTTGGGGCTCCTATTTTCTTCCCTAGCGGTGCAGATTGGGGGGCTCCTACATTCTTCCCTAGCACTGCAGTTTTTGGGGCTCCTATCTTCTTCCCTAGCGGTGCATGCAGGTTGGGGGGCTCCTACATTCTTCCCTAGCACTGCAGTTTTTGGGGCTCATATGTTCTTCCCTAGTGGTGCAGGTTGGGTGCTCCTACAATCTTACCTAGCACTGCAGTTTTTGGGGCTCCTATGTTGTTCCCTAGCGGTGCAGGTTGGGGGGCTCCTACATTCTTCTCTAGCACTGCAGGTTTGGGGCTCCTATGTTCTTCCCTAGCGGTGCAGGTTGGGGGGCTCCTACATTCTTCTCTAGCACTGCAGTTTTTGGGGCTCCAATGTTGTTCCCTAGCGGTGCAGGTTGGGGGGCTCCTACATTCTTCTCTAGCACTGCAGTTTTTGGGGCTCCTATGTTCTTCCCTAGCGGTGCAGGTTGGGGGGCTCCTACATTCTTCTCTAGCACTGCAGTTTTTGGGGCTCCTATGTTGTTCCCTAGCGGTGCAGGTTGGGGGGCTCCTACATTCTTCTCTAGCACTGCAGTTTTTGGGGCTCCTATGTTCTTCCCTAGCGGTGCAGGTTGGGGGGCTCCTACATTCTTCTCTAGCACTGCAGTTTTTGGGGCTCCTATGTTGTTCCCTAGCGGTGCAGGTTGGGGGGCTCCTACATTCTTCTCTAGCACTGCAGTTTTTGGGGCTCCTATGTTCTTCCCTAGCGGTGCAGGTTGGGGGGCTCCTACATTCTTCTCGAGCACTGCAGTTTTTGGGGCTCCTATGTTGTTCCCTAGCTGTGCAGGTTGGGGGGCTCCTACATTCTTCCCTAGCACTGCAGTTTTTGGGGCTCCTATCTTCTTCCCTAGCAGTGCATGCAGGTTGGGGGGGCTCCTACATTCTTCCCTAGCACTGCAGTTTTTGGGGCTCCTATGTTCTTCCCTAGCGGTGCAGGTTGGGGTGCTCCTACATTCTTCCCTAGCACTGCAGTTTTTGGGGCTCCTATATTCTTCCCTAGCGGTGCAGGTTGGGGGGCTCCTACATTCTTCCCTAGCGGTGCAGTTTTTGGAGCTCCTATGTTCTTCCCTAGCGGTGCAGGTTGGGGGCTCCTACATTCTTCTCTAGCACTGCAGTTTTTGGGGCTCCTACATTCTTCTCTAGCACTGCAGTTTTTGGGGCTCCTATCTTCTTCCCTAGCGGTGCAGGTTGGGGGGCTCCTACATTATTCTCTAGCACTGCAGTTTTTGGGGCTCCTATGTTCTTCCCTAGCTGTGCAGGTTGGGGGGCTCCTACATTTTTTCCTAGCACTGCAGTTTTTGGGGCTCCTATGTTCTTCCCTAGCGGTGCAGATTGGGGGGCTCCTACATTCTTCCCTAGCACTGCAGTTTTTGGGGCTCCTATCTTCTTCCCTAGCGGTGCAGGTTGGGGGGGCTCCTACATTCTTCCCTAGCACTGCTGTTTTTGGGGCTCCTATCTTCTTCCCTAGCGGTGCAGGTTGGGGTGCTCCTACATTCTTCCCTAGCACTGCAGTTTTTGGGGCTCCTATGTTGTTCCCTAGCGGTGCAGGTTGGGGGGCTCCTACATTCTTCTCTAGCACTGCAGTTTTGGGGCTCCTATGTTCTTCCCTAGCGGTGCAGGTTGGGGGGCTCCTACATTCTTCTCTAGCACTGCAGTTTTTGGGGCTCCTATGTTGTTCCCTAGCGGTGCAGGTTGGGGGGCTCCTACATTCTTCTCTAGCACTGCAGTTTTTGGGGCTCCTATATTCTTCCCTAGCGGTGCAGGTTGGGGGGCTCCTACATTCTTCCCTAGCACTGCAGTTTTTGGGGCTCCTATGTTCTTCCCTAGCGGTGCAGGTTGGGGGGCTCCTACATTCTTCTCTAGCACTGCAGTTTTTGGGGCTCCTATGTTCTTCCCTAGCACTGCAGTTTTTGGGGCTCCTATATTCTTCTCTAGCACTGCAGTTTTGGGGGCTCCTATGTTCTTCCCTAGCGGTGCAGGTTGGGGGGCTCCTACATTCTTCCCTAGCACTGCAGTTTTGGGGGCTCCTATGTTCTTCCCTAGCGGTGCAGGTTGGGGGGCTCCTACATTCTTCCCTAGCACTGCAGTTTTTGGGGCTTCTATGTTCTTCCCTAGCGGTGCAGGTTGGGGGGCTCCTACATTCTTCCATAGCACTGCAGTTTTTGGGGCTTCTATGTTCTTCCCTAGCGGTGCAGGTTGGGGGGCTCCTACATTCTTCCCTAGCACTGCAGTTTTTGGGGCTCCTATGTTCTTCACTAGCTGTGCAGGTTGGGGGCTCCTACATTCTTCCCTAGCACTGCAGTTTTTGGGGCTCCTATGTTCTTCCCTAGTGGTGCAGGTTGGGGGGCTCCTACATTCTTCCATAGCACTGCAGTTTTTGGGGCTTCTATGTTCTTCCCTAGCGGTGCAGGTTGGGGGGCTCCTACATTCTTCCTTATGAGGCTCAGGAACTGCGTGTCTGTGGAAGTCGAGATCTGACAACTCTGCTTATAACTTGTCAAGAAGGCTGTTGTCAGAAGCAGGACGACGAGGAGGGGTTCCTGCCAATTCTGTGTCCCCAATGGTACAGAGTGCACACAAAGGCTTTATCGGTGGTCTCACCCTGGCATCGGCGTTCTGTGCGGCTTCACGAATCTTTGCGATCCAGTCGTTCAGCTCCTCCTGAGAATCGGCCGCCACGTCCAGCGCCTGTGAGGGGTGGGACATCTGCTGGGAGTGGATGGTGAACATGTGGGGCCGGGGGCTGCGACCTTCCTTCGATAAAACTAAGGTGAGGGAAGAGACGATCAATCATGGAGTCATGAGATCTATGACGGACCCCGGATTTCTGCGATCTGTGTGAGGCCCCCCTCCGTACTCACCAATGTGGCATGATGGGACGTCTATAAAACCCTTCAGGAAGTTCCCCAGCGGGCTGTTCTCTGCAGACTGACCGAAGAACAAGGACTGGGGGCAGAGAGGTAAGATGTCAGCAAGCGAAGCCCCCAAAACTCAAGTGTATTCATCTCAGGGGGCATCTGACCGTATCGTCCTGCTCCGAGGTCACCGCTGCACTCATCTCCTCCACGTAGTTCGCCGGGAACCAAAGCTGCTTCTTCCCACCGTAGTCACCGCGCCACCTGCAGGTCAGAGGGGGAACAGCGGGGTTGTAACTAATATTTCCGACCACACAGAGCGGACATCTCCATGTGTGTTAGGCCCCATCACACGTCCGTTTTTCATGTCCGCATGTGGTCTGTTTTTGAAGGACCACGAATACGGACACACTCATTGTATACAATAGTGGTGCGTACATGTCAGGTTTTTCACATGGACCATGTGTCCGTATGAAAAACCTGCAGATATGTTAGTTTTTGTAACAGCACCATGGACAAAATGCAAGCAGCACACTGATGACACACGGATGCATGACACGCACCGGTGCCTAGTAAAAGCCGTACAGTTCGCACTGTTCCCAGGCGCCGGTGACTGAAGGCAGCGCTCATAATTGTCGCCTGGTCTCCTTGTGATCAGCACGGCCAGGTGACAATGATGGGAGTTGCATTAAGCACCGTGATTGTACATAATGTATAAATAAATACATTTTTTTTTTTAAAAAAGACATTGGCTCCCACATAATTTTCATAAACAGCAGAGGGAAAGCCAATACTTGGGGCCGATGTTAATAATCTGGTAAAGGGGCCAAGAGCCCTGGATGTTCCAAGGCTATTAATATCAGCTCACAGCTGTTTGCTTAGCTTTTACTGGTTAGTTTACGGAGAGCCCAGAAAAAAATGACTTAGGGTCTCCCTATAAATGCTGACCAGCAAAGGCTATTTGGATAATGGCCCCCTCCCAGACTGAAAACATCAGCCCTCAACCAAACCAGAAATGGCGCATTCATGAGATGTGCCAAATCTGGCGCTTCTCACCTGACCTGGTGCGGTGGCAAGTGGGGTAATAGTTTTGGGGTTGATGTCAGCTTTGCAATGTTGGCTGACATCAAGCCCACGGGTTAGTAATGGAGAGGTGTCTATAATACACCCCCATTACTAAACCCATAGGGATATAGTAATAAAGACTACTATTTATTTATTTACTGTAAAATAAAAAGTACTAAAACACCTTATTCCTCACCTGTCCACCGATAATCCATCTGTTCCACAAAGAGCCCAACCGTGTGGGAACCGCACCCTGTGACCAGAGGTAACCTCAATGACATCAGTACAGGTCACTGAAGCTGTGCTCTGACGCTCAGCTCAGTGTGTCCTGGGCTCATGGCTGAGCGGTTGCATCATGTCACTGCTCAGCTATGCATCCAGATGTAGCCGAGTTGGGCTCTTTATGGAACAAATGGATTATCGGCAGACAGGTGAGGAATATGGTGTTTTATTACATTTTATTTTACAGTAATAAATAGGAGAAAAAGTGTGTGGAGTACTCATTTCAATTAAAGGACTTTACTCTGTCTTTATTAATATATAACTATGGGGTTAGTAATGGGGGAGTCTTCTAGACCCCTCTCCATTACTAACCCTTGGGCTTGTTGCCAGCCAACATTACAAAGCTGCCATCAACCCCAAAACTATTACCCCACTTGCCACTTCATCAGGGCAAGTGAGAAGAATGAGGCTAAGCGTCAGATTTGACACATCTTATGAATGTGCCATTTCTGGGGAGGTTGGGGGCTGATGTTCTTAGTCTGGGAGGGGACCAATATCCATGGCCTCTTCCCAGACTTTTAATATCTGTCTGTTTAGCCTTTGCTGGTCAAAATTTATAGGGGAACCCTACATCATTTTTTTTCTGGGCTCCCCCATAAACCAGTAAAAGCTAAGCAAACAGCTATGAGCTGATATTAATGGCCTGGGAACATTTAGGGCTATTGATCCCTTCCCAGAATATTAAGATCAACCCCCAGCCATCGGATTTCCCTCTACTGGTTCTAAATATTACTGGCGACCCCACGTCATTCTTTTTTTTAATTAATTTGTTTAAAAAAAAAAAAACAAATAAAGAAAAAAAGGCACCAAACACTGATTATATAGCACAATTACATATTTGTATCTATTATCTATCTACCATGTTCCTCATCGCAGTCTCTATCTTTGAACATCTTTAATACCTAACACTCTTTCATTTCTATGCTGCATTTCTTTACATACATGTCACACGGACGTCACATGGATGGCACATGCACACAGACGACAGATCACACCAGTACTGGCCTTACAAGGGATGACTACAGGTGACATCCACTGCATTATCTGTACTCGGAGATATCACTGTTATTTGTGGTTACATAGGACTACAGGTGACATCTACTGCATTATCTGTACTCAGAGATATCACTGTTATTTGTGGTTACATAGGACTACAGGTGACATCTACTGCATTTTCTGTACTCAGAGAGTTATCACTGTGTTATCTGTGGAGTTACATAGGACTGCAGGTGACATCTGCTACATTATCTGTACTCAGAGAGTTATCACTGTTATCTGTGGTGTTACATAGGACTGCAGGTGACATCAGCTGCATTATCTGTACTCAGGGAGTTATCACTGTGTTATCTGTAGTGTTACATAGGACTGCAGGTGACATCTACTACATTATCTGTACTCAGAGAGTTATCACTGTGTTATCTGTGGTGTTACATAGGACTACAGGTGACATCTACTACATTATCTGTACTCAGAGAGTTATCACTGTTATCTGTGGTGTTACATAGGACTGCAGGTGACATCAGCTGCATTATCTGTACTCAGGGAGTTATCACTGTGTTATCTGTGGAGTTACATAGGACTGCAGGTGACATCTGCTACATTATCTGTACTCAGGGAGCTATCACTGTGTTATCTGTAGTGTTACATAGGACTGCAGGTGAGATATTGTGAGGCACTCACCAGCCGCCATCTTGCTTGTCCACGTTGTGTATGATGGCCTGCTTACAGAAGGAGAGCTCGTCCTCGCGCTGGGCCTTGTAGTCGTACAGCGCTTTCACCATGCACTGGGGGGACAGACACATTTGTGAACAGATCAGTGGACACGTCTGTAAACCTCACCGTGTCGGGGGTCAGTATGGACACTGCGGACGGGTCACTATAATGTCTTATGTCCGTTCTTACCCTGGATGTTGGCATCTTATTAGCTTCCACGTACAGATGGGGGGTCCGGACCTCGTACAGCGCCCCGTAGTCCAGGTCCTGGAAAAGACTCATTTTAGGCTGCGCAGTTTAAGGCATTCTAGAATCTTTAGTAATAACTGGTCGTTACTTTGCAATGTTGATCATGGGAACATGGTAACCCCTCCAGTCACAATCCACATATTAGGAGTTGTGCAGCCCCCCAGTCACCCGGGTAGAGCCTCTATCCACAAGCAGGGGGACAGAGTTAGCTGGACACTCACCGCCGTCCCCATCTTCTCCAGCGCCTCCTCATTGATGGGGTAGCGTAACTTCATCTTTCGGTACAGCGGGTGCTTCTCATAGTAACTGACCAGGTCTACAAGGCTCTCGAATTCGGCTGAGCTCCCCAGCATAAAGAGGCGCCCCTCCTGCTGGATGCGGCAATGCTTGATCTTCCCTTCAGCTCTGAGGGAGAAAACAGAGAACACAGGGGGAACTTCCACAGACAAATAGGGTCTGCAGACACGACGTCGCATCAACATGTCCACCCGGGCTTCGCACTCACGGTCTATAATTTTGGAATAAGTTATTTGACTAAACCAGGAAGATCATTCCAGTAAAAAGGTGCAGCACAGAGGAAGACTCAGAGAATGGAGGATGTATAATAAATATTTAATTTCATGCTTGCCAATATTGGACATTTGAGTCCTGGGAATGCCCTAACCCTGCCCAGAAATAATGCATGTCATATACCGGGATCGCCCCGTCAGGGCAGCAGGGTACTCGGTATACCGGGTCCTTCGGTTCTCAAGGGGGATGTCATGGTGGCTGACCCTGTCCGTGGCCCTGGGACGTCCATGTAAAAGGGAAAGAGGGATTTTTAGTTCTTGCCGTAAAATCTCTTTCTTGGAGCCTTCATTGGGGGACACAGGTAACCATGGGTGTATGCTGCTGTCACTAGGAGGCTGACACTATGCAAATAAAGAAGAAGTAACTCCTCCCCGGCAGTATACACCCTCCGACAGGCACCAGGCAACTCAGTTGGTGCAAAAGCAGTAGAAGGAACAGGTAATATAAAACTCAACCTATGTACCAACCCACAACAACGGCCCGTTGGCCAAGACGGTACAACTTCAAGGGAGGGTGCTGTGTCCCCCAATGAAGGCTCCAAGAAAGAGATTTTACGGTAAGAACCAAAGATCCCTCTTTCTTTATCGCCTCATTGGGGGACACAGGTAACCATGGGACGTCCAAAAGCAGTCCCTAGGGCGGGATATTCTGCAGAAAAAGAAGAGTTAGGTCGGCGGGTGAGAAACCGCCGCCCACAGTATCTTCCTACCCAGGCTCGCGTCCGCAGAAGCCTGAGTATGCACCTTGTAGAATTTGACAAAGGTGTGAATGGATAACCACGTTGTGGCCTTGCAAACTTGCGAGGCCAAAGCTTGGTGACGAACTGCCCAGGAAGCTCCCACAGCCCGGGTAGAGTGAGCCTTCACCCCCGAAGGAGGCTGTTTGTCTTGGACACGGTATGCCTCCAGAACCGCCGAACGGATCCAACGAGCAATTGTGGACTTGGAAGCGGGGAGCCCCTTTCGGTGCCCTTCCGAGACGATGAACAGAGGATCGGCCTGACGAAAAGAGGCAGTTCTGGCGAGATAAATCCGGATAGCCCTGACCACATCCAAGTTGTGAAGGGATTTTTCCAAGGGATGAACCGGGGAAGGGCACAAGGAAGGGCGGACAATGTCCTCATTGATGTGAAAGGCCGAGACTACCTTCGGTAAGAAGGAAGGAACCGGTCGAAGAACCACCTTGTCCTGGTGTAGGACTAGAAAGGGAGAACAACAGGATAATGCCGCCAGCTCCGACACTCTTCTAATGGAGGTGATGGCGACCAAGAAAGCTACCTTCCAAGACAGAAGCGAGAATGAAATGTCCTGAATCGGTTCAAAAGGCGCACGCTGGAGGGCGTCTAACACAAGGTTGAGATCCCAAGGCTCGACAGGAGGATGATAAGGGGGAGCTATATGAGCGACCCCCTGGATGAAGGTCCTCACCTGAGGCAGGGAGGCCAGGTCTCTTTGAAAAAGAATGGATAGAGCGGAAATCTGACCCTTCAAGGTGCTAAGGGAAAGACCCGAATCTTGACCCGCTTGAAGGAAACTGAGAAGAGATGGAAGGGAAAAAGTCATAGGAAACAAATTGTTGTCCTGACACTACCGGAAAAAGGCCTTCCAACATGTGTGGTAAATACGCGAGGAAGCCGATTTTCTCGCTCTTATCATCGTCTGGATGACGCTATGAGAAAAACCCGCGCCCTTCACGACTGCGGCCTCAACGGCCATAAAGTTAAATTCCGAGACCGAGAATTCGGGTGGAAGAGGGGCCCCTGCGAAAGAAGGTCCGGACGATCCGGAAGCCTCCACGGAACGTCCGATAGCAAGTTCACCAGTTCCGCATACCAGGCCCTGCGAGGCCAATTTGAAGCTACCAAGAGTACGGGGACCCCCTCTGTCTTGATCTTTTTTATGACCCTTGGAATCAAGGGGAGGGGTGGGAACAGGTAGGGCATCTGGAACTGGGTCCACGAGATGACGAGAGCGTCGCATCCGACGGCCCTCGGATCCCGAGATCTGGAGACGTACTGGGGAACCTTGTGGTTTGCCCGGGAGACCATCAAGTCGACGTCTGGGACGCCCCATCGCTGGCAAATCTGGCTGAAGATTGCGGAAAGAAGAGACCACTCGCCCGCTACGATGCCCTGGCGACTTAGAAAGTCGGCTTCCCAATTGTCCACTCCTGGGATGTGGACGGCTGACAGAGAGGGAATGTGACCCTCCGCCCAACGGAGAATTCTTGCCACTTCCATCATGACTTGCCTGCTGCGAGTCCCTCCCTGATGGTTTATGTAAGCCACGGCTGTGGCGTTGTCCGACTGAATGCGGACCGGCTTTCCCGAGAGGAGGGACTCCCAGCGGATGAGGGCTAGGAAGATGGCTCTGATTTCCAAGAGGTTGATAGGGAGGCACACCTCCTGAGCAGTCCAGCGGCCCTGGGCCGTGAGGTGGAGAAAAACCTCTCCCCAACCTTGGAGGCTGGCGTCGGTGGTGATAACCTGCCAGAGGGGAGGAAGAAATGACCTCCCGCGCAGAATGGAGGTGGACAGCGTCCACCAAGAGAGAGACTGTTTCACTTCTGGGAGAGAGGCGAAACGGGCGGTCCAGGGAAAGTGGATTCCTGTCCCAGGCCGACAGAAGGGCCAGCTGGAGGGGACGAGAGTGAAACTATGCATAGGGGACTGCTTCCATGGAAGCGACCATTTTCCCCAGAACCCTCATGGCGAGGCGGAGAGACGGAGGATTCGGGCTCTTTAGTGCTCTGACCCCCCCCCCCCCGACGAAGAGCAAGGAACTTCTCCTTGGGGAGAAAGACCTGAGCCTGAGAGGTGTCGAATTCCATGCCCAGGAACTCCAGACGCTGAGATGGAATCAAGGAAGACTTCTGGTAATTGATTATCCAGCCGAGGCGAAGAAGCGTGTCCAGAGTAAGCTGGAGGCTCTGGCTGCAATCCCGACGAGATGGACCCTTGATCAAGAGGTCGTCGAGGTATGGGATTACTAGAATCCCCTTTGAACGTAGGATGGCCATGACAGTTGCCATGACCTTCGTAAAGACCCTGGGCGCCGACGCCAGACCGAAAGGGAGGGCCGTGAACTGGTAATGACGATCCTGGATCGCGAACCAGAGGAATCTCTGATGCCTTACGCAAATAAGAACGTGAAGGTACGCATCTCGGATGTCCACGGAACACAGAAACTCTCCTGGTTCCATGGACGCGACCACCGAGCGTAGAGATTCCATTCTGAAGCGCCGAGTCCGGAGATGGCGATTTAACCGCTTGAGGTCCAAAATTGGATGGAGAGAGCCGTCCTTTTTTGGAATCACGAACAGGTTTGAGTAAAAACCCGAAAACCGCTCGTGATAAGGCACCGGAACTAGGACTCCTGAGGCGAGGAGCGAATCGACGGCCTGGAGAAGCCCTGGGAGATGAGAGGGCTGTTTGGGAGGACGAGAGAGCAGGAAACGACTTCCTAGGGGCGAAGAAAATTCTATTTTGTAGCCTGACGTGACGATCTCCCTGACCCAGGCGTCGTCGATCACCGATAGCCAAACCTCTGAGAACAGAAGAAGCCGGCCTCCCACCCTGGAGAGATTTCCAGGTGGGGGCAACCAGTCATTTATTAGAAAACCTGTGGCCCCGAGATCCAGATGATTTTGCGGGGTGGCTCTTGGCTCTCCAGCGCGGTGGAGTCCTGAAAGAAGGTTTCCTTCGGTCCCCCTGTGAGGAAGAACGGTCCTGGTTGGGGTTTCCTGAGGAGGCGAAGGACCGAAAGGGACGAAAGGACTGGGGGCCCCTCCTGTTGAAGGAACAGGCTGGGGTAAGGAGGTACTCTTACCACCCGTAGCGTCCGAGATCATTTGATCCAGCTGCGTGCCGAAGAGTCTAGAACCCTGAAAGGGCAGACCAGTGAGGGATTTTTTAGAAGCGGGATCAGCGTTCCACGCTTTTAGCCAGAGAATCCGGCAAATGGCCACAATGTTGCTGTTAGCCCTGGTGGAGCAAGCCGCTGCATCAAGGGAGGCATTCATGAGGTATTTTCCTGCAAGAGAAATCTGATCCGCCAAATCAGACAGTTCCTCAGCAGGAGCAGAGGCCAAAATACCCCTGCGCAGGGTTTTGGCCCAGGCTGACACAGCCTTGGCTACCCAGGACGAGGCAAAACTAGGGCAAAGGGAGGCTCCGGAAGCCTCAAATGCCGATTTTGCTAATGCTAATTATCTGTTCGTGGGGTCCTTAAGGGAAGCCGCGTCCGGGATAGACAGAACCGTCTGCGAGGATAGCCTGGAGACGGGCGGGTCGACCTTAGGAGACTCGGACCATTTGGAGACAAGGTCGGAGTGAAAAGGGTATAACACGTCTATCCGTTTCCTGCCAGGGAAACGCTTACCAGGGTTTTCCCAGTGTGTAGCGGTAGTGTTGTCAAACTCCCTGTGATTAGGAAAAACTCTAGAGGGACGTTTAATCCATTTAAACGCAACGGAGATGTCCTGAGAGCTCGCTTCAACCTACTTAAGATCAAGCGTCTGAATGATAGCCGAAATAAGGCTATCAACCATCTCCTGTGTTTCGGAAGTCTGATCTGCATCAGAGTCAGATTTCGACTGAGAGGATAGGTCAGACCCGACGTCCGCCTGCGAGGAGGGGGAACGGGCAGATAGGGGAATTCCGGTGTAGTCCAGGGAACTGGAAGAGGATCTAGACAAGGTCCTTTTTCTGTCTCTTTTGTCCGGTCGGCCTCTGTGAGGGTCTTGGACAGGTGCGAGCGAATCGCTGTGCGAGGCGTTCGTGGCACTGGTGGCATTAGAGAGAAGCGGGATACGTTCAAGTGCCTGGACCAGGGACTGAGAAACCTTAGTCAGGTCAGACACGGATTGAGACATAGCAACAACCCACTCCGGGGGAGGGGGGGTGCACTCATCCCGAGACCTAGGGGCTTCCTGAGGGACTGACATGGTGGGAGGAACGCAGGATGGGCAGAAGGGAGAAGGCTGACCTGAGGCTCACTTTTTCTTACAGTGAGCGCAAGCGTAATGGATGGCCGTAGTGGCAAAGGTCGGAGTGGGGTCGGACATAGGTGGAGATATTACCTTGTCCAGGAGCGAAAGTACTGCCGGGAGGAGTAAGTAGTAGCGCTGAGCCTGCTGAAGGACAGCGACAGCGGTAGCCTCAGGAGTCTGCCTGTGTGCCCCCGAGATTCCTCTGTCCAACGCGGTGAGCAGACGCTGACAGGGAGCAGGAAGTAGCAGAAAAGAGCGCGGAGACAGCGCGACGCTGTGGGCGTGCTCAAGCGCCGAAGGGGGAATGCATAAGGAACGCCCCCAAGAGCGCTGAACTTCTGGCCGTTTTAATGTCGGGCGCCACAAGGGGGCGTGCGCCGAACGAAGGAGAAGAAGAAAAAAAGCCGGGAGGGAAAAATGGCGGGCGCACGCACACGCAGTTTGAATGAAAAGGATGGAAAAAGGGAAAGCCAGCCTGCGGCGATAGCGCATCCCGGCGCCCGAAAACGGCGGTGCTGCAGCACACTCCCCTATTAAAGAGAGGCCCAGTAAGAACTGACACCCTAGGAGATCGCTTGCCCGGGGGAGGGGGGTTCTACATGGTAGTCCGTACTGTTGCTTGAAGATTCCCTACCTGGAGTTGAGGAACACATCAGGATCCCTTGTAGAGTAGAGGGTCCTGGAAGAAGTCCTCCTTCCCACGCCACGAACTCCGGCGCAGAAGACACTAAGCAAAAACTGAGTTGCCTGGTGCCTGTCGGAGGGTGTATACTGCTGGGGAGGAGTTACTTCTTCTTTATTTGCATAGTGTCAGCCTCCTAGTGACAGCAGCATACACCCATGGTTACCTGTGTCCCCCAATGAGGCGAGAAAGAAAGGTCTTTAAAGGGGAAATGTTCGTGACGCCACCTGTGGTATTCGGCCAGGGTGACCGACGCTGCTTTAAGGGGTCCGCTGGGGTGATGTTATGGCAGCTAGATGGTATACCTTCCCACAGGTGAAGTGTGTCCCCAGGGCTTCCCATTGTGTAGATGGTGGATGGTGTGAGGTGCAGTGAAGAATGAGGACACAAGGTTGCAGTCTCTACCTTTTACTGAGGGCTTCAGCATCCACAGTCCAGGGTACGGACCACAGGGCAGGCAGAGTCCGGCCAGTTTGGAGGGAAATCCAGAGTCCCCTTATCCAGGTGGAAATCAGTAGCCTTCCTCTAGCACCGTGGTGTTGTAGTACCTTATTGCTGAGCCTCTCATAAGGTCCTCACAGATGTTGTAGATGTTATGTCTCTCTCTCTGTCCCCCAGATGGATAGGACAAACCTGTATGACCGGTGGCTTGAGGCTTTTTACAGGGACTCTATCATGCCCCGGCCTCTCGTGGGTGCCACCATGCCTCCTGGGTATGGGGCGGATCAGTAAAGTGAAATTAGCTGTCCTGCCGGTCTCTGGAGCAAGGCATAAAGAACTGTTGCTCCCTCGGCGTTCCGGCTACCGGGTTCCTGCGCCTCAGAAGGAGGCAGCCTGTGCAGGGCAGAACTCCTTCTGGTATCCACTCCTTTGCTATGACTTCTTCTCACCCTCTCTACAATACAGTTCTCTTTTCGTGTCCTTTCTTAGGAACTGCCACACGTGGGGCAGGTGCAGCTCCGTGACCCTCTGTCTAGGCCTCTGACAGGCTCCCACCCCTGTCAGGGACCAACTACCTGAGCGGAGCTCAGCGAGCAACTCCCTAACTTCCTCTCCAGGCCACCAGTTTTACCTAAGTGTGAAGAGTGCCCTAATAAAAAGGAGCATAGCTCCCCCTGGTGGACTGGAGTATGAAATGTGTTTTATGTTTGCGTTACCTGGTAAAGAGATCTCCTTTATTGCCTCCAAATGTAACATCACTCCCCCCTAGAGGAAAATGACATTACTGCAATGACCAGGACCCTGGGGCGCTGCATACCCCTTCCCATTAAAAAAAGTCTCAAATTTTTATAGGATTGTATCTGAAATATCTGAACAGTTCCAGAAAATGTGGAACTTACAGTATGTTGTAATATTGCTCCAAAATTCATGTTAGGTGCAGGATTAGTGTATCTGATACAGAGCTGAAAATCTCCAGCTCACCACTGGAGGAAGCGCTCAACAAAGGCATTTACATGCTGTAACAACTCTGATTGCAGTGAGCTCCCCCTAGTGGTGGCAATACAAATCTGTATATACTGAGCTCCCTTTAGTGGTGACTGTATACATCTGTATGTAGTGAGCTCCCCCTAGTGGTGGCTGTATAAATCTGTACACAGTGAGCTCCCCCTAGTGGTGGCTGCATAAATCTGCATGTAGTGAGCTCCCATTAGTAGTGGTTGTATAAATCTGTATGTAGTGAGCCCCCCACAGAGGTGGTTGAATAAATCTGTATATAGTGAGCCCCTCCTAGTGGTGGCTGTATAAATCTGCGTTTAGTGAGCTCCCCCTAGTGGTGACTGTATAAATCTGCATGTAGTGAGCTCCCCCCTAGTGGTGGTTGCATAAATCTGCATGTATTAAGCTCCCTCTAGTGGTGGCTGTATAAATTCTGTGTGTAGAGAGCTCCCCCTAGTGGTGGCTGTGTAAATTTGTATGTAGTGAGCTCCCTCTAGTGGTGGCTGTATAAATCTGTATGTAGTGAGCTCCCTCTAGTGGTGTCTATATAAATCTGCATTTAGTGAGCTCCCTCTAGTGGTGGTTGTATAAATCTGTATGTACTAAGGTTCCCCTAGTGGTGGCAAACAACACCCGTAGGCTCATGCAGTGGTCTAGTCTAGAGGAGAAGGTTTCACCATCTTGGGCAGACAGTCCTTACATCTCCATCGCTTTCACCCTCCTGAACAATGTTTTACCTGAAGGAAATGGCATAGGAGTTCGGGTCACTTCGCTTCCGCACCAGAAATGCACCATCTCTGGGAACCCTCATTAACATGTGCTCTGCCTGCAGGCGGGTGAGGCTGGCATGGTACCATCTGTGAAGATAAAGGGCAGTCACTCATGATCAGAGATTATACATTAGATACACCGCTCAGCATACTGTATCACACGTGATGAGATTAGATACATGGCGGAGGGGGGGGGGGGGCAGTCACTTACTCTTTGCTCTCATGAGCATTGGGCTGGGGCACCGGATCTGTCAGTCGCATCTCAAACTCATTGCAGCGCAGCGGCACCTCCCGGTAGTGGCAAATCAGGCCGTACAGACTGTCAAACACCAGGTTGTCGGTCAGGTAGAATTTGGTGGAGCCGGCCTCCTGTCTGGAATGAATGCGGCAGTGCTGGACACGGCTGGACCGCCTGGAAGAGACAAAGAGGAAAAGAGTACAGCATTTCTTTGGATACCCTAAAAATATGGGAGACACATCACACCCCTTTAATTATCATTAGATGTTAGTTGTGAATCTATGACCTAAAAATATCTTTTCAGATTGATAAAGCCGCCACTAGAGGGAGCTCACTGAATACGGACTTATACAGCCACCACTAGAGGGAGCTCACTACATACAGATTTCTACAGCCACCACTAGGAGCCTGTAGTCTGTGGAGGAAGGTGCTGTTCTGTTTGCTCCAGGAGAGTCACCAGTTTTTTTTCACCCAAGAATTCCCACCCCCTCTCTGACCCAGGAAAGAGAGGGGTGTAGTGGATGGACAGTGGGGCTGAGTCCCCATCCCCCACCCCTCGGTCTAAGCCGGAGAGGGGTGGGAGCTCATTGCTACCGACAAAGAGGGTCACCATATCCAGCAAGGTCCAAAACATGGAGGAGCCCAGAAAGACCCAGGAGGGCTGCAAAGCCCCTAAGGCTGAGGCGAGGGCCACTGCGGTGTCTCCTCCTGGAGGCGAGCGGAGTACTCGCAGAGGTGCAGCGGCGGCGGTGCAGAAGGATTGGGGCACTAGGGCCACACGGGAGCCGGTTACCAGCTATGGCTCCCGTGTCCATGCGTACCTCAGCGAGTATGAGGAGGCTGGGGAGACCCTGAAAAGGCTCTGGGAGGAGCTGAAGGAGGTGAGGCAAGCTGCAAGCAGAGCCTCCCGCGCAGAGAAGTCTGCCCTAACAGCCAGGATATCCAGCCTGGGGATCTGCATTGAGGGCATGGAAGCCCGGAGAGCGGCTATATTGGACAACAGCGGGCCCTTCCGGGAAAAGCTGGAAAATGAGGACCGATTCCACAACATGGCTGCTTCAAAGGAGCCAGAGGGGTCTCGGCGTCCGACCCAGGTGGAGGAGGTGGAGCATGAGGAGATGGAGGAGGCACCGTACCCACCTGGGGGCTTGGTAAGGCTACGTTCACATTTGCGTTGTTGTGTGTTGCGTCGGCGACGCATCGGCGACGCAACGCACAACGCATGCAAAACGCATTGTTTTGTGACGCATGCGTCCTTTTTTTGCTTGATTTTGGATGCACAAAAAATGCAACTTGCTGCGTCCTCTGCGCCCTGACGCGTGCGCCGCAGTGACGCATGCGTCACAAAACGCAAGTGCGTTAAATATAGGGGAGCATGACGCATGCGTCGCCGCAGCGGTGCCCGACACTGCGTCGCACAACGCTAATGTGAACGTAGCCTAAGTGATCTCCAGGCCACACACAGCGGGATAGATCCAGTGCAGGTCCCACTCCCATCAGACAATAGTATTTCAGAGGATGATGGGGGTGATGCGGATGATAGCAGCAGCGATAACAGCAGTAGTGGGGGTTGCCTCGTCTTGCAGCAGATCCGTCAGCTAGAGTCCCCAGTAAACTATGCCCACCTGAAGTTTGGGGATGAGGTCTGCGGGGATGAGGCAACCAGGAGGGGGAAAAAGAAAAGCAAAAAAAAGGAAGAAAACATCGGAGGAGAGGTTGGTGTTTGTCCCCCTTCCTGGGACCCCCCGGTCCCGCTGTGTGGAGCCTGCTACCCACCCCGGCCCGGGACCTGCAGTGGGTCCGGTGCGAGGGAGCGGGGAGAGTACAAGTCGTATGGCGCAGGTCGCCGTCTCTGCTGGCGGTAGCAGAGGGGGCGGGAGTGGGCATGCGGCTGCAGAGCCGGACAGTGTGCATGGTCTGGAGTGTGGCCCTGTGGTGGGCAGTAATAAGATCTGTGGAGGTGTCCAGGCCCGATCCTCTGTGGAAACGGGGGACGGCCTGGTGCCTGCTGCACCCGCTGACGCTCGGGGGGGTGGAGGCTGTGGGTACCTTGCCGGTGGTCACCGCTCCCCGCAGTGTTGGCGGTGCACTGTCAGCCGAGGCCGCATCATCGGCGGCGTGTGCTGTGGTGTCGGGGTCCCCCACATGCAGATCCGATGCTGGGTCAAAGTCCGGGACCCCGGCACCGCTTATCATCTCGGGTGCAGCTGTAATGGCTGCGGTAATATGAAGGAGAAAATGTCTAATGAAATCAATTATTAAACCTTATATAAGTCAGTTCAGATATAATGTAGCGAGATGGCGATTGTGTCTTTGAAACTGTCTTGAAGATCCTTGAAACTGACCTGGAAGGAATCTTTGGAATGCAGGAGTGAAGGCACTGGAATACACCATATTTGGAAATGAAGCTTGCAATGAACCAATTACAAAGTGACAAACTATTCTGAAGTTGTGCGACCTCCCCCATTTTCTGTTTTTAGTATTATCCTTTGTTCAGAATAAAGCAGTTGTGAGTGAGCCATCACTGAGAGAGGCTGTGTGTATCGTCTTTGTGAATCTGATACATTCTGGGCCTCTAAGCTAGCACTCAGCTTATATTTGGTCAGGTACAAGCAATCATATAGATCTCCCTTTAAGAGATCACCCTCACAGTAATGCCAGCCCGGATGGCCCCTCACCGGAGGGGGTCGCACCGCCGGGGTCCTCTGCATGTGTGTCACCTGTATCTGTGGGGGACCCGGCGGTGAAGTGCACACAGGAGCGTGGAGATGGTCTGCAGGAGAGGCTGGAGCAACAGTCTGCAGCTGCCAGCACATGCTCTGCTGAAAAGCAGGGTGTGGTAATCAAACCCTGCAGTATCGATCTTAAAGGGGCAGCTGCACTGCAAATAGCAACAACCCCAGCAGAAAGCAGTAAAAAAAAATGCAAATAAAAATGTAAATAAGAATGGAAGTGGTGCAAGTGGTGTGAATAGTGTCTGTGATAATGGTGACGGGTCAGGGGCGGTTTCTGCTGGAGGTATGGTTGGTGTGAATGGTGCCAGTGCGGTGATTTCTACCAGTGAAAATGGTGAGGCTGAGGTAAGTGAGGTGGAGATGGTTGACTGTGAGGTTGAGGGTTCAGGGAATATAGGGGCTGGTCCATTGTCCCCCTCACCTGCAGCCGCCATTAGTTATGCGGCTGCTGCCGCTGGGGTTCCACAAGGGTCTTCCTCATCTCCGGACCCAGGGAATGAAGCTTTTCGCCGCCGTTTCCTGGAGGCCCTCAAAAAAGGGGAGCTGACGATCAATGTAGAGGGAAGAGAGGTGGCATTGTCCTACTGGCTAGATAAGTTTGGTCTAGCTGCCTTCCAAGAGAAAAGGGGGGGGGAGACCGTGTGGTCCCTCCCGACAGCCGGGCAGGGGGTCTCCAGGAGAAATGTGGTTCGTCTTCGCTGGAGGGGCGATGAGGCGTGTCCATCCAGGACAAATGTGGTGAAGCTCCTCATGAAGATAGACTTCAGGGCTATTGACATCTTTGCTCTGATACATCCTTTTGGGACCTCCTCTTTTGATATCAGCTTTGTTCGGCCGGAGGGCTTGGAGCTCTTTTGGCCGAATTATGAGCTAGTAAAAGAGGAGCCCGGCTGGCGAGGGTTCGCCGTGGAAGCAATTTCTAGCCAAAGTGGGCCGAAGAAAGTGACCGTTTTAACATGTAATGAGTCTCTTTCTGGCGTTGACATAATGACCTGGTTGAGCCGGTACGGCGAGGTTGTGGAGGTCCCTAAGAAGAACCGGGACGATTTTGGTATCTGGTCAGGAGGCTGGACCTTCATGGTAAAGTTGAAGCGTTCAAGTGGCACGGTCACCCACATCCCTTCCTTGGCTTTCCTGGGAAGGGATCGGATTCTGGTCTTCTACCAGGGGCAGCCGAAGGTATGCCACAGTTGTGGTGATCCTCGCCACTTCAGCGTGGGCTGCAGGGTGCAGAAATGTACCTTGTGTGGCGAGGTGGGTCACCTCGCCACATCCTGTGGTGTCATTCGATGTCACCTGTGTGGTGATCTAGGTCACCCGTTCAGCCGCTGCCCTCGTTCCTTCTCTAATGCCATGGCCAGCTGGGCGGAGGGGAGCCGCGGGGAAGTTCCTGGCGGTGCAACTTCTGCAGAGGTTAGAGGTGGCAGCGGGGGGGGGGAGCTGAGGGGCCGATGAGGAATGGCAGGGCTAGGGGCCCCTCTTACCAGCGGAGGCAGGCAAGGCGTCAGGAAGGCAGGGGGCAGGAGGAGCCGCGGGAAACTGGGGTAATGGCTGCCCCCTCCTCCGAGGCGACGGCTCATGTCACTGAGGCCCCGGGGGAGGAAGCGGTGAATGAGGAGATCAGACGGATGGAGAATGAGGAAGCGGCTGATCTCTCAGATGCCTCTCAGTATGAAAGTTTTGATGAGGATGGAGGGGAACAGCCAAAAGAAATGGGTGACAAGGGTACCAAGAGTGCCAAAAGTAAAAAAAAGAAGAAAAAAGGTAGAAAATCTTCTTCCCTGACCAAGGTGCCTAAGGAAGGTCCCACCGACTCCCCTCTGATCCCCGTCTCCAACCGGTTCCAAGCCCTTGACGATCCTGCTGAGACGGGAGTCGGGGGTGAGGTTCTGGAGGTAACATCGGGAGGGCCTTTGGGAGGCGGGGGAGTCCCTTCTCCAGGGGGTGTGTCTTCCTCGGGAGGTGGGGAAGACCCTGGGTCCGGAGATGAGAAAGAAGTGGGAGGGATGGATACCTGTCTCTCTGAAAAGAAGAGGGGGGGCTTCATCGTCCGGAGATGAGCGGGATAAGAAAAAGGGTGGGGGGAAGAAAAAGGCCATCTAACTCGATCACTCATGATGGCGGCACCCACCCCGTTGACTCTAGCGACCATTAATGTCGCTAGTATAAAGTCTGATGCGGCTAGATTTGCGGCCTTTGATTTTCTCACCCGATTTGAGGCTGGAATTTTGTTTTTGCAGGAGACTAGGCTTACGGATATGGGGGCCATAAGCAAGGCGGAGAGCGAGTGGAGGTGCGGGTCTTCGTACTGGTCTCTTGCGGCCGAGCCGTGTAGCGGGGTGGCAGTCCTTTTTAAGACTGCATAGAGTTATCGAGGTAGAAATGGGGGGGTGCCTGGTCTTAGACGTCTTCATGAGGGAACAGGAGCTTCGGCTCATTAACATCTATGGTCCGCAGTCAAAGTGGGACCGTAAATGTCTCTTCCTGAAGACTAAGCCCTATCTTTTTACGAGTCGGGAGGTGGTCTTTGGAGGTGACTTTAACACTGTCACAAGGCTTCGTGATAGGGGAGGCTCCATTGACCGGCTGGCTTATGATAGTAATACTCTTAATAGCATAGCTAGTGACGCTCGCCTGGTGGATGTCCACATCCGGCACACCCCAGGTCACTGTGGTTTCACCTTTTATAGAGGTAATTGTAGGTCTAGGATAGACAGGATTTTTTTTAAAAGGAGGAAGCCATCTCTTTAGCAGTGTCCGTTGTTGAGGTGGAGTTCTCCGATCACTGTCTGATTTCTTTTTCTCTGAATGTTTCAGAAACCCCTCAGATGGGAAGGGGACTATGGAAGCTGAATTCGTCCCTCTTGGAAGAAGCAGAGATAAGACAATCCTTTGAGGACTTTCTTCAGAGCCAGGTACCGCTTTTGGATCTCTGTAGCGATAAGTCAGAGTGGTGGGAGATGTTCAAGGATCGGGTTGCGAGTTTCTTCCGCCAGCTCTTGAGCCTCAGGAGCCTGAGCAGGTACCGCCTGTATCAGGAACTGAGGAGGAAACTCGAACATCTCGTCTCGGCTGGAGGTGACCGTGAGGGGATCTCCAGAGTGAAGTCTTTACTCAAGAGGTGTCAGTACGATAGGCACACATCTTTGGTTTTTGAGAGGGATTTCGGGAGGTACAGCTCGCCTGACCCCTACAGAAACTGTAAGATGTCAGTGAGTTGTAAGGTGGTGACAGGTTTGGTCGACGATACGGGTTCCCTGAACAGATCCAAATCCGGGATCCTGGAGGTGATCAGATCTTTCTACTCACACCTCTTGGGGAAGAGGGATCTGGATCGGAACGTGATGTCGGCTTTCCTGGCCGAGGCCATCCCTGAGCCAGGGGATGACCCCTCGCTTCACGTTTTGACAGAACCAATCAGGGAAGAGGAAGTGCGACTGGCCATTGATGGGCTTCGGCCTAAGAAATCGCCAGGTCCGGATGGCTTAACATCCGAGTTTTATAAGACCTTTAGGGACTCCTTGGTCCCTCTCTTGACTGAGGTGTTTAACGAGTGTCTCTCCTCGGGCGCTCTTTCCCGGTCAATGAGGCAGTCGGCCCTGATTATCCTGTCAAAGGGTAAGGACTCATCCCGTATTGAGAATTGGCGTCCCATAGCGCTTCTCAATACGGACCGGAAGGTTCTGGCAAAGGTGCTGTTCAAACGGCTGGTGAAGTTTGCACCCCGGCTCCTTTCGGGGGGCCAGCACTGCTCTGTTCCAGGCCGCAGTACGTTTAGTGCTGTGCTCGGTGTCCGAGAGGCAGTGGAGCAGGGCGGGGCAGGTCACTGGAAGAGGTACTTGCTGTCCTTAGACCAGGCGAAGGCTTTTGATCGGGTTAACCATGAGTACCTCTGGTCCGTCCTTCTGAGGTACGGTCTGCCTGGGGGGTTTGTAAATTGGCTAAAGATCTTGTACGCGGGGGCAGAGACTTTCCCGCTCGTGAATGGTTGGTCTGGCCGCCCTTTTGAGGTTGGGTCTGGGGTCCGCCAGGGCTGTCCATTGAGCCCGCTGTTATACGTGTTTGCGATAGATCCCCTTTTAAGGAGGATTGAGCGTGGGCCGTTGGCGGGAGTCAGGATGGACCAGGTGGCCCCAGAAGCCACTCTGAGGGTGGTAGCGTATGCCGATGACGTCTCCCTTTTCGTGTCCTCGGGTGAGGAGGCGGAGTGGGTCATGTCTGAGGTTGATCGCTACTCGGAGGCTTCTGGGTCCAGAATTAATCAGGAAAAGTGTGAGAGTCTCTGGCTGGGAGGGGGAGACCCTAATTTTGGTCTCCCGGACACTCTTCCAGAGCCCCAGGCATCGGCAAAAATCTTAGGCATCGAATTTGGCCCTGGGGACTACCCCCAGCAAAATTGGGAGGGCAGACTTAAGATCGCCGCCCAGAAGGTGGACCAATGGAAGAGTTGGTCTTTGACCCTGAGGGAAAGGGTTAGCCTGGTTAAGGGTTTTTTGCTACCCTTGTTAATATACCTGGGCAGTGTCTGCATGTTGCCAGAGCCGCTCTGGACACAGGTCTACAGCCTGTTTTTCCAGATGTTATGGGGAAATAGGCTGAACCTAGTCAAGCGGGAGGTCACATATCGCACAAGGAGACTAGGAGGGTTGGGTATGGTCAACCCAGTGGTGTTTCTAATAAACACTTTTGTCAAGACTAACATCGCCAACCTCTGGTCAGAGAGGGCTCCTCCGTGGGTATTCTCCTGCAGGGGATGGCTTCAACCCTTCTTCCAGGAATGGGAGACAGGAGGGCAAGTGAAGGACCTGCGCACACCGCATGGGCATCTCCCGGCTTACGCTACCCCGGTTCTGAAGGTGATCCGCCGGTGGGGTCTGGGAATGTGGGAGATCATGTCGAGGAAATTCCTTGACAGGAGGGTCCTGTTGACCCATTTCCAGAAGCCTCTGGTGCTCAAAGATTGCCCAAGTCGGGATCTGGAGGTGGGCTGAGGTTATTGAATTCTACACGGGTCCCCTTGAAGTTTTGGGACTTGGCGCTGCTTCCATGGGAAACTGTATGTAAGGGACAACCTGAAGTGTAGGAACTCTGATGATCAGGGTTGTCCCCGTGAGGGGTGTTGCAACACGCTGGAAAGCATGGAGTACTTCCTCCTTCAGTGTCCTTTTAATACAGGGGTCTACAACAGGGTGGGTGCTTCCATAGGCTGGCCTCGGCTGGCACACCTTTCCTATGCGGAGTGGGCGTATGGGGCATTCGGATCCCTGGGTGGCCGAGATCGGGGCACTTTATTTCTAGTCAGTTCAGTCGTCAGGTTTTACACGTGGAACGCACGGTGCTTAGTGTCAACTCAGCAGAAAATCCTCCCCAGGGACGAGGTTGTTAGGAACATTCTGGGTGGCCTGGTGAAGGTGCGCTCTCTGGAGTATGACAGGCTAGGTGCAGCGAGGGCCTCTCTTCTCTGGAGAGGGTTCTCATTTAATGTACCTAGGGCTTAGATAAGCAGGTAAATGATAGGGACAGGTAGACAGCTTCAGTAGGGACAGGTAGATAGTTAGGGACAGGATAGGGACAGCCCAGGGACAGTTAGGTAGGCACGCGGTGAGTTAGGTAGGGTAGTAGGGTCAGGCAGGGAGAGACAGGGAAAGGTAGGTAGATAAATAGGGGCAGATGTCTAGACAGGTAGGGACGGCTGGTAGGGTAAGGATTGTTAGGGTAGAAGCCTGTCATCTCCGGTTTCCCGGTGGCGGGCTGGGGCTTTTCACTATCAGATTTTTGTTTTGCAGAAGTGAATTATTGATATAGGGCTTACAGGCACCAATCCTGGCTCTGGGTAAGTGTTGTAATATAGAGTTATGTAGTATTGTATTGTAAGGTGATGATCCTGTGGCTTACAGGGTTAATGCACCTGTAAGCAAGAGGTTATGAGTTACTCGGTGAGCTTATTTTTGTATTGTGTGGGTTTGGTGGTAGGTTGTTTATAGTTGTGTTTGCTGTGTAAAAAAAAAAAAAAAAAAAAAAAATGAAATAATAAAAACATTATAAAATAAATTAAAAAAAATATTTTTTTTGTGATTTAGATAGATGTGTTTAAGCCAGGTGGCTATATTGTTTCTTTTTGGGCGATGGACCAGAGTTTTCTTTGTCAGGTTTGGTATGAAGTGTGTATGTGCGTGTGTATTAATAAATTGTTTCTTCTCTCCTTGGGTGAGGTAACCTGGGGAGGAGGAGATCTGCAGGAATCAAAAAGTGAAAAGACGAGTAAAGGACAGAAAACAACATAAGAAAGAAAGATGGAGGAAGCTTCTCTGAGAAAGAAGAAGGCAGTTTGTTTTCTTTTGCGGGGTTGCTTTGACTGGGGGCAGTTATGCTGGACTCGGACTTTGCTTTGGACTGGGGGGGTATTGTTGGACTCGAACAGTTGCTTTTGCTGGGGTTTTGATTTTTGCTATTTATTGATTGTAAGTTTTGTATTTTTATAATAAGAGTTCACTACATACAGATTTATATATACAGCCACCACTGGAGGAAGATCACTGCTAGAGATGAGCGAATTTGATTGGGTCAGTGTTTATTCGGCCAGCTATAGCGCTTACCGACTAAGTTGCAGAGGGAACCCGGCTTCCTGGATCACTCCGGCTGATCAGCTGTTCGGCTCCGCAGCTGCATGTGTCGCGGCTGTGTGACAGCCTGTTTGTTGGGCTCTCCATGCATGTCACACAACCACGACGCATGCAGCTGCGGAGCCGAACAGCTGATCAGCCGTAGCGATCCAGGTTTCCGGGTTCCTTCTGCAGCTTATTCAGTAAGCGCCATAGCTGGCCGAATAAGCCCTAATCCGATCAAATTCGCTCATCTCTACTTATTACACACAGAGAACTCACCAGAATGACAGCGTGTAGTCGCCCACAAAGGTCTCGCTCTCTCGCACTAGGAACGTGCCGTCCTTGCCTCCTGTCTCTGTGCAATATTCATGGAGCAGTTTCTCGGCAATATGGCGTCCATCACGCCCACCGCCCAACTTTCCGTGGAACCACTTCTCACTGAAGTGCAGCTCGTTATTATTCATTTCCTGAATATAAATACAATTGCAGTTATTTTGTCATCGGCTCTGTGGCCCCGGAGAGCGGCGGCCGTGCAGAGGTGCTATAGGTCACACGTGCTGGTAATCTTGTCTTCTGGCGCACTGGTGATTTACACCGTATGAGGCAGCAGCGGGACGCTCGATTAATGGTCCGGCGTCCCCACCAGACAAAACATCAGCCGATAGTTATAGAACACTCGGCCAGCGTCCAAACTCAGAAATACAAGTGCAAAGAAGACGTCTGGGACTCGTGTGTCCCCACGTATGGGCTCACACGTGGGCAGCTAACATGTGACTTGTCTCGTGGGAGTCATTTTTGCATTTTTTTTCTATTTTTTGATGCAGGCACATTTTTCCTTTCATACCTGTGAGTTGATGTGCATCATACTTACACTAGGGGACACTATCCACACCACATCTCTATGTGTATATGAGGTCCATCCCATCCGGTGAGCCATGATGACATCACACCAGGTGGTTGGTGTATGACATCATCGGTGACTGGTGCCAGGTCAATATGATAGAGGGCAATGGCCGCTGTTTGCAAATCCATGTGACACTGCAGGGGCCTAGTCCTCCTCCTGGCCTAGTCCTGCTCACACAGCTGAGCATGTGTTACAATGTGCTTACTGACACATTGCATCGAGTCGTCAGCTGTGTGAGCAGGACTTGGATGGCTTTATGTGCCATCTGAAGGCTGCAATGGAGACCAGCGGTGGCCATAAAGTATGGTGGAGTCTTTCGTTACCTCTTTGGGCTCGGACTCCTCCTCGTCCTCGTTAGACTGGTACCGCGACGTCTCCTCTGAGTAGTAGATCTTGTTGCTTGTGAGAACAAAGTAATGTGGACTCCAAGTCTGCGGGGAGAATGTGGCAATGGAGGGGTTAAGAGTGTGATGATGGGGGTGACGGTTGGCGACCACCTCGAGCGGTAAAGATCTGCCATTCTAGGACAGTTGAGCGACATCCCGAGCAGTGATAAGTGGTCGCTTTCCCCGCTCCCCCGGGCCACCTACATGATCTATGGGGTCCTCAAGGTACAGGATGCCATTCTTGATGGAGTTGCTGATGTCGTTCTCGGAGTAGCTGGCCGTGGACACCTCCTCATAAAGGTTTCCTTCCACCAGCTTCTTGTGCTGAGGAGAAAGGCAGGGTGGTGAGAGACGGCACCCGCTGTGGGTAACGTCGCCCCAGGGCGGGCCCGCGCCTTACCTTAATCAGGATCTTCTTCTTCAGCTGATTAGGAGAAGGCAGCTCGTCGGCGTTTATGTCCACCGGTTTGGTGAGCAGCATGTCCCCAAAGACCTTCTTGAAGTAGAAGGCCATGTTCCTCTGCTGCATGACGCTGCAGTGGTCCTCTATGGACAGGATGACCGGGTACCTGCAGCACAAAAGCTGAACTGTGACCCCCAGACGTGCAAGGGGCCCGCAGCGCCACACGCCACAATCACACAGGTCTTACTCTGACGTGACAAAGGCGTTCTCCTTAATAGTGTGCAGCACGTCCAGGAACTTGATCTTGGACGTCAGGGTGTGCCCGTGGTAGATGATCGGCAGGTCGTCGGGCCCGTCCCAGCAATCCACTGGTTAATCGAAAATAACAGATACATAGTTAACAAGAAATATGTTTTCTGGCAGCGCCTCTTCCTCCAGAGGACCCAGCGCATGATTGGGTTCAATAACGGTGTAATACTTCACTTCTCCTGTGGAGGCGCTGCAGGAAAACTGAGCACTTACTGCTGATCGCAGAGGATCCAATCAGCAGAAAATCAGTAGAAAATCTACATACTATATACCCACACATACTGTACAAATCTATACATACCATAGATATAATATATACACATACTGTACAAATCTATACATACTATATATACACATACCGTATAAAAAATATATATATATATATATATATATATATATATATATATATATATATATATATAGATATATTGTAAGATTGCACTCACTAACAGGTAGGGGATTACTCGCTGGGCACTGGATTCAAGCACACGGGCACAGTTTTTAAACACAATAGCAGTCCATACGGTTTATTTAAGCGTCATAAACCGCTCTGTAAGCCAGGTTACACATGGTCCATTTAACTTTACATGATATGGCTTTAACTCATTAGCCACACGTTATCCATTTGCAGCAACTAAACACGCTGGTCCTCTCCTGAACAGTTGCAGTGGGTTACAGCGCAGGTCATATAACATCACAAGCACCAACAGTCTGTATAGGTACCTGATGGGAGCTCCTGCTCCACCTGCTGACTCCTTGTCAGTCCTCTCTCTTGGGAAGGCTGCCTTACTGGGATCACCAACTTGCCTAGTCGGCACACATTAGTCAGTCCAGACCCACCGAAGGACTGTAGCTTCCCCACACAGTAGCTGTCACTGGCTCTGCAGATCCCGGTCCTCACCTCGTGCTGTTCAGGGATCCGGTCCTACTCCCAGGACCTCCCAACACCCAGGTTACTCAGGATCACACAGGTGGCCAGTCTGGGTACTATTCAGGACGTCCATCCCCGGCTGGGACCGTCCAATACCCAGGCCACCAGTAGCAAAGTCCCACCACGTGCTCTTCAGGGCTAGCACGCCCAACACAGAGGTTTCTATCAGGACCTTGCACCTGTACTATACAGGTCTACACACTCAGAACACACAGGAGCATGTGACCCACACCCTGGTCACATTATCTAGGTGTAACCAATCCCCTGGGTGGGAGTGTGGGTGTGTGGCTAGTTTGTCCCGCCCATCTCACATAACTAGCCCTGCCAGCCTCCTATGACTATTATATAACACTATACTTGTAGGACTACAGGTCCCAGAACACCACATCGCTTCAGGCTGGCAGCGCAGACTCTCCTCCTCTGCGACACACATATCGGCCATTCACCACAATGCCGGACTTTGTCACATCATCACATCCATGCATGCAACTGCCATGCATTCTCACAGCCTCAATACGCCTGCGTGCGTATACTGGGGAGACCATGCAGCGCCCCCTACCTGTTACACTGGTCACTGCATCACAATATAATATATATATATATATATATATATATATATATATATATATATATATATATATATATATATATATATATATATATATATTATATATACACTCACCGGCCACTTTATTAGGTACACCATGCTAGTAACGGGTTGGACCCCTTTTGCCTTCAGAACTGCCTCAATTCTTCGTGGCATAGATTCAACAAGGTGCTGGAAGCATTCCTCAGAGATTTTGGTCCATATTGACATGATGGCATCACACAGTTGCCGCAGATTTGTCGGCTGCACATCCCAAAGATGCTCCATACAAGGCAGGATGGATCCATGCTTTCATGTTGTTTACGCCAAATTCTGACCCTACCATCCGAATGTCGCAGCAGAAATCGAGACTCATCAGACCAAGCAACGTTTTTCCAATCTTCTACTGTCCAATTTCGATGAGCTGGTACAAATTGTAGCCTCAGTTTCCTGTTCTTAGCTGAAAGGAGTGGTACCCGGTGTGGTCTTCTGCTGCTGTAGCCCATCTGCCTCAAAGTTCGACGCACTGTGCGTTCAGAGATGCTCTTAGGCCTACCTTGGTTGTAACGGGTGGCGATTTGAGTCACTGTTGCCTTTCTATCAGCTCGAACCAGTCTGCCCATTCTCCTCTGACCTCTGGCATCAACAAGGCATTTCCGCCCACAGAACTGCCGCTCACTGGATTTTTTTTCTTTTTCGGACCATTCTCTGTAAACCCTAGAGATGGTTGTGCGTGAAAATCCCAGTAGATCAGCAGTTTCTGAAATACTCAGACCAGCCCTTCTGGCACCAACAACCATGCCACGTTCAAAGGCACTCAAATCACCTTTCTTCCCCATACTGATGCTCGGTTTGAACTGCAGGAGATTGTCTTGACCATGTCTACATGCCTAAATGCACTGAGTTGCCGCCATGTGATTGGCTGATTAGAAATTAAGTGTTAACAAGAAGTTGGACAGGTGTACCTAATAAAGTGGCCAGTGAGTGTGTGTGTATGTATATATTTATATATATATATATATATATATATATATATATATATATATATATATATAGTACAGACCAAAAGTTTGGACACACCTTCTTCTCATTTAAAGATTTTTCTGTATTTTCATGACTATGAACATTGTACATTCACACTGAAGGCATCAAAACTATGAATTAACACATGTGGAATTATATACTTAACAAAAAAGTGTTAAACAACTGAAATTATGTCTTATATTCTAGGTTCTTCAAAGTAGCCACCTTTTGCTTTGATGACTGCTTTGCACACTCTTGGCATTCTCTTGATGAGCTTCAAGAGGTAGTCACCGGGAATGGTTTTCAACAATCTTGAAGGAGTTCCCAGAGATGCTTAGCCCTTGTTGGCCCTTTTGCCTTCACTCTGCGGTCCGGCTCATCCCAAACCATCTCGATTGGGTTCAGGTCTGGTGACTGACCAAGAAGGAGAGTGATGGGGTGCTACGCCAGATGACCTGGCCTCCACAAACAGCCCTTACACAGCCTGGAGGTGTGTTTGGGGTCATTGTCCTGTTGAAAAATAAATGATGGTCCAACTAAACGCAAACCGGATGGAATAGCATGCCGCTGCAAGATGCTGTGGAAGCCATGCTGGTTCAGTATGCCTTCAATTTTGAATAAATCCCCAACAGTGTCACCAGCAAAGCCCCCCCACACCATCACACCCCCTCCTCCATGCTTCACGGTGGGAACCAGGCATGTAGAGTCCGTCCGTTCACCTTTTCTGCGTCGCACAAAGACACGGTGGTTGGAAACAAAGATCTCAAATTTGGACTCATCAGACCAAAGCACAGATTTCCACTGGTCTAATGTCCATTCCTCGTGTTCTTTAGCCCAAACAAGTCTCTTCTGCTTGTTGCCTGTCCTTAGCAGTGGTTTCCTAGCAGCTATTTTACCATGAAGGCCTGCCGCACAAAGTCTCCTCTTAACAGTTGTTGTAGAGATGTGTCTGCAGCTAGAACTCTGTGTGGCATTGACCTGGTCTCTAATCTGAGCTGCTGTTAACCTGCGATTTCTGAGGCTGGTGACTCGGATAAACTTATCCTCAGAAGCAGAGGTGACTCTTTGTCTTCCTTTCCTGGGGCGGTCCTCATGTGAGCCAGTTTGTAGCACTTGATGGTTTTTGCCACTGCACTTGGGGACACCTTCAAAGTTTTCCCAATTTTTCGGATTGACTGACCTTCATTTCTTAAAGTAATGATGGCCACTCATTTTTCTTTACTTAGCTGCTTTTTTCTTGCCATAATACAAATTCTAACAGTCTATTCAGTAGGACTATCAGCTGTGTATCCACCAGACTTCTGCTCAACACAACTGATGGTCCCAACCCCATTTATAAGGCAAGAAATCCCACGTATTAAAACTGACAGGGCACACCTGCGAAGTGAAAACCATTCCCGGTGACTACCTCTTGAAGCTCATCAAGAGAATGCCAAGAGTGTGCAAAGCAGTCATCAAAGCTAAAGGTGGCTACTTTGAAGAACCTAGAATATAAGACATATTTTCAGTTGTTTCACACTTTTTTGTTAAGTATATAATTCCACATGTGTTAATTCATAGTTTTGATGCCTTCAGTGTGAATTTACAATTTTCATAGTCATGAAAATACAGAAAAATCTTTAAATGAGAAGGTGTGTGCAAACTTTTGCTCTGTACTGTATATGTGTGTTTTGAAGAATATTTCCTTTGAAAACAATGTGTAAATGACAGAAAACTGCTGTATGTAAAAGCTCATGTTAAAATAGCATTGCAATCGGATGCTAGTTGTGAAAAATCAGATTGTACTCTCATGACACTCGTGGGACTCTCGGCAGGGAGACTTGGAGTGATGTTTCATACGGCAAGTGTGCCTCCGGCCTTATGGAGCATACAAGCCTCCTCTACCGTCATGTTTGTCAGCCACAACTGATAGACTTTGTGATGAGCCGATTTGGTGACTCCGATATTTTTCCGGGACGTCCACCTTTTGGCTTCTGAATGGATGGATGTTTGGATTTCGTATTCTTCCAGCTCTCGCATGATGCAGTTTGGCAATTTTCTTGCCAACAGAGCGCTATCGATGAGCTGGATGATGCGGTTTCTCTTTCCTTGGGAAATCTTCTTCATGGCGGCTCCTCGATTCCAACCAGTGATCTTTCACTTGGGAATAAACCTAATTACACACTGAGCTATTAGGGAAGGTGAGAACAGGTTGTAGTTTTAAGTATTCCAGAAGAAAAAGATTTTTCCACCAAAGGAGCAAAACAGTAACAATGCAGCGACATGACGAGAATCTGCATAACTAATCATATGCTAAATAGCTGCAAGCCAAACATACAGGAGCTTGTCACAAAATTAGAATATCATCAAAAAGTAAATTTATTTCAGTTCAATATAAAAAGTGAAACTCATATATTGTATAGAGTCATTACACACAGAGTGATCTATTTCATATGTTTGTTTCTGTTAATGTTGATGATTATGGCTTACAGCCAATGAAAACCCAAAAGTCATTATCTCAGTATATTAGAATAATTAACAATAAACACCTGTAAAGGCTCCTAAGTGTTTATAAAGGTCCCTTAGTCTGTTTCAGTAGCTCCACAATCATGGGGAAGACTGCTGACCTGACAGATATCCAGAATGCGTCAATGACACACTCCACAAGGAGGGGAAGCCACAAAAGGTCATTGGTAAAGAAGCCGGCTGTTCACAGAGTGCTGTATCCAAGCATAATTAATGGAAAGTGGAGTGTGGTAGAAAAAAAAGGTGCACAAGCAACCAGGATAACCGCAGTCTGGAAAGGATTGTTGAGAAAAGGCCATTCAAAAATTTGGGTGAGTTTCACAAGGAGAGGACTGCTGCTGGAGTCATTGCTTCACCACACACAGACGTATCCAGGACATGGACTACAAGTGTCACATTCCTTGTGTCCGGCCACTCATGACCAATAGACAACGCGAGAAACGTCTTACCTCGGCCAAGGAGAAAAAGAACTGGACTGTTGCTCAGGGGTCCAAGGTGTTGTTTTCAGGTCGAAGTAAATTTTGCATTTCATTTGGAAATCAAGGTCCCAGAGTCCGGAGGAAGAGTGGAGAGGCCACAATCCAAGCTGCTGGAGGTCTAGTGTGAAGTCTCCACAATCAGTGATGGTTTGGGGAGCCATGTCATCTGCTGGTGTAGGTCCACTGTGTGTTATCAAGACCAAAGTCAGCGCAGCCGTCTACCAGGACACTGTAGAACACTTCATGCTTCCCTCTGCCTACAAGCTTTATGGAGATGGAAATGTCATTCTCCAGCAGGACTTGGATCCTGTCCACACTGCCAAAAGTACCAATACCTGGTGTAAAAACAACAGTATCACTGGGCTTGGTTGGAAGCAAACTCGCCAGACCTTAACCCCATAGAGAATCTATGGAGTATTGTGAAGAGGAAGAAGATGAGATGAGCAGAAGGCTGCTATCAAAGCAACCTGGGCTTCCATAACCCCTCAGCAGTGCCACAGGCTGATCGCCTCCATGCCACACCGCATTGATGCAGTAATTAATGCAAAAGGAGCCGCGACCAAGTATTGAGTGCATTTACTGAACATACATTTCAGTAGACCAACATTTCAGATTTTACAATCATTTTTCAAGCTGGTGTTATAAAGTATTCTAATTTACTGAGATAATGGCTTTTGGGTTTTCATTGGCCGTAAGCCATAATCATCAACATTAACAGAAATAAACACGTGAAATAGATCACTCTGTGTGTAATGACTCCATATAATATATGAGTTTTACTTTTTATATTGAAGAACTGAAATAAATTAACTTTTGGATGATATTCTAATTTTCTGAGAAGCACCTGTATGTATGAGACAGCCAAGAACATTGTCTATAGAATATTGCTAGTCTCAGGATCGGAGCAGTAGTGGATGGTGAGATATGGAGTTTGAAAGTCAGAAGGTCAAATCATTGTTACCCTTTTACTTTTCAGTGTATTTGCTCCGTCCATAATTCCCACCCCCTCGACTAAAACAGACCCAGCACCCAATACTGCCCCCACCATGTCTCACTGTAGGAATGGTGATCTTCTGATGATCTGCAGTGTCAACTTTTCACCTTTTGGAATTATGGTAAAAAACAAACCTCCTTGCTCTCATTCTTGCAGAATTATGTTTTGCCAAAATACAAAAATTATGGGTTATGGTAAAACGTAGCCAGGCTTGGATGTTTTATATGTAAGGAGAGGCTTCAGTTTTCCCCCTGGACCACACAGGCTGGACATATGAAGAATATGGGAGATTGTGGTCACATACAGGACACAACCAGGACTGGCTACACATTCCTGCAGCTCCTTTAATGCTTCTGTTGGCCTCTTGCAGCCTCCCAGACCAATTTTCTGCTTTCTTCAATTTTTATCAATTTTTGAGTAAAGTTCGGTTCTAGGTAATGTCACTGTTGTGTTAAATTTAAGCCACTTCTTGACAACGTCTTCAGTCTCCATGGTTCAGCTAATGCCTTGGAAATGTTTTTGTTCTTTCTCCTGACTGACAATTTTCCACAGTGAGATCCTTTGCTGTGTTGTCAGCTGTTTGTCGGACCAGAAAATGTCAGGAAAATCCTCCTAGAGCAGCGACACTATACACATCTACTGTATGAATATATAATATATACTGCACTTATAAGGGTGTACCTGTCTGTAGATTGATCTCACTTTTCCTACAAATAAGCATGGCGGCCTCCACATCGGAGTCACCACCTTGTATATTGAGCGTAAGGCAACAACCTTATTAGCGGAGATGCTGCCGTCGTAACGCCGCGTTGTCACTGTACCTGGTGGATACGATACTTACGCTCGATGCAGCGACAGCCCATGCGGAGGCAGCGGGAGTACGCCTCTAGGGACGACTCGCTGGAGAACTGATCGCCCGTCAGATACCTGCGAGAGAACAGCAGAGAGAGGCATGTGAAGGCATCAGGGGGAGGAGTCTTTATGCTCCTCCCCCTACTTATGTGTGCGGTAAGGACAGGAAGTGAAAAGGGGGCGGAGCACTGACAACCGCGGATGACCTGGGAAAGTTCTGGAACTTTCTATCAGACATTAGGACACATTTATTAACCATTTGTGCCCATCTCTCTAATATTCGTGGCCTCTGTGCCAGTTTCCTATGGGAGTAAACTGGCCTGGCTCAGTAATTAGTTATAAAAAAAAAGGCCTATGTTGTAGCGTAAAAGCTCGCAGCTCAGGGCCTTAAAACACAGTGAATGGAGACACCAAGAGAAACCATAAAATAAAATCATTACTAAGGGCCCCGGGCACTGATACACTGAGACGAGCCTGCAGCTGTGTCAGGTCTGTGGCCGCCATCACACATGCACATGAGAAGCGTTTCTTCCATGGGGCCGGCCTTACGTGTTATGTGAGGAGGAGATCCAGTACTGGGACAGGGGGCAGCCCATCTCCTCCGCCGTCACGCTCTCGCACTTGGAATCCATAATGGAATTCTCTTTGGAGAACAGATAAGTCAGAAACTGGGGGAGCAAGAACAAAAGTGTGACCACCAGGAGGCACCACACCAACGCCATAGAGTGCACCGAGAACATAACTCCCATCATCTCCCGTACAGACGGCAGCTCCCATCACTTCCAGCAAAAAATCATTACAGCATGACCGCATGTAATATACATGCACACTGACATCCAGAGCTGTATTCACAATTTTGCTCTTACATATTGCCTATATACGGTACTTGTCACACCAAGAGCTGAACTCAGACTACCGCTGTGACATCCTACGTTATGTATAGGAACACCCAGATTCTATCATGTACAAGACTAGATGTACTGGAAAAACTATTAATGCAGCCCTGGATGTGACTGCAAGAGCATAACGGTTAATGCAGTTCTGGATCAGAATGGAGTGCAAGGCAATGTGTGAAGGAAAAACTGTGAATGCAGCTCTGGATGTGCTTGAAGTATGAGAAGGAATATGAACTGAGCTCTGTATGTGGTTGCTGTATTATACAGGATGTAATGGAAGCATTGTGAATGCAGCTCTGGATGAGACTGAAGCATTATGCTTGATGTAACAACAGAATCGTGACTGCAGCTCCGGGTATTACTGAAGTACACTATGGTATATAACAGGAAATCTGTGAATGCAGCTCTGGATGTGCTTGACGTATGAGAAGGAATATGAATTGAGCTCTGCATGTGGTTGCTGTATTATACAGGATGTAATGGAAGCATTGTGAATGCAGCTCTGAATGTGACTGAAGCATAATACAGGATATAACAGCAGAATTGTGAATACAGCAGGTGGGGACACGCAAGCTCCTCAGTGTTTTCCTATGGACGGTCCATGTCTGGCTGACTGCTGGGCTTTGACTCACCTCTTCCAGCTGCAGCACCGGCTCCGACATCTCCACATCTGCATCCCGCATGTAACTACATAGAAAGTCCCTCACTTTACCAAGGTCACTTGCCCAGACTTCCTACAACAAGATTAGAATTACAAGACAGCTGTGGAAGGTGACAGTGGGGTCCGGTAGTGGAATGACTGGGGGGACGGCACCCGAACACTGGCTCACTGTGAGGATTTATAAAGCCGGCTCACACGCACCTTATCATGTTGTGTTTCTCACCTTCTGATCAAATTGAAGAAAGCGCTGAAAGTCGTACAGTGAGATCTGACACAGTGTGGGACGATCGACATTCCTGGGGAAAAGAACTAGATGGTAATTCTTCTACATACACGGTCATCCAGAGCGCTCTGTGATTTCCGCACACGGCGTGTATTGTCTGCTGGTTATCAGAATGCTCCAAGTAACACAAACCCCTCACTACATACTCGCTAGCACACTTCATTTACAGGAGCTTCTCACAAAATGAGAAAATCATCAAAATGTTAATTTATTTCAGCTCTTCAATACAAAAAGTGAAACTCATATATTATATAGAGTAATTACACACAGAGTGATCTATTTCACGTGTTTATTTCTGTTAATGTTGATGATTATGGCTTACAGCCAACAACAATGCTCTGTGTACTGCATATATTTATTTTGAATGTTCTGTTTAAGGCAGATTCCTCGCTCGAATGCTCTGTGTACTGCATATTCCTCACTAGAATGCTCCATGTACTGAATATGCCTCACTAGAATGCTCCATGTACTGAATATGCCTCACTAGAATGCTCCATGTACTGAATATGCCTCACTAGAATGCTCCATATACTGAATATTCCTCACTAGAATGCTCCATATACTGAATATTCCTCACTAGAATGCTCCATGTACTGAACATTCCTCACTAGAATGCTCCATGTACTGAATATGCCTCACTAGAATGCTCCATGTACTGAATATGCCTCACTAGAATGCTCCATGTACTGAATATGCCTCACTAGAATGCTCCATATACTGAATATTCCTCACTAGAATGCTCCATATACTGAATATTCCTCACTAGAATGCTCCATGTACTGAACATTCCTCACTAGAATGCTCCATGTACTGAATATGCCTCACTAGAATGCTCCATGTACTGAATATGCCTCACTAGAATGATCCATGTACTGAATATCCCTCACTAGAATGTGCCATGTACTGAATATGCCTCACTAGAATGTGCCATGTACTGAATATGCCTCACTAGAATGTGCCATGTACTGAATATGCCTCACTAGAATGTGCCATGTACTGAATATGCCTCACTAGAATGTGCCATGTACTGAATATCCCTCACTAGAATGTGCCATGTACTGAATATCCCTCACTAGAATGTGCCATGTACTGAATATGCCTCACTAGAATGCTCCATGTACTGAAAATGCCTCACTAGAATGTGCCATGTACTGAATATGCCTCACTAGAATGATCCATGTACTGAATATCCCTCACTAGAATGTGCCATGTACTGAATATGCCTCACTAGAATGTGCCATGTACTGAATATGCCTCACTAGAATGTGCCATGTACTGAATATGCCTCACTAGAATGTGCCATGTTCTGAATATTCCTCACTAGAATGCTCCATGTACTGAATATGCCTCACTAGAATGATCCATGTACTGAATATTCCTCACTAGAATGCTCCATGTACTGAATATGCCTCACTAGAATGTGCCATGTTCTGAATATTCCTCACTAGAATGCTCCATGTACTGAATATTCCTCACTAGAATGATCCATGTACTGAATAAGCCTCACTAGAATGCTCCATGTACTGAATATGCCTCACTAGAATGTGCCATGTACTGAATATTCCTCACTAGAATGTGCCATGTACTGAATATCCCTCACTAGAATGTGCCATGTACTGAATATGCCTCACTAGAATGCTCCATGTACTGAACATTCCTCACTAGAATGCTCCATGTAGTGAATATTCCTCACTAGACTGCTCCATGTACTGAACATTCCTCACTAGAATGCTCCATGTACTGAATATCCCTCACTAGAATGCTCCATGTACTGAATATCACTCACTAGAATGTTCCATGTACTGAATATTCACTAGAATGCTCCATGTACTGAATATGCCTCACTAGAATGTGCCATGTACTGAATATTCCTCACCAGAATGCTCCATGTACTGAATATTCCTCACCAGAATGCTCCATGTACTGAATATGCCTCACTAGAATGCTCCATGTACTGAATATTCCTCACTAGAATGCTCCATGTACTGAATATGCCTCACTAGAATGCTCCATGTATTGAATATGACTCACTAGAATGATCCATATACTGAATATTCCTCACTAGAATGATCCATATACTGAATATTCCTCACTAGAATGATCCATGTACTGAATATGCCTCACTAGAATGATCCATGTACTGAATATCCCTCACTAGAATGCTCCATGTACTGAATATGCCTCACTAGAATGATCCATGTACTGAATATCTCTCACTAGAATGTGCCATGTACTGAATATGCCTCACTAGAATGTGCCATGTACTGAATATGCCTCACTAGAATGTGCCATGTACTGAATATTCCTCACTAGACTGCTCCATGTACTGAATATTCCTCACTAGAATGCTCCATGTACTGAATATTCCTCACTAGACTGCTCCATGTACTGAATATTCCTCACTAGAATGTTCCATGTACTGAATATTCACTAGAATGCTCCATGTACTGAATATGCCTCACTAGAATGTTCCATGTACTGAATATTCACTAGAATGCTCCATGTACTGAATATGCCTCACTAGAATGTGCCATGTACTGAATATTCCTCACCAGAATGCTCCATGTACTGAATATTCCTCACCAGAATGCTCCATGTACTGAATATGCCTCACCAGAATGCTCCATGTACTGAATATTCCTCACTAGAATGCTCTATGTACTGCATATTCCTCACTAGAATGCTCCATGTACTGAATATTCCTCACTAGAATGCTCCATGTACTGAATATGCCTCACTAGAATGCTCCATATACTGAATATGCCTCACTAGAATGATCCATGTCCTGAATATGCCTCACTAGAATGCTCCATGTACTGAATATGCCTCACTAGAATGCTCCATGTACTGAATATGCCTCACTAGAATGCTCCATGTACTGAATATTCCTCACTAGAATGCTCCATGTACTGAATATTCACTAGAATGCTCTATGTACTGCATATTCCTCACAAGAATGCTCCATGTACTGAATATCCCGCACTAGAATGCTTCATGTACTGAAAATCCCTCACTAGAATGCTCCATGTACTGAATATGCCTCACTAGAATGCTCCATGTACTGCATGTTCCTCACTAGAATGCTCCATGTCCTGAATATGCCTCACTAGAATGCTCCATGTCCTGAATATGCCTCACTAGAATGCTCCAAGTACTGCATATTCCTCACTAGAATGCTCCATGTGCTGAATTTCCCTCACTAGAATGCTCCATGTTCTGCATATTCCTCACTAGAATGATCCATGTACTAAATATGCCTCACTAGAATGCTCCATGTACTGCATATTCCTCACTAGAATGCTCCATGTACTGCATATTCCTCACTAGAATGCTCCATGCACTGTATTTCCCTCAATAGAATGCTCCATCTACTGCATATTCCTCACTAGAATGCTCCATGTACTGCATATTCCCCACTAGAATGCTCGATGGACTGCATATTCATCACTAGAACGCTCCATGTGCTGAATATGTCTCATTAGAATGCTGTGTGCACTGTAATGCAGATTCCTTGCTCGAATGCTCCGTGTACTGAATATTTCTCATTAGAATGCTCCATGTACTGAATATCCCTCACTAAAATGCTCCATATACTGAATATCCCTCACTAGAATGCTTCATGTACTGAATATCCCTCACTAGAATGCTCCATGTACTGAATATGCCTCACTAGAATGCTCCACGTACTGAATATTCCTCACTAGAATGCTCCACGTACTGAATATCCCTCATTAGAATGCTCCACGTACTGAATATCCTTCACTAGAATGCTCCTTGTACTGAATATCCTTCACTAGAATGCTCCATGTACTGAATATCCCTCACTAGAATGCTCCATGTACTGAATGTCTCACTAGAATGCTCCATGTACTGAATATTCCTCACAAGAATGCTCGATGTACTGAATATCCCTCATTAGAATGCTCCATGTACTGAATGTCCCTCACTAGAATGCTCCATGTACTGCATATTCCTCACTAGAATGCTCCATGTACTGCATATTCCTCACTAGAATGCTCCATGTACTGAATATTCCTCACTAGAATGCTCCATGTACTGCATATTCCTCACTAGAATGCTCCATGTACTGAATGTCCCTCACTAGAATGCTACATGTACTGCATATTCCTCACTAGAATGCTCCATGTACTGAATATTCCTCACTAGAATGCTCCATGTACTGCATATTCCTCACTAGAATGATCCATGTACTGAATATCCCTCACTAGAATGCTCCTTGTACTGAATATGTCTCACTAGAATGCTCCATGTACTGCATATTCCTCACTAGAATGCTCCATGTACTGAATGTCCCTCACTAGAATGCTACATGTACTGCATATTCCTCACTAGAATGCTCCATGTACTGAATATTCCTCACTAGAATGCTCCATGTACTGCATATTACTCACTAGAATGATCCATGTACTGAATATCCCTCACTAGAATGCTCCTTGTTCTGAATATGTCTCACTAGAATGCTCCATGTACTGCATATTCCTCACTAGAATGCTCCATGTACTGAATATTCCTCACTAGAATGCTCCATGTACTGCATATTCCTCACTAGAATGATCCATGTACTGAATGTCCCTCACTAGAATGCTCCATGTACTGAATATTCCTCACTAGAATGCTCCATGTACTGCATATTCCTCACTAGAATGATCCATGTACTGAATATCCCTCACTAGAATGCTCCTTGTACTGAATATGTCTCACTAGAATGCTCCATGTACTGCATATTCCTCACTAGAATGCTCCATGTACTGAATGTCCCTCACTAGAATGCTACATGTACTGCATATTCCTCACTAGAATGCTCCATGTACTGAATATTCCTCACTAGAATGCTCCATGTACTGCATATTACTCACTAGAATGATCCATGTACTGAATATCCCTCACTAGAATGCTCCTTGTTCTGAATATGTCTCACTAGAATGCTCCATGTACTGCATATTCCTCACTAGAATGCTCCATGTACTGAATATTCCTCACTAGAATGCTCCATGTACTGCATATTCCTCACTAGAATGATCCATGTACTGAATGTCCCTCACTAGAATGCTCCATGTACTACATATTCCTCACTAGAATGCTCCATGTACTGAATATGCCTCATTAGAATGCTCCGTGCAATGTCATGTAGATTCCTCGCTCGAATGCTACGTGTACTGAATATTTCTCATTAGAATGCTCCTTGTACTGCAGATTACTCAGCAGATAGATTTGTCCCTTGCAAATATTTTATAGATTGTAAATTATTGACCCACATTGTCTGCTTTGTTAATTGATCAGCTTTTTGGGGTTGATGTAATGTAACAAGTTACCACTTATGGAGATTGTGGGTATCCCATTTGTAAGACCTTAATGTGGTGAGAAATGTGCGGTAATCACCTATCATGTGAATCCTCAAGGTAAAAAAGGTCGGGGACCCTTGATCTGAAGAATCACGTTCTACTCTAAAGATATTCATGAGTCACAATCAATGAGAAGAAATAATAGAGGCCCCTTGTGTGACTCCTTGAAAGTTATAATTCCTCCTTAAAAAGTACTTATGCCCTGAGGGCCCTTTTATACATAGATCAACATGGAAATGGTATCATCAAAAAGGAAAAGTCATTGGGTTATGGAGATCACAGGATGGAGACCTCACTGATCTGCGAATAATGGAAAAATGGACATAACATTTTCTAAACCTCTGCATGTCTCCAGTCTGGAGTCTGAGCATAAATCCCAACACCTCCGGCCTCGGTTGCTATCACTAAAGTTACTAATGGTCATCTGAGGAAGGTTCTGGGGACAAGTCCGGAGACGCTGCCGGCAGCTCTTGTGTAATCACCGATCAATGAGGTCTTTAATGTGCCCGATGGAGACAAGTCAGGAGACGCTGCCGGCAGCTCCTGCGTAATCACCGATCAATGACGTCTCCGATGTGCCCGATAGAGATAAGTCCGGAGACGCTGCCGGCAGCTCCTGCGTAATCACCGATCAATGACGTCTCCGATGTGCCCGATAGAGACAAGTCCGGAGACGCTGCCAGCAGCTTTTGAGTAACCGCCAACCAATGATGTCTCCAATGTGACCGATAGAGACAAGTCCGGAGACGCTGCCCTCAGCTCCTGAGTAACCACCAACCAATGACATCTCCAATGTGCCTGATGAAGACAAGTCCGGAGACGCTGCTGGCATTGGAGCAGGTTTAGGTCACACAACACAGACGGCTCACAGCAGCATGAGAAACATGCGGCCTGACAATGTTGTGTTGCAAACGGCTCCTGGGAAACTTTGGAGAAATAGCCGCAGCATTGGTTCCACCACCAAATCAACGTAACAACAAGCTGCTAGTAACTGGGATTGAAGCTTAGAGGGGTACAGCAGAGAACTCACCTGAGCAGACCACCGTGATCCGCACAGGAGGGGCTCAGAAGTCACTGGTTGGGACCCCTGATTAGACAACCCAGACCCCATTCTTACTTCTCCTCTCAGCAGTTCATCATTCCTGATGGTAACACTACAGCCTGACTCTATAGCTGCCGATACGCGGCACAGGTGAGTCTGAGTCACCGTCATTTGTTGTATTGTGTCATTGTGCACCAGGCTCTTTCCTCCTCTCTGTTGTATGTGGTGTAGATGTCATGGTGTCATTACTACATGCTGCAGGCGCAGACCTGACTCACCGTAAAGGGAACGATAACTCCAGCTGCTCAATGATCTGCAATCAGAGGAAAGGAATGGAAATGTCATCTTTACAGTTTACCCAACGCACAGGCTTCTCCCATAATATAGATCTGCCCATCTCCCAGACTCCTCAGATACAGGCTCCTCCCATAACACAGACCCCTCCCATCATCTAGACTCCGCCGATCACCCAAACTCATCTCTTAGTCCAGACTCCACGCATCACCCCCTCATCCTACAATCGACTCCACCCATCACCCGCTCATCCTACAATCGACTCCACCCATCACCCACTCAGCCTACAATCAATTCCACCCATCACCCACTCATATTACAATCAACTCCACCCATCACCCCCTCATCCTACAATCGACTCCACCCATCACCCACTCATCCTACAATCGACTCCACCCATCACCCACTCATCCTACAATCGACTCCACCCATCACCCACTCATCCTACAATCGACTCCACCCATCACCCACTCATCCTACAATCGACTCCACCCATCACCCCCTCATCCTACAATCGACTCCACCCATCACCCGCTCATCCTACAATCGACTCCACCCATCACCCGCTCATCCTACAATCGACTCCACCCATCACCCCATCATCCTACAATCGACTCCACCCATCACCCACTCATCCTACAATCGACTCCACCCATCACCAACTCATCCTACAATCGACTCCACCCATCACCCGCTCATCCTACAATCGACTCCACCCATCACCCGATCATCCTACAATTGACTCCACCCATCACCCCATCATCCTACAATCGACTCCACCCATCACCCCCTCATCCTACAATCGACTCCACCCATCACCCACTCATCCTACAATCGACTCCACCCATCACCCCCTCATCCTACAATCGACTCCACCCATCATCCGCTCATCATACAATCGACTCCACCCATCACTCGCTCATCCTACAATCGACTCCACCCATCACCCGCTCATACTACAATCGACTCCACCCATCACCCGCTCATCCTACAATCGACTCCACCCATCACCCGCTCATACTACAATCGACTCCACCCATCACCCGCTCATCCTACAATCGACTCCGCCCATCACCCACTCATCCTACAATCAACTCCGCCCATCACCCCCTCATCCTACAATCGACTCCACCCATCACCCCCTCATCCTACAATCGACTCCACCCATCACTCGCTCATCCTACAATCGACTCCACCCATCACCCCCTCATCCTACAATCGACTCCACCCACTCATCCTACAATCGACTCCACCCATCACCCCCTCATCCTACAAACGACTCCACCCATCACCCCCTCATCCTACAATCGACTCCACCCATCACCCCCTCATCCTACAATCGACTCCACCCATCACCCCCTCATCCTACAATCGACTCCACCCATCACCCGCTCATCCTACAATCGACTCCGCCCATCACCCACTCATCCTACAATCGACTCCACCCATCACCCCCTCATCCTACAATCAACTCCACCCATTACTCGCTCATCCTACAATCGACTCCACCCATCACCCCCTCATCCTACATCCTACAATCGACTCCACCCATCACCCGCTCATCCTACAATCGACTCCGCCCATCACCCACTCATCCTACATTCAACTCCACCCATCACCCCCTCATCCTACAATCGACTCCACCCATCACCCCCTCATCCTACAATCGACTCCACCCATCACCCACTCATCCTACAATCGAGTCCACCCATCACCCCCTCATCCTACTATTGACTCCACCCATCACCCCCTCATCCTACAATCAACTCCACCCATCACCCCCTCATCCTACAATCAACTCCACCCATCACCCTCTCATCCTACAATCAACTCCACCCATCACCCCCTCATCCTACAATCAACTCCACCCATCACCCCCTCATCCTACAATCGACTCCACCCATCACCCCCTCATCCTACAATCGACTCCACCCATCACCCCCTCATCCTACAATCGACTCCACCCATCACCCCCTCATCCTACAATCGACTCCACCCATCACCCACTCATCCTACAATCGACTCCACCCATCACCCCCTCATCCTACAATCGACTCCACCCATCACCCGCTCATCCTACAATCGACTCCGTCCATCATCCACTCATCCTACAATCGACTCCACCCATCACCCCCTCATCCTACAATCGACTCCACCCATCTTCCCCTCATCCTACAATCAACTCTGTTGTGAACTCTGTTTTTGGGCTCCCTCTTGTGGTCACAAGTGGTACTGTGTGAGTGTTGTCTTTGGGCTCCCTCTGGTGGCTCTTTGTGTCATTCTGCAGGTCTGAGGTTGGATCAGCTGTCTCGTTAGCTGGTTCCTATTTAGCTCACCTGGACTATCAGTTGTTGCCTGCTGTCGTTATATTCAGTGCTATTCTGTTTGCTCCTGTCTACATCCGTTATCAGTCTCTCCAAGAGAAGCTAAGTTCTGTTTGCTTATTCTTGCTCATCTGTGTTCAATATGTTCCTAGAATATTATGAGTTTTGTCCAGCTTGCTAATATGTGATTTCTCTGCTTGCTGGTAGCTCTGGGGTGCTGAGTTGCTCCCCCCACATCGTTAGTTGGTGTGGGGGTTCTCGCATTCTCTGCGTGGATATTTTTGTATAGGATTTTTTACTGACCGCACAGATCCCTTGCTATTTTATGCTATCTAGTGTTAGCGGGCCTCATTTGCTTAACCTGTTTCATCTCTGCGTTTGTCTTTTCCTCTTAACTCACAGTTATTATTTGTGGGGGGCGGTTCTATTTCTTTGGGGTTATTTCTCTGAGGCAAGTGAGGTCTTACTTTATCTCTAGGGGTAGTCAGTTTCTCAGGCCGTGAAGAGACGTCTAGGATTTCAGGAAACATTCCACGGCTACCTTTAGTGTGTTTGGTTAGGTTCAGGTTTGCGGTCAGTCCAGTTACCACATCCCCAGAGCTCGTCCTATTATCTCTGACTTGGCTGGTTAGATTTGTGATCCTAAGCCACTGGGATCATAACAGTACAGCAGGCCCGAAAAGTGTTTAATGCATCGCAGAAGTGGGATAAGAGAAGTCCTGAGTACAATTTTTTTTTTTTTCTCTCCCTTTGCTGCAGTCTGTCCAGCTTCTCTCATCCCCTTAATCTCTGGGTGGCTTTGAGTTCAGCTGCAGACATGGATATTCAGAGTCTGACTTCTAGTGTGGATCATCTTGCTGCAAGGGTGCAAAGCATTCAGGATTTTGTTGTTCACAGTCCTATGTCTGAGCCAAAGGTACCTATTCCTGAGTTGTTTTCTGGAGATAGATCTAGGTTTCTGAATTTTAAGAATAATTGTAAATTATTTCTTTCTTTGAGACCTCGTTCCTCTGGTGATTCCGCTCAGCAAGTTAGAATTGTTATCTTCCTGTTACGTGGCGACCCTCAAGATTGGGCGCCGGGAGATCCTGCATTGCTGAATGTGGATGCGTTTGGGCGCCGGGAGATCCTGCATTGCTGAATGTGGATGCGTTTTTTCTGGCGCTTGGATTGCTTTATGAGGAACCTAATCTTGAGAACCAGGCAGAAAAGGCCTTGCTGGCTCTCTCTCAGGGCCAGGATGAAGCTGAGGTGTATTGTCAAAAATTTTGGAAATGGTCGGTGCTTACTCAATGGAATGAGTGTGCCCTGGCTGCAAATTTCAGAGAAGGTCTTTCTGAAGCCATTAAGAATGTTATGGTGGGGTTCCCTACGTCTGTAAGTCTGAATGACTCAATGGCTTTGGCCATTCAGATTGATCGGCGTTTGCGAGAGCGCAAATCTACGCACCATCTGGCGGTGTTTTCTGAACAGAGACCTGAGTCTGTGCAATGTGACCGAATTCTGACCAGAATTGAGCGGCAAAATCATAGACGTCAAAATGGGTTGTGCTTTTACTGTGGTGATTCAACTCATGTTATCTCAGCATGCTCTAAGCGCGTAAAAAAAAAAATCGCTAAATCTGTCACCCTTGGTACTATACAGCCTAAATTCATTTTGTCTGTTACTTTAATTTGTTCTTTGTCATCCTACTCGGTTATGGCTTTTGTGGATTCGGGTGCTGCCCTGAACCTGATGGATTTGTCGTTTGCCAGGCGCTGTGGTTTTGTCCTGGAGCCTTTGGAATTCCCTATTCCACTGAGGGGTATTGATGCTACGCCATTGGCTGAGAATAAGCCTCAGTATTGGACTCAAGTGACCATGTGCATGACTCCTGTACATCAGGAGGTGATCCGCTTTCTTGTGCTGCATAATCTGCATGATTCATTAGAAAAGTACCAGTAAAAAAATGAAAATATCCAACTATTTAGAATCACTCATATACAAATTATATAAAAAGGAGAACCAAGAGTATACTAAATATACCATTTATTGCATCAAAATATTCATACATAGTAAAAATGGATATTATATCTTGAGTACATGTTAAGTGAACTACCCAGGTGAGTAAAATAGACCAAAGGTCCACAGAGGATTACAGGGTATAACCAAATTCAATTGAAACAGGCTATTGCAGTACATAAATGGTGGTGACTCAATACACAGTTTTATCATAGACAACTATCATGTTACCGCTTAGTGCTGGTTCAATGGGCCACCCCCCATCCTACTCTGTTTATGTTAGGTAAACAAGCCTGTATTCATATCAGAAATTAATAATAATTACCCATTGATGCTAATCAACTTCTGTGGGGACCTCGATCACCCCAACGCGCGTTTCGCGTGCTTGTGACAGCCTCGCTTCCTCAGGGGGCGTCTGAGGAAGCGAGGCTGTCACAAGCACGCGAAACGCGCGTTGGGGTGATCGAGGTCCCCACAGAAGTTGATTAGCATCAATGGGTAATTATTATTAATTTCTGATATGAATACAGGCTTGTTTACCTAACATAAACAGAGTAGGATGGGGGGTGGCCCATTGAACCAGCACTAAGCGGTAACATGATAGTTGTCTATGATAAAACTGTGTATTGAGTCACCACCATTTGTTTATGTACTGCAATAGCCTGTTTCAATTGAATTTGGTTATACCCTGTAATCCTCTGTGGACCTTTGGTCTATTTTACTCACCTGGGTAGTTCACTTAACATGTACTCAAGATATAATATCCATTTTTACTATGTATGAATATTTTGATGCAATAAATGGTATATTTAGTATACTCTTGGTTCTCCTTTTTATATAATCTGCATGATGTTGTCGTTTTGGGTCTGCCATGGCTGCAGGCCCATAATCCAGTTCTGGATTGGAAAGCTATGTCTGTTTCAAGTTGGGGTTGCCAGGGGATTCATGGCGATGCTCCTTTGGTGTCAATTGCTTCTTCCACTCCTTCTGAGGTTCCTGAGTTTTTGTCGGACTACCAGGATGTATTTGATGAGCCCAGATCCGGTGCCCTGCCTCCTCACAGGGATTGTGATTGTGCTATAAATTTGATTCCTGGTAGTAAGTTCCCCAAGGGACGACTTTTTAATTTGTCTGTACCAGAATATGCCGCAATGCGGAGTTATATAAAGGAGTCTTTAGAGAAGGGACATATTCGCCCGTCCTCCTCCCCTCTTGGTGCAGGATTCTTTTTTGTGGCCAAGAAGGATGGTTCTCTGAGACCTTGTATAGATTATCGTCTTCTAAATAAAATCACGGTCAAATTTCAGTATCCTTTGCCATTATTATCTGATCTGTTTGCTCGGATTAAGGGGTCCAGTTGGTTCACCAAGATAGATCTTCGTGGTGCGTATAACCTTGTGCGTATTAAGCAGGGGGATGAATGGAAAACAGTATTTAATACGCCCGAGGGCCATTTTGAGTACTTGGTGATGCCTTTTGGACTCTCTAATGCTCCTTCTGTGTTCTAGTCCTTCATGCATGACATCTTCCGAGAATATCTGGATAAATTTATGATTGTGTATCTGGATGACATTTTGGTCTTTTCTGAGGACTGGGAGTCCCATGTGAAGCAGGTCAGGATGGTATTTCAGGTCCTGCGTGCTAATGCCTTATTTGTGAAGGGCTCAAAATGTCTCTTCGGAGTACAGAAGGTTTCCTTTTTGGGTTTTATTTTTTCTCCTTCTACTATTGAGATGGACCCAGTCAAGGTCCAGGCTATTCATGACTGGACTCAGCCTACATCTGTTAAGAGTCTTCAGAAGTTCTTGGGTTTTGCTAATTTTTACCGTCGCTTCATTGCTAATTTTTCTGGCGTGGTTAAACCCTTGACGGATTTGACCAAGAAGGGTTCTGATGTGACTAATTGGTCTCCTGCGGCCGTGGAAGCCTTTCGGGAGCTGAAGCGCCGGTTTTCTTCGGATCCAGTTTTGTGTCAGTCTGATGTCTCTCTTCCTTTTCAGGTCGAGGTTGATGCTTCTGAGATTGGAGCAGGGGCTGTTTTGTCGCAGAGAAGCTCTGATGGCTCTGTGATGAAGCCTTGTGCTTTCTTTTCAAGAAAGTTTTCGCCTGCCGAGCGGAATTATGATGTTGGTAATCGGGAGTTGTTGGCTATGAAGTGGGCATTTGAGGAGTGGCGACATTGGCTCGAGGGAGCTAAGCATCGTGTGGTGGTCTTGACTGATCACAAAAATCTGATTTATCTCGAGTCTGCCAAGCGGCTGAATCCTAGACAGGCTCGTTGGTCGTTGTTTTTCTCCCGTTTCGATTTCGTGGTCTCGTACCTGCCTGGTTCGAAGAACGTGAAGGCTGATGCTCTTTCTAGGACTTTTGCGCCTGACTCTCCGGGAGTTTCAGAGCCGGCTGGTATCCTCAGAGAGGGAGTGATTTTGTCTGCCATTTCCCCAGATTTGCGACGAGTGCTGCAGAAATTTCAGGCGGATAGACCTGACCGTTGCCCACCAGAGAGACTGTTTGTCCCAGATAGATGGACCAGCAGAGTTATTTCCGAGGTTCATTCTTCGGTGTTGGCAGGCCATCCTGGGATTTTTGGTACCAGGGATTTGGTGGCTAGGTCCTTCTGGTGGCCTTCCTTGTCGCGGGATGTGCGTTCCTTTGTGCAGTCCTGTGGGATTTGTGCTCGGGCTAAGCCTTGCTGTTCTCGTGCCAGCGGTTTGCTTTTGCCTTTGCCTGTCCCGAAGAGGCCTTGGACGCACATTTCCATGGATTTTATTTCGGATCTCCCAGTCTCTCAGAGAATGTCTGTCATCTGGGTGGTGTGTGATCGTTTTTCCAAAATGGTCCATTTGGTGCCCTTGCCTAAGTTGCCTTCCTCCTCCGATTTGGTTCCTCTATTTTTTCAGAATGTGGTTCGCTTGCACGGCATCCCTGAAAATATTGTGTCTGACAGAGGATCCCAGTTTGTGTCCAGATTTTGGCGGATCTTTTGTGCTAAGATGGGCATTGATTTGTCTTTTTCGTCGGCCTTCCATCCTCAGACGAATGGCCAAACGGAGCGAACTAATCAGACCTTGGAAACTTATTTAAGATGTTTTGTTTCTGCTGATCAGGATGATTGGGTGACTTTTTTGCCATTGGCCGAGTTTGCCCTTAATAATCGGGCTAGTTCTGCTACTTTGGTTTCGCCTTTTTTCTGCAATTCTGGTTTTCATCCTCGTTTTTCCTCGGGTCAGGTTGAACCTTCTGACTGTCCTGGGGTGGATTCTGTGGTGGATAGGTTGCAGCAGATTTGGAACCATGTGGTGGACAATTTGAAGTTGTCACAGGAGAAGGCTCAGCGCTTTGCCAACCGCCGTCGCGGTGTGGGTCCCCGACTTCGTGTTGGGGATTTGGTATGGCTGTCTTCTCGGTATGTTCCTATGAAGGTTTCCTCTCCTAAATTCAAGCCTCGCTTCATCGGTCCTTATAAGATTTTGGAAATCCTTAACCCGGTGTCATTTCATTTGGACCTCCCAGCGTCGTTTGCCATTCATAACGTGTTCCATAGGTCTTTGTTGCGGAGGTATGTGGTGCCTGTGGTTCCTTCTGTTGAGCCCCCTGCCCCGGTGCTGGTGGAGGGCGAATTGGAGTACGTGGTGGAGAAGATCTTGGATTCTCGTATTTCTAGACAGAGGCTTCAGTATTTGGTTAAGTGGAAGGGCTATGGTCAGGAGGATAATTCCTGGGTTGTCGCCTCTGATGTTCATGCGGCCGATTTGGTTCGTGCCTTCCATGTGGCTCATCCTGATCGCCCTGGGGGTTTTGATGAGGGTTCGGTGACCCCTCCTCAAGGGGGGGGGGGGGGGTACTGTTGTGAACTCTGTTTTTGGGCTCCCTCTTGTGGTCACAAGTGGTACTGTGTGAGTGTTGTCTTTGGGCTCCCTCTGGTGGCTCTTTGTGTCATTCTGCAGGTCTGAGGTTGGATCAGCTGTCTCGTTAGCTGGTTCCTATTTAGCTCACCTGGACTATCAGTTGTTGCCTGCTGTCGTTGTATTCAGTGCTATTCTGTTTGCTCCTGTCTACATCCGTTACCAGTCTCTCCAAGAGAAGCTAAGTTCTGTTTGCTTATTCTTGCTCATCTGTGTTCAATATGTTCCTAGAATATTAGGAGTTTTGTCCAGCTTGCTAATATGTGATTTCTCTGCTTGCTGGCAGCTCTGGGGTGCTGAGTTGCTCCCCCCACATCGTTAGTTGGTGTGGGGGTTCTCGCATTCTCTGCGTGGATATTTTTGTATAGGGTTTTTTACTGACCGCACAGATCCCTTGCTATTTTCTGCTTTCTAGTGTTAGCGGGCCTCATTTGCTTAACCTGTTTCATCTCTGCGTTTGTCTTTTCCTCTTAACTCACCGTTATTATTTGTGGGGGGCTGTTATATTTCTTTGGGGTTATTTCTCTGAGGCAAGTGAGGTCTTACTTTATCTCTAGGGGTAGTCAGTTTCTCAGGCCGTGAAGAGACATCTAGGATTTCAGGAAACGTTCCACGGCTACCTTTAGTGTGTTTGGTTAGGTTCAGGTTTGCGGTCAGTCCAGTTACCACATCCCCAGAGCTCGTCCTATTATCTCTGACTTGGCTGGTTAGATTTGTGATCCTAAGCCACTGGGATCATAACACAACTCCACCCATCACCCCCTCATCCTACAATCAACTCCAACCATCACACACTCATCCTACAATCGACTCCACCCATCACCCCCTCATCCTACAATCAACTCCACCCATCACCCCCTCATCCTACAATCAACTCCACCCATCACCCACTCATACTACAATCAACCCCACCCATCACACACTCATCCTATAATCCAGACTCATCCCATAATGCAAATTTATTGACTAATTCAGACTGCACTCACCACTCAGACTCCTCCTATAACACAGATTTCTCCCACCATTATAATTTATCCCACCACATACGTTTCTCAATTACAGACTCAACTCACCATCTAAACTCTTCCACTCATACACCACCTGCCAGAGAGGACCCTCCAATCACATCCCAAAGTACCACACAGACTTCTCTCACCACCTAGACCCATCACAGACTTTGTCCACTACATAGACCCCTCCCATCATACATACTTTTCCCACTACATAAACCACTCCCACCCCACAGACCCCTCCCATCATACAAACCCATCCCACTTCACAGACTCCTCCCACCACACAGACTACTCCCATAATACATACCACTCCCACTACAGACTGCTTTCACTAAAAAGACCACTCCCATCATAGACACCTCCCATCATACAGACTACTCCAACCACATAGACCCCTCCCATTATAAAGACTTCCCAACACAAAGACCTGTCCACCACACACAAACGTCTCGTCATATAGACTTTGCCCTCTGCACAGACCCCTCCCATCATGCAGACCTCTCCTACTGCATAGTCTCTTCCATCATACAGACCTCCCCACTATAGTCCCCTCCCATCATACAGACCTCCCCACTGTAGTCCCCTCCCATCATACAGGCCTCTCCTACTACACAGACCCCTCCCATCATACAGGCCTCTCCACTATAGTCCCCTCCCATCATACAGGCCTCTCCCACTACATAGTCCCCTCCCATCATATAGGCCTCTCCCACTACATAGTCCCCTCCCATCATACAGGCCTCTCCCACTACATAGTATGTGAAACAACACCGTGAGCACAGCTACGAAGTGGTCCTATAGTTAGGTATACTTCCGGTCCCATTCATCACATGAATTACGTATACGTAACTGAAGAAGGTTCATGTTGAACCGAAACGTTTTGAGTATAGTGTAAAATAAATTCTTTTCTCCCACTACATAGTCCCCTCCCATCATACAGAACTCTCCCACTACATAGACCCCTCCCATCACACAGACCTCTCCCACTACATAGACCCCTCCCATCATACAGAACTCTCCCACTACATAGACCCCTCCCATCACACAGACCTCTCCCACTACATAGACCCTTCCCATCATACAGAACTCTCCCACTACATATACCCTTCCCATCATACAGAACTCTCCCACTACATAGTCCCCTCCCATCATACAGACCTCTCCCACTACATAGACCCCTCCCATCATACAGAACTCTCCCACTACATATACCCTTCCCATCATACAGAACTCTCCCACTACATAGACCCGTTCCCATCACACAGACCTCTCCCACTACATAGACCCCTCCCATCACACAGACCTCTCCCACTACATAGTTCCCTCCCATCATACAGACCTCTCCCACTACATAGTCCCCTCCCATCATACAGACCTCTCCCACTACATAGACCCTTCCCATCATACAGAACTCTCCCACTACATAGACCCCTCCCATCACACAGACCTCTCCCACTACATAGACCCCTCCCATCACACAGACCTCTCCCACTACATAGACCCCTCCCATCACACAGACCTCTCCCACTACATAGACCCCTCCCATCACACAGACCTCTCCCACTACATAGACCCCTCCCATCACACAGACCTGTCCCACTACATAGACCCTTCCCATCATACAGAACTCTCCCACTACATATACCCTTCCCATCATACAGAACTCTCCCACTACATAGACCCCTCCCATCATACAGAACTCTCCCACTACATAGACCGCTCCCATCACACAGACCTCTCCCACTGCATAGTCCCCACCCATCATACAGACCTCTCCCACTGCATAGACCCCTCCCATCACACAGACCTCTCCCACTACATAGTCCCCTCCCATCATACAGACCTCTCCCACTACATATACCCTTCCCATCATACAGAACTCTCCCACTACATAGACCCCTCCCATCATACAGAACTCTCCCACTACATAGACCCCTCCCATCACACAGACCTCTCCCACCATACAGACCTCTCCCACTACATAGACCCCTCCCATCATACAGACCTCTCCCACTACATAGTCCCCTCCCATCATACAGACCTCTCCCACTACACAGGCCTCTCCCATCACACAGACCTCTCCCACTACACAGGCCCCTCCCATCATACAGACCTCTCCCACTACATAGTCCCCTCCCATCACACAGACCTCTCCCACTACATAGTCCCCTCCCATCATACAGACCTCTCCCACTACATAGTCCCCTCCCATCATACAGACCTCTCCCACTACACAGGCCCCTCCCATCACACAGACCTCTCCCACTACACAGGCCCCTCCCATCATACAGACCTCTCCCACTACATAGTCCCCTCCCATCACACAGACCTCTCCCACTACATAGTCCCCTCCCATCATACAGACCTCTCCCACTACACAGGCCCCTCCCATCACACAGACCTCTCCCACTACACAGGCCCCTCCCATCATACAGACCTCTCCCACTACACAGGCCCCTCCCATCATACAGACCTCTCCCACTACATAGTCCCCTCCCATCACACAGACCTCTCCCACTACACAGGCCCCTCCCATCACACAGGCCCCTCCCAATACACAGGCCCCTCCTATCACACGGGCCCCTCCCATCACAAGGCCCTCCCATCACAGGCCCCTCCCATCACACAGGCCCCTCCCATCACACAGGCCCCTCCCATCACACAGGCCCCTCCCATCACACAGACTTCCCTCATCCCCCAGTTTCCAGGTCTCTTATGTACAGCATACATGGGTATTCTCTGCAGCCCCCTGGGTGGCTGGGATTGTGGCTTTACACTGTCGGCCCAGCCCCCCTGGACTTCCTGCAGCCTCTTTTCTATATAGGCCTCCATTACACTGTGTACATTTCTGTATTTTGGCCTTTGGTTCTGTCACTTACTAATACACTGTGCTCTAAGATCTCTGCCTCCTGTCAGCGGAGGGCAATATTCGAGTCTATATGGGCTAAATACAGCAGCACAAATCTCTCTTTCCCCAACAGTCGTTACAATGTATCAGTGAGTGCATCAGTCTGGACGATAGCCTCGCCGGGTCACCACTGCATCGAATCCAGAAGAATTAGCCATTTACAGGTTATTTATGCTCTGAGCATAAACACCAATGCTCCATCCACTGACAGCAAGCAGAGGAAGAGCAATAGGGAAAAAGAAGCTGGAAAAGTCTTTTACAAACGGTTATTAGTGGATGCCGGATTAGCAGACTGTCTGAGTTCCCCAGTATCTGACATCTGGGTGTGATAGCTGGGTGCCAACTGTCGCTCCCTTGCACCAATAAACAGTTGCCCTGACGCTGACACAATAACTAATTGTCAATGGTAGTAAATTAGCATTCAGCCTCGTTATCCGGGAGACGGACGAGCGCGAGCTCCGCTGCATCCTAATCCAGCAGACACTTACTGACTTCTGAGCGTCAAACATCAGGTTCTTGTAGAAAAGGATAAAGTGCGTGAAGCTGAGCTCACTCCGGGCCTCGATCTCCTGAGGGGAAAGGGGTGAGAGACGAAGGGTTAATACTACATATCATCAAGTCTACAGGATGGAAAGAACCTGAGCTGCGGATCTCTGTGGCTCCTCCAGGGCGACCATCGGCCTCATGGCTGCTTCTCTAATCAGTGCTCTCCTTGCTTGGGATGTCAGGTTAGGTGGGCGGCCATGTCGTGGTAGCTTTGCAGATGTGTCATACTCCTTTCATTTTTTCATGATGGTTTCCACAGTGCTCTGTGGGATGTTCAGAGCTTGGGCTACTTTTTTATAACCTAACCCTGGTTGATCTTCTCCACCACTTTATCCCTGACCTGTCTGGTGAGCTCCTTGGTTTTCATGATGCTGTTTGATCCCTAATGATCTCACACAAACCTCTGAGGCCTTCACAGAACAGCTGTAGTTATACTGAGAAGAAATCACACCCAGGGGGACACAATATAACACTTGTGTGACTTTTAGGGGAAATTGGCATCAGACTACAGGGGGCACTTCACAATCTACAGATTTACATTTTTTAAATATTTAGAAAATTATTTATCACTTCATTTACATTTCACAAATACTTGCTACTTTGTGTTGGTGTCACATAAAATCCCAATAAAACACATTATAATTTGGGGGCGTAAAGTAAAACAAATGTGGAAACGTTCGTGAGGTACGATGACTGCGTCTACGCACTTTATACCCTGCACAGTACAGCTCCCACTATGCTCTTACCTGTAACTTATCGCGCAAAAACCTCATATTAGGCACTCGGTAGTTGACTTGGGGAAGCAGCGCCTTCAGATCCTTCAAGGAGACGCTAAGAAGGAAAGACAAAGGGATTGATAGATCTGATTGTCACGTGGTGAAATACAATCAGATACGGGGGAGGCAAATCTGCTCTGCTGCTCAAGAAATGTGGATTGGGAGCGAACAATAAATTGCTTCTAATAATAATAATAATAATGAGGGGCTTCACTTGAAGAGGTTTTACAATGAGAATAAATTGTTCCTATGTAAGAGAACATGGAGAAAAACTTTTCAAACAGTATTTGTTTAAAAAAAAAAAAAATGTAGGAAGTTTCTGTTTTGGGCTTCCATATATTCCCTAATCGCTTGACTTCCTATTTGCTTCTAACCACGTCACGTTGTATCACCATCCAACCACTCCCCTGTATTCTCTTACAGACCCCCAGGTCCTTATCCACACCCCTCTATACCCTCCAGAACCCTATGGTCTCCTTCTGATTCCTTTGTCCTCCTACAGACATATCTGTACTCCTCTACAAAGTGATATAGTAATATATATAGTAATATGGCCGCCCTTCTCCTCAGTGTGATATAGTAATATATATAGTAATATGGCCGCCCTTCTCCTCAGTGTGATATAGTAATATATATAGTAATATGGCCGCCATTCTCCTCAGTGTGATATAGTAATATATATAGTAATATGGCCGCCCTTCTCGTTAGTGTGATATAGTAATATATATATATAGTAATATGGCTGCCCTTCTCCTCAGCGTGATGTAGTGATATATATATAGTAATATGGCCGCCATTCTCCTCAGTGTGAAATAGTAATATATATATAGTAATATGGCCGCCCTTCTCCTTAGTGTGATATAGTAATATATATATATATAGTAATATGGCTGCCCTTCTCCTTAGCGTGATGTAGTGATATATATATAGTAATATGGCCGCCCTTCACCTCAGCGTGATGTAGTGATATATATATATAGTAATATGGCCGGCCTTCTCCTCAGTGTGATATAGTAATATATATAGTAATATGGCCGCCCTTCTCCTCAGTGTGATGTAGTAATATATATAGTAATATGGCCGCCCTTCTCCTCAGTGTGATGTAGTAATATATATAGTAATATGGCCGCCCTTATCCTCAGTGTGATATAGTAATATATAGTAATATGGCCGCCCTTCTCCTCAGTGTGATGTAGTAATATATATAGTAATATGGCCGCCCTTCTCCTCAGTGTGATGTAGTAATATATATAGTAATATGGCCGCCCTTCTCCTCAGTGTGATGTAGTAATATATATAGTAATATGGCCGCCCTTCTCCTCAGTGTGATATAGTAATATATATAGTAATATGGCCGCCCTTCTCCTCAGTGTGATATAGTATTATATATAGTAATATGGCCGCCCTTCTCCTCAGTGTGATATAGTAATATATATAGTAATATGGCCGCCCTTCTCCTCAGTGTGGTGTAGTAATATGTATAGTAATATGGCCGCCCTTCCCCTCAGTGTGATATAGTATTATATATAGTAATATGGCCGCCCTTATCCTCAGTGTGATGTAGTAATATATAGTAATATGGCCGCCCTTCTCCTCAGTGTGATGTAGTAATATATATAGTAATATGGCCGCCCTTATACTCAGTGTGATATAGTAATATATATAGTAATATGGCCGCCCTTCTCCTCAGTGTGATGTAGTAATATATATAGTAATATGGCCGCCCTTCTCCTCAGTGTGATATAGTAATATATATATAGTAATATGGCCGCCCTTCTCCTCAGTGTGATATAGTAATATATATAGTAATATGGCCGCCCTTTTCCTCAGTGTGATATAGTAATATATATAGTAATATGGACGCCCTTCTCAGTGTGATATAGTAATATATATAGTAATATGGCCGCCCTTCTCCTCAGTGTGATATAGGAATATATATAGTAATATGGCCCCCCTTCTCCTCAGTGTGATATAGTAATATATATAGTAATATGGCCGCCCTTCTCCTCAGTGTGATATAGTAATATATATAGTAATATGGCCCCCCTTCTCCTCAGTGTGATATAGTAATATATATAGTAATATGGCCCCCCTCCTCCTCAGTGTGATATAGTAATATATATAGTAATAAGGCCGCCCTTCTCCTCAGTGTGATATAGTAATATATATAGTAATATGGCCGCCCTTCTCCTCAGTGTGATATAGTAATATATATAGTAATATGGCTGCCCTTCTCCTCAGTGTGATATAGTAATATATATAGTAATATGGCCGCCCTTCTCAGTGTGATATAGTAATATATATAGTAATATGGCCGCCCTTCTCCTCAGTGTGATATAGTAATATATATAGTAATATGGCCACCGTTCTCCTCAGTGTGATATAGTAATATATATAGTAATATGGCCGCCCTTCTTCTCAGTGTGATATAGTAATATATATATATAGTAATATGGCCGCCCTTCTCCTCAGTGTGATATAGTAATATATATAGTAATATGGCCGCCCTTTTCCTCAGCGTGATATAGTAATATATATAGTAATATGGCCGCCCTTCTCCTCAGTGTGATATAGTAATATATATAGTAATATGGCCGCCCTTCTCCTCAGCGTGATATAGTAATATATATAGTAATATGGCCGCCCTTCTCCTCAGTGTGATATAGTAATATATATAGTAATATGGTCGCCCTTCTCCTCAGTGTGATATAGTAATTTATATAGTAATATGGCCGCCCTTCTCCTCAGTGTGATATAGTAATATATATAGTAATATGGCCGCCCTTCTCCTCAGTGTGATATAGTAATATATATAGTAATAAGGCCGCTCTTCTCCTCAGTGTGATATAGTAATATATATAGTAATATGGCCGCCCTTCTCCTCATTGTGATATAGTAATATATATATATATATATAGTAATATGGCCGCCCTTCTCAGTGTGATATAGTAATATATATAGTAATATGGCCGCCCTTCTCCTCAGTGTGATATAGTAATATATATAGTAATATGGCCCCCCTTCTCCTCAGTGTGATATAGTAATATATATAGTAATATGGCCGCCCTTCTCCTCAGTGTGATATAGTAATATATATAGTAATATTGCCCCCCTTCTCCTCAGTGTGATATAGTAATATATATAGTAATATGGCCGCCCTTCTCCTCAGTGTGATATAGTAATATATATAGTAATATGGCCGCCCTTCTCCTCAGTGTGATATAGTAATATATATAGTAATATGGCCGCCCTTCTCCTCAGTGTGGTGTAGTAATATGTATAGTAATATGGCCGCCCTTCCCCTCAGTGTGATATAGTAATATATATAGTAATATGGCCGCCGTTCTCCTCAGTGTGATGTAGTAATATATATAGTAATATGGCCGCCCTTCTCCTCAGTGTGATATAGTAATATATATATAGTAATATGGCCGCCCTTCTCCTCAGTGTGATATAGTAATATATATAGTAATATGGCCGCCCTTTTCCTCAGTGTGATATAGTAATATATATAGTAATATGGCTGCCCTTCTCAGTGTGATATAGTAATATATATAGTAATATGGCCGCCCTTCTCCTCAGTGTGATATAGTAATATATATAGTAATATGGCCGCCCTTTTCCTCAGTGTGATATAGTAATATATATAGTAATATGGCTGCCCTTCTCAGTGTGATATAGTAATATATATAGTAATATGGCCGCCCTTCTCCTCAGTGTGATATAGTAATATATATAGTAATATGGCCCCCCTTCTCCTCAGTGTGATATAGTAATATATATAGTAATATGGCCGCCCTTCTCCTCAGTGTGATATAGTAATATATATAGTAATATGGCCCCCTTTCTCCTCAGTGTGATATAGTAATATATATAGTAATATGGCCCCCCTCCTCCTCAGTGTGATATAGTAATATATATAGTAATAAGGCCGCCCTTCTCCTCAGTGTGATATAGTAATATATATAGTAATATGGCCGCCCTTCTCCTCAGTGTGATATAGTAATATATATAGAAATATGGCCACCCTTCTCCTCAGTGTGATATAGTAATATATATAGTAATATGGTCGCCCTTCTCCTCAGTGTGATATAGTAATATATATAGTAATATGGCCGCCCTTCTCCTCAGTGTGATATAGTAATATATATATAGTAATATGGCCGCCCTTCTCCTCAGTGTGATATAGTAATATATATAGTAACATGGCCGCCCTTCTCCTCAGTGTGATATAGTAATATATATAGTAATATGGCCGCCCTTCTCCTCAGTGTGATATAGTAATATATATATAGTAATATGGTCGCTCTTCTCCTCAGTGTGATATAGTAATATATATAGTAATATGGCCGCCCTTCTCCTCAGTGTGATATAGTAATATATATAGTAATATGGCCGCCCTTCTCCTCAGTGTGATATAGTAATATATATATATAGTAATATGGCCGCCCTTCTCCTCAGTGTGATATAGTAATATATATAGTAATATGGCCGCCCTTTTCCTCAGCGTGATATAGTAATATATATAGTAATATGGCCGTCCTTCTCAGTGTGATATAGTAATATATATAGTAATATGGCCGCCCTTCTCCTCAGTGTGATATAGTAATATAAATCAAATCAAATCAAAGAAGCTTTATTGGCAGGACCAAATACACATCAGTTTTGCTAAAGCAGGTGTATAAAGGCAATAGGAGTAGGGACTGTGGGGATGTTGGGTAGGAGCTGTAGGGGAGGTGGATGGGGGCAGATCCATTGTGGGGGCTATAGTCCATGGCATAGGGGAGGTGGATGGGGGCAGATCCAGGGTGGGGGCTATAGTCCATGGCATAGGGGAGGTGGATGGGGGCAGATCCAGGGTGGGGGCTATAGTCCATGGCATAGGGAAGGTGGATGGGGGCAGATCCATTGTGGGGGCTATAGTCCATGGCATAGGGGAGGTAGATGGGGGCAGATCCATTGTGGGGGCTATAGTCCATGGCATCATAGTTCTCTTTCTCGCAGTCTATGACATTCGCTCACATACCGCGCTGCTATCTCCACTGCTCTCTCTTCTTCTCCCAGCAGGATATATGTTTTCTCTTCCTCCTTCATGGTGATGAAGTCCGGGAAGAGATGTGAGAGTCTCTTGAAGTGAGTGTCCCTCACTGCTGAGTATTTGGAGCAGTGTAGCAGGAAGTGGGTTTCGTCCTCTATGGCCTCCTGATCACAGTGTTGGCACAGTCTTTCCTCCCTGGGCTTGTAGTTCTGCCTGTGTCGGCCACATTCGATGGCCAGACTGTGGGCACTGAGTCTATATCGGCTCAGGATCTTGCGATCTCTGGGGTCCGGGAGTTTCTCCAGATATGGGGCCAGTCTGTAGTCTCTCTGTAGACTCCGGTACGTGTTCAGTTTCTGTGAGTTGTTGATATCATTCTTCCAGTCACTGACATACCTCTCCTGGCCTTCTTCTGCTGTCTTCCTGATTCCGGCTTTTGTCAGGTTGTTGTGATTGGTGTTCTGGTCCGGTTGGGTTTGGCTTGGCTGTTCCGAGGGTTCTGGTTTTTCTGTTTCACCTACATGTATCAGGGCTTTATGGTGATGGGAGCTTGGATTGCTCCTATGCAGGTGAGCCCGGAATGACAGCGCCCTCTTTAGAACTGTTAGGTGTAGAGGGATATATATATATATATATATATATATATATATATATATATATATATATATATATATATATATATATATATATATAGTATATATATATATATATATATATATATATATAGTAATATGGTCGCCCTTCTCCTCAGTGTGATATAGTAATTTATATAGTAATATGGCCGCCCTTCTCCTCAGTGTGATATAGTAATATATATAGTAATATGGCCGCCCTTCTCCTCAGTGTGATATAGTAATATATATATAGTAATATGGCCGCCCTTCTCCTCAGTGTGATATAGTAATATATATAGTAATATGGCCGCCCTTCTCCTCAGTGTGATATAGTAATATACATAGTAATATGGCCGCCCTTCTCCTCAGTGTGATATAGTAATATATATAGTAATATGGCCGCCCTTCTCCTCAGTGTGATGTAGTAATATATAAAGTAATATGGCCGCTCTTCTCCTCAGTGTGATATAGTAATATATATAGTAATATGGCCGCCCTTCTCCTCAGTGTGATATAGTAATATATATAGTAATATGGCCGCCCTTCTCCTCAGTGTGATATAGTAATATATATATAGTAATATGGCCCCCCTTCTCCTCAGTGTGATATAGTAATATATATAGTAATATGGCCACCCTTCTCCTCAGTGTGATATAGTAATATATATAGTAATATGGCCGCCCTTCTCCTCAGTGTGATATAGTAATATATATATAGTAATATGGCCGCCCTTCTCCTCAGTGTGATATAGTAATATATATAGTAATATGGCTGCTCTTCTCCTCAGTGTGATATAGTAATATATATAGTAATATGGCCGCCCTTCTCCTCAGTGTGATATAGTAATATATATATATAGTAATATGGCCGCCCTTCTCAGTGTGATATAGTAATATATATAGTAATATGGCCGCCCTTCTCCTCAGTGTGATATAGTAATATATAGTAATATGGCCGCCCTTCTCCTCAGTGTGATATAGTAATATTTATAGTAATATGGCCGCCCTTCTCCTCAGTGTGATATAGTAATATATATAGTAATATGGCCGCCCTTCTCCTCAGTGTGATATAGTAATATTTATAGTAATATGGCCGCCCTTTCTCCTCAGTGTGATGTAGTAATATATATAGTAATATGGCCGCCCTTCTCCTCAGTGTGATATAGTAATATATATAGTAATATGGCCCCCCTTCTCCTCAGTGTGATATAGTAATATATATAGTAATATGGCCGCCCTTCTCCTCAGTGTGATATAGTAATATATATAGAAATATGGCCGCCCTTCTCCTCAGTGTGATATAGTAATATATATAGTAATATGGCCGCCCTTCTCCTCAGTGTGATATAGTAATATATATATATAGTAATATGGCCGCCCTTCTCCTCAGTGTGATATAGTAATATATATGTAGTAATATGGCCGCCCTTCTCCTCAGTGTGATATAGTAATATATATATAGTAATATGGCCGCCCTACTCCTCAGTGTGATGTAGTAATATATATAGTAATATGGCCGCCCTTCTCCTCAGTGTGATATAGTAATATATATAGTAATATGGCCGCCCTTCTCCTCAGTGTGATATAGTAATATATATAGTAATATGGCCGCCCTTCTCCTCAGTGTGATATAGTAATATATATAGTAATATGGCCGCCCTTCTCCTCAGTGTGATATAGTAATATATATATAGTAATATGGCCGCCCTACTCCTCAGTGTGATGTAGTAATATATATAGTAATATGGCCGCCCTTCTCCTCAGTGTGATATAGTAATATATATAGTAATATGGCCGCCCTTCTCCTCAGTGTGATAGAGTAATATTTATAGTAATATGGCCGCCCTTCTCCTCAGTGTGATATAGTAATATATATAGTAATATGGCCGCCCTTCTCCTCAGTGTGATATAGTAATATATATAGTAATATGGCCGCCCTTCTCCTCAGTGTGATATAGTAATATATATAGAAATATGGCCGCCCTTCTCCTCAGTGTGATATAGTAATATATATAGTAATATGGCCGCCCTTCTCCTCAGTGTGATATAGTAATATATATATATATAGTAATATGGCCGCCCTTCTCCTCAGTGTGATATAGTAATGTATATAGTAATATGGCCGCCCTTCTCCTCAGTGTGATATAGTAATATATATAGAAATATGGCCGCCCTTCTCCTCAGTGTGATATAGTAATATATATAGAAATATGGCCGCCCTTCTCCTCAGTGTGATATAGTAATATATATATAGTAATATGGCCGCCCTTCTCCTCAGTGTGATATAGTAATGTATATAGTAATATGGCCGCCCTTCTCCTCAGTGTGATATAGTAATATATATAGTAATATGGCCGCCCTTCTCCTCAGTGTGATATAGTAATATATATATATAGTAATATGGCCGCCCTTCTCCTCAGTGTGATATAGTAATGTATATAGTAATATGGCCGCCCTTCTCCTCAGCGTGATGTAGTGATATATATAGTATGGCCGCCCTTCTCCTCAGTGTGATATAGTAATATATATATAGTAATATGGCCGCCCTTCTCCTCAGTGTGATATAGTAATGTATATAGTAATATGGCCGCCCTTCTCCTCAGCGTGATGTAGTGATATATATAGTAATATGGCCGCCCTTCTCCTCAGTGTGATGTAGTAATATATAGTAATATGGCCGCCCTTCTCCTCAGTGTGATATAGTAATATATATAGTAATATGGCCGCCCTTCTCCTCAGTGTGATATAGTAATATATATAGTAATATGGCCGCCCTTCTCCTCAGTGTGATATAGTAATATTTATAGTAATATGGCCGCCCTTCTCCTCAGTGTGATATAGTAATATATATAGTAATATGGCCGCCCTTCTCCTCAGTGTGATATAGTAATATATATAGTAATATGGCCGCCCTTCTCCTCAGTGTGATATAGTAATATATACAGTAATATGGCCGCCCTTCTCCTCAGTGTGATATAGTAATATATATAGTAATATGGCCGCCCTTCTCCTCAGTGTGATATAGTAATGTATATAGTAATATGGCCGCCCTTCTCCTCAGCGTGATGTAGTGATATATATAGTAATATGGCCGCCCTTCTCCTCAGTGTGATGTAGTAATATATAGTAATATGGCCGCCCTTCTCCTCAGTGTGATATAGTAATATATATAGTAATATGGCCGCCCTTCTCCTCAGTGTGATATAGTAATATTTATAGTAATATGGCCGCCCTTCTCCTCAGTGTGATATAGTAATATATATAGTAATATGGCCGCCCTTCTCCTCAGTGTGATATAGTAATATATATAGTAATATGGCCGCCCTTCTCCTCAGTGTGATATAGTAATATATACAGTAATATGGCCGCCCTTCTCCTCAGTGTGATATAGTAATATATATAGTAATATGGCCGCCCTTCTCCTCAGTGTGATATAGTAATATATATAGTAATATGGCCCCCCTTCTCCTCAGTGTGATATAGTAATATATATAGTAATATGGCCGCCCTTCTCCTCAGTGTGATATAGTAATATATATAGTAATATGGCCGCCCTTCTCCTCAGTGTGATATAGTAATATTTATAGTAATATGGCCGCCCTTCTCCTCAGTGTGATATAGTAATATATATAGTAATATGGCCGCCCTTCTCCTCAGTGTGATGTAGTAATATATATAGTAATATGGCCGCCCTTCTCCTCAGTGTGATATAGTAATATATATAGTAATATGGCCGCCCTTCTCCTCAGTGTGATATAGTAATATATATAGTAATATGGCCGCCCTTCTCCTCAGTGTGATATAGTAATATATATAGTAATATGGCCGCCCTTCTCCTCAGTGTGATATAGTAATATATATAGTAATATGGCCACCGTTCTCCTCAGTGTGATATAGTAATATATATAGTAATATGGCCGCCCTTCTCCTCAGTGTGATATAGTAATATATATATATAGTAATATGGCCGCCCTTCTCCTCAGTGTGATATAGTAATATATATAGTAATATGGCCGCCCTTCTCCTCAGTGTGATATAGTAATATATATAGTAATATGGCCGCCCTTCTCCTCAGTGTGATATAGTAATATATAGTAATATGGCCGCCCTTCTCCTCAGTGTGATATAGTAATATATATAGTAATATGGCCGCCCTTCTCCTCAGCGTGATATAGTAATATATATAGTAATATGGCCGCCCTTCTCCTCAGTGTGATGTAGTAATATATATAGTAATATGGCCGCCCTTCTCCTCAGTGTGATATAGTAATATACATAGTAATATGGCCGCCCTTCTCCTCAGTGTGATATAGTAATATATATAGTAATATGGCCGCCCTTCTCCTCAGTGTGATGTAGTGATATATATAGTAATATGGCCGCCCTTCTCCTCAGTGTGATGTAGTAATATATATAGTAATATGGCCGCCCTTCTCCTCAGTGTGATGTAGTGATATACATAGTAATATGGCCGCCCTTCTCCTCAGTGTGATATAGCAATATATATAGTAATATGGCCGCCCTTCTCCTCAGTGTGATATAGTAATATTTATAGTAATATGGCCGCCCTTCTCCTCAGTGTGATGTAGTAATATATATAGTAATATGGCCGCCCTTCTCCTCAGTGTGATATAGTAATATATATAGTAATATGGCCGCCCTTCTCCTCAGTGTGATATAGTAATATATATAGTAATATGGCCGCCCTTCTCCTCAGTGTGATGTAGTAATATATATAGTAATATGGCCGCCCTTCTCAGTGTGATATAGTAATATTTATAGTAATATGGCCGCCCTTCTCCTCAGTGTGATATAGTAATTTATATAGTAATATGGCCGCCCTTCTCCTCAGTGGTGATATAGTAATATATATAGTAATATGGCCGCCCTTCTCCTCAGTGTGATATAGTAATATATATAGTAATATGGCCGCCCTTCTCCTCAGCGTGATGTAGTGATATATATAGTAATATGGCCGCCCTTCTCCTCAGTGTGATATAGTAATATTTATAGTAATATGGCCGCCTTTCTCAGCAGGTCAGATCCCGATGTTCGGGCTTGTGTTATAGGGTAGATTATGGGACAGTTATCTAAGCGATTCTCCTCCCTGACACGCTGGATACGGTGCGTCTCCCTGCTGTAGATTGTATTCCAGACTACTGGATTGTTGATGACTCAGATGAAGCGTGGATGGTGGAAACATGGCCGGTGAGAAGCTGGGGGCTGCACATCTGAGGGACAGATTTAGGAAGAAACCCACATGTTCCTTCTGTAATCACTGGAGTGAATTAACAAGTTTCTTTCTATCAAATCAAAATGTGCCTCGTGTTCAGGGAAGCACCATAAATTGGGCTTCAATCAGGATTTCATGTGCGGCCCTATGACTCCATTTCCTGCACTGGAATTCTCCCTTTCCTTTCAGATTTTTATCACTTCCTGTCAGTCTTCCTGTTTATGTCACATCAGTGGAGTCTGGAAAGGTGGCTGAGAAGTCACCCTGTACCTCCAACAAAAGCGCAGAGTGGTGACACTACCCCGTGTCAGCGGAAAGGGTCTGTAATATATTCTGTATATACACTGCACAGTACCACGCCTCCTGTGTATACACACTGCACAGTACCACTCCTCCTGTCCTGTATATATACACTGCACAGTACCACTCCTCCTGTATATATACACTGCACAGCACCACTCCTCCTGTCCTGTATATATACACTGCACAGTACCACGCCTCCTATCCTGTATATATACACTGCACAGTACCACGCCTCCTGTGTATACACACTGCACAGTACCACTCCTCCTGTGCTGTATATATACACTGCACAGTACCACTCCTCCTGTATATATACACTGCACAGTACCACTCCTCCTGTATATATACACTGCACAGTACCACTCCTCCTGTCCTGTATATATACACTGCACAGTACCACTCCTCCTGTCCTGTATATATACACTGCACAGTACCACTCCTCCTGTCCTGTGTATATACACTGCACAGTACCACTCCTCCTGTCCTGTGTATATACACTGCACAGTACCACTCCTCCTGTATATATATACTGCACAGTACCACTCCTCCTGTATATACACACTGCACAGTACCACTCCTCCTGTCCTGTATATATACACTGCACAGTACCGCTCCTCCTGTCCTGTATATATACACTGCACAGTACCGCTCCTCCTGTCCTGTATATATACACTGCACAGTACCGCTCCTCCTGTCCTGTATATATACACTGCACAGTACCACTCCTCCTGTCCTGTATATATACACTGCACAGTACCGCTCCTCCTGTATATATACACTGCACAGTACCCTCCTCCTGTCCTGTATATATACACTGCACAGTACCATTCCTCCTGTCCTGTATATATACACTGCACAGTACCACTCCTCCTGTCCTGTATATATACACTGCACAGTACCACTCCTCCTGTCCTGTATATATACACTGCACAGTACCACTCCTCCTGTCCTGTATATATACACTGCACAGTACCACTCCTCCTGTCCTGTATATATACACTGCACAGTACCACTCCTCCTGTCCTGTGTATATACACTGCACAGTACCACTCCTCCTGTCCTGTATATATACACTGCACAGTACCGCTCCTCCTGTCCTGTATATATACACTGCACAGTACCACTCCTCCTGTCCTGTATATATACACTGCACAGTACCACTCCTCCTGTCCTGTATATATACACTGCACAGTACCGCTCCTCCTGTATATATACACTGCACAGTACCCTCCTCCTGTCCTGTATATATACACTGCACAGTACCATTCCTCCTGTCCTGTATATATACACTGCACAGTACCACTCCTCCTGTCCTGTATATATACACTGCACAGTACCACTCCTCCTGTCCTGTATATATACACTGCACAGTACCACTCCTCCTGTCCTGTATATATACACTGCACAGTACCACTCCTCCTGTCCTGTATATATACACTGCACAGTACCACTCCTCCTGTCCTGTGTATATACACTGCACAGTACCACTCCTCCTGTATATATATACTGCACAGTACCACTCCTCCTGTATATACACACTGCACAGTACCACTCCTCCTGTCCTGTATATATACACTGCACAGTACCGCTCCTCCTGCATATATACACTGCACAGTACCCTCCTCCTGTCCTGTATATATACACTGCACAGTACCATTCCTCCTGTCCTGTATATATACACTGCACAGTACCACTCCTCCTGTCCTGTATATATACACTGCACAGTACCACTCCTCCTGTCCTGTATATATACACTGCACAGTACCACTCCTCCTGTCCTGTATATATACACTGCACAGTACCCTCCACCTGTCCTGTATATATACACTGCACAGTACCACTCCTCCTGTATATATATACTGCACAGTACCACTCCTCCTGTATATATATACTGCACAGTACCACGCCTCCTGTGTATACACACTGCACAGTACCACTCCTCCTGTACTGTATATATACACTGCACAGTACCACTCCTCCTGTCCTGTATATATACACTGCACAGTACCACTCCTCCTGTCCTGTATATATACACTGCACAGTACCACTCCTCCTGTCCTGTATATATACACTGCACAGTACCACTCCTCCTGTCCTGTATATATACACTGCACAGTACCACTCCTCCTGTGCTGTATATATACACTGCACAGTACCGCTCCTCCTGTATATATACACTGCACAGTACCACTCCTCCTGTCCTGTATATATACACTGCACAGTACCACTCCTCCTGTCCTGTATATATACACTGCACAGTACCACTCCTCCTGTCCTGTATATATACACTGCACAGTACCATTCCTCCTGTATATACACACTGCACAGTACCACTCCTCCTGTATATATACACTGCACAGTACCACTCCTCCTGTGTATATACACTGCACAGTACCACTCCTCCTGTCCTGTATATATACACTGCACAGTACCACTCCTCCTGTCCTGTATATATACACTGCACAGCACCACTCCTCCTGTATATATACACTGCACAGCACCACTCCTCCTGTCCTGTATATATACACTGCACAGTACCACGCCTCCTATCCTGTATATATACACTGCACAGTACCACGCCTCCTGTATATATACACTGCACAGTACCACTCCTCCTGTCCTGTATATATACACTGCACAGTACCACTCCTCCTGTCCTGTATATATACACTGCACAGTACCACTCCTCCTGTCCTGTATATATACACTGCACAGTACCATTCCTCCTGTCCTGTATATATACACTGCACAGTACCACTCCTCCTGTCCTGTATATATACACTGCACAGCACCACTCCTCCTGTCCTGTATATATACAATGCACAGTACCACGCCTCCTATCCTGTATATATACACTGCACAGTACCACTCCTCCTGTATATATACACTGCACAGTACCACTCCTCCTGTCCTGTATATATACACTGCACAGTACCATTCCTCCTGTCCTGTATATATACACTGCACAGTACCACTCCTCCTGTCCTGTATATATACACTGCACAGCACCACTCCTCCTGTCCTGTATATATACAATGCACAGTACCACGCCTCCTATCCTGTATATATACACTGCACAGTACCACTCCTCCTGTATATATACACTGCACAGTACCACTCCTCCTGTCCTGTATATATACACTTCACAGTACCACTCCTCCTGTCCTGTATATATACACTGCACAGTACCATTCCTCCTGTCCTGTATATATACACTGCACAGTACCATTCCTCCTGTCCTGTATATATACACTGCACAGTACCGCTCCCCCTGTCCTGTATATATACACTGCACAGTACAACTCCTCCTGTCCTGTATATATACACTGCACAGTACCACTCCTCCTGTCCTGTATATACACACTGCACAGTACCGCTCCTCCTGTCCAGTATATATATACACTGCACAGTACCACTCCTCCTGTCCTGTATATATACACTGCACAGTACCATTCCTCCTGTCCTGTATATATACACTGCACAGTACCATTCCTCCTGTCCTGTATATATACACTGCACAGTACCGCTCCCCCTGTCCTGTATATATACACTGCACAGTACCACTCCTCCTGTCCTGTATATATACACTGCACAGTACCATTCCTCCTGTCCTGTATATATACACTGCACAGTACCGCTCCCCCTGTCCTGTATATATACACTGCACAGTACCGCTCCCCCTGTCCTGTATATATACACTGCACAGTACCACTCCTCCTGTCCTGTATATATACACACTGCACAGTACCACTCCTCCTGTCCTGTATATATACACTGCACAGTACCACTCCTCCTGTCCTGTATATATACACTGCACAGTACCACTCCTCCTGTATATATACACTGCACAGTATCACTCCTCCTGTCCTGTATATATACACTTCACAGTACCACTCATCCTGTCCTGTATATATACACTGCACAGTACCACTCCTCCTGTCCTGTATATATACACTGCACAGTACCACTCCTCCTGTCCTGTATATATACACTGCACAGCACCACTCCTCCTGTCCTGTATATATACACTGCACAGTACCACGCCTCCTATCCTGTATATATACACTGCACAGTACCACGCCTCCTGTATATATACACTGCACAGTACCACTCCTCCTGTCCTGTATATATACACTGCACAGTACCACTCCTCCTGTCCTGTATATATACACTGCACAGTACCATTCCTCCTGTCCTGTATATATACACTGCACAGTACCGCTCCCCCGGTCCTGTATATATACACTGCACAGTACCACTCCTCCTGTCCTGTATATATACACTGCACAGCACCACTCCTCCTGTCCTGTATATATACACTGCACAGTACCACGCCTCCTATCCTGTATATATACACTGCACAGTACCACTCCTCCTGTATATATACACTGCACAGTATCACTCCTCCTGTCCTGTATATATACACTTCACAGTACCACTCCTCCTGTCCTGTATATATACACTGCACAGTACCATTCCTCCTGTCCTGTATATATACACTGCACAGTACCGCTCCCCCTGTCCTGTATATATACACTGCACAGTACAACTCCTCCTGTCCTGTATATATACACTGCACAGTACCACTCCTCCTGTCCTGTATATATACACTGCACAGTACCATTCCTCCTGTCCTGTATATATACACTGCACAGTACCATTCCTCCTGTCCTGTATATATACACTGCACAGTACCGCTCCCCCTGTCCTGTATATATACACTGCACAGTACCACTCCTCCTGTCCTGTATATATACACTGCACAGTACCATTCCTCCTGTCCTGTATATATACACTGCACAGTACCATTCCTCCTGTCCTGTATATATACACTGCACAGTACCATTCCTCCTGTCCTGTATATATACACTGCACAGTACCGCTCCCCTGTCCTGTATATATACACTGCACAGTACCGCTCCCCCTGTCCTGTATATATACACTGCACAGTACCACTCCTCCTGTCCTGTATATATACACACTGCACAGTACCACTCCTCCTGTCCTGTATATATACACTGCACAGTACCACTCCTCCTGTCCTGTATATATACACTGCACAGTACCACTCCTCCTGTATATATACACTGCACAGTATCACTCCTCCTGTCCTGTATATATACACTTCACAGTACCACTCATCCTGTCCTGTATATATACACTGCACAGTACCACTCCTCCTGTCCTGTATATATACACTGCACAGTATCACTCCTCCTGTCCTGTATATATACACTGCACAGTACCATTCCTCCTGTCCTGTATATATACACTGCACAGTACCATTCCTCCTGTCCTGTATATATACACTGCGCAGTACCACTCCTCCTGTCCTGTATATATATACTGCACAGTACCACTCCTCCTGTATATATACACTGCACAGTACCACTCCTCCTGTCCTGTATATATACACTGCGCAGTACCACTCCTCCTGTCCTGTATATATACACTGCGCAGTACCACTCCTCCTGTCCTGTATATATACACTGCACAGTACCACTCCTCCTGTATATATACACTGTACAGTACCACTCCTCCTGTCCTGTATATACACACTGCACAGTACCACTACTCCTGTCCTGTATATATACACTGCACAGTACCATTCCTCCTGTCCTGTATATATACACTGCACAGTACCACTCCTCCTGTCCTGTATATACACTGCACAGTACCACTCCTCCTGTCCTGTATATACACACTGCACAGTACCACTCCTCCTGTCCTGTATATACACACTGCACAGTACCACTCCTCCTGTCCTGTATATATACACTGCACATTACCACTCCTCCTGTATATATACACTGCACAGTACCACTCCTCCTGTCCTGTATATACACTGCACAGTACCACTCCTCCTGTCCTGTATATATACACTGCACAGTACCACTCCTCCTGTCCTGTATATACACACTGCACAGTACCACTCCTCCTGTCCTGTATATACACACTGCACAGTACCACTCCTCCTGTCCTGTATATATACACTGCACAGTACCACTCCTCCTGTATATATACACTGCACAGTACCACTCCTCCTGTATATATACACTGCACAGTACCACTCCTCCTGTCCTGTATATATACACTGCACAGTACCACTCCTCCTGTCCTGTGTATATACACTGTACAGTACCACTCCTCCTCTCCTGTATATATACACTGCACAGTACCATTCCTCCTGTCCTGTATATATACACTGCACAGTACCACTCCTCCTGTCCTGTGTATATACACTGCACAGTACTGCTCCTCCTGTATATATACACTGCACAGTACCACTCCTCCTGTATATATACACTGCACAGTACCGCTCCTCCTGTATATATACACTGCACAGTACCACTCCTCCTGTCCTGTATATATACACTGCACAGTACCACTCCTCCTGTCCTGTATATACACTGCACAGTACCACTCCTCCTGTCCTGTATATATACACTGCACAGTACCACTCCTCCTGTATATATACACTGCACAGCACCACTCCTCCTGTCCTGTATATATACACTGCACAGTACCACTCCTCCTGTCCTGTATATACACTGTACAGTACCACTCCTCCTGTCCTGTATATATACACTGCACAGTACCACTCCTCCTGTATATATACACTGCACAGCACCACTCCTCCTGTCCTGTATATATACACTGCACAGTACCACTCCTCCTGTCCTGTATATATACACTGCACAGTACCACTCCTCCTGTCCTATATATACACTGCACAGTACCACTCCTCCTGTCCTGTATATATACACTGCACAGTACCACTCCTCCTGTCCTGTATATATACACTGTACAGTACCACTCCTCCTGTCCTGTATATACACACTGCACAGTACCACTCCTCCTGTCCTGTATATACACACTGCACAGTATCACTCCTCCTGTCCTGTATATATACACTGCACAGTACCACTCCTCCTGTATATACACACTGCACAGTACCACTCCTCCTGTCCTGTATATATACACTGCACAGTACCACTCCTCCTGTATATACACACTGCACAGTACCACTCCTCCTGTCCTGTATATATACACTGCACAGTACCACTCCTCCTGTATATATACACTGCACAGTACCACTCTCCTGTCCTGTATATATACACTGCACAGTACCACTCCTCCTGTCCTGTATATATACACTGCACAGTACCTCTCCTGTCCTGTATATATACACTGCACAGTACCACTCCTCCTGTCCTGTATATATACACTGCACAGTACCACTCCTCCTTTCCTGTATATATACACTGCATAGTACCACTCCTCCTGTCCTGTATATATACATCGCACAGTACCACTCCTCCTGTCCTGTATATATACACTGCACAGTACCATTCCTCCTGTCCTGTATATATACACTGCACAGTACCACTCCTCCTGTCCTGTGTATATACACTGCACAGTACTGCTCCTCCTGTATATATACACTGCACAGTACCACTCCTCCTGTATATATACACTGCACAGTACCGCTCCTCCTGTATATATACACTGCACAGTACCACTCCTCCTGTCCTGTATATATACACTGCACAGTACCACTCCTCCTGTCCTGTATATACACTGCACAGTACCACTCCTCCTGTCCTGTATATATACACTGCACAGTACCACTCCTCCTGTATATATACACTGCACAGCACCACTCCTCCTGTCCTGTATATATACACTGCACAGTACCACTCCTCCTGTCCTGTATATACACTGTACAGTACCACTCCTCCTGTCCTGTATATATACACTGCACAGCACCACTCCTCCTGTATATATACACTGCACAGCACCACTCCTCCTGTCCTGTATATATACACTGCACAGTACCACTCCTCCTGTCCTGTATATATACACTGCACAGTACCACTCCTCCTGTCCTGTATATATACACTGTACAGTACCACTCCTCCTGTCCTGTATATACACACTGCACAGTACCACTCCTCCTGTCCTGTATATACACACTGCACAGTACCACTCCTCCTGTCCTGTATATATACACTGCACAGTACCACTCCTCCTGTATATACACACTGCACAGTACCACTCCTCCTGTCCTGTATATATACACTGCACAGTACCACTCCTCCTGTATATACACACTGCACAGTACCACTCCTCCTGTCCTGTATATATACACTGCACAGTACCACTCCTCCTGTATATATACACTGCACAGTACCACTCTCCTGTCCTGTATATATACACTGCACAGTACCACTCCTCCTGTCCTGTATATATACACTGCACAGTTCCACTCCTGTCCTGTATATATACACTGCACAGTACCACTCCTCCTGTCCTGTATATATACACTGCACAGTACCACTCCTCCTGTATATATACACTGCACAGTACCACTCTCCTGTCCTGTATATATACACTGCACAGTACCACTCCTCCTGTATGTACACACTGCACAGTACCACTCCTCTTTTTCTTGTATATACACACTGCACAGTACCACTCCTCCTTTTCTTGTATATACACACTGCACAGTACCACTCCTCCTGTCCTGTATATATACACTGCACAGTACCACTCCTCCTGTATATACACACTGCACAGTACCACTCCTCCTGTCCTGTATATATACACTGCACAGTACCACTCCTCCTGTATATACACACTGCACAGTACCACTCCTCCTGTCCTGTATATATACACTGCACAGTACCACTCCTCCTGTATATATACACTGCACAGTACCACTCTCCTGTCCTGTATATATACACTGCACAGTACCACTCCTCCTGTCCTGTATATATACACTGCACAGTACCTCTCCTGTCCTGTATATATACACTGCACAGTACCACTCCTCCTGTCCTGTATATATACACTGCACAGTTCCACTCCTGTCCTGTATATATACACTGCACAGTACCACTCCTCCTGTCCTGTATATATACACTGCACAGTACCACTCCTCCTGTATATATACACTGCACAGTACCACTCTCCTGTCCTGTATATATACACTGCACAGTACCACTCCTCCTGTATGTACACACTGCACAGTACCACTCCTCTTTTTCTTGTATACACACACTGCACAGTACCACTCCTCCTTTTCTTGTATATACACACTGCACAGTACCACTCCTCCTGTCCTGTATATATACACTGCACAGTACCACTCCTCCTGTATATACACACTGCACAGTACCACTCCTCCTGTCCTGTATATATACACTGCACAGTACCACTCCTCCTGTATATATACACTGCACAGTACCACTCTCCTGTCCTGTATATATACACTGCACAGTACCACTCCTCCTGTCCTGTATATATACACTGCACAGTACCTCTCCTGTCATGTATATATACACTGCACAGTACCACTCCTCCTGTCCTGTATATATACACTGCACAGTTCCACTCCTGTCCTGTATATATACACTGCACAGTACCACTCCTCCTGTCCTGTATATATACACTGCACAGTACCACTCCTCCTGTATATATACACTGCACAGTACCACTCTCCTGTCCTGTATATACACACTGCACAGTACCACTCCTCCTGTCCTGTATATATACACTGCACAGTACCACTCCTCCTGTATATACACACTGCACAGTACCACTCTCCTGTCCTGTATATATACACTGCACAGTACCACTCCTCCTGTCCTGTATATATACACTGCACAGTTCCTCTCCTGTCCTGTATATATACACTGCACAGTACCACTCCTCCTGTCCTGTATATATACACTGCACAGTTTCACTCCTGTCCTGTATATATACACTGCACAGTACCACTCCTCCTGTCCTGTATATATACACTGCACAGTACCACTCCTCCTGTATATATACACTGCACAGTACCACTCTCCTGTCCTGTATATATACACTGCACAGTACCACTCCTCCTGTCCTGTATATATACACTGCACAGTACCTCTCCTGTCCTGTATATATACACTGCACAGTACCACTCCTCCTGTATATATACACTGCACAGTACCATTCTTCCTGTATATATACACTGCACAATACCACTCCTCCTGTCCTGTATATATACACTGCACAGTACCACTCCTCCTGTATATATACACTGCACAGTACCACTCCTCCTGTATATATACACTGCACAGTACCACTCCCCCTGTATATATACACTGCACAGTACCACTCCTCCTGTATATATACACTGCACAGTACCACTCCCCCTGTATATATACACTGCACAGTACCACTCCTCCTGTATATATACACTGCACAGTACCTCTCCTGTCCTGTATATATACACTGCACAGTACCACTCCTCCTGTCCTGTATATATACACTGCACAGTTCCACTCCTGTCCTGTATATATACACTGCACAGTACCACTCCTCCTGTCCTGTATATATACACTGCACAGTACCACTCCTCCTGTCCTGTATATATACACTGCACAGTACCACTCTCCTGTCCTGTATATATACACTGCACAGTACCACTCCTCCTGTATATACACACTGCACAGTACCACTCCTCCTGTATATACACACTGCACAGTACCACTCCTCCTTTTCTTGTATATACACACTGCACAGTACCACTCCTCCTGTCCTGTATATACACACTGCACAGTACCACTCCTCCTGTCCTGTATATATACACTGCACAGTGGCACTCCTCCTGTCCTGTATATATACACTGCACAGTACCACTCCTCCTGTCCTGTATATATACACTGCACAGTTCCACTCCTGTCCTGTATATATACACTGCACAGTACCACTCCTCCTGTCCTGTATATATACACTGCACAGTACCACTCCTCCTGTCCTGTATATATACACTGCACAGTACCACTCCTCCTGTCCTGTATATATACACTGCACAGTACCACTCTCCTGTCCTGTATATATACACTGCACAGTACCACTCCTCCTGTCCTGTATATATACACTGCACAGTACCACTCCTCCTGTATATATATACTGCACAGTACCACTCCTCCTGTATATACACACTGCACAGTACCGCTCCTCTTGTCTGTATATATACACTGCACAGTACCACTCCTCCTGTATATATACACTGCACAGTACCACTCCTCCTGTATATACACACTGCACAGTACCGCTCCTCTTGTCTGTATATATACACTGCACAGTACCACTCCTCCTGTCCTGTATATATACTCCTCTATAGATAGATAGATAGATAGATAGATAGATAGATAGATAGATAGATAGATAGATAGATAGATAGCACAGTATCACTTCTCTAGTCTTTCCCTGTACACAGGTTTATTCTGGACAAATTATTATATTATAGTCTGTGCTGTTGCTGGATCTCGGTCATCCGTGTACGTGCTGATCCTCTCGTCTCAGCGAGCGCTCACAGGGCACTGGACGTCATTAGACTCAATTCAATTACTCTGACTAAATATAACAGTGACGATGAACAGGACTGGTGTAATGCATGGCCTCCAGGACTTGGTGGCAGATATCACAATGAGCCGGCACTCCCCCAGCACTGTCTCCCTCTAAGCATTCGGTGACCCACCTGCCGGCACTCTGTACCCCTCCCCAGCACTCTGTCCTACTCTTCCCAGCACTTAGAAACTCTCCCCTGCACTCTGTCACACCCGTGCACTCCCCAGCGCTCTGTCACACCCGTGCACTCCCCAGCGCTCTGTCACACCCGTGCACCCCCCAGCGCTCTGTCACACCCGTGCACTCCCCAGCGCTCTGTCACACCCGTGCACTCCCCAGCGCTCTGTCACACCCGTGCACCCCCCAGCGCTCTGTCACACCCGTGCACTCCCCAGCGCTCTGTCACACCCGTGCACTCCCCAGCGCTCTGTCACACCCATGCACTCCCCAGCGCTCTGTCACACCCGTGCACCCCCCAGTACTCTGTCACACCCGTGCACCCCCCAGCGGTCTGTCACACCCGTGCACTCCCCAGCGCTCTGTCACACCCGTGCACTCCCCAGCGCTCTGACACACCCGTGCACTCCCCAGCGCTCTGTCACACCCGTGCACTCCCCAGTACTCTGTCACACCCGTGCACCCCCCAGCGCTCTGTCACACCCGTGCACTCCCCAGCGCTCTGTCACACCCGTGCACTCCCCAGCACTCTGTCACACCCGTGCACTCCCCAGCGCTCTGTCACACCCGTGCACTCCCCACCGCTCTGTCACACCCGTGCACTCCCCAGCGCTCTGTCACACTCGTGCACCCCCCAGCGCTCTGTCACACCCGTGCACCCCCCAGCGCTCTGTCACACCCGTGCACTCCCCAGCGCTCTGTCACACCCGTGCACTCCCCAGCGCTCTGTCACACCCGTGCACCCCCCAGCGCTCTGTCGTACCCCACTTTGGTGTCTGCAGTATTTTATGTATCACATTATCTTATGAGAACAGCCAGCATGGAGATGTGAAGTTCTGCGGTCATACATGGAGCAGAACTCTGCACGCAGCTCTGGGTGTCAATGGAGTATAACAAGGGATGGAAGTTGAGATCAGTCATTACTGATAACAGTATGGGGCAATATGACACAGAGCTAGTGAGAGGGGCGCGTTTTCTCATTTATAGAGGGGTTTCATATGCTCTTGTGTCTTCAGTTATTAACCCCAAGTCTTGCGGTGATCAGAAATAATGTAAAGAAACCATTCCTACCTGCCGTCCTTGGCCCGGTCCATCGCCTCAAACAGCTTCCTCAGCCACCTGCACACGAGAAACAGGACAGAAGTCACGACGGATGATGGACACTACAACTGCCATGATGCAGCGCAGCAGGGCATGGAACTCGCTGGGCATGGAACTCGCCGGGCATGGAACTCGCCGGGCATGGAACTCGCTGGGCATGGAACTCGCTGGGCATGGAACTCGCAGAGCATGGAAGGGTGATGTTCAAAGAAGTCAGCAGAATTATGAATGCAGCTCTGGCTATGCAGGCGTCTATGGAAGGACCATAGCTGGTACAAGGGTGCCAGTGGGGGCAAGGAGTCATATAATCTGCTGGCAAATAGACTTTAGTAAGGGCCCACAAACTGTGCGCCCCAAGGGGCTACTGCAGGGACCAATGTGAACCCAGTGGACAGAAGTCCTAGCTCCGCTCCTCGGCGCCGTCTCCAGTGTTTGCTGCAGAAGCAAATATTTATCTACTAAGAGAACCTGGGAAACGGGAGAAAGAAACAAGCAGAATGTCGAGAGTCCGGTGCGAAACGGGGGAGGAAAAATCCAGAAAGGAGAACAACTCTCAAGAAATTAGTGATTGTTCTCTGCACACAGGAGTAAACGTCAATGCTGCTGAGCTGTGTATCTAATCCCATCATGTGTGGTACTGACTGCTGAACTATGTATCTAATCCCTTCATGTGTGATACTGACTGCTGAGCTATGATCTAATCCCATCATGTGCGATACTGACTGCTGAGCTATGTATCTAATCCCATCATGTGTGATACTGACTGCTGAGCTGTGTATCTAATTCCATCATGTTTGATACTGACTGCTGAGCTATGTATCTAATCCCATCATGTGTGATACTGACTGCTGAGCTGTGTATCTAATCCCATCATGTGCGATACTGACTGCTGAGCTGTGTATCTAATCCCATCATGTGCGATACTGACTGCTGAGCTGTGTATCTAATCCCATCATGTGTGATACTGACTGCTGAGCTGTGTATCTAATCCCATCATGTGTGATACTGACTGCTGAGCTATGATCTAATCCCATCATGTGTGATACTGACTGCTGAACTATGTATCTAATCCCATCATGTGTGATACTGACTGCTGAACTATGTATCTAATCCCATCATGTGTGATACTGACTGCTGAGCTGTGTATCTAATCCCATCATGTGCGATACTGACTGCTGAGCTGTGTATCTAATCCCATCATGTGTGATACTGACTGCTGAGCTATGATCTAATCCCATCATGTGTGATACTGACTGCTGAACTATGTATCTAATCCCATCATGTGTGATACTGACTGCTGAGCTGTGTATCTAATCTCATCATGTGTGATACTGACTGCTGAGCTGTGTATCTAAGCCTTTCATGTTTGATACTGACTGCTGAGCTGTGTATCTAATCCCATCATCTGTGATACTGACTGGTGAGCTGTGTATCTAATCCTATCCTGTGTGATACTGACTGCTGAGCTATGTATCTAATCCCTTCATGTGTGATACTGACTGCTGAGCTATACATCTAATCCCATCATGTGGGATACTGACTGCTGAGCTATGTATCTAATCCTCTCCTGTGTGATACTCATTGGTGAGCTATGTATCTAATCCTATCCTGTGTGATACTGACTGGTGAGCTGTGTATCTAATCCTATCCTGTGTGATACTGACTGGTGAGCTGTGTATCTAATCCCACAATGTGAGATACTGACTGGTGAGCTGTGTATCTAATCCCACAATGTGAGATACAGTATCCGATACACACACAGCCCTCCAGTTCCGCAGGGGCTGTGCTTCGGTCACCCACCTCTCCACCTGCAGGGGGCCGGGAGACCTCAGGGTGTCTGTGAGCGCCCAGCTCAGGCCGCCGATCCACAGCGTCACCTCCTCTTCACTGAAAGCTGCAAGGACAGGAGGGGTCAGTGCATGAAACCTGCGTACGGACACATGGGGGCGCTCTGCCGCATGGGGGGCTCTGCAGGACCTGGCCTGACATCTACGATGCATCCATTACTGTTTGTCTGGGCAGTTCCCAACACCGGCTGCCAATGGAGAAACATCCCATATGGGACCCCTGAGAAGAGGGGCCCACCCAGACAGACCCCACAGGATGTGTCTTTAGTGTCCCCTCTCCACAATCCCAGCAAGTAGGATGGGTGACAGTCTGAGGGTCAATACAGCTATTGCTCCCTGTTATCTGCCTCGTAACTAAGGCTCATGTTACTTATAATGTAACACATGGGGGGCAGCGATGGCTGACAACCACAATCTGACAACCACGTCCTCCCGGTGACGCTGCCGCCAGGCCCCCAATAATATATACCCAGCAGGCCCATCCCCCAATAATATATACCCAGCAGGCCCATCCCCCAATAATATATACCCAGCAGCCCCTGAATAATATATACCCAGCAGGCCCCCAATAATATATACCCAGCAGGCCCCCAATAATATATACCCAGCAGGCCCATACCCCAATAATATATACCCAGCAGGCCCATCCCTCAATAATATATACCCAGCAGCCCCCCAATAATATATACCCAGCAGGCCCCCAATAATATATACCCAGCAGGCCCATCCCCCAATAATATATACCCAGCAGGCCCATCCCCCAATAATATATACCCAGCAGGCCCATCCCCCAATAATACATACCCAGCAGGCCCATCCCCCAATAATATATACCCAGCAGGCCCATCCCCCAATAATATATACCCAGCAGGCCCATCCCCCAATAATACATACCCAGCAGCCCCCCAATAATATATACCCAGCAGGCCCATCCCCCAATAATATATACCCAGCAGCCCCCCAATAATATATACCCAGCACGCCCCCAATAATATATACCCAGCAGGCCCATCCCCCAATAATACATACCCAGCAGCCCCCCAATAATAAATACCCAGCAGCCCCCAATAATATATACCCAGCAGCCCCCCAATAATATATACCCAGCAGGCCCCCAATAATATATACCCAGCAGGCCCATCCCCCAATAATACATACCCAGCAGCCCCCAATAATATATACCCAGCAGCCCCCCAATAATATATACCCAGCAGGCCCCCAATAATATATACCCAGCAGGCCCATCCCCCAATAATACATACCCAGCAGCCCCCCAATAATATATACCCAGCAGCCCCCAATAATATATACCCAGCAGCCCCCCAATAATATATACCCAGCAGCCCCCCAATAATATATACCCAGCAGGCCCATCCCCCAATAATACATACCCAGCAGCCCCCCAATACTATATACCCAGCAGCCCCCAATAATATATACCCAGCAGCCCCCCAATAATATATACCCAGCAGCCCCCAATAATATATACCCAGCAGGCCCCCAATAATATATACCCAGCAGCCCCCCAATAATATATACCCAGCAGGCCCCCAATAATATATACCCAGCAGGCCCATCCCCCAATAATATATACCCAGCAGGCCCATCCCCCAATAATATATACCCAGCAGCCCCCCAATAATATATACCCAGCAGGCCCATCCCCCAATAATACATACCCAGCAGCCCCCCAATAATATATACCCAGCAGGTCCCCAATAATATATACCCAGCAGGCCCATCCCCCAATAATACATACCCAGCAGCCCCCCAATAATATATACCCAGCAGGCCCCCAATAATATATACCCAGCAGCCCCCCAATAATATATACCCAGCAGCCCCCAATAATATATACCCAGCAGCCCCCCAATAATATATACCCAGCAGCCCCCCAATAATATATACCCAGCAGGCCCCCAATAATATATACCCAGCAGGCCCCCAATAATATATACCCAGCAGGCCCCCAATAATATATACCCAGCAGCCCCCCAATAATATATACCCAGCAGGCCCATCCCCCAATAATATATACCCAGCAGGCCCATCCCCCAATAATAAATACCCAGCAGGCCCCCAATAATATATACCCAGCAGGCCCCCAATAATATATACCCAGCAGCCCCCCAATAATATATACCCAGCAGCCCCCAATAATATATACCCAGCAGCCCCCCAATAATATATACCCAGCAGGCCCCCAATAATATATACCCAGCAGGCCCCCAATAATATATACCCAGCAGGCCCATCCCCCAATAATATATACCCAGCAGGCCCCCAATAATATATACCCAGCAGCCCCCCAATAATATATACCCAGCAGGCCCCCAATAATATATACCCAGCAGGCCCATCCCCCAATAATATATACCCAGCAGCCCCCCAATAATATATACCCAGCAGGCCCCCAATAATATATACCCAGCAGCCCCCCAATAATATATACCCAGCAGGCCCCCAATAATATATACCCAGCAGGCCCCCAATAATATATACCCAGCAGCCCCCCAATAATATATACCCAGCAGGCCCCCAATAATATATACCCAGCAGCCCCCCAATAATATATACCCAGCAGGCCCCCAATAATATATACCCAGCAGGCCCATCCCCTTCCCCAGAATCGGTCACTGACCAGCTACGCTGATGGTCTTTAATCTGAAGTCGGCTCCATACAAGATGATGAAGCAGAGGGAGGCGTCCACTTTCCGGGCGTCTTCTGGGAACCTCTCAAAATCTCGGGAATTCTTTCCAGGTCGAATCTCTTTGATCTCTCTGATATCAACTGGAAAAGAAAAAGAGGACGGACATTAAACAAGCGAAAAAAAGCGGACACAGCGCTGATAGGCACACCCTGCTGGGAGGAGTAGTGCTTCTATATGGAAGGCCACATGTTTCACCATAGCAGACACTGATCCAGCAGCACTCAGAGATGTGCTCATATCATCAGAGGCTATAGAGGCAGGCTGCAGAGCTTTCCCCATATCACACACTGATCCAGAGGGACATCTGAGACAAGAGGCGCCTGAGAGCGAACAGCAGCGCAGCAGAGTTCTGTATGAACGGAGTCCAGAGACTTCAGAGCTTCTATGGAGCAGAACCGCAGCAGCAATAAGAAGGGAGAACACTGACTGCAGCTCTGGGTGTGAACGCTGAATGGCCGCAGCTCTGGGTGTGAACTATGAGTGGCCGCAGCTCTGGGTGTGAATGCTGAGTGTCCGCAGCTCTGGGTGTGAACGCTGAGTGGCCACAGCTCTGGGTGTGAACGCTGAGTGGCCGCAGCTCTGGGTGTGAACGCTGAGTGTCCGCAGCTCTGGGTGTGAACGCTGAGTGGCCGCAGTTCTGAGTGTGAACACTAAGTGTCCGCAGCTCTGGGTGTGAACTATGAGTGGCCGCAGCTCTGAGTGTGAATGCTGAGTGGCCGCAGCTCTGGGTGTGAACGCTGAGTGTCCGCAGCTCTGGGTGTGAACGCTGAGTGGACGCAGTTCTGAGTGTGAACGCTAAGTGTCCGCAGCTCTGGGTGTAAATGCTGAGTGTCCGCAGCTCTGGGTGTGAACGCTGAGTGTCCGCAGCTCTGGGTGTGAACGCTGAGTGTCCGCAGCTCTGGGTGTGAACGCTGAGTGTCCGCAGCTCTGGGTGTGAACGCCGAGTGGCCGCAGAGCTCTGGGTGTGAATGCTGAGTGGCCGCAGCTCTGGGTGTGAACGCTGAGTGTCCGCAGCTCTGGGTGTGAACGCTGAGTGTCCGCAGCTCTGGGTGTGAACGCTGAGTGTCCGCAGCTCTGGGTGTGAACGCCGAGTGGCCGCAGAGCTCTGTGTGTGAACGCTGAGTGGACGCAGTTCTGAGTGTGAACACTAAGTGTCCGCAGCTCTGGGTGTGAATGCTGAGTGTCCGCAGCTCTGGGTGTGAACGCTGAGTGTCCGCAGCTCTGGGTGTGAACGCTGAGTGTCCGCAGCTCTGGGTGTGAACGCTGAGTGTCCGCAGCTCTGGGTGTGAACGCTGAGTGTCCGCAGCTCTGGGTGTGAACGCTGAGTGTCCGCAGCTCTGGGTGTGAACGCTGAGTGTCCGCAGCTCTGGGTGTGAACGCTGAGTGTCAGCAGCTCTGGGTGTGAACACTGAGTGTCCGCAGCTCTGGGTGTGAACGCTGAGTGTCCGCAGCTCTGGGTGTAAACGCCGAGTGGCCGCAGAGCTCTGGGTGTGAACGCCGAGTGGCCGCAGCTCTGGGTGTAAACGCCGAGTGGCCGCAGAGCTCTGGGTGTGAACGCTGAGTGGCCGCAGCTCTGGGTGTGAACGCTGAGTGGCCGCAGCTCTGGGTGTGAACGCTGAGTGGCCGCAGCTCTGGGTGTGAACGCTGGGTGTCCGCAGCTCTGGGTGGGAATGCTGAGTGGACGCAGTTCTGAGTGTGAACACTAAGTGTCCGCAGCTCTGGGTGTGAATGCTGAGTGTCCGCAGCTCTGGGTGTGAACGCTGAGTGTCCGCAGCTCTGGGTGTGAACGCTGAGTGTCCGCAGCTCTGGGTATGAACGCTGAGTGGACGCAGTTCTGAGTGTGAACACTAAGTGTCCGCAGCTCTGGGTGTGAATGCTGAGTGTCCGCAGCTCTGGGTGTGAACGCTGAGTGTCCGCAGCTCTGGGTGTGAACGCTGAGTGTCCGCAGCTCTGGGTATGAACGCTGAGTGGACGCAGTTCTGAGTGTGAACATTAAGTGTCCGCAGCTCTGGGTGTGAACGCTGAGTGTCCGCAGCTCTGGGTGTGAACTATGAGTGGCCGCAGCTCTGATTGTGAATGCTGAGTGGCCGCAGCTCTGGGTGTGAACGCTGAGTGTCCGCAGCTCTGGGTGTGAACGCTGAGTGGACGCAGTTCTGAGTGTGAACGCTAAGTGTCCGCAGCTCTGGGTGTGAATGCTGAGTGTCCGCAGCTCTGGGTGTGAACGCTGAGTGTCCGCAGCTCTGGGTGTGAACGCTGAGTGTCCGCAGCTCTGGGTGTGAACGCTGAGTGTCCGCAGCTCTGGGTGTGAACGCCGAGTGGCCGCAGAGCTCTGGGTGTGAATGCTGAGTGGCCGCAGCTCTGGGTGTGAACGCTGAGTGTCCGCAGCTCTGGGTGTGAACGCTGAGTGTCCGCAGCTCTGGGTGTGAACGCTGAGTGTCCGCAGCTCTGGGTGTGAACGCCGAGTGGCCGCATAGCTCTGTGTGTGAACGCTGAGTGGACGCAGTTCTGAGTGTGAACACTAAGTGTCCGCAGCTCTGGGTGTGAATGCTGAGTGTCCGCAGCTCTGGGTGTGAACGCTGAGTGTCCGCAGCTCTGGGTGTGAACGCTGAGTGTCCGCAGCTCTGGGTGTGAACGCTGAGTGTCCGCAGCTCTGGGTGTGAACGCTGAGTGTCCGCAGCTCTGGGTGTGAACGCTGAGTGTCCGCAGAGCTCTGGGTGTGAATGCTGAGTGGCCGCAGCTCTGGGTGTGAACGCTGAGTGTCCGCAGCTCTGGGTGTGAACGCTGAGTGTCCGCAGCTCTGGGTGTGAACGCTGAGTGTCCGCAGCTCTGGGTGTGAACGCCGAGTGGCCGCATAGCTCTGTGTGTGAACGCTGAGTGGACGCAGTTCTGAGTGTGAACACTAAGTGTCCGCAGCTCTGGGTGTGAATGCTGAGTGTCCGCAGCTCTGGGTGTGAACGCTGAGTGTCCGCAGCTCTGGGTGTGAACGCTGAGTGTCCGCAGCTCTGGGTGTGAACGCTGAGTGTCCGCAGCTCTGGGTGTGAACGCTGAGTGTCCGCAGCTCTGGGTGTGAACGCTGAGTGTCCGCAGCTCTGGGTGTGAACGCTGAGTGTCAGCAGCTCTGGGTGTGAACGCTGAGTGTCTGCAGCTCTGGGTGTGAACGCTGAGTGTCCGCAGCTCTGGGTGTAAACGCCGAGTGGCCGCAGAGCTCTGGGTGTGAACGCTGAGTGGCCGCAGCTCTGGGTGTAAACGCCGAGTGGCCGCAGAGCTCTGGGTGTGAACGCCGAGTGGCCGCAGCTCTGGGTGTGAACGCTGAGTGGCCGCAGCTCTGGGTGTGAACGCTGAGTGGCCGCAGCTCTGGGTGTGAACGCTGAGTGTCCGCAGCTCTGGGTGGGAATGCTGAGTGGACGCAGTTCTGAGTGTGAACACCAAGTGTCCGCAGCTCTGGGTGTGAATGCTGAGTGTCCGCAGCTCTGGGTGTGAACGCTGAGTGTCCGCAGCTCTGGGTGTGAACGCTGAGTGTCCGCAGCTCTGGGTATGAACGCTGAGTGGACGCAGTTCTGAGTGTGAACACTAAGTGTCCGCAGCTCTGGGTGTGAATGCTGAGTGTCCGCAGCTCTGGGTGTGAACGCTGAGTGTCCGCAGCTCTGGGTGTGAACGCTGAGTGTCCGCAGCTCTGGGTATGAACGCTGAGTGGACGCAGTTCTGAGTGTGAACATTAAGTGTCCGCAGCTCTGGGTGTGAACGCTGAGTGTCCGCAGCTCTGGGTGTGAACGCTGAGTGTCCGCAGCTCTGGGTGTGAACGCTGAGTGGCCGCAGAGCTCTGGGTGTGAACGCTGAGTGGCCGCAGCTCTGGGTGTGAACGCTGAGTGTCCGCAGCTCTGGGTGTGAACGCTGAGTGGCCGCAGAGCTCTGGGTGTGAACGCTGAGTGGCCGCAGCTCTGGGTGTGAACGCTGAGTGTCTGCAGTTCTGGGTGTGAACGCTGAGTGGCCGCAGAGCTCTGGGTGTGAATGCTGAGTGGCCGCAGCTCTGGGTGTGAACGCTGAGTGGCCGCAGCTCTGGGTGTGAACGCTGAGTGGCCGCAGCTCTGGGTGTGAACGCTGAGTGGCTGCAGCTCTGGGTGTGAACGATGAGTGTCCGCAGCTCTGGGTGGGAACGCTGAGTGGCCGCAGCTCTGGGTGTGAACGCTGAGTGGCCGCAGCTCTGGGTGGGAACGCTGAGTGGCCGCAGCTCTGGGTGTGAATGCTGAGTGGCCGCAGCTCTGGGTGTGAACGCTGAGTGGCCGCAGCTCTGGGTGTGAACGCTGAGTGGCCGCAGCTCTGGGTGGGAACGCTGAGTGGCCGCAGCTCTGGGTGTGAACGCTGAGTGGCCGCAGCTCTGGGTGTGAACGCTGAGTGGCCGCAGCTCTGGGTGTGAACGATGTGTGTCGACAGCTCTGGGTGTGAACGCTGAGTGGCCGCAGCTCTGGGTGTGAATGATGAGTGTCCGCAGCTCTGGGTGTGAACGCTGAGTGTCCGCAGCTCTGGGTGTGAACGCTGAGTGGCTGCAGCTCTGGGTGGGAACGCTGAGTGGCCGCAGCTCTGGGTGGGAACGCTGAGTGGCCGCAGCTCTGGGTGGGAACGCTGAGTGGCCGCAGCTCTGGGTGTGAACGCTGAGTGGCCGCAGCTCTGGGTGTGAACGCCGAGTGGCCGCAGCTCTGGGTGTGAACGCCGAGTGGCCGCAGCTCTGGGTGGGAACGCTGAGTGGCCGCAGTTCTGAGTGTGAACACTAAGTGTCCGCAGCTCTGGGTGTGAACTATGAGTGGCCGCAGCTCTGAGTGTGAATGCTGAGTGGCCGCAGCTCTGGGTGTGAACGCTGAGTGTCCGCAGCTCTGGGTGTGAACGCTGAGTGGACGCAGTTCTGAGTGTGAACGCTAAGTGTCCGCAGCTCTGGGTGTGAATGCTGAGCGTCCGCAGCTCTGGGTGTGAACGCTGAGCGTCCGCAGCTCTGGGTGTGAACGCTGAGTGTCCGCAGCTCTGGGTGTGAACGCTGAGTGTCCGCAGCTCTGGGTGTGAACGCCGAGTGGCCGCAGAGCTCTGGGTGTGAACGCTGAGTGTCCGCAGCTCTGGGTGTGAACGCTGAGTGTCCGCAGCTCTGGGTGTGAACGCTGAGTGTCCGCAGCTCTGGGTGGGAACGCTGAGTGGACGCAGTTCTGAGTGTGAACATTAAGTGTCCGCAGCTCTGGGTGTGAATGCTGAGTGGCCGCAGCTCTGGGTGTGAACGCTGAGTGTCCGCAGCTCTGGGTGTAAACGCCGAGTGGCCGCAGAGCTCTGGGTGTGAACGCTGAGTGGCCGCAGCTCTGGGTGTGAACGCTGAGTGTCCGCAGCTCTGGGTGTAAACGCCGAGTGGCCGCAGAGCTCTGGGTGTGAACGCTGAGTGGCCGCAGCTCTGGGTGTAAACGCCGAGTGGCCGCAGAGCTCTGGGTGTGAACGCTGAGTGGCCGCAGCTCTGGGTGTGAACGCTGAGTGACCGCAGCTCTGGGTGTGAACGCTGAGTGGCCGCAGCTCTGGGTGTGAACGCTGAGTGTCTGCAGCTCTGGGTGGGAGCTCTGGGTGGGAACGCTGAGTGGACGCAGTTCTGAGTGTGAACACTAAGTGTCCGCAGCTCTGGGTGTGAATGCTGAGTGTCCGCAGCTCTGGGTGTGAACGCTGAGTGTCCGCAGCTCTGGGTGTGAACGCTGAGTGTCCGCAGCTCTGGGTGTGAACGCTGAGTGGACGCAGTTCTGAGTGTGAACATTAAGTGTCCGCAGCTCTGGGTGTGAACGCTGAGTGTCCGCAGCTCTGGGTGTGAACGCTGAGTGTCCGCAGCTCTGGGTGTGAACGCTGAGTGTCCGCAGCTCTGGGTGTGAACGCTGAGTGTCCGCAGCTCTGGGTGTGAACGCTGAGTGTCCGCAGCTCTGGGTGTGAACGCTGAGTGTCCGCAGCTCTGGGTGTGAACGCTGAGTGTCCGCAGCTCTGGGTGTGAACGCTGAGTGTCCGCAGCTCTGGGTGTGAACGCTGAGTGTCCGCAGCTCTGGGTGTGAACGCTGAGTGTCCGCAGCTCTGGGTGTGAACGCCGAGTGTCCGCAGCTCTGGGTGTGAACGCCGAGTGGCCGCAGAGCTCTGGGTGTGAACGCCGAGTGGCCGCAGCTCTGGGTGTGAACGCTGAGTGGCCGCAGCTCTGGGTGGGAACGCTGAGTGGCCGCAGCTCTGGGTCGGAACGCTGAGTGGCCGCAGCTCTGGGTGTGAATGCTGAGTGGCCGCAGAGCTCTGGGTGTGAACGCTGAGTGGCCGCAGCTCTGGGTGTGAACGCTGAGTGTCCGCAGCTCTGGGTGTGAACACTGAGTGTCCGCAGCTCTGGGTGTGAACGCTGAGTGGCCGCAGCTCTGGGTGTGAACGCTGAGTGGCCGCAGCTCTGGGTGTGAACGCTGAGTGTCCGCAGCTCTGGGTGTAAACGCTGAGTGGCCGCAGAGCTCTGGGTGTGAACGCTGAGTGGCCGCAGCTCTGGGTGTGAACGCTGAGTGGCCGCAGCTCTGGGTGCGAACGCCGAGTGGCCGCAGCTCTGGGTGCGAACGCCGAGTGGCCGCAGCTCTGGGTGTGAGCGCTGAGTGGCCGCAGAGCTCTGGGTGTGAACGCTGAGTGGCCGCAGCTCTGGGTGTGAACGCTGAGTGGCCGCAGCTCTGGGTGTGAACGCTGAGTGGCCGCAGCTCTGGGTGGGAACGCTGAGTGGCCGCAGAGCTCTGGGTGTGAACGCTGAGTGGCCGCAGCTCTGGGTGTGAACGCTGAGTGGCCGCAGCTCTGGGTGTGAACGCTGAGTGGCCGCAGCTCTGGGTGGGAACGCTGAGTGGCCGCAGCTCTGGGTGGGAACGCTGAGTGGCCGCAGAGCTCTGGGTGGGAACGCTGAGTGGCCGCAGCTCTGGGTGTGAACGCTGAGTGGCCGCAGTTCTGGGTATGAACGCTGAGTGTCCGCAGCTCTGGGTGGGAACGCTGAGTGGCGGCAGCTCTGGGTGTGAACGCTGAGTGGCCGCAGCTCTGGGTGGGAACGCTGAGTGGCCGCAGCTCTGGGTGTGAACGATGTGTGTCGACAGCTCTGGGTGTGAACGCTGAGTGTCCGCAGCTCTGGGTGGGAACGCTGAGTGGCGGCAGCTCTGGGTGTGAACGCTGAGTGGCCGCAGCTCTGGGTGGGAACGCTGAGTGGCCGCAGCTCTGGGTGTGAACGCTGAGTGTCCGCAGCTCTGGGTATGAACGCTGAGTGGCCGCAGCTCTGGGTGTGAACGCTGAGTGTCCGCAGCTCTGGGTGGGAACGCTGAGTGGCCGCAGCTCTGGGTGGGAACGCTGAGTGGCCACAGGTCTGGGTGGGAACGCTGAGTGTCCGCAGCTCTGGGTGGGAACGCTGAGTGGCCGCAGCTCTGGGTGGGAACGCTGAGTGGCCGCAGCTCTGGGTGGGAACGCTGAGTGGCCGCAGCTCTGGGTGTGAACGCTGAGTGGCGGCAGCTCTGGGTGTGAACGCTGAGTGGCCGCAGCTCTGGGTGGGAACGCTGAGTGGCCGCAGCTCTGGGTGTGAACGCTGAGTGGCGGCAGCTCTGGGTGTGAACGCCGAGTGGCCGCAGAGCTCTGGGTGTGAACGCTGAGTATCCGCAGCTCTGGGTGGGAACGCTGAGTGGCCGCAGAGCTCTGGGTGTGAATGCTGAGTGTCCGCAGCTCTGGGTGGGAACGCTGAGTGGCCGCAGCTCTGGGTGGGAACGCTGAGTGGCCGCAGCTCTGGGTGGGAACGCTGAGTGTCCGCAGCTCTGGGTGGGAACGCTGAGTGGCCGCAGAGCTCTGGGTGTGAATGCTGAGTGTCCGCAGCTCTGGGTGGGAACGCTGAGTAGCCGCAGCTTTGGGTGTGATTGTAGGACGGGGGAATTTTTCATGCCCAGATGATGGGTGATGATGGACGCTCGCCGGTGTGCGGTCATCACTGGCACAGGGGGACGATATGGGGTTTTACCCCTAGCAGCCCCCAGGAGGTGTCAGGGGTCAGATACACACAAGCTGAGGGTCTCCCGGGGTCCCCTAGACACACCGGACCCCATGCACAACTACATGCCGCCTGCAGTGTAGAGCATGGAGATTCCATGGCAGCTGCGGCATTCTGGGACATGTCTACTCTTGCAGGACTCCTCGCTTGTGTAATCCGGTGGGTTTTCTTTCGGCCTGGATGGTCCATGAGGTCAAAACTTTTGTCAGTAACATTCCCATGGCAACCAAGTCACAGGGCCGGGGACTTTGGAGCCGTCTGGTCCTGGCACGGGACCTTGCCAGCTGTGGGACCGCTGCACAGAAAGAGTCCGCTGTGCGCAGAACCTTCCAGATCAGTCATTAAAGGGCCGGCGCCGAATCATTCTGCACAGTTGTCATCACTTCATGTGTCCGGTCCTGTGTAGGATCTCTGCTTGCTGCAGGATAGTGAAATAATGAGTATTCACAGTCAGTGGCTGAAACCCACCTGCGGGCACGTCCGGCACAGGCCAGTCACATAGTCCAGGGGTCTGACCACCATCACGTCTGCTCGGGTCCTCAGGCCCCTCTACGGCACTTGTTCCATAAGCTGCAGTCCCGGATCCTTCCTACACAGAGCTGCGGTATAAAGTATGGGGGAAACAGCGGGAGCCTGAGCGTGTAATGAGGCGGAGGGTGGATGTCAGACCACCGCAGACCCCAATAGTCAGTGCAGCTGCACTCACTGTATAACACACAATGGCGCTGACGCCATCAGCAGATCGCACTCGTCCATTTTATGTCCAAGTGTGAATGAAACCCAAACTCATTCACAGACTGGCAATCTGTCCCAGCCCAGAACTCGCTGCCCCAGTGTCTAACGAGACCGCTCTCCTCTGCTGATGTTTCGCTACAGTGTATCAGTGCACGCACAATGGTGAGACCTCTGTCACATACAATCGTCCCACCTAAAGCATTTCTACTCTATCTGGGATAGGCCCTGAAAGCCAGACAGGGAGACCCCCATCTATCGGGGACCTGGGGTCTCATCATGGAGCCCCAGCTGTCAGACATTTGCAGCATGTTCTGTGGCTAAATTCTAGAAAGATCTGACTAGTCCTGATCATCCCACCGTATGCAGGGGAATCGCTCGCCCGCAGCCTGAGGGTTTCCCTACATAAACCATTATTGCAGTATAGTGTGATGTCATCAGACGCAGTGATGATGTCATCGTCAGCTCATTATTACACTCGGATCATCTTATTGGGACCTTATTACAGTGATTGTCTGGAGACGGCAGAGCTGATCTGGATCCTACGTCTTCTTCTACTTCCAGGATCAGCTCCTATGACTTGGAAGCATCAACCCAGCCACGAAGAGGTTAAAGTGAGCCGTAATCTGCCCCCACCCTCGCTCTGCAGGCTCTATTCTGGGTTCAGCCAGGAAGCTGCAGACTTGGGCAAACAGATTTATGGTACAGAGACAATAAAAGCAGAGGCCCAGGGTGCATAGGCAGCAGAGCATCTTCCCAGGGTCCACCATGCAGCAAAGTATTTTACCAGGGTCACCAGGCAGCAGAGCATTTTCTCAAGGTCCACCATGCAGCAGAGCATCTTCCCAGGGTCCAACATGCAGCAGAGCATCTTCCCAGGGTCCAACATGCAGCATAGCATCTTCCCAGGGTGCAGCAAGCAGCAGAGCATCTTCTCAATGTCCACCGGCAGCAGAGCATCTTCCCGGGGTCGAACAGAGAGCAGAGCATCTTCCTGGGGTCCACCAGGCGGCAGAGCATCTTCCCTGGGTACAAGAGGCTGTACAGCGTCTTCTCAGGGTCCAACAGGTAGCAGAGCTCTTCCCTGGGTCCACCAGGCAGCAGAGCATCTTCCCGTGGTCCACCAGGAAGCAGAGCATCTTCCTAGGGTCCACCAGGAAGCAGAGCATCTTCCCAGGGTCCACCAGAGAGCAGAGCATTTTCCTGCAGTCCACCAGGCAACAGTGCATCTTCCCAGGGACTACCAGGCAGCAAAGTATCTTCCCAGGGTTCACCAGGCAGCAGAGCATCTTCCTGGGGTCCAACAGGATGTAGAGCTTCTTCCCAGAGTTGGCATTCTTGGGCACAGACTGTTGTAAGTATCCAAGCAAGTACTTGGATAAGAATACAGTAATTAACCAGAGCCAGCATGGGCTTGTAGCAAACAAGTCATGCCAGACTAATCTAATTTCCCTCTATGATGGAATCGCTGACTGAGTGGTTCAGGGAAATGCGGTAGATATAGTATAGCTGAACTTCAGCAAAGCATTTGAAAAAGTATCACATACTATCCTTATTGAAAAAATGACTAAGTATGGGATTGACAAGGCTACGCTTAGGTGGATTCATAAGTGGCTCATTGATCGTACTCAAAGAGTGGTAAATGGTTGCACATCCAATTTGAAGAGTGTTTCAAGTGGGGTACCACAAGGCTCTTTCCTGGCCCCAGTGTTGTTCAACATTTTTATAAATGATCTAGATAAGGGAACCGAAGGTAAACTAATCAAATTTACAGACGATGCAAAGCTAGGAGGCATAGCTAACACTAGAGAAGACAGAGAAAGGATTCAGATGGATCTAGATAAGCTTTGAACAATGGACAGTGAATGGTATTTAACAGGGAGAAATGCAAGATTCTACATCGGGGCAAGAAAAATGAACATTACATCTGCAGAATGGGAGGAATAGAACTAAGCAACAGCACGTGTGAAAAAGACTTGGGTACACTAACAGATCACAGAGTGCACATGAGTCAACAGTGTGATGCAGCAGCAAAAAGGCAAACAGTGCTTGGATGTATTAAGAGACACATAGAGTCTAGATTATGTGAAGTAATTCCCCCCCCCCCCCTCTACTCCTCCTTGGTCAGACTTCATCTGGATACTGGGTCCAGTTCTGGGCTCCACGTTTTACAAAAGACATCAACAAACTGCAGCAAGTTCAGAGAAGAGCGACCAGGATGATGAGAGGACTGTAAAGTATGTCCAACGAGGAACAGTTACAGGATTTGGGAATGTTTAGATTGCAATAAAGAAGACCCAGCATAGAGGGGGCACTGATCTCAGCTCAGTATACAGGGGTCTGACTGTACCCAGCATAGAGGGGGCACTGATCTCAGCTCAGTATACAGGGGTCTGACTGTACCCAGCATAGAGGGGGCACTGATCTCAGCTCAGTATACAGGGGTCTGCCTGTACCCAGCATAGAGGGGGCACTGATCTCAGCTCAGGATACAGGGGTGTGACTTTACCCAGCATAGAGGGGGCACTGATCTCAGCTCAGGATACAGGGATCTAACTTTACCCAGCATAGAGGGGCACTGATCCCAGCTCAGTATACAGGGGTCTGACTGTACCCAGCATAGAGGGGGCACTGATCCCAGCTCAGTATACAGGGGTCTGACTGTACCCAGCATAAAGGGGGCACTGATCTCAGCTCAGGACACAGGGGTCTCACTGTACCCAGCATAGAGGGGGCACTGATCCCAGCTCAGAATACAGGGGTCTGATTGTACCCAGCATAGAGGGGGCACTGATCTCAGCTCAGGATACAGGGGTCTGACTTTACCCAGCATAGAGGGGGCACTGATCTCAGCTCAGGATACAGGGGTCTGACTTTACCCAGCATAGAGGGGCACTGATCCCAGCTCAGAATACAGGGGTCTGACTGTACCCAGCATAGAGGGGGCACTGATCCCAGCTCAGTATACAGGGGTCTGACTGTACCCAGCATAGAGGGGGCACTGATCTCAGCTCAGTATACAGGGGTCTGACTGTACCCAGCATAGAGGGGGCACTGATCTCAGCTCAGGATACAGGGGTCTGACTTTACCCAGCATAGAGGGGTACTGATCTCAGCTCAGTATACAGGGGTCTGACTGTACCCAGCATAGAGGGGGCACTGATCTCAGCTCAGTATACAGGGGTCTGACTGTACCCAGCATAGAGGGGGCACTGATCCCAGCTCAGGATACAGGGGTCTGACTGTACCCAGCATAGAGGGGCACTGATCTCAGCTCAGGATACAGGGGTCTGACTGTACCCAGCATAGAGGGGCACTGATCTCAGCTCAGGACACAGGGGTCTGACTGTACTCAGCATAGAGGGGCACTGATCTCAGCTCAGTATACAGGGGTCTGACTGTACCCAGCATAGAGGGGGCACTGATCTCAGCTCAGTATACAGGGGTCTGACTGTACCCAGCATAGAGGGGTACTGATCTCAGCTCAGTATACAGGGGTCTGACTGTATCCAGCATAGAGGGGGCACTGATCTCAGCTCAGTATACAGGGGTCTGACTGTACCCAGCATAGAGGGGCACTGATCCCAGCTCAGGATACAGGGGTCTGACTGTACCCAGCATAGAGGGGGCACTGATCCCAGCTCAGTATACAGGGGTCTGACTGTACCCAGCATAGAGGGGGCACTGATCTCAGCTCAGTATACAGGGGTCTGACTGTACCCAGCATAGAGGGGGCACTGATCCCAGCTCAGGATACAGGGGTCTGACTGTACCCAGCATAGAGGGGCACTGATCTCAGCTCAGTATACAGGGGTCTGACTGTACCCAGCATAGAGGGGCACTGATCTCAGCTCAGTATACAGGGGTCTGACTGTACCCAGCATAGAGGGGGCACTGATCCCATCTCAGGATACAGGGGTCTGACTGTACCCAGCATAGAGGGAGCACTGATCTCAGCTCAGTATACAGGGGTCTGACTGTACCCAGCATAGAGGGGGCACTGATCCCAGCTCAGTATACAGGGGTCTGACTGTACCCAGCATAGAGGGGGCACTGATCTCAGCTCAGTATACAGGGGTCTGACTGTACCCAGCATAGAGGGGGCACTGATCTCAGCTCAGTATACAGGGGTCTGACTGTACCCAGCATAGAGGGGCACTGATCCCAGCTCAGTATACAGAGGTATGACTGTACCCAGCATAGAGGGGCACTGATCCCAGCTCAGGATACAGGGGTCTGACTGTAACCAGCATAGAGGGGCACTGATCTCAGCTCAGGATACAGGGGTCTAACTTTACCCAGCATAGAGGGGCACTGATCTCAGCTCAGGACACAGGGGTCTGACTGTACCCAGCATAGAGGGGTACTGATCTCAGCTCAGGATACAGGGGTCTGACTGTACCCAGCATAGAGGGGGCACTGATCTCAGCTCAGTATACAGGGGTCTGACTGTACCCAGCATAGAGGGGGCACTGATCCCAGCTCAGTATACAGGGGTCTGGCTGTACCCAGCATAGAGGGGCACTGATCTCAGCTCAGGATACAGGGGTCTGACTGTAACCAGCATAGAGGGGGCACTGATCTCAGCTCAGTATACAGGGGTCTGACTGTACCCAGCATAGAGGGGCACTGATCTCAGCTCAGGATACAGGGGTCTGACTGTAACCAGCATAGAGGGGGCACTGATCTCAGCTCAGGATACAGGGGTCTGACTGTACCCAGCATAGAGGGGCACTGATCCCAGCTCAGTATACAGGGGTCTGACTGTACCCAGCATAGAGGGGGCACTGATCTCAGCTCAGTATACAGGGGTCTGACTGTACCCAGCATAGAGGGGGCACTGATCTCAGCTCAGGATACAGGGGTCTGACTGTACCTAGCATAGAGGGGCACTGATCCCAGCTCAGTATACAGGGGTCTGACTGTACCCAGCATAGAGGGGGCACTGATCTCAGCTCAGTATACAGGGGTCTGACTGTACCCAGCATAGAGGGGGCACTGATCCCAGCTCAGTATACAGGGGTCTGACTGTACCCAGCATAGAGGGGGCACTGATCCCAGCTCAGTATACAGGGGTCTGACTGTACCCAGCATAGAGGGGCACTGATCCCAGCTCAGTATACAGGGGTCTGACTGTACCCAGCATAGAGGGGGCACTGATCTCAGCTCAGTATACAGGGGTCTGACTGTACCCAGCATAGAGGGGGCACTGATCTCAGCTCAGGATACAGGGGTCTGACTGTACCCAGCATAGAGGGGGCACTGATCTCAGCTCAGTATACAGGGGTCTGCCTGTACCCAGCATAGAGGGGGCACTGATCTCAGCTCAGTATACAGGGGTCTGACTGTACCCAGCATAGAGGGGGCACTGATCTCATCTCAGGATACAGGGGTCTGACTGTACCTAGCATAGAGGGGGCACTGATCCCAGCTCAGTATACAGGGGTCTGACTGTACCCAGCATAGAGGGGCACTGATCTCAGCTCAGGATACAGGGGTCTGACTGTACCCAGCATAGAGGGGGCACTGATCCCAGCTCAGGATACAGGGGTCTGACTGTACCCAGCATAGAGGGGGCACTGATCTCAGCTCAGTATACAGGGGTCTGGCTGTACCCAGCATAGAGGGGGCACTGATCTCAGCTCAGTATACAGGGGTCTGACTGTACCCAGCATAGAGGGGGCACTGATCTCAGCTCAGGATACAGGGGTCTGACTGTACCCAGCATAGAGGGGCACTGATCTCAGCCCAGTATACAGGGGTCTGACTGTACTCAGCATAGAGGGGCACTGATCCCAGCTCAGTATACAGGGGTCTGACTGTATCCAGCATAGAGGGGCACTGATCCCAGCTCAGGATACAGGGGTCTGACTGTACCCAGCATAGAGGGGCACTGATCTCAGCCCAGTATACAGGGGTCTGACTGTACCCAGCATAGAGGGGCACTGATCTCAGCCCAGTATACAGGGGTCTGACTGTACCCAGCATAGAGGGGGCACTGATCTCAGCTCAGGATACAGGGGTCTGACTGTACCCAGCATAGAGGGGGCACTGATCCCAGCTCAGGACACAGGGGTCTGACTGTATCCAGCATAGAGGGGGCACTGATCCCAGCTCAGAATACAGGGGTCTGACTGTACCCAGCATAGAGGGGGCACTGATCTCAGCCCAGTATACAGGGGTCTGACTGTACCCAGCATAGAGGGGGCACTGATCCCAGCTCAGTATACAGGGGTCTGACTGTACCCAGCATAGAGGGGCACTGATCTCAGCTCAGTATACAGGGGTCTGACTGTACCCAGCATAGAGGGGCACTGATCTCAGCTCAGTATACAGGGGTCTGACTGTACCCAGCATAGAGGGGGCACTGATCCCAGCTCAGGATACAGGGGTCTGACTGTACCCAGCATAGAGGGGCACTGATCTCAGCTCAGTATACAGGGGTCTGACTGTACCCAGTATAGAGGGGGCACTGATCTCAGCTCAGTATACAGGGGTCTGACTGTACCCAGCATAGAGGGGCACTGATCTCAGCCCAGTATACAGGGGTCTGACTGTACCCAGCATAGAGGGGGCACTGATCTCATCTCAGGATACAGGGGTCTGACTGTACCCAGCATAGAGGGGGCACTGATCTCAGCTCAGGATACAGGGGTCTGACTGTACCCAGCATAGAGGGGGCACTGATCTCAGCTCAGGATACAGGGGTCTGACTGTACCCAGCATAGAGGGGCACTGATCTCAGCTCAGTATACAGGGGTCTGCCTGTACCCAGCATAGAGGGGCACTGATCTCAGCTCAGTATACAGGGGTCTGACTGTACCCAGCATAGAGGGGGCACTGATCCCAGCTCAGTATACAGGGGTCTGACTGTACCCAGCATAGAGGGGCACTGATCTCAGCTCAGGATACAGGGGTCTGACTGTACCCAGCATAGAGGGGGCACTGATCTCAGCTCAGGATACAGGGGTCTGACTGTACCCAGCATAGAGGGGCACTGATCTCAGCCCAGTATACAGGGGTCTGACTGTACTCAGCATAGAGGGGCACTGATCTCAGCCCAGTATACAGGGGTCTGACTGTACCCAGCATAGAGGGGGCACTGATCTCAGCTCAGGATACAGGGGTCTGACTGTACCCAGCATAGAGGGGCACTGATCTCAGCTCAGTATACAGGGGTCTGACTGTACCCAGCATAGAGGGGGCACTGATCCCAGCTCAGGATACAGGGGTCTGACTGTACCCAGCATAGAGGGGCACTGATCTCAGCTCAGTATACAGGGGTCTGACTGTACCCAGCATAGAGGGGCACTGATCTCAGCTCAGTATACAGGGGTCTGACTGTACCCAGCATAGAGGGGCACTGATCTCAGCTCAGTATACAGGGGTCTGACTGTACCCAGCATAGAAAGGGCACTGATCTCAGCTCAGTATACAGGGGTCTGACTGTACCCAGCATAGAGGGGCACTGATCTCAGCTCAGTATACAGGGGTCTGACTGTACCCAGCATAGAGGGGCACTGATCTCAGCTCAGTATACAGGGGTCTGACTGTACCCAGCATAGAGGGGCACTGATCTCAGCTCAGTATACAGGGGTCTGACTGTACCCAGCATAGAGGGGGCACTGATCTCAGCTCAGGATACAGGGGTCTGACTGTACCCAGCATAGAGGGGGCACTGATCTCAGCTCAGGATACAGGGGTCTGACTGTACCCAGCATAGAGGGGCACTGATCTCAGCTCAGTATACAGGGGTCTGACTGTACCCAGCATAGAGGGGCACTGATCTCAGCTCAGTATACAGGGGTCTGACTGTACCCAGCATAGAGGGGGCACTGATCCCAGCTCAGTATACAGGGGTCTGACTGTACCCAGCATAGAGGGGCACTGATCTCAGCTCAGGATACAGGGGTCTGACTGTACCCAGCATAGAGAGGGCACTGATCTCAGCTCAGTATACAGGGGTCTGACTGTACCCAGCATAGAGGGGGCACTGATCTCAGCTCAGGATACAGGGGTCTGACTGTACCCAGCATAGAGGGGCACTGATCCCAGCTCAGTATACAGGGGTCTGACTGTACCCAGCATAGAGGGGGCACTGATCTCAGCTCAGTATACAGGGGTCTGACTGTACCCAGCATAGAGGGGCACTGATCTCAGCCCAGTATACAGGGGTCTGACTGTACCCAGCATAGAGGGGGCACTGATCTCAGCTCAGTATACAGGGGTCTGACTGTACCCAGCATAGAGGGGGCACTGATCTCAGCTCAGTATACAGGGGTCTGACTGTACCCAGCATAGAGGGGCACTGATCTCAGCCCAGTATACAGGGGTCTGACTGTACCCAGCATAGAGGGGGCACTGATCTCAGCTCAGGATACAGGGGTCTGACTGTACCCAGCATAGAGGGGGCACTGATCTCAGCTCAGGATACAGGGGTCTGACTGTACCCAGCATAGAGGGGCACTGATCCCAGCTCAGTATACAGGGGTCTGACTGTACCCAGCATAGAGGGGGCACTGATCTCAGCTCAGTATACAGGGGTCTGACTGTACCCAGCATAGAGGGGCACTGATCCCAGCTCAGTATACAGGGGTCTGACTGTACCCAGCATAGAGGGGCACTGATCTCAGCTCAGTATACAGGGGTCTGACTGTACCCAGCATAGAGGGGCACTGATCTCAGCCCAGTATACAGGGGTCTGACTGTACCCAGCATAGAGGGGGCACTGATCTCAGCTCAGTATACAGGGGTCTGACTGTACCCAGCATAGAGGGGGCACTGATCTCAGCTCAGTATACAGGGGTCTGACTGTACCCAGCATAGAGGGGGCACTGATCTCAGCTCAGTATACAGGGGTCTGACTGTATCCAGCATAGAGGGGGCACTGATCTCAGCTCAGGATACAGGGGTCTGACTGTACCCAGCATAGAGGGGGCACTGATCTCAGCTCACGATACAGGGGTCTGACTGTACCCAGCATAGAGGGGGCACTGATCTCAGCTCAGGATACAGGGGTCTGACTGTACCCAGCATAGAGGGGCACTGATCCCAGCTCAGAATACAGGGGTCTGACTGTACCCAGCATAGAGGGGGCACTGATCTCAGCTCAGGATACAGGGGTCTGACTGTACCCAGCATAGAGGGGCACTGATCCCAGCTCAGAATACAGGGGTCTGACTGTACCCAGCATAGAGGGGGCACAGATCTCAGCTCAGGATACAGGGGTCTGACTGTACCCAGCATAGAGGGGGCACTGATCTCAGCTCAGGATACAGGGGTCTGACTGTACCCAGCATAGAGGGGGCACTGATCTCAGCTCAGGATACAGGGGTCTGACTGTACCCAGCATAGAGGGGCACTGATCCCAGCTCAGGATACAGGGGTCTGACTGTACCCAGCATAGAGGGGCACTGATCTCAGCTCAGTATACAGGGGTCTGACTGTACCCAGCATAGAGGGGGCACTGATCTCAGCTCAGTATACAGGGGTCTGACTGTACCCAGCATAGAGGGGCACTGATCTCAGCTCAGTATACAGGGGTCTGACTGTACCCAGCATAGAGGCGGCACTGATCTCAGCTCAGTATACAGGGGTCTGACTGTACCCAGCATAGAGGGGCACTGATCTCAGCTCAGTATACAGGGGTCTGACTGTACCCAGCATAGAGGGGGCACTGATCTCAGCTCAGTATACAGGGGTCTGACTGTACCCAGCATAGAGGGGCACTGATCTCAGCTCAGTATACAGGGGTCTGACTGTACCCAGCATAGATGGGCACTGATCCCAGCTCAGTATACAGGGGTCTGACTGTACCCAGCATAGAGGGGGCACTGATCTCAGCTCAGTATACAGGGGTCTGACTGTACCCAGCATAGAGGGGCACTGATCCCAGCTCAGGATACAGGGGTCTGACTGTACCCAGCATAGAGGGGCACTGATCTCAGCTCAGTATACAGGGGTCTGACTGTACCCAGCATAGAGGGGCACTGATCCCAGCTCAGTATACAGGGGTCTGACTGTACCCAGCATAGAGGGGCACTGATCTCAGCTCAGTACACAGGGGTCTGACTGTACCCAGCATAGAGGGGCACTGATCTCAGCTCAGGATACAGGGGTCTGACTGTACCCAGCATAGAGGGGGCACTGATCTCAGCTCAGGATACAGGGGTCTGACTGTACCCAGCATAGAGGGGCACTGATCTCAGCTCAGTATACAGGGGTCTGACTGTACCCAGCATAGAGGGGGCACTGATCCCAGCTCAGTATACAGGGGTCTGACTGTACCCAGCATAGAGGGGGCACTGATCTCAGCTCAGGATACAGGGGTCTGACTGTACCCAGCATAGAGGGGGCACTGATCTCAGCTCAGGATACAGGGGTCTGACTGTAACCAGCATAGAGGGGCACTGATCTCAGCTCAGGACACAGGGGTCTGACTGTACCCAGCATAGAGGGGGCACTGATCCCAGCTCAGGATACAGGGGTCTGACTGTACCCTGCATAGAGGGGGCACTGATCCCAGCTCAGTATACAGGGGTCTGACTGTACCCAGCATAGAGGGGGCACTGATCCCAGCTCAGGATACAGGGGTCTGACTGTACCCTGCATAGAGGGGGCACTGATCCCAGCTCAGTATACAGGGGTCTGACTGTACCCAGCATAGAGGGGGCACTGATCTCAGCTCAGTATACAGGGGTCTGACTGTACCCAGCATAGAGGGGGCACTGATCTCAGCTCAGTATACAGGGGTCTGACTGTACCCAGCATAGAGGGGGCACTGATCCCAGCTCAGGATACAGGGGTCTGACTGTACCCTGCATAGAGGGGGCACTGATCCCAGCTCAGTATACAGGGGTCTGACTGTACCCAGCATAGAGGGGGCACTGATCTCAGCTCAGTATACAGGGGTCTGACTGTACCCAGCATAGAGGGGGCACTGATCTCAGCTCAGTATACAGGGGTCTGACTGTACCCAGCATAGAGGGGGCACTGATCTCAGCTCAGTATACAGGGGTCTGACTGTACCCAGCATAGAGGGGGCACTGATCCCAGCTCAGTATACAGGGGTCTGACTGTACCCAGCATAGAGGGGGCACTGATCTCAGCTCAGGATACAGGGGTCTGACTGTACCCAGCATAGAGGGGCACTGATCTCAGCTCAGTATACAGGGGTCTGACTGTACCCAGCATAGAGGGGGCACTGATCTCAGCTCAGTATACAGGGGTCTGACTGTACCCAGCATAGAGGGGGCACTGATCTCAGCTCAGGATACAGGGGTCTGACTGTACCCAGCATAGAGGGGGCACTGATCCCAGCTCAGTATACAGGGGTCTGACTGTACCCAGCATAGAGGGGCACTGATCCCAGCTCAGGACACAGGGGTCTGACTGTACCCAGCATAGAGGGGGCACTGATCTCAGCTCAGGATACAGGGGTCTGACTGTACCCAGCATAGTGGGGCACTGATCTCAGCTCAGTATACAGGGGTCTGACTGTACCCAGCATAGAGGGGCACTGATCTCAGCTCAGTACACAGGGGTCTGACTGTACCCTGCATAGAGGGGGCACTGATCCCAGCTCAGTATACAGGGGTCTGACTGTACCCAGCATAGAGGGGGCACTGATCTCAGCTCAGTATACAGGGGTCTGACTGTACCCAGCATAGAGGGGGCACTGATCTCAGCCCAGTATACAGGGGTCTGACTGTACCCAGCATAGAGAGGGCACTGATCTCAGCTCAGGATACAGGGGTCTGACTGTACCCAGCATAGAGGGGCACTGATCTCAGCCCAGTATACAGGGGTCTGACTGTACCCAGCATAGAGGGGGCACTGATCTCAGCTCAGTATACAGGGGTCTGCCTGTACCCAGCATAGAGAGGGCACTGATCTCAGCTCAGGACACAGGGGTCTGACTGTACCCAGCATAGAGGGGGCACTGATCTCAGCCCAGTATACAGGGGTCTGACTGTACCCAGCATAGAGGGGCACTGATCTCAGCTCAGTATACAGGGGTCTGACTGTACCCAGCATAGAGGGGGCACTGATCCCAGCTCAGGATACAGGGGTCTGACTGTACCCAGCATAGAGGGGCACTGATCTCAGCTCAGTATACAGGGGTCTGACTGTACCCAGCATAGAGGGGCACTGATCTCAGCTCAGTATACAGGGGTCTGACTGTACCCAGCATAGAGGGGCACTGATCCCAGCTCAGGATACAGGGGTCTGACTGTACCCAGCATAGAGGGGCACTGATCTCAGCTCAGGATACAGGGGTCTGACTGTACCCAGCATAGAGGGGCACTGATCTCAGCTCAGGATACAGGGGTCTGACTGTACCCAGCATAGAGGGGCACTGATCTCAGCTCAGGATACAGGGGTCTGACTGTACCCAGCATAGAGGGGCACTGATCCCAGCTCAGGATACAGGGGTCTGACTGTACCCAGCATAGAGGGGCACTGATCTCAGCTCAGTATACAGGGGTCTGACTGTACCCAGCATAGAGGGGCACTGATCTCACCTCAGGATACAGGGGTCTGACTGTACCCAGCATAGAGGGGCACTGATCTCAGCTCAGTATACAGGGGTCTGACTGTACCCAGCATAGAGGGGCACTGATCTCAGCTCAGTATACAGGGGTCTGACTGTACCCAGCATAGAGGGGGCACTGATCTCAGCTCAGGATACAGGGGTCTGACTGTACCCAGCATAGAGGGGCACTGATCCCAGCTCAGGACACAGGGGTCTGACTGTACCCAGCATAGAGGGGGCACTGATCTCAGCTCAGTATACAGGGGTCTGCCTGTACCCAGCATAGAGGGGCACTGATCTCAGCTCAGTATACAGGGGTCTGACTGTACCCAGCATAGAGGGGCACTGATCTCAGCTCAGTATACAGGGGTCTGACTGTACCCAGCATAGAGGGGGCACTGATCTCAGCTCAGGATACAGGGGTCTGACTGTACCCAGCATAGAGGGGGCACTGATCCCAGCTCAGTATACAGGGGTCTGACTGTACCCAGCATAGAGGGGGCACTGATCTCAGCTCAGGACACAGGGGTCTGACTGTACCCAGCATAGAGGGGGCACTGATCTCAGCTCAGTATACAGGGGTCTGCCTGTACCCAGCATAGAGGGGCACTGATCTCAGCTCAGTATACAGGGGTCTGACTGTACCCAGCATAGAGGGGCACTGATCCCAGCTCAGTATACAGGGGTCTGACTGTACCCAGCATAGAGAGGGCACTGATCTCAGCTCAGTATACAGGGGTCTGCCTGTACCCAGCATAGAGGGGCACTGATCTCAGCTCAGTATACAGGGGTCTGCCTGTACCCAGCATAGAGGGGGCACTGATCTCAGCTCAGTATACAGGGGTCTGACTGTACCCAGTATAGAGGGGCACTGATCCCAGCTCAGTATACAGGGGTCTGACTGTACCCAGCATAGAGGGGCACTGATCTCAGCTCAGGATACAGGGGTCTGACTGTACCCAGCATAGAGAGGGCACTGATCTCAGCTCAGTATACAGGGGTCTGCCTGTACCCAGCATAGAGGGGGCACTGATCTCAGCTCAGTATACAGGGGTCTGACTGTACCCAGCATAGAGGGGCACTGATCTCAGCTCAGTATACAGGGGTCTGACTATACCCAGCATAGAGGGGCACTGATCTCAGCTCTGTATACAGGGGTCTGACTGTACCCAGCATAGAGGGGGCACTGATCCCAGCTCACTATACAGGGGTCTGACTGTACCCAGCATAGAGGGGGCACTGATCTCAGCTCAGGACACAGGGGTCTGACTGTACCCAGCATAGAGGGGGCACTGATCCCAGCTCAGGATACAGGGGTCTGACTGTACCCAGCATAGAGGGGCACTGATCTCAGCTCAGGATACAGGAGTCTGACTGTACCCAGCATAGAGGGGGCACTGATCCCAGCTCAGTATACAGGGGTCTGACTGTACCCAGCATAGAGGGGGCACTGATCCCAGCTCAGGATACAGGGGTCTGACTGTACCCAGCATAGAGGGGGCACTGATCTCAGCTCAGGATACAGGGGTCTGACTGTACCCAGCATAGAGGGGGCACTGATCTCAGCTCAGGACACAGGGGTCTGACTGTACCCAGCATAGAGGGGCACTGATCCCAGCTCAGTACACAGGGGTCTGACTGTACCCAGCATAGAGGGAGCACTGATCTCAGCTCAGGATACAGGGGTCTGACTGTACCCAGCATAGAGGGGGCACTGATCTCAGCTCAGGATACAGGGGTCTGACTGTACCCAGCATAGAGGGGCACTGATCTCAGCTCAGTATACAGGGGTCTGACTGTACCCAGCATAGAGGGGCACTGATCTCAGCTCAGGATACAGGGGTCTGACTGTACCCAGCATAGAGGGGGCACTGATCTCAGCTCAGGATACAGGGGTCTGACTGTACCCAGCATAGTGGGGCACTGATCTCAGCTCAGTATACAGGGGTCTGACTGTACCCAGCATAGAGGGGCACTGATCTCAGCTCAGGATACAGGGGTCTGACTGTACCCAGCATAGAGGGGGCACTGATCCCAGCTCAGGATACAGGGGTCTGACTGTACCCAGCATAGAGGGGGCACTGATCTCAGCTCAGTATACAGGGGTCTGACTGTACCCAGCATAGAGGGGCACTGATCTCAGCTCAGTATACAGGGGTCTGACTGTACCCAGCATAGAGAGGGCACTGATCTCAGCTCAGTATACAGGGGTCTGCCTGTACCCAGAATAGAGGGGGCACTGATCTCAGCTCAGTATACAGGGGTCTGACTGTACCCAGTATAGAGGGGCACTGATCCCAGCTCAGTATACAGGGGTCTGACTGTACCCAGCATAGAGGGGCACTGATCTCAGCTCAGGATACAGGGGTCTGACTGTACCCAGCATAGAGGGGGCACTGATCTCAGCTCAGTATACAGGGGTCTGCCTGTACCCAGCATAGAGGGGGCACTGATCTCAGCTCAGTATACAGGGGTCTGACTGTACCCAGCATAGAGGGGCACTGATCTCAGCTCAGTATACAGGGGTCTGACTGTACCCAGCATAGAGGGGGCACTGATCCCAGCTCAGTATACAGGGGTCTGACTGTACCCAGCATAGAGGGGGCACTGATCTCAGCTCAGGATACAGGGGTCTGACTGTACCCAGCATAGAGGGGGCACTGATCTCAGCTCAGTATACAGGGGTCTGCCTGTACCCAGCATAGAGGGGGCACTGATCTCAGCTCAGTATACAGGGGTCTGACTGTACCCAGCATAGAGGGGCACTGATCTCAGCTCAGGATACAGGGGTCTGACTGTACCCAGCATAGAGGGGCACTGATCTCAGCTCAGGATACAGGGGTCTGACTGTACCCAGCATAGAGGGGGCACTGATCTCAGCTCAGTATACAGGGGTCTGCCTGTACCCAGCATAGAGGGGGCACTGATCTCAGCTCAGTATACAGGGGTCTGACTGTACCCAGCATAGAGGGGCACTGATCTCAGCTCAGTATACAGGGGTCTGACTGTACCCAGCATAGAGGGGGCACTGATCCCAGCTCAGTATACAGGGGTCTGACTGTACCCAGCATAGAGGGGGCACTGATCTCAGCTCAGGACACAGGGGTCTGACTGTACCCAGCATAGAGGGGGCACTGATCCCAGCTCAGGATACAGGGGTCTGACTGTACCCAGCATAGAGGGGCACTGATCTCAGCTCAGGATACAGGAGTCTGACTGTACCCAGCATAGAGGGGGCACTGATCTCAGCTCAGTATACAGGGGTCTGACTGTACCCAGCATAGAGGGGCACTGATCCCAGCTCAGTATACAGGGGTCTGACTGTACCCAGCATAGAGGGAGCACTGATCTCAGCTCAGGATACAGGGGTCTGACTGTACCCAGCATAGAGGGGCACTGATCTCAGCTCAGTATACAGGGGTCTGACTGTACCCAGCATAGAGGGGGCACTGATCTCAGCTCAGGATACAGGGGTCTGACTGTACCCAGCATAGAGGGGGCACTGATCTCAGCTCAGGACACAGGGGTCTGACTGTACCCAGCATAGAGGGGGCACTGATCCCAGCTCAGGATACAGGGGTCTGACTGTACCCAGCATAGAGGGGCACTGATCTCAGCTCAGGATACAGGAGTCTGACTGTACCCAGCATAGAGGGGGCACTGATCTCAGCTCAGGATACAGGGGTCTGACTGTACCCAGCATAGAGGGGGCACTGATCTCAGCTCAGTATACAGGGGTCTGACTGTACCCAGCATAGAGGGGCACTGATCCCAGCTCAGTATACAGGGGTCTGACTGTATCCAGCATAGAGGGGCACTGATCTCAGCTCAGTATACAGGGGTCTGACTGTACCCAGCATAGAGGGGCACTGATCTCAGCTCAGGATACAGGGGTCTGACTGTACCCAGCATAAAGGGGGCACTGATCTCAGCTCAGGATACAGGGGTCTGACTGTACCCAGCATAAAGGGGGCACTGATCTCAGCTCAGTATACAGGGGTCTGACTGTACCCAGCATAGAGGGGGCACTGATCTCAGCTCAGTATACAGGGGTCTGACTGTACCCAGCATAGAGGGGCACTGATCTCAGCTCAGTATACAGGGGTCTGACTGTACCCAGCATAGAGGGGCACTGATTGAGCTCAGGATACAGGGGTCTGACTGTACCCAGCATAGAGGGGGCACTGATCTCAGCTCAGTATACAGGGGTCTGACTGTACCCAGCATAGAGGGGGCACTGATCTCAGCTCAGGATACAGGGGTCTGACTGTACCCAGCATAGAGGGGCACTGATCTCAGCTCAGTATACAGGGGTCTGACTGTACCCAGCATAGAGGGGCACTGATCTCAGCTCAGTATACAGGGGTCTGACTGTACCCAGCATAGAGGGGGCAATGATCTCAGCTCAGGATACAGGGGTCTGACTGTACCCAGCATAGAGGGGGCACTGATCTCAGCTCAGTATACAGGGGTCTGACTGTACCCAGCATAGAGGGGCACTGATCTCAGCTCAGTATACAGGGGTCTGACTGTACCCAGCATAGAGGGGCACTGATCTCAGCTCAGGATACAGGGGTCTGACTGTACCCAGCATAGAGGGGCACTGATCTCAGCTCAGTATACAGGGGTCTGACTGTACCCAGCATAGAGGGGGCACTGATCTCAGCTCAGGATACAGGGGTCTGACTGTACCCAGCATAGAGGGGGCACTGATCTCAGCTCAGGATACAGGGGTCTGACTGTACCCAGCATAGAGGGGCACTGATCTCAACTCAGTATACAGGGGTCTGACTGTACCCAGCATAGAGGGGCACTGATCTCAGCTCAGTATACAGGGGTCTGACTGTACCCAGCATAGAGGGGGCACTGATCTCAGCTCAGTATACAGGGGTCTGACTGTACCCAGCATAGAGGGGCACTGATCTCAGCTCAGTATACAGGGGTCTGACTGTACCCAGCATAGAGGGGGCACTGATCTCAGCTCAGTATACAGGGGTCTGACTGTACCCAGCATAGAGGGGGCACTGATCTCAGCTCAGGATACAGGGGTCTGACTGTACCCAGCATAGAGGGGGCACTGATCTCAGCTCAGGATACAGGGGTCTGACTGTACCCAGCATAGAGGGGCACTGATCTCAGCTCAGTATACAGGGGTCTGACTGTACCCAGCATAGAGGGGCACTGATCTCAGCTCAGGATACAGGGGTCTGACTGTACCCAGCATAGAGGGGCACTGATCCCAGCTCAGGATACAGGAGTCTGACTGTATCCAGCATAGAGGGGGCACTGATCCCAGCTCAGGATACAGGGGTCTGACTGTATCCAGCATAGAAGGGGCACTGATCTCAGCTCAGTATACAGGGGTCTGACTGTATCCAGCATAGAGGGGGCACTGATCTCAGCTCAGTATACAGGGGTCTGACTGTACCCAGCATAGAGGGGCACTGATCTCAGCTCAGGATACAGGGGTCTGACTGTACCCAGCATAGAGGGGCACTGATCCCAGCTCAGGATACAGGAGTCTGACTGTATCCAGCATAGAGGGAGCACTGATCTCAGCTCAGTATACAGGGGTCTGACTGTATCCAGCATAGAAGGGGCACTGATCTCAGCTCAGTATACAGGGGTCTGACTGTATCCAGCATAGAGGGGGCACTGATCTCAGCTCAGTATACAGGGGTCTGACTGTACCCAGCATAGAGGGGGCACTGATCTCAGCTCAGGATACAGGGGTCTGACTGTACCCAGCATAGAGGGGGCACTGATCTCAGCTCAGGATACAGGGGTCTGACTGTACCCAGCATAGAGGGGCACTGATCCCAGCTCAGTATACAGGGGTCTGACTGTACCCAGCATAGAGGGGCACTGATCCCAGCTCAGGATACAGGGGTCTGACTGTACCCAGCATAGAGGGGGCACTGATCACAGCTCAGGATACAGGGGTCTGACTGTACCCAGCATAGAGGGGGCACTGATCCCAGCTCAGTATACAGGGGTCTGACTGTACCCAGCATAGAGGGGGCACTGATCTCAGCTCAGGATACAGGGGTCTGACTGTACCCAGCATAGAGGGGGCACTGATCTCAGCTCAGTACACAGGGGTCTGACTGTACCCAGCATAGAGGGGGCACTGATCTCAGCTCAGGATACAGGGGTCTGACTGTACCCAGCATAGAGGGGGCACTGATCTCAGCTCAGTACACAGGGGTCTGACTGTACCCAGCATAGAGGGGCACTGATCTCAGCTCAGTATACAGGGGTCTGAGTGTACCCAGCATAGAGGGGCACTGATCTCAGCTCAGGACACAGGGGTCTGACTGTACCCAGCATAGAGGGGCACTGATCTCAGCTCAGTATACAGGGGTCTGAGTGTACCCAGCATAGAGGGGCACTGATCTCAGCTCAGGATACAGGGGTCTGACTGTACCCAGCATAGAGGGGGCACTGATCCCAGCTCAGGATACAGGGGTCTGACTGTACCCAGCATAGAGGGGCACTGATCTCAGCTCAGTATACAGGGGTCTGACTGTACCCAGCATAGAGGGGGCACTGATCTCAGCTCAGTATACAGGGGTCTGACTGTATCCAGCATAGAGGGGGCACTGATCCCAGCTCAGGATACAGGGGTCTGACTGTACCCAGCATAGAGAGGGCACTGATCCCAGCTCAGTATACAGGGGTCTGACTGTACCCAGCATAGAGGGGCACTGATCCCAGCTCAGTATACAGGGGTCTGACTGTATCCAGCATAGAGGGGGCACTGATCCCAGCTCAGTATACAGGGGTCTGAGTGTACCCAGCATAGAGGGGCACTGATCTCAGCTCAGGACACAGGGGTCTGACTGTACCCAGCATAGAGGGGCACTGATCCCAGCTCAGGACACAGGGCGGTTGTGGATTTGGTACCATATTCCAGCACTGGCAATTCGCTGTCTGATACCACATGATTGTGCAGAGAGAGGTAACAACTGGTATCTGTGCTGTTTCTAGTCACTGACAGAGACGGGTCTAGGAAATGGCAAATAACTGAAATATGAAGTACAGTTAGATCCAGAAATATTTTTCCAATGACAATCTTTCATGATTTCAGCTCTGCAGGCTACAACTTTTTAATTAAAGTGCCCCTGTCAGCAGGATTGTGCCCAGTAACTACAGACAGTGTCAGGTCGGCGCCATTATACTGATTACACTGATACTTGGTGATGAAATCCGTCTTGTGGTTCTTGTGGAAACTTTATTTTCAGCTTTGAGTTATTGAGTTAATGCTCGTGCTCCGGGGCAGGGCTGTGTGCGGCTTCATGTGGTGCTCTGATTAGGTATTCATGTGTATGGGTCCTGTCACGTCACTGATCTCTCATTGACCTGTCCCCTAGTTTACATAATGAATGTCATATACAGTGGGGGAAATAAGTATATGATCCCTTGCTGATTTTGTACATTTGCCTACTAACAAAGACATGAACAGTCTATAATTTTAAGGGTAGGTTAATTTTAACATTGAGAGATAGAATATAAAAAATAAAATCCAGAAAATCACATTGTATAAATTATATAAGTTTATTTGCATTTTGCAGTGAGAAATATGTATTTGATCCCCTACCAACCATTAAGAGTTCTGGCTCCTACAGACCAGTTGGGTGCTCCTAATCAACTCGTTACCTGCATTAAAGACAGCAGTCTTACATAGTCACCTTTATAAAAGACTCCTGTCCACAGACTCAATTAATCAGTCAGACTCTAACCTCTACAACATGGGCAAGACCAAAGAGCTTTATAAGGATGTCAGGGACAAGATCATAGACCTGCACAAAGCTGGAATGGGCTACAAAACCATAAGTAAGACGCTGGGTGAGAAGAGGACAACTGTTGGTGCAATAGTAAGAAAATGGAAGAAATACAAAATGACTGTCAGTCGACATCAATCTGGGGCACCATACAAAATCTCACCTCGTGGGGTATCCTTGATCATGAGGAAGGTGAGGGATCAGCCTAAAACTACACGAGGGGGAACTTGTTAATGATCTCAAGACAGCTGGGACCACAGTCACCAAGAAAACCATTGGTAACACATTACGCCGTAAAGTTTAAAATCCTGCAGTGCCAGCAAGGGTCCCCCGCTCAAGAAGGCACATGTGCAGCCCCGTCTGAAGTTTCCCAATTAACACCTGGATGATTCTGTGAGTGATTGGGAGAAGGTGCTGTGGTCAGATGGGGCAAAAATTGAGGTATTTGGCATTAACTAAACTTGCCGTATTTGGAGGAAGAGAAATGCTGCCTATGACACAAAAAACACCATCCCCACTGTCAAGCATGGGGGTGGAAACATTATGTTTTGGGGTTGTTTCTCTGCTAAGGGCACAGGACTACTTCACCGCATCAATGGAGCCATGTACCGTAAAATCCTGAGTGACAACCTCCTTCCCTCCGCCAGGACATTAAAAATGGGTCGTGGCTGGATCTTCCAGCAAGACAATTACCCAAAACATACAGCCAAGGCAACATTGGAGTGGCTCAAAAAGAAGCACATTAAGGTCATGGAGTGGCCTAGCCAGTCTCCAGACCTTAATCCCATAGAAAACTTATGGAGGGAGTTAAAGCTCCGAGTTGCCAAGTGACAGCCTCAAAATCTTAATGATTTAGAGATGATCTGCAAAGAGGAGAGGACCAAAATTCCTCCTGACATGTGCGCAAACCTCATCATCAACTACAAGAAACATCTGACTGCTGTGCTTGCCAACAAGCGTTTTACCACCAAGTATTAAGTCTAAGTCTTGTTTGCCAGAGGGATCAAATACTTATTTCTCACTGCAAAATGCAAATAAATGTATACAATTTACACAATGTGACTTTCTGGATTTTATTTTTATATTCTATCTCTCATTGTTAAAATTAACCTACCCTTAAAATTATAGACTGTTCATGTCTTTGTCAATGGGCAAACTTACAAAATCAGCAAGGGATCAAATACTTATTTCCTCCACTGTATACATACTGAAAAAAAAACCTTCTGCAGCACGCGGTGGCCGTGGCTCCTGCGCTGCAGCATAGTCGCATGTGTACTGATTTTATAATTATGGTAAGTTCACACAGGGCGTTTTTGCAGCTTTTGTTTTTCTGCAGCAAAACCTGATCATCTTAGCAGGAAAGAATCTGTGTCAAAAACGCAGGTTTAAGTGCGTTTCTGTTGCGTATTTGGTGCGTTTTTTTTTCTCTTTGTCCAGGCTAATGTCCTTGGATTTTCAGCAGCAAAAACGCAGCAAATAATAATACCTGCATTTTTGCTGCGTTCCTTTCAACACCCATTCAAGTCAATGAGTGAAAAAAAGCAACAAAAACGCTGAAAGAAGTGACATGCTCTATGTCCAAAAAGCGCAGCAAAGCACAAAATACTGATCAAACAAAAAACCAATGTGCGTGCATGAGATTTCTGAAATCTCATAGGCTTTGCTGGTATTGTAAATAGCAGCTGAAAATTAGCATAAAAATACGCAGCAAAAATGTCCTTTGTGAACTTACCCTTAATCTGGTTGAGGTTATCCTGATACTTAAAAAAAATAAAATAAATCCATTTGAAAATGGCGCCCGTCGCCACTGGTGATCAGTGACCTGTCAGAAGCCAAGCTGGTGAGAACCTAAGCAGACCACCACATGGAGCCCCCCACAGGCCGCCGCGGAGCACAAACATATCATTAACTCAAAACTGAAAATAAAGATTCCACAACAGCCACAAGACGGATTTCATCCCCAGGTATCAGTGTAATCAGTATAACGGCACCGACCTGACACTGTCTGTAGTCACTGAGCACAATCCTGATCACAGGTATCAGTGTAATCAGTATAACGGCACCGACCTGACACTGTCTGTAGTCACTGAGCACAATCCTGATCACAGGTATCAGTGTAATCAGTATAACAGCACCGACCTGACACTGTCTGTAGTCACTGAGCACAATCCTGATCACAGGTATCAGTGTAATCAGTATAACGGCACCGACCTGACACTGTCTGTAGTCACTGAACACAATCCTGATCACAGGTATCAGTGTAATCAGTATAACGGCACCGACCTGACACTGTCTGTAGTCACTGAGCACAACCCTGATCACAGGTATCAGTGTAATCAGTATAACAGCACCGACCTGACACTGCCTGTAGTCACTGAGCACAATGCTGATCACAGGTATCAGTGTAATCAGTATAACGGCACCGACCTGACACCGTCTGTAGTCACTGAGCACAATCCTGATCACAGGTATCAGTGTAATCAGTATAACAGCACCGACCTGACACTGTCTGTAGTCACTGAACACAATCCTGATCACAGGTATCAGTGTAATCAGTATAACGGCACCGACCTGACACTGTCTGTAGTCACTGAGCGCAATCCTGGTCACAGGTATCAGTGTAATCAGTATAACGGCACCGACCTGACACTGTCTGTAGTCACTGAACACAATCGTGATCACAGGTATCAGTGTAATCAGTATAACGGCACCGACCTGACACTGTCTGTAGTCACTGAGCACAATCCTGATCACAGGTATCAGTGTAATCAGTATAACAGCACCGACCTGACACTGTCTGTAGTCACTGAGCACAATCCTGATCACAGGTATCAGTGTAATCAGTATAACGGCACCGACCTGACACTGTCTGTAGTCACTGAGCACAATCCTGATCACAGGTATCAATGTAATCAGTATAACGGCACCGACCTGACAGTCTGTAGTCACTGAGCACAATCCTGATCACAGGTATCAGTGTAATCAGTATAACGGCACCGACCTGACACTGTAGTCACTGAGCACAATCCTGATCACAGGTATCAGTGTAATCAGTATAACAGCGCCGACCTGACGCTGTCTGTAGTCACTGAGCACAATGCTGATCACAGGTATCAGTGTAATCAGTATAACTGCACCGACCTGACACTGTCTGTAGTCACTGAGCACAATCCTGATCACAGGTATCAGTGTAATCAGTATAACAGCGCCGACCTGACACGGTCTGTAGTCACTGAGCACAATCCTGATCACAGGTATCAGTGTAATCAGTATAACGGCACTGACCTGACACTGTCTGTAGTCACTGAGCACAATCCTGATCACAGGTATCAGTGTAATCAGTATAACGGCACCGACCTGACACTGTCTGTAGTCACTGAGCACAATCCTGATCACAGGTATTAGTGTAATCAGTATAACGGCACCGACCTGACACTGTCTGTAGTCACTGAGCACAATCCTGGTCACAGGTATCAGTGTAATCAGTATAACGGCACCGACCTGACACTGTCTGTAGTCACTGAACACAATCCTGATCACAGGTATCAGTGTAATCAGTATAACGGCACCGACCTGACACTGTCTGTAGTCACTGAGCGCAATCCTGGTCACAGGTATCAGTGTAATCAGTATAACGGCACCGACCTGACACTGTCTGTAGTCACTGAACACAATCGTGATCACAGGTATCAGTGTAATCAGTATAACGACACCGACCTGACACTGTCTGTAGTCACTGAGCACAATCCTGATCACAGGTATCAGTGTAATCAGTATAACAGCACCAACCTGACACTGTCTGTAGTCACTGAGCACAATCCTGATCACAGGAATCAGTATAATCAGTATAACGGCACCGACCTGACACTGTCTGTAGTCACTGAGCACAATCCTGATCACAGGTATCAGTGTAATCAGTATAACAGCACCAACCTGACACTGTCTCTAGTCACTGAGCACAATCCTGATCACAGGAATCAGTATAATCAGTATAACGGCACCGACCTGACACTGTCTGTAGTGACTGAGCACAATCCTGATCACAGGTATCAGTGTAATCAGTATAACGGCACCGACCTGACACTGTCTGTAGTCACTGAGCACAATCCTGATCACAGGTATCAGTGTAATCAGTATAACGGCACCGACCTGACACTGTCTGTAGTCACTGAGCACAATCCTGATCACAGGTATGAGTGTAATCAGTATAACGGCACCAACCTGACACTGTCTGTAGTTACTAAGCACAATCCTGATCACAGGTATCAGTGTAATCAGTATAACAGCACCGACCTGACACTGTCTGTAGTCACTGAGCACAATCCTGATCACAGGAATCAGTATAATCAGTATAACGGCACCGACCTGACACTGTCTGTAGTCACTGAGCACAATCCTGATCACAGGTATCAGTGTAATCAGTATAACGGCACCGACCTGACACTGTCTGTAGTCACTGAGCACAATCCTGATCACAGGTATGAGTGTAATCAGTATAACGGCACCAACCTGACACTGTCTGTAGTTACTAAGCACAATCCTGATCACAGGTATCAGTGTAATCAGTATAACAGCACCGACCTGACACTGTCTGTAGTCACTGAGCACAATCCTGATCACAGGAATCAGTATAATCAGTATAACGGCACCGACCTGACACTGTCTGTAGTCACTGAGCACAATCCTGATCACAGGTATCAGTGTAATCAGTATAACGGCACCGACCTGACACTGTCTGTAGTCACTGAGCACAATCCTGATCACAGGTATCAGTGTAATCAGTATAACGGCACCGACCTGACACTGTCTGTAGTCACTGAGCACAATCCTGATCACAGGAATCAGTATAACGGCACTGACCTGACACTGTCTGTAGTCACTGAGCACAATCCTGATCACAGGTATCAGTGTAATCAGTATAACAGCACCGACCTGACACTGTCTGTAGTCACTGAGCACAATCCTGATCACAGGTATCAGTGTAATCAGTATAACGGCACCGACCTGACACTGTCTGTAGTCACTGAGCACAATCCTGATCACAGGAATCAGTATAACGGCACTGACCTGACACTGTCTGTAGTCACTGAGCACAATCCTGATCACAGGTATCAGTGTAATCAGTATAACAGCACCGACCTGACACTGTCTGTAGTCACTGAGCACAATCCTGATCACATGAATCAGTATAACGGCACTGACCTGACACTGTCTGTAGTCACTGAGCACAATCCTGATCACAGGTATCAGTGTAATCAGTATAATGGCACCGACCTGACACTGTCTGTAGTCACTGAGCACAATCCTGATCACAGGTATCAGTGTAATCAGTATAACGGCACCGACCTGACACTGTCTGTAGTCACTGAGCACAATCCTGATCACAGGTATCAGTGTAATCAGTATAACGGCACCGACCTGACACTGTCTGTAGTCACTGAGCACAATCCCGATCACAGGTATCAGTGTAATCAGTATAACGGCACCAACCTGACACTGTCTGTAGTCACTGAGCACAATCCTGATCACAGGTATCAGTGTAATCAGTATAACAGCACCAACCTGACACTGTCTGTAGTCACTGAGCACAATCCTGATCACAGGAATCAGTATAATCAGTATAACGGCACCGACCTGACACTGTCTGTAGTCACTGAGCACAATCCTGATCACAGGTATCAGTGTAATCAGTATAACGGCACCGACCTGACACTGTCTGTAGTCACTGAGCACAATCCTGATCACAGGTATCAGTGTAATCAGTATAACGGCACCGACCTGACACTGTAGTCACTGAGCACAATCCTGATCACAGGTATCAGTGTAATCAGTATAACGGCACCGACCTGACACTGTCTGTAGTCACTGAGCACAATCCTGATCACAGGTATCAGTGTAATCAGTATAACGGCACCGACCTGACACTGTCTGTAGTCACTGAGCACAATCCTGATCACAGGTATCAGTGTAATCAGTATAACGGCACTGACCTGACACTGTCTGTAGTCACTGAGCACAATCCTGATCACAGGTATCAGTGTAATCAGTATAATGGCACAGACCTGACACTGTCTGTAGTCACTGAGCACAATCCTGATCACAGGTATCAGTGTAATCAGTATAACGGCGCTGACCTGACACTGTCTGTAGTCACTGAGCACAATCCTGATCACAGGTATCAGTGTAATCAGTATAACGGCACCGACCTGACACTGTCTGTAGTCACTGAGCACAATGCTGATCACAGGTATTAGTGTAATCAGTATAACGGCACCGACCTGACACTGTCTGTAGTCACTGGGCACAATCCTGATCACAGGTATTAGTGTAATCAGTATAATGGCACCGACCTGACACTGTCTGTAGTCACTGAGCACAATCCTGATCACAGGTATCAGTGTAATCAGTATAACAGCACCGACCTGACACTGTCTGTAGTCACTGAGCACAATCCTGATCACAGGTATCAGTGTAATCAGTATAACGGCACTGACCTGACACTGTCTGTAGTCACTGAGCACAATCCTGATCACAGGTATCAGTGTAATCAGTATAACAGCACCAACCTGACACTGTCTGTAGTCACTGAGCACAATCCTGATCACAGGTATCAGTGTAATCAGTATAACAGCACCGACCTGACACTGTCTGTAGTCACTGAGCACAATCCTGATCACAGGTATCAGTGTAATCAGTATAACAGCACCGACCTGACACTGTCTGTAGTCACTGAGCACAATCCTGATCACAGGTATCAGTGTAATCAGTATAATGGCACCGACCTGACACCGTCTGTAGTCACTGAGCACAATCCTGATCACAGGTATCAGTGTAATCAGTATAACGGCACCGACCTGACACTGTCTGTAGTCACTGAACACAATCCTGATCACAGGTATCAGTGTAATCAGTATAACGGCACCGACCTGACACTGTTGTCACTGAGCACAATCCTGATCACAGGTATCAGTGTAATCAGTATAACAGCACCGACCTGACACTGCCTGTAGTCACTGAGCACAATGCTGATCACAGGTATCAGTGTAATCAGTATAACGGCACCGACCTGACACCGTCTGTAGTCACTGAGCACAACCCTGATCACAGGTATCAGTGTAATCAGTATAACGGCACCGACCTGACACTGTCTGTAGTCACTGAGCACAACCCTGATCACAGGTATCAGTGTAATCAGTATAACTGCACCGACCTGACACTGTAGTCACTGAGCACAATCCTGATCACAGGTATCAGTGTAATCAGTATAACGGCACCGACCTGACACCGTCTGTAGTTACTGGGCACAATCCTGCTGACAGAGACTTTCAGGTGCAATAAAAGGGCTGAATAAAATTATCCAGTGAAATGTTGAGGAATTGCAGCCATTTTTCTACACTCACTTCGGAGGCTCAGAAGTAATTGGGCAAATTCACTTTACCATATAATGTTCATTTGTAATTCTTTGTTGTGAATCCTTTGCAGGCAATGATGTCCTGAAGTCTGGAGGCCATGGACATCACTACGACTCGGCCATTGCAGAACATTCCACATTGATTTTGCAGCATGTTTTGGGTCGTTGTCTTGTGTCCTCTGAAGCCTCGTCCATCCTTGCTGCATTTGGGTGAATGTGAGCAGAGAGTATCGCCCTGTACACACTGGATTCAGGCCGCGGCTTCGGTCACATCATCAATCACCACTAGTGACTCGGTGCCATTGGAAGCCATGCATGCCCGCGCCGTCACTCTGCCTTCTCCAGACTTTCTTCTTCCCATCATTATAGTACAGGTTGATCTTAGTTTTGCTTTTCCAGGAGTGGGCGGCTTCTTTAGATTTTTTGGGGCAAAGTCTAATCTGTCCTTTCTATTTTTCAGGCTGATGAATGGTTTGCATCTTGTGGTGGACTCCATGTATTTGCTCTCATAACGTCTTCTCTTTATGGTAGACGTCTTAGACGCTGAGATACTGATTTCCTGGAGAGTGGTCTTCACTTGGGGGACGTTGTGAAGAAGCTTTCTTCACTATGGGAAGGATTCTGCGATCATCGACCACTGGTGTCTTCAGGGGATATTTCAGGTTCAGGCATTTCTGAGTTCCCAAGCTCATTTGTGAGCTTTTTTTATTTGCAGAATGTACCAAACTGTTGCTTTGGCCATTCATAGCATTTCTGCTATCTCTCTGATGGATTTTTTCTTTTTTTCAGCCTAATGATGGTCTGTTTCTCTTGTATTGAGAGCTTGTTTGTCCACATGTTGTGGGTTCACAGCAACAGCTTCCAAATGCAAATGTCACACCTGGAATCAGCTCCAGACCTTTTACCTGCTTAATTGATGCTGGATTGATGAGGTAATAGCCCATGCAGCCATTGAAGAGCTTCTGAGATAATTGTCTAATTACTTTTGGACCCTTTAAAAAGAATCAGCTCCATAGTAAAGAACTGTAACCCGTCCTCCAATTCCATGTGAATCACCTCAAACTAAAGCTGAGAGTCGGCACTGTAAAGCCTGATAACAGAACCGGACCTGGAATAGGTTTTGGTAAATGCCTAAAATGCCAAAACTTGTCCCACGTCCTAATATTTCTGGATTTATCTGTGTATTAGTGAATTCTCAGAATTATTATTACACAGATGAGCGAACGCCGACTCTCAATACTCTGCCAGGAGTCATGTGAGTAATTAGGGTACCTCTGTAGGCAGTGACTGTACCCCCACTCCCCCGGTGTACAGCTGGTGGTCTGCACTGATTCATCCGCCTATGGGACTGACGAGATAAGAACGAGGGGGAAACAGAAATCCCGGCTGGTTTCCGGACCCTGAGTCATTAATCTGATATGTGAGAGGAGGCTCAGGATGGAGAAGACAGGGCCACAGTGCCAGGGCCTCCTCTATGCCCACGGGTCCTCATCGCTGTGGTACCTGTGGCCTTACATAGGACTGCAGGTGACACCTGCTACATTATCTGTACTCAGAGAGATATCACTGTGTTATCTGTGGTGTTACATGGGACTGCAGGTGACATCTACTACATTATCTGTACTCAGAGAGTTATCACTGTGTTATCTGTGGTGTTACATAGGACTGCAGGTGACACCTACAACATTATCTGAACTCAGAGAGTTATCACTGTGTTATCTGTGGTGTTACATGGGACTGCAGGTGACATCTACTACATTATCTGTACTCAGAGAGTTATCACTGTGTTATCTGTGGTGTTACATAGGACTGCAGGTGACATCTACTACATTATCTGTACTCAGAGAGTTATCACTGTGTTATCTGTGGTGTTACATGGGACTGCAGGTGACATCTACTACATTATCTGTACTCAGAGAGTTATCACTGTGTTATCTGTGGTGTTACATAGGACTGCAGGTGACACCTACAACATTATCTGAACTCAGAGAGATATCACTGTGTTATCTGTGGTGTTACATGGGACTGCAGGTGACACCTACTACATTATCTGTGCTCAGAGAGTTATCACTGTGTTATCTGTGGTGTTACATAGGACTGCAGGTGACACCTACAACATTATCTGTACTCAGAGAGATATCACTGTGTTATCTGTGGTGTTACATGGGACTGCAGGTGACACCTACAACATTATCTGAACTCAGAGAGATATCACTGTGTTATCTGTGGTGTTACATAGGACTGCAGGTGACATCTACTACATTATCTGTACTCAGAGAGATATCACTGTGTTATCTGTGGTGTTACGTGGGACTGCAGGTGACATCCACTACATTATCTGTACTCAGAGAGTTATCACTGTGTTATCTGTGGTGTTACATAGGACTGCAGGTGACACCTACAACATTATCTGAACTCAGAGAGATATCACTGTGTTATCTGTGGTGTTACATAGGACTGCAGGTGACACCTACTACATTATCTGTGCTCAGAGAGTTATCACTGTGTTATCTGTGGTGTTACATAGGACTGCAGGTGACACCTACTACATTATCTGAACTCAGAGAGATATCACTGTGTTATCTGTGGTGTTACATAGGACTGCAGGTGACACCTACTACATTATCTGTGCTCAGAGAGTTATCACTGTGTTATCTGTGGTGTTACATAGGACTGCAGGTGACACCTACTACATTATCTGAACTCAGAGAGATATCACTGTGTTATCTGTGGTGTTACATAGGACTGCAGGTGACACCTACTACATTATCTGTACTCAGAGAGATATCACTGTGTTATCTGTGGTGTTACATAGGACTGCAGGTGACATCTACATTATCTGTACTCAGAGAGATATCACTGTGTTATCTGTGGTGTTACATAGGACTGCAGGTATCACTACTGATGTGCCCCTGTGACGTGCTCAGCTCTGCTACATCTCTATATAGTCCTGTGTCGGTTACTGACCTTCTCCCTCCACTTTCTCGGGGGTCCTGAACCATATCACCTGCCGGGTGTCCAGCCTCAGCTGGAAGGTTCTCCTCTCGGGGCGCTGGGACTTCTTCTGGTAGAACAGGGTCAGGACGGTCCCGGTCTCCAGATGCCGCATGATCCGGTTTACGTCTCCGCTCTCCATTCTTGGCTCCTCCACGAAGCCGTTCATGTTGGCCAGTCTACATCCGGACATCATGGTGCAGGGTCCTCACCGCCGGTCACTTGGGACCTTCCAAAGTCCTGGAGGATCACAGAATGCAGGAAGCCGCATCACAAGAGCGCAGCAGCTCTGGGATCCACTGCTGGTAAGATCTGCAGAAGAAATCCGGTGCATATGAGGGGTCCCGGGGTGATCTGGACTGGTGGTCCCGCCGTCGCTGGTCTCCCTCCTGCTTGGGTAATGGACGAGGGATGGAAGCAGACCACACCTAGATCCTCCCTCCACAAGTGCAGATCGGAGCTGGAGCCCTCCTTCCTGTTCTGTCCGCTGGTCCTTTCATGATGTGTGGGGTCCAAAGATGGAGCAGACGAAGAGCATCTTAAAGGGACCCCCGATCTTCTGCTGCAGACTGCCCTAATGGGTTAATGAGCCCCCAGAGCGGTACTGATGGATCTGTAGTGTCTGGATGTTCCTGGTGACAGGTCTGACTAATAGCCGGAGAAGATCCGGAATCCTGGGATCACTGCTGATGAGCCTGATCCAATGTCACCGGCACCACAGCCTGACAGCCCTGCAGGATGGGTGCAGAACCGCTGCATCTGGGTATCCAGGTGATGGAGTGGGACGTGCGGAGCTGCAGGCTGTCCCGGCCAGTGAAGCCCCCCAGACCCTCCCAGGTGCAGAGCTGGATCAGGATGACAGGTCACTGGTGCACAGTCCGCAGGCTTTATCTTGCTGCTCCTGTCCTCTGCAATGGACGCCCAGAGGAAACAGCAATCACACATGGCCGGAAAGAGAACAGAAAGGAATTTAAAAAAAAAAAAAAAAGAAAAAAATATTTGCAGGATCTTGGCTTAGGGAAGAAAAACACTAGTGAAGAATGGGAAGTCCTGTGTGATGGCGCCATCTAGTGTGCAGCTGTGGGAACTGCTGTGTCCAGCATCAATGTGGGTCCCAATCATCAGGGGTCCTTGACAGCATTGGACTTGTTAGGGCCCCTCTGAGCTCCGGGGCCCGGATAACACTGCAATCGCTGCACCCATGGCCTAAATGGAGAAAATGGAAGAAATGAAAATTAAAATCCCACGTCCTATTGCTCCGCTGCTCTCCGAGGTCCTTACCTTGCTGCACCAATGACACATCTTCCCTTGCGATAACTTGAGCCAATCACTGGCTTAGAACTGCTGAGGTCAATGATTGTCCGCAGCGGTCATGTGGGCAGCAAGGTAAAAAAAAGTCCTCAAAGATCACCGGCGCTGGAGCAGATGCTGATACGTCAGGTGAGTGGAGGTGTTTTTATACTTTAAGCTATTTTCTTCAGGTCCTTCCCTACTTAGCGATCGATAGCCTACCCTTAGTGCAGGTCATCAGTACCAGACGGGTTGTGGTGCGACCCCCCACGATCTGGCAGCCGGAGCACCACAGCGCCGCACACTGTGTAGTGGTCAATCTCAGTACTGCAGAACAGCTCCTATTGAAGTGAATGTGCCCAGAGCTGCAGTACCCAGAGCGGCCAGTCCACAGAGGATGGCGCTGTCCTCAGGACAGCCAGCTGCGACCTCCAGGGCTGCTGGACCCCAATAATCTGATCCTGATGACCTTTCAGTCTGCTGGATTTGTGGACACGGATCATCAGTGTCAGGTTGGTCGGGGGCTGCTGAAGGACAAGGGGAAACCTCCTGTAACATTCCCACACCATTTCTGATTTCCCGAGGTTTAGGATCTCCGCTTGCTGCCTGTGAATGAAGTCTCTGCACGGAGCTGACGATTACCGCCAGCCGCTGCGGGTTTTGCCCATTTTTATGAATTAAGAAAAATAAGCGACCGGAAGAATTTGAGGCCAAACTCATGCGGATTTGTATTGTGGCTCAGTACTGCGTCACCGGGGAGGGTTTGTTACAATGTTACAGTGCAGCTTGGAGGTGCCAGCCTGATACAATGTGACAAACCCTCAGCTGTTAGCAGGAGCAGTGCACATCAGATCTACTGCCTATAGCTAATCCATCTACTGACAGCAAGCAGAGATGTTAACCATAGCTCCCAACCGTCCCTCATTGTGCGGGACTGTCCCGTTTTTAAGGCTTTTCCCCGCTGTCCCGCACGGGACACGACTTCCCCGCAGACAACAGAAGCAGCCGTCACACGCCCCCTTGTGTTCGGCCACGCCCCTTCCCCATGTTCCTGACTGAGTCTTCCTGTGCCCCCCGGGCCGGTCACTTAGCAGCGATTCGGGCTGCTGGTGGCCGGCGCTGTTCTCTGTGTCCTGGCCAGTTGTATCCCAGTGGAGCAGACCTGCCCCCTGCTCCCTGTGTGCGGCCTCCTGAAGAGGGAACATGGCTGCATCTACCTGCAGGAGAGGAGCTGGTGGACGGCTCACACATCAGTGTGTGGTGAGGAGATGGACGCTGCTGCTCACCTCCCGGTGATAAGTCCAGGGCCGTGTGTGTCCCTCTATAATATTAGCGGCCGCTCTGCTGATGCTCACAGATTTATTGCAGGAGTCTGAACTTTCAGGGTCACCCTGTCAGTGCCAGGTCATCGGCTCCAGGAAAGTTCAGTCTCCTGCAATAAATCTCCCTATACTGATAGTGACCAGAGTCTGCAGAATCCAGCACTGGAGTGATCACGCCTGAACCTGGTGACTGGACATCACATGCTGTATACATGGCCCTGTATATATACAGTGCATGTATGGCCAGGGCCAGGTGCAGGATGGATCATCCAGTGTATATAATATTGTGTATCTGTGCCCATAGTATACAACTATCAGGGGCGTAAGTACCATGGTCGCAGCTGCGACGGGGCCGGGAGCACTCTGAGCTACAAAATGGGTCGCCGGCCCCTCAAATCCTCTGCACAGGCCTTCGTGCGCACTCTCTGTGTGCCCGCGCTGACCACGGCCATGGCGGCCCACATGAGCGCGGCCCTCGTTCGTGCTTGTGCGTGTAGCTGCGGCCTTTGTCAGCGAGGTAAAACAGGAAAGCGCACGCACCTGAGCCTGTGCAGAAGTTTGAAAAGGCCGCCACTGCGTGCACAGACGCTCGAGCCTCACTGTGTCTGACGCTGGCCAGGACCAGTGTAAGAGAACAGCGCTCTCCTCACCAATCCCCGGCCGGCATCCGCTCCATGTCCATTATATAGGTGATACTGCAACTGATGTGTATATACGT